>NC_138202.1:215568918-216259752 GCF_964194415.1 Vipera berus
GGGTGGACAGAAGTAAGGAATAGTTACTTGGAAATAGTAGCTTCCACTCTGCAAATCCTAACTTATCTTAAATGTTACAGTGTATACTTATGTCTATTTACATAACATTTAGGCTTAATGCTTAATTACCACTCTTAAACTGATAGATATATTTCTGCTTTTTGCTTGAATATAGTAGACTGCTTTTTTAATCTTTGGGAGATTCAAGGTTTTTAAAAATTAAACGTTATCGTTTGAAGAAATACCGTATGTATAATGTTATAGCACCTATTTCATACTACATAACTAGTCAGAAATGGGTAACTAGCTTGGTCATTTGTGAAATATTGATACAATTGTACCTTATCATTGATTTTAAAATGTCTAAGTAACCATGGCAGTAATGTTTTCAAAACTGATAATTGGGGTCTGCTGAATCTAAAAACTGCAGCAAGCCTTTAAGCTCTTAGACCTATCCTCTTTATGCCTTGCTGATTTTTCTGTAGCCCCAGTTATCCTGTTGAATAGGTTCTGCTGTATCATCTACACATACAACAACATTTCTAAGGTGGTCGTTTTCCAACCTACTCCCACTCCAAGGAAAATGATGGAGCTGAATGCTGATTCCTCAGCTCAAACCGCCTATGGTTCTTAGCATAATTCCTTTGAAAGCAGTAGCAGTTTTACTGTAACATGTTAGCCACAACAAATAAGCATGTGCTTGATTCAGCCAAGATGGATATTCTTGCCCTTTCTGGCACAGGAGGCAAAAGCTGTTTAAGTTTAAGTTTAAGTTTATTGAATTTATATACCGCCCTTTTTCCGTAGGACTCAGGGCGGTTTACAAAGTATGTAAAAACGTCACTACAATACAAGAGTTAAAGACAGTTAAAATAGTTAAATTTGATCCCTGAGGGGAAAAAAAAAAACAACTCTCAGCCTGGGCCGGAAAGCTCAAAGGGCCAGGTCTTCAGGTCCCGGTGGAATGACTGAAGGTCGGGGGCAGTCCTAAGCTCCACGGGCAGCTGGTTCCAGCGGGCAGGCGCACCCACTGAGAAGGCCCTCCCCCTGGGTGTTATCCGCCAGCACTCTTTTACAGGCAGCACCCTGAGAAGGCCCTCCAAGTGGGAGCGCACAGGACGAAGGGAACTTGATGTTGTTGTATACCATATATCTTTTTTGTATGTACAACACACTGTTAGGTTTCTGTGCAATGGGTCTTCCAGAATAAGCTCTTTCAAGCATTCCTATTATGGAAATTTCACTGGGATGGAGGCAGGAAGTCCAAATTATGTCTACCCATTGAATATTGGATATTGGAATACATGCATTGGAATACGTACATTGGAATACATTGTCTATTGGTATCTTTAAATGAATTCCTAGGGCTTAAAAGAGAAGGTTGATATGCTGCTACAATCACACATTTTCCCCTATGCATAATCAAACTATATACTTTGGAGAATGGGATATAACTTATTTTGTGGTGGGGAGGGGATGTTGGTTAGAAAAATGGTAATGTTGCCTGTGTTGATGCAGCAGCTTCATTTCAGCCTGTGTCATACTAAATCTTGTTGGACTGCTACTTTCAACGTTCAGTGAAGAAGGAATTGCTTGACATCCCCCATAGGATAGGAATGTTGAAAGTCAAAAGACGCATCTACTCTTTCAGAGAAAGAGGGAAAACTTTAAATTTGGGCTGATCTTTAGAGTTTTGCTATTCTTCTATTTTGTTGCTAAAAACGGCAAGCAGAGATGCTCTCCAGCCAAACTTGAATCCTGATGACTGTGAGGGTACCTCAGTGTTTGCTTGTTTGTTGGTTTGTTGGTTTTTAACGAACAATACAGCAATCCTTTGGGTAGGGTTTTTTTGTTTGTGTTTCCCAGACTAGAGTACCCATCTTGGGATTTTCACGATAGTCTCCCACCCAAATACCAACCCAGAGCACCTCTGCTAAGCTTTGAGCCAGACACAATATGGCCAGATGTTGCTGGCTGCTGAAATAGTTTGTTGTTGTTTTTTTATTAAAGAGTTTTACAAAAACAAAATTTTACAATATATCCCCAAATCCCTCCCACCCCAAACCCACCCACTTCCCCCCCCCACTTCCCAGAGCTAAATACAGGATTATAGTTACAATAATCATATTCTAAATAAAAATTATGCATAATATACAATTAACCAAATTCATAATGTGCTTTAACTCCCCTTTAACATAACTACAAACAAAGTACCAATAACAATATCCCACTAAAATCTACTCATAAGCTAAATGGAACTTTTTAGTCCCATATTTGTTCTGAATATAATTTATCCATCTCCTCCAAACTGAAATATATCTTTCCTGTGAATGATCTTTCAAATAAGCAGAAATCTTAGACATTTCTGCAAGATTCGAAACTTTAAACACCCATTCTTCTATAGTAGGCAAACTATCCTTCTTCCAATATTGTCCCACCAGTAACCGTGCTGCTGTTATCATGTTCAACATCAAGTTAGTTTCTTTAACATCACAATCTATTACAATACCCAATAAAAACAATTGCGGAGAAAACTTTATCTTTCTCTTAAAAATCTTTTGAATGTTCCACCAAATTTTGATCCAAAAAGCTTTTATATTTCTACAAGTCCACCACATATGAAAATAGGTAGCTTCTAAACTACCACATCTCCAACATTTAGACTGTAAATTAGGATACATGTTAGACAACTTCTTGGGATCCAGATGCCATCTATAAAACATTTTATAAAAATTTTCTCTTAAATTTTGAGCCTGAGTAAATTTAACTATGCTGAAATAGTTTGTTAATCTGAAATCATATTATAATTTGGATAGGTTTCAGTGAGTGGGTGTCAGGAGGGAAAAGTGGATTGGAAGCAGGAATGGAGCCAAAGCCAAATGTGAATCTCCTACAGCTGCATAACCTCTCATTAAAAGAGTATGCAGTAACTGGTAGTGGAATTTTAAGCAACACTGCTGAGAGATTTTGCAATGTCTCTGTCCCAGAGACCTGTTGTCATGTTTTGGTGCACAGCAGGCACAAAATGTACACTGTGCATTCATTGGATTGTGTGCAATAACATCACACTTCATCTGTGCATTTCTTTAACTGAAATTACTTACCCGACCATCTTAATCAAATGTCTTTCCTGCTTTAAACTCTCTTGCTGGTAGTTAAGCATTCAATATACATGGATAAAATCCCCTTTCCCCCCTCCTGTAACTTCAAAAAGGCTCAAATGGATATGTGTGAATTAAACGGGGAGTATATTCTTTCATTCCTTGTACTATGTGTCTGATGCAGTTTGTGCTTGTGGAATGCTGCACCTACTAAAAAAATAAACATTATTCTATGGCGTTCTGCAGTACATAGTGGGAGGTTGGATAGGTTGGCTACCCATTTCGGTTCAAGAACCTCTTTGCTTCTGGGGTTTAGCGTGAGCAGTTTGAGTTGGAATTTTGTTTTCCTTCTTTCAGCTTGTTTGAGAGATATAGCCTTGATGGAAGCTGCCAACATTTTTGTGTGTTCTGAGGTCATGGCTTGTTCCTGTTGTTCTTTGAGGTTGTCTATAGTGTGCTGGTATTTGTTTAGTTTGCAGTGAGTAACCATGATCAGTAGTTTTATCATTTTTCAGCCACTTTGTTGAGCTATTTTTCAGCCAGCTGTGCAGTTTATTGGAGGTTTATATCTGACACTGGTGGGCTGGGCATCCTGTTATACGTATTTGTGTAAAAAAAAAAAGTTGTACCTTGGCGCAGGTTTGCCTTGGTCCTCTCTGATCTTGGCCTATATCCCCACCAATACTAGCATTGCCATTTGATTGAGCAATGAACCATCTGCAAGCAAATAACTAAACTCAGAGAGCACCCCAGTACTCCACAGTTCAGCCCTGAGCTACAGGAATTGTCTTCTATTAAAATCCTCTTGTAAACTTCCTTGAGCTCTTGGAGACAAAGTGAGATATAAATATCGCAAAGATGCATTTTCACAAGGCAACTGGACCTTCTTGTTTTGGTTTTTTGTTTCAGCTCAGAGCTGAAGAAGCTTCCTGGATGAGAAGTGAAATGTCTTCAAAGAAAAGCAAAGAAGTCCAGTTGCCTTATGAAAAAGCATCTTTGGGACAACTATGACCTGGATGGCTGAGAACCTCCATAGACATTTGAGATATAACTATATCACAAATATGTTGCTGTAAGTTTATTCTTAGACCAGTGCTTTTCAACCAGTGGTACGGGTACCACCTGTGGTACACTGGCACCTGGCAGGTGGTATGTGACCATCCTAGAAAAGCGGTAGCCGGGGAGGGGAATGAGCTGAACCGGTGGCAAGCCTGAGCGAGAGACGGCTGGAGCTGCAGGGCTGTCAGGGCTCAGCGGAAGCGCTAGGATCAGCACCAGGCTCCAGCTGGATCTCAGTGCTGATCCTGGTGCTTCTGCTGAGCCCAGAAGAAGCGCCAATCAGCTGGAATGTTGCAGCATCTCGAGGTCTTGTGATTTACATTCAGATGCTTGGCACCTGATTCATATTTATGATGGTCACAGTGTCCCAGGGTCATGTGAAGTGACCAAAACTTGCTGCTACCACCCAGCAGACAGGGGAATAAAAACCAAACACACCCCACCCCACCCCCGCTGCCAATCCTCAACAGAAATGATCACAACAATGAAAACCTCAGACAGGAGCAAGAGCGCTGCCGGGCAAGCAGGCAGGTGTCTTGCTCGGCTATGGCTTGGGGGGCACTTTTTTCAGTGCCATTGTAACTTTGAACAGTCACTAAGCGAACTGTTGTAAGTCGAGGACTACCTGTACTTTGTCACTTCCCTCCCCTTTTTTTTTGGGTCATCAAGTTTTTGACACTTTGCTAGGCGACTGGTGATATTCAGATGTTGCCATATCCTAAAAGTGGTAACAATGGGTGAAAAAGTTGAAAAGCCCTGTCTTAGACTATTAATATCCGAATAGATCCCAGACTTAATAGATCCAAATTTTAACTGTGAGTCATTTGTTTAAACAGACTTTTCTGTCCAGGACATTGACTTTCTTTAGATCTGACATTCTTTAGTTATGACTCAGTTGCTTCCTAAGTTACAAAGCACCACATTCCTCTCCATCTGTCCATACGTAGAGATACTACAGTGGCCCTAAGGACGTGGTTGAAAAAAAAAATAACTACATTGAATTAGTTCCAGAATGTGCACATTACTCAGGACTTTCCAAATATTTTCTCTCCTTTAGCTACCTTGGAATGCAATAATGCACAAACAATTCCACCTTTGCCCACTCTCATAGTGGAAAATCTCAGCCTGTGGCAGCACTTTTGTTGATTGTGCACCTGTTGATCATGAACACATTGAAGTTTAGATGAGGTTTGGGCACCATGTTTTAAACATCGGGGGCCCAGGTGGCTTACCTCACCTTATCATTTAGCATTTTGCAGCTGCAGGCAGACCTTCTCTCTGTTGAATTAATGTAGTGAAGTTGCAGTCTTGATCCTCAAGGCACTTTAAAAAAGGGAAGGAGGAAGTGGCAATTATATAACTCATTTTGATTTCCTCTGCTTTAAATTAGGATATATGCAGTTAGGATAAATTTGTTATATGCAGTTAACACGAATATCACCACAAATTTGTACAGGTAGTCCTCAACTTACAACAGTTCATTTAGTGACTGTTCAAAGTTACAATGGCACTGAAGTAAATGACTTATGACCGTTTTTCACACTTATGACCATTGCAGCATCCCCGTGGTCACATGATCAAAATTCAGACACTTGGCAACTGACTCATATTTATGACGGTTACAATGTCCCAGGTCATGTGATCACCTTTTGTGACCTTCTGGCAAGCAAAGTCAATGGGGAAACCAGATTCACTTAACAACCGTGTTGCTAACTTAATAACTGCAGTGATTCACTTAGCAACTGTGGCAAGAAAGGTCATAAAATGGGGCAACATTCACTTAACAAGTGTTTCACTTAGCAACAGAAATTTTGGGCTCAATTGTGGTTGTAAGTCGAGGACTACCTGTACTCTTACCTAAAACAACCTTCAGAGAGTTGTTTTGGACAGCCATTTGCAGCCCCGAGACCTTAGATTGTGTATCTCTCCCATACAGCTGGCATTACAGGCAGGCAAAGATGAGAGTCCTAGCAGTGTGCTTTTTTTCAAAGGCTCCCATATGACCTCCTGGCACACACTCGTCAGATCTCTTGTTAAATATAAAAGAAGATGTGTAAAAGGACCACCCTGCAGTCTTTACAGGTGGCCAAGCAGAAATCATAATTAGTTTGCCTCATAAAGCGGACAATGTAAAATTCAAACATGAAAATATTTCCGTTTGAATAACTTGCTCATACTGACAAATGCCCAGTTCTCTCTCTCTCTCTCTCTCTCTCTCTCTCTCTCTCTCTCTCTCTCTCTCTCTCTCTCTCTCTCTCTTTCTCTGTGTAATTTTAACATTCTTTTCATTTTTCTTAAAATGGAGAGATGACTGTTCTTCTCTCAACTCCCCTACTGATGGAGTTTAGAGGATTTTTTTTTAAATGGGGTAGCCAGTCCAGCCATAATGGTGGGTTTGCTTGACTGAAAAAAACCTTTTCACCTTCCTCCAAAGAAAGGCAGGTTAAACAATGTTATTTTTTGCTAATAAAATACAAATATCATACACAAACATTTTCCCCCTCTGTTGCCATTTTCAGAGTAGAATTTGTCAATTATGCATCTTTGTCAAATAGCCACAGTTGTGTTTCATATTGTTCAGTTTTTCTTTTAATACAACCGATGCTGTATGTTTTCCCACACTTCCTTACCGCTATCCTCTTTTCAGTCTATCAATAGGCTAGCATCTGCTTAACATTATCCCAAGACCTATGGAACTTAAAAATAGTTCTTCGGATTCACTGTGCCCAATATTGTGTGTTATTTTTCAATGAACCAGTCTTCAAAATTCCCATTGGAACAACATAGGGAAAAATTTATGCTTCTTATGTGGAAACGTTGCACGGACTAAGAAAGTCTGAAAGGCAGAAATGCATTCATTTAAACACAAATAGAACTTAACAATAAACAAATTCTACTCATATTCAATCATCTTAGAAGTTCTGTTCAGACTTTGTGGTGAATGGCAAATCATGGACAGAACAGACCAGGTAGGCATGTATGCAAACATGCAAACACACATTATTTATGAGTGGCTCCATCACATGGATTTAAATATCCTATATGAGCCATGCACTCTCAAAAACCATAATGAACAATTGCTTTATCGATATTTATAATTGGGGCAAGGCAATTCAGAAGTACTAAGAGACATGGAAGATGTAGATCTCTCAGAGAAGAGAAAGAGGATGATCCTTCAAGAATAAGTAGAACTTTCCAGGATATAATAAACTCAAGGGTGGATCTTAATGACATTTGGCAGGGTTTTGACTTAGATCGACTAGCAAGCCTCAGGATGGAAGAAATAGCAAAGCAGACATTTAAGAAACTCAGGTCAATCTGGTCCTCTCAGTCTTCAGAACTGCTTGCTTGTCAAAATACATTTCTAGGATATTCCAAAAAAAATGTCCCATAAATGAAAATGTGTGGAACTTTGTTTAAACTGTAAATCAGCACCCAATTCCATTGTAACCTAAATTGGTTTATTGTAGTACCAAAGGGGAAGGACAGTCCCCACCCCCCAAAAAAAGAAGGCATAAAACCTCTCTTTGGAAAGTTATGCAAATTAGAGTAAACATCTTGCAAAGCATTTGATTGGTTGTAGTGCATCATGTTTAAGGAAGTACTTAGAATAAGTAATACTGAGCCTTGGTGGAGCAGTGGGCTAATGCCTCCTTAAGTAACACCAGCTGCCTGCAATTAGTGCAGGTTCGCATCCCACCAGGCTCAAGGTTGACTCAGCCTTCCATCCTTCCCAGGTAGGTAAAATGAGGACCCAGATTGTTGGGGGCAATTAAGCTGACTTTGTAATAATGCCGCTTGGGGGGTGTATGAAAGCCCTAATAAGCAGGCATATACATAGAATGAAGGCTACTGCTAAGCTTGTAAGCCGCCCTGAGTCTTCGGAGAAGGGCGGGATATAAATGGAATTAAAATAAAATAAATAAATAAAATAAAACTATGAGAAAACGGGGCAGGGCTACAAAGACACTTGGTTTTGTGAGCACAGAGAATCCTATTTCATGAACATAGTGTTTTAGAAAGATATTGTTGTTGGGTTTAACCTGAAAACTGCCCTTTCTTCCCAGAGTCTATATTTTCCTTCTATCTTCTGAACAATTCATCTCAGTATCCCATGCCCTTCTAAATATTTTCAGGCTGAGCTGAAAGTTTATTTTCCCTGGAAGCGTGTGGAGGAGGGGATAATTTATATGCTTAATTGAGTCCATATTTTCTTCTTCCCCTACGTCATTTCCTACTGAAAGCAGGGATGCCAACTCCCCACCTTTGGGCCCGAGAGCAGTATTGAAACTTAGCAGGAAAAAGTGATGGGAGCTTTTATCCATCTGAGTCTTCTTGCAGGTATTACTGTCAATTCCAATTCTCAATTGTAGTCCAAATGCTTGGATATTATCAGTGTGCAACTGTACTACTTAATTGATAGGCACAAATGTCATTCAGCTGACGCTGTTAAGACTGGTAACTAAAGAGTGGTTTTAAAGTTTTTGAATAGGCTATATATCCCAGCTAACAAGCCTCTCCTGAAACTAAAAAGACTTTAGAGAATGCTCTCCAGAGTCTCCTCCTTCATAAGATACAAAGATAAAGTGTACATACCAATGAGCTGAGATATGAAACAATCAAAGAAAAAAAATGAGGCATGATTTATCCAGCACTGGAATAATAATAATTATTAATTTTTAAGTCACTCATTCTTCTAAAATGGCACAAAGCGGCTAGGATTTATTGATGTGCCTGTTGCTTTATAGTATTATTCAAAAAAATTACCTTTGTTCTTATATGTACATTTGTTTTGTACAATAAAGAACAGCATGGCTGTGTTTGTCTCAAGTGATTTGAAGAGGAATGTGTGATGAAGACTATAAGTTCTTTACAGTAATAACTGAGAGAGGGCTGTTTAATCAACAGACAATAGAAATTGCTTCTAGAAGCCCTTTTCACATTTATTCTAGAAACTGTTGCTTGATTTTGCAACGTATTTCTGACTATTTGAGCGTAGCTTTTTCCAAGAGTTTTGGGCAAATGGTCTCCACATTTGAAGCTGACAAGTATGTAGTAACTTTTCCTGTTTACCCACTTAGGGATTAATATTAATGCCTGAATGTTGTAATAGCAATAGCATTTTGACTAGTTCGTAATCAACTTTGGAGACCAGTAGCTTATCACAAAGCAATTGCCCTTCATAAGTAATCAAACCCTTTTACCATTCTTTTCATGAAAGCCGATTCTTTGTCAATGAATCCAGTACAGTGCACCTTAAAGCCAGTTATTCATCTATTTAGAAGAGAAAGAAAATAAACTTTAATGATGATTGTTGTGGATTTTTCAGGAATAGCTAAGACGACTTTCGATCTTAACCAAAATGCCCACGGGCCAAATTACTATCGGAGCAAATCAAGAACCTTTTCTTATAAATGACTCTTTGCAAACAGAAAAAGAATTGCTTGAAATGGAGGAGTGATCACAGTAAGCGCTGCAATGTTCATTCAATCTTTGAGCCCTAAAGAATTCCTTTTTGATGAAGAAGGAGCTACATCTGGCACTTTGCAATATTCTGCACTCTGTTGATTTTTTGCAGCTTAATTTTATTTATCAGTGAAACAATAGGAAGACATCTCAAGTAACCAATAAAAACAATAAAACGTAGATGTAGTACTACTCATACTTGGTAAAGGCATCTTGCAGATTTCGTTTCCAAGGGACCCCCAGGACTGCTGGAAAAACTATATCCAGAGAAATTTCAACAGCAGGCTAATAGGCTGGGGCCAGCTTCACCTTGGGGAGGAGAGAATGACCCTCTCCTCATTTCTGTATTTCAAACATGCTGTGGAAGGAGAACATCACAGCTGTGTGAATCCTTCCTTCCCTTCTCCTTTTTAATCCCATAAGAAGTTGAACCATCACCGTGTCCCAGCTGAAAAAGAAGAAGACTTCCAGATACCTAGATATGGATCCGTGGGAAGGAGGCAGTGTGTTTGGGTCTGTGTGTGCAGAAGACAGCAGTCTTCTGTAGGGGGGGTCAGGAGGAATAGAGCGATATCAGGAGTGTCACTATTTTCGGGCTGCGGCCCCCATTTCCCTGAGCATGATGATGTTGCCAAAAGAGTTGGCGCTCGCATTGTGTGGCATCGCAACATTGCTTTTTTTTCCCCCACTCTGCAGGCAAACACTGTGAGAGCTGAGCAAAGTGAGTGCATGAAGCCGGAGCCAATGTGTAACAAATGACTTGGGGGGGGCACTTCAGGAAACAGGATCTGGTTCAGAAGCAAGTGGTGCTTTGAGTTGTGTGCAGAGAAACAGAACCCAGCAGAGACACCAACAGCTGTGCCTATCTTTACCCTCCCAGCCAGGAACTGAGGGATGCCAAAATCCTTGTAAGGGCTCAGGGGAGAGGCAACAGATGGTAGCACCAAAGACCTTCAAACCTGGAGGAAGTAACATTTATAGAAATTGAGGGGAAGTGCTAATATAGGCACAGAAAACCTACAGAAACCTTTAGGAATAGTCAGAGAATGAAATGCATAGTAAAGAAAATGTAGATAGAGATAGAGAAGAAATCAGATTTAGAAAAATCACTGGACATCTTCATTATTGTTTGAAAAGTAATAATTGTTTTTGTATAAGAGACGCTCCCCAGTCACAAAGGGAGACAAAACTTCATTTTTTTTGTCTGTGGTTCTCCAAAGGACCACCAGCACATAAAGATGACTGCTGAAACTCTGGTATGCTAACAGTCCTAGAAAAATAATTTGGTAAGCTAAGCAAGTAGGTCAGGAGCGCAAAAACTAGCACCCGAAAGCTGGGAGCAAAAAACAGATTCTCCATCACTGCTGTGATCACTTCTTGACTGCCTTCTTTTTCTTGATGCATCTAGAATTGCCAGCTGTCCCGACTATCATTTTTATTTTACTGTTTTGTAAATCTGCACATAGCATTTGTCAAATGGTTATTCTACTAAAACACATAAGGTAATCCCATTTTTTTAAAAAATTGGATTGTTCAAACAGCACATTTCAGTCACTTGCCACAATGGTCCAACTTCCTCTGAAACTTAGGCATCTGCAAGGAGGGAAAGGGAAGAAAAGCAGTGCAATGTTCTCTGTGATGTTACAATGCAGATGCCATACCTTACATATTCGTGTGCAGTGTTGTGAGACAAAAACCAAAGCTGAAACCTGCAACATGAAAAACATATAGAAGTTGTTAATAAAATGCACACCTGTGCATCCAAAAAAGGGTGACAGAGGCTTACCTTTGTTTAGAAGTATTTCAGGTGTGGGTAAACATGAGTTCTGTAGAGTAGGAATGTAGATCTTAAATATTCCAGCAATAGATCTGCAGATGGTAACACACCTAAATAGACCTAATCTCTGCTTTCTATGTTTCTCTCAGACGCCATCAAAACAGTAGTCTGTCTCTTATGAAACAGAATTCCATTTTTAATGTGTGCCAGTGTGCCCACAATAAAAAAATGACAATAAAGGTTATCTTTATCTCTTTTTTTATTTTTTCACCACCATGTGGCTTGCAAATCCCTTGCTAATACTTGAGTGTAGAAAAGCGTGCCCTTTTGCCAAAGCGATTCTCCCCTTCTAAAGTGAATCTAAATATTTCCTAGTCATTTGGGGCTACTTTGCTGCAAATTTTTGAACAAATGAAATATTTGAATATGTCACCAAGATCTTTAAGGCAATCCCACCAATTTCTGCTTCCCTGAATACTCCTGGTTCTATCAAACCTCCTTTTACAGCCTCCAATCTCCCTCTTAACTTTAATATATCACTTCCTCTTGCTTTATTCAAAGCATTCCTGATTTGGAGAAATCAATTCCAGCAACGGTCATTTGTGATGAAAAATATCTCCATTAACTAATTCAAATTCTAGTTTATTCTTCTTGTTCACAGCTCATCATAATACAAGTTAAAAGAGTTGATTGTGCTTTATTTCAGGAACAGAAGGGGATCTCATTTGGTGATTAAAGTGGAAGTAATAAGTATATATGTGAACATAATATCCCACCACTCCTCCATAAATTCAGTTCTGCCACACACCCCATAAATTTTTATTATATATAAGAGAAGATTTAGCTACACCCACATTTCTCCTGAGTGCTGTGCTCCTTAGCTGCTCGTTCACAATCACTTAATGTAGGAATGGGTAACCTCTTTAAGTTAAAGGACTGAATTAGCTCCAGGCAAACATTTCAGAAGCAGGCATAGTCCAAAGTGGCTGGGAAATATACCGTGGAGGCCATCCTCATCATTTACTCTTTTTCCACTCTTAGTCACCCCCTCCTCTTGTTCATTCCTTCCAACACATATCTCCCCTCCTGCCACCCACATTCCCATTGGCCTCTGTTAACAGGTTTTCCAAGCACTTCTATTTGATCCAGGGAGCCTATTTTTAAATCTCATTGAACCAAAGGCAATTGTTTTTTAAGGGATCACAGAGTTCAATGATATTCTTTCTTCCCTCCCTCCTGAGCAGGTTTATGACAATTTGCCATGGCCAACTCGCCATGGGACAACTTGCTGCAGGACAAGAGTTACACTAATATCAAAGAAATGGTGGAATAGAATCATTAGAGGAAAGATGCAGAATGAAATGTGAATGGCAAAAATTAAAATAATGTTTTATTTGTTTCAAATAATTAAATTGAATTGTTGAATTGTCCTGCGGAGAGATGTCCCATGGTGATTTGGCCATGGCACATTGGCCGCACTGCGTTGGCTGCGGTGAGTTGGCCCATTCTGCTCCCAAGCAATAAATCCCCTCCCTCTTGCAAGAAATCTTAACAAAGATTGCCGATTGGTCCAAATCACAGTCTTTTAGAGGATTGCCATGTGAACAGGAGATGGAAGCTTTATAGAGCCTAGGAAGAAGGAGAGAACCCAAGAAGAATTGTGGGTGTGAGATGGGGCCAAAGTATTTGTGGATCAGATGACCCTCCCCTCTTTGATAGGCTAGATTTAGATCATGGCTGGAAGGTCTCCATGCTTGGTTTACTGTAAAGGATTTTTAGGTCAATGTAAGAAAATAAATGCAGAAGAAGAGAAAAAAAATACATGCTTAGAGGGCCCTATGACTTGGTTGGCCATACCTTTTTCATCTGTAGGCTATTTTTTCAGATAAGCAGCAACTTTGTCTATGCACACAAAGGATCCATAGACATTTTGAGAACATTCCCTGGCCTTACACATGCTGTCATGGATACTTACGGTTTGTGGGTAGCTTGCTATTGACTGTTTTCTATTGTGTGTTTTTTTAAAAAAAAGCATTTAAAGACTCAAAGTGAGAAGCGGGCTGAAGTGCTTCTTGAATTCACACCAGAAAGGAGAAGGTTAAAAAAGAAATCTTTTTACATATTATCTCAGATCAGGAAATCCAGCAGCTGATCCGGTGTTTTCCAAATCAATTTTACACCCACCCAGTGGTTGTTCAAGTTCTGTATGATGCACAGCTCTGACCTTCTTCAAGTCAGCCCCCGATTCAAACAATGGTTATAACAGGGGCAGAGTTATGATCGAAGCAAGAAATACTTAACCCTGTCCAGTAAAACAGGGCAAAGTCTGATGTTCAGAGAGGCAGGGCAGAGTCAGCAAGGCAAGACAAAACTGAAGCTTCAGCCAAGCAAAATAAAATAAAACACAGCAACAATTAGGATGCGGGTTAACACCTTGGAGAGCTCCGAGTGGAACTCGATCTACAGCAGACATGTCAAACACAAGGCCCGGGGCCCAGATCCGGCCCACAAAGTGGTTTCATGCGGCCCGCGAAGCCATCCTGGAAACAGTGAGGGAACGGCCCCCACTGCCTTGGCCTTGGTCCAGAGACCCTCCTTCTGCCAGAGACCCTCAGATCTGTCCCACTCCTGCCCAGGCCCCCATAGGGACCCTTGATGCGAACGATGTAGAGCTGGCCATGCCCACCCAGTAGGCCATATGCGCTCTAGCCATGCCCACCCAGTAGGCCATGCCCACCCTGGCCATACCCACCTGGCCCCTTGAGGGCAACCACAATGCTGATGCGGCTCTCAATGAAATTGAGTTTGACACCCCTGATCTACAGGCTAACAGGATGAAAACTTAAAATGTTGTTCCAGTGATAGAATGTGCGTTAAATAGAAATTGCAGTTCAGTCAGAGTGACAGGCTCTTTCCTGAATCTAAAAAAGCTGCTTCTGTTGAAGGTAATCAGTCACTGAAATTGGTGGTCCAAGGAAACAGGGCTTCTGGTGGGCTTCTGATCTGAAATCCTCAGACTCAAGGGTAGGCAAGGTCTCATGCTTGTCCCAGAGTGGGGGGCAATGTAATGGATTGTTTTTGCGTTAGATGGGAGGGCAATTTCTTGTCTCCCTCAGATAGACCTCTGCTGAATTTACGACGCCCATTGCAGTGCAGGAAAATTGTCCTGCATTTTCTTCCAACTGCTGAAAGAAAAGTGCTTTGTGAAATTTCTTTCAAAGAAAAAGAGCATTTCCTGAGGTTCTCTAAGACGGTTTGTGGCCTTTTTTTTTTTTGTTCAGTGTGGCCGAATGGTGCGTTGTGTAAATATCTCTCCAGGGCTCCTGAATCACTTTAAGGAAGATCTTCCAAGAGAACTTCTCCTTTGCCATTGGAAAGGATGAGTATTCACGGGGGTGTCAAAGGGCAGGATTGTGTAACTGAAAACAGGGAGGCCATTCCCTCTGCCACCCACCGTGATACCATAATCTCAAAAATTCCACTGAGAAAAACTTGGCAATAATTTTAAAACACTTTGAAAATACATAGAAAAAAACAGAAGCTTCCTTCATAGGAGAATAACTTCAGAAAAAAATTGTAAGGCAGATTTTAACCAAACATTATTCATCCTAAAGATTAACAGTAGAAGGGTTGCCTTAGAACAGGGGTGTCAAACTCAATTTCATTGAGGGCCGCATCAGCATTGCGGTTGCCCTCAGGGGGCCAGGTGGGCGTGGCCTACTGGGTGGGCGTAGCTAGAGTGCGTATGGCCTACTGGGTGGGCGTGGCCAGCTCTACATCGTTCGCATCAAGGGTGCCTATGGGGGCCTGGGCAGGAGTGGGACAGATCTGAGGGTCTCTGGCAGATGGAGGGTCTCTGGGCCAAGGCCAAGGCAGTGGGGGCTGTTCCCTCACTGTTTCCAGGATGGCTTTGCGGGCCACATGAAACCACTTCGCGGGCCTGATCCGGCCCCCGGGCCTTGTGTTTGACATGTCTGCCTTAGAATGAACTGGAATATTGAATATGCACTGGAACCAGCTTAACGGCGGGGGGGGGGGAGTATTCATTGCCAACTCTCTAAGAGTTCATTTTTGCTAATTCAGTTTGAATATAGCAAATAAAACACACCTCAGGCAGGAGATATTTACAAAACACTGAATTAGGCAAACTCTTGCAAGGCATCCTGCCATTAAAGACACACTTAGATATTAATTATGTCAGCCATTATATATAATGAATCATTAGCATGACTAAATAATGTTATTTATTATTATTATTTATTGCATTTATATACCGCCCTTTCCCTGAGGACTCAGGGCGGTTTACAGGGAGTTAAAAAACAACCATACAAAAGTTAAAACCCAATTTAAAAAATATTAAATCAACCCTGTACTATTAAAAAAACCCCAATTAAAATGAATATCTCCTCAGCCTGGGCCCGAGAGCTCAAAGAGCCAGGTCTTCAGGCCCCGGCGGAATGATCGGAGGTCGGGAGCAGTCCTCAGCTCCACCGGCAGCTGGTTCCAGAGGGCAGGCGCCCCCACTGAGAAGGCCCTATCCCTGGGTGTCACCCGCCGGCAATCTCTTACCGGCGGGACCCTGAGCAGACCCTCCCTGTGGGAGCGCACTGGGCGAAGGGCGTTTGATGCCGGCAGCAGGTGTTCCCTCAAATACCCCGGACCCAGGCCATGTAGGGCTTTATAGGTGATAACCAGCACCTTGAATTTCACCCGGAGGGCAACCGGAAGCCAATGCAGCTCGCGGAGTAGAGGTGTTACATGGGAGTATCGGGAGACCCCCATTACAACTCGCGCAGCCGCATTCTGCACCAGTTGAAGCCTCCGAGTGGTCTTCAAGGGCAGCCCCATGTAGAGAGCGTTACAGTAGTCCAAACGGGAGGTCACAAGCGCATGAGTAACTGTGCGTAGGGCATCTCGGTCCAGATAGGGACGCAACTGGCGCACCAGGCGAACCTGTGCAAAAGCCCCCCTGGTCACGGCTCCTATGTGATCTTCAAAATTGAGCCGTGAGTCCAGGAGGACGCCCAATTTGCGAGCCCTATCAACGGGGGGTAACACCTCACCCCCCATCGTTAGAGGTGGAATAACTTGGTTAACCCGAGATGCCGATATGCACAGCCACTCAGTCTTGGCGGGATTGAGACGAAGCCTGTTTCTCCCCATCCAGACCTGAACCGCCTCCAGGCACCGGGACATCACGGAGAGGGCATCGCTGGGTTGGTTCGGGGTGGAAAGAAAAAGTTGGGTATCATCAGCGTACTGGTGATACCCCACCCCGAAGCCACGAATGATCTCGCCCAGCGGCTTCATATAGATGTTGAACAGGAGAGGCGAGAGAACCGACCCCTGAGGGACTCCACAAATGAGAGGCCTTGGGGCGGATCTCTGCCCTCCCGTCAACACCGACTGCGAGCGGCCCTGGAGGTAGGAGGAGAACCACCGTAAAACGGTGCCTCCCACTCCCAACCCCCTGAGACGCCACAGCAGGATACCATGGTCGATGGTATCGAAAGCCGCTGAGAGATCTAATAGGACCAGGACAGAGGAGCAACCCCTGTCCCTTGCCCTCCAGAGATCATTCACCAGCGCGACCAATGCCGTCTCCGTGCTGTGTCCGGGCCTGAAACCCGATTGGTACGGGTCCAGATAATCAGTTTCCTCCAGGAACAGAGGGAGCTGATGCGCCACCACACTCTCAACAACCTTCGCCAGAAAGCGAAGGTTGGAGACTGGACGGTAGTTGTCTAAAGCAGCCGGGTCCAAAGCAGGCTTCTTGAGAAGGGGTCTCACCACCGCCTCCTTCAAGGCGGCAGGGAAGACACCCTCCTTCAGAGAAGCAGTTATTACTGCATGGAACCAGCCTCGTGTTCCCTCCCGAGCCGCATAAGCTAGCCAGGAGGGGCACGGATCCAACAAACAGGTGGTGGTGCTCAGTCTCCCCATGATCCTGTCCACATCATCAGGGGAAACAGGGTCGAACTCAGTCCAGATAACGTGCTCAAGACCGCCTGATTCCTCCACATCAGACTCTGCCCAGTCAGAGTCCAGGCCGGTCCGGATCCGAGCGATTTTGTCTGCCAGATGATGACTAAACTCCTCGGCTCGTCCCTGCAAGGGATCCTCTCTCACCTCCTGGTTAAGGAGGGAGCGAGTCACCCTAAGCAGGGCAGCCGGGCAATTATCTGCGGACGCGATAAGGGCGGCAAAGTAGTTAGACTTTGCCGTCCTTATCGCCGCAAGATAAGACCTTATAAAGGTTCTTAACTGCAATCGGTCGGATTCGGATCGGCTGGATCTCCAACCGCTCTCTAGATGCTCTCTCTCTTTTAATACAACATTAATAATGTTGTATTAAAAGTTCTTCTAGGCAAATAGCCATTACAGAGGTACAGGCAGATTTGTGTGAAAGTGACTAATTTTGTCCTTAGTATTTAAACTAGGTTGCTGCTAAAATAAGCCTTAGAATGTAAAGAATTTATTTCATAAATAACTACCTGAACTGTGAAATGATATCAATTAGATGTCTTTGTTATGGAAAGTAAAAAATTTAACTGGTTGATGTAGAGATGTAGAGAATGCATCTGTTTCATGTCCCTAATCATAATTAACCTATTTTCCAAAGCACCACAGAACAGGGCAAGAAGCAACGGAGGGGAACTAATCAAGGAGAGAAGCAACCAAGAACTAAGGAAAAATTTCCTAACAGTGAGAACAATTAATCAGTGGAACAACTTACCTCCAGAAGCTGTGAATGCTCCAACACTGGACGTTTGTAAGAGAATGGACAGCCATTTATCTGAAATCGTACAGGGTTTCCTGCTTGAGCAGAGCGTTGGATTGGAAGACTTCCAAGTCTCTCCCAATTCTGTTATTCTGTTATCCAGTTCTGCAGTTGAAATGCATTGTTTGGACATTGTAGTGCAACATTTCCTGTTTCTAGTGGTCAGCTGCTAACTGCTTCTGAATTAATTTAGTTCCCCAACTGAATCTATGGTTCAGTCTGTCCATGTATTGTGAAATTAAGGAGTTTTCATCATTTCTTCTGAGTGCTAAGGGGTGTTTGTGGATGCACGCTGTTAGTTTACTGCCTTCTCCAGTAATGTTGTTATATTTTTGACATGCCCACTGCAACTCACGGTGCTAAAAGAAAATGGCCCCAAAGTATAAGCTTCTGATTCTCCCCCAAGTGACCTGCCTTGGAGACAAAAAAGCCCAGGATGCATCTGCATGCTGAAATAGATGCCTGCAGCTAAAACAGGGTATGCATGCTAAAGCATGAACAAGAATGCATTGTACTTTAAGCAACTGATTGCCAAAAATTCGCATGCTGAGAAAAATATGTATAAAATACTTGTGTCACCAATATTTGCTGGCTCAGGAATTCTGGGAGTTGAAGTCCACAAGTCATAAAACAGCCAAGGTTCCCTACCCCTGGTATAGAGGGTTAATTTTGAGAGGGGGAGGGTCAAAGACATTCATTGGTGCTGAGTTCTGACTTCCAGATTCATCCGAAGAAAAAGACTGTCCTATCAGGACTGTACTCCATAAGAACACAAGGAGGAGAGCAAACCTTAAGCACACCTTAAGCTTAGTACATTCCTGATATGAACTATAGAAAGTCCTCAAATGTTGATGGTAACTGGGACCAGAATTTCCATTGCTGAATTCCACTGGTTGTTAGCCAAGGAAAGTCTTTCTATGTTTGGTCCCTCTGCACTCCAAGCCTTGGTAAGGTAAGGGGCTGCCTCCAACTCCCTCCACCAACCTATCTCATCCCCATCTCTGGCTCTTTGACTGTCCCGCACCCTGTTTTAGGATTCATTGGAAGAAACTTGCTACCCTGCGCACTTCACACAAAAGGAACCGATGCTGATGATGCACCCTGCCTTGTGAGGTGGCAAGGAGTGCCAGTTATGCAGCTCTGGGGCTGTTTGCCATGCTGCACTCAGAGACTTCTTTGTGGGTTATTTAGCAAGCAGCTGTGGCTTTTTAAATCGCATCATGCTTTCGAAGATCAGTGTCAGCCAAACCCAGTTTTTTCTTAAGTTCTAAGCTCCAACAGAAAGTGCCTTTAAAAGGACAATTGAAAAGTTGCAGTTTCTGATTCGGGAATGGTGACAAAGGAAGTTATATTTGATGAGGGAACAAGAAAAAGCAAAAGGCATGCAGCATCTTGGGGGATCAAATTCTTTTTTTCCTGCTGTTTCTTCCTCAAAACAGAAGAAAATTGTGGAGGTGGAGGGAATACTCTGAGAAAGTAAATGATAGTTTTTTGATTTGCTTAGTTTTCCTTACTCAAATGTTGATGTAGAGGCAGGTGTCCATTAAGATACGCCACCTTTAGAGTTTTGATTCCAAATGGTTTAGGGGAAATTTCCATATTAAGCTAAAATTAGAATCATTTATAAGCTCTAGGATTCATCTGGGATGTCAATGGAGCCATTGCAGTTGTAAAGTATTTATGTATTATTTTTTAAAAATATTTTATTTATTAAATTTATTTGCTGCCCATCTCCTTTTGAAGCAACTCTGGGTGGCTTAGAGCATTAAAAACATCAAAATCATAAAAGATAAATATTTCTAAAACATGGAAATGACAATGAAAAATAGAATTATAACAGATGAGGAGGGAAGAAGCAGATGTGTGTGTGTGTGGGGAGGTGGGATTGCCTCTTAATTTATCAACCACCTTGAGTGTGATAATTTATATCTTAGTATACACTATGGCTTATATTCAGTAAATAATTCCCTCATTATACACACCGTGCCTTATGCAGGCATGTTTAGTCAACATATGAATTGAGGTGTTCTTAATGCCAGTATAGAACTCTGAGTATTTTTGACTTGATCTCAGAATTAGCTAACAAGGAAATTGAAATTATGAAACCAGCAGAGAAGTACTTATTGGTTTGGTGTGAATCTCCAGGGCTTACAAATTGTGTTCAAAGCATATTACGTTTGGATGTACATAAATGAAGTATATGAGGTAATGATCACAATATATGCTTGATAGCCCATTTACCTTTTTTTTTTAGGAAAAAGTGATTCCATTAAATCTGAAGCCCGGGAGGGGGAGGGAGTTGACAAATATTTGAGTCTAAGGAGCAGAAGGTGAATTGCCCATTGGCATGTACGTCTGGCAAGAAGATCTGTTGGCTGAATAAAGCCATGTATTCCTTTTTCCATTGCTTTTTTATATTTATCTCAGAGCCTGTAGATAACAAGGAAAAAGAAATTAATTTATGAGTCAAATTCTTAAGAACTACAGTCTGAATATTTGAAAAGATTAAATTATGTAAGTAGTTGAATTAATTATTTGTCTTTTGGCAATCTCACATTTAAGTTTACATTGTACAGTTTTAATCAACCTACTTTGGATCACTTTGAACAGTCTGAATTAGAGTAACAACTCATGTATGAAAATGTAAAATACCTAACATTCAGTGGATGGAGTAAACATCCCCCTGCACATGTACCTCATCCTCTGGGTATTCAAACATGAAAGATCAAATTCATACATAAATTAAGTGGAGCCATTTGACATTTCAAACGATCCCCAATTGCTCTGCCTTGTTACTTATCAGGGCATGAGTAATTTGAAAAATAACAGCAGATTATTAACTTGTTAGCTGAATTAATTGAAATGTTAATTTTTTAAAAGTTGTTTCCAACTACATTGCATTTTGTTACACATTAAAAGATTAATGTGTTGTATCTATAGGTTTAATAAAGAAAAATATTTTCCTTTTTCATGTGCTTTTAATAATAATGCCAGACAACCTGTGACATTTTGGATCATCTTTTTTCCATGTATAATACAGTCTGGTGCCTTTTCCCCTCCCCTCACAACCCTCAGCAGATCCCCAAATGAGGCCATCCCCTCCTCCTCCTCAGTTTACCCATAGAACTGCCCACCACTTTGTTGGGAGAATATCAGGATTACAGAGTTGGAAGGGACCTTTGAAGATATAATAATAATAATAATAATAATAATAATAATAATAATAATAATAATAATAATAATAATAATAATAATAATAATAATGATGATGATGATGATGATGATGATGATGATGATGATGATGATGATGAAGAAGAAGAAGAAGAAGAAGAAGAAGAAGAAGAAGAAGAAGAAGAAGAAGAAGAAGAAGAAGAAGAAGAAGAAGAAGAAGAAGTTGGAAGGGACCTTGGAGGTCATCTAGTCCAACCCCCTGCTCAGGCAGGAAACCCTATACCATTTCAGGCAAATGGCTGTCCAGTCTCTTCTTAAAAACTTCCAGTGTTGGAGCATTTACCACTTCTGGAGGCAGGTTGTTCCACTGGTTAATTGTTCTAACTGTCAGGAAGTTCCTCCTTAGTTCTAGGTTGCTTCTCTCCTTGATTAGTTTTCATCCGTTGCTTCTTGTCCTGCTTTCAGGTGCTTTGGAGAATAGCTTGACTCCCTCTTTTTTGTGGCAGCCCCTGAGATATTGGAACACTGCTATCATGTCACCCCTCACCCTTCTCTTCGTTAAACTACACATACCCAATTCCAGCAACCGTTCCCTATATGTTTTAGCCTCCAGTCCCCCAATCATCTTTGTTGCTCTTCTCTGTACCCTTTCTAGAGTCTCGACATCTTTTTTACATCATGGTGACCAAAACTGGATGCAGTATTCCAGGTGTGGCCTTACCAAGGCATTGTAAAGTGGTATTAGTACTTCACGTGATCTTGATTCTATCCCTCTGTTAATGCAGCCTAGCACTGTGTTGGCTTTTTTGGCAGCTGCAGCACACTGCTGGCTCATATTGAAGTGATTGTCTACTAGGACTCCAAGATCCCTCTCACAGTTACTACTATTGAGCAAGGTACCACTTATACTATACCTGTGCATTTGATTTTTCCTGCCTAAATGTAGAACCTTACTTTTTTCACCATTGAATTTCATTTTGTTAGATAGCGCTCAGTGTTCGAGTCTGTCCAGATCCTCCTGTATTTTAAGCCTGTCTTCTGGAGTATTGGCTATTCCTGCCAGCTTGGTGTCATCTGCAAATTTGATGAGTTCCCCATCTATCCCCTCATCCAAATCGTTGATGAAGATGTTGAAGAGCACTGGGCCCAGAACAGAGCCCTGGGGCACCCCACTACACACTTCCCTCCATGTAGATGCAGTCCCATTGAGGACCACATGCTGGGTATGGGTGGTCAGCCAGCCACAAATCCATCTGGTGGTGATGCTATCTAACCCACATTTTTCTATCTTATCAAGTACTAGGTTGTGATCTACTTTATCAAATGTCTTACTAAAGTCCAAGTAAATTATATCTACAGCATTCATCTGGTCCACTAATTTTGTCACTTGGTCAAAGAATGTGATGATTTGTCTGGCATGATCTGTTTTTGACAAACCCATGTTGACTTTTAGTGATGACTTTGTTTGCATCAAGGTGTTCACTGATTTGTTGTTTGATTATCTTTTCCAGAATCTTCCCAGGTATTGAGGTCAGGCTGATAGGTCTGTAGTTTCCTGGATCTATTTTCTAGTCCAACACCCTGCTCAGGCAGGAGACCCTGTACCATTTCAGACAAATGGTTGTCCAATCCATAACAGTAAGAGTAAAGGTAAAGTTTCCCCCGCACATGCATGCTAGTCGTTTCTGACTCTAGGGGCCGGTGCTCATCTCCATTTCAAAGCCGAAGAGCCAGTGTTTGTCCGAGGACATCTCCGTGGTCATGTGGTCGGCATGACTAGATGCCAAAGGTGCACGGAACGCTGTTACCTTCCCACCGTAGTGGTCCCTATTTTTCTACTTGCATTTTTACGTGCTTTCGAACTGCTAGGTGGGCAGAAGCTGGGACGAGTGACAGGCGCTCACTCTGCTACGCGGCACTCAGGATTCGACCTGCCAAACTGCCAACCGTCTGATCAACAAGCTCAGTGTCCTAACCCACTGAGCCACCATCTAAGAGTAGCTTAGATCAAAAAGAAAAAGGAAAGGAAAGGAGGAGGGGAAATTGCTGCAGTAACAAATTAATTTTCCCATTTTTGAGCAATCATAAACCTTAGTAAGGTCTTTGTCTTAATTAAAAGTAGGCAATACTATTTTCAAGTACCAATATACTTAAGTACACACGTAGATAATTTTTAATATTCAGCTATTTAAAATGTACATTCTGCATATAATAAATTAAAATGTTAAGTAAGGAAGAACAAAGGCACTGTGAGGAAAACTGCATCTCCGATCCTCATCCTCATTAATTAATTAATTAATCCCAGCATGTCCCCCAAGACCCTCCACCCTCCAGGGAGGAAGAATAGTCACTCCTTAATCTCCAGTGACCCCCAGCCAGTCCTACTCATAACAGGTAACCATGTCAATCCCTTGTCCTTCCCTTGCCACCCACTGCCATTAAGAGATTTCAAATGTATTTATTTATTTGTTAAATTGATTTGCCGCCTATCTTGCCATTGAGTTTTGCCAGGTGGTTTACAACAGGGGCCTCCAACCCCTGATCCATGGACCGGCACCAGGCCGCAGCATGCCAGCAACAGGGCCACGCAAACAAGCAAAGCCCCCTCGGCGGGATGCAGGCAACACATGAAACTAGGCCCCTTCCGGTCTGTGGAAAAACCTCTCTCCACAGAACTGGTCCCTAGTGCCCAAAAGGTTACGGCCCCTGGTTTACAATAATAAAAGAAGAAGAAAAATGAAAAGTTGTGTAAACAAGAACAGAAGTAAAAGAATAGAACAATAGTGCAAACGATGACAAAGAGCAGAGAGCAAGGGGGAAGGAGGGGGAGTCTGCCATCAGTCTAGCAGCCAATTGCCGTTTGCCATCAAGCCTTGTCACTAGCCAATTGGGCACAGAGGCCAGAGGGAGGCAGGAAAATGGATGTGGAGGCACCCCTCCCTTCTTGCCTTGTGCCATGCAAAATACAGCATTCTGGAAAGTATAGTACAGGAGTAGGCAACCTTGGCTCTTTTATGACTCGTGGACTTCAACTCTCAGAATTCCTGAGCCATGGCTGGCTCAGGAATTCTGGGAGTTGAAGTCCATGAGTCATAAAAGAGCCAAGGTTGCCTACCCCTGGTATAGTAGGAAATGATTGATCTTTCCTGAAATGCCCACATCTTTGCCAGATTTCAATCGCATGTGACTTAATTCTGTAAGTTACCACATTTAAGGGATGTTGATTCAAACATCGTTGCCCTATGGCACACCATTTCACCCAACTGAAGGTTACGAACAAAAAGACACAAGAGTTTTAGTAGGATACAGATAAATGGTGATGATGAAAATTTGGTTCAAAAAGTAGAATTAAATTTTCCCAGATTTGGGTTTAAAATAAAAAGTAGGAGGATTACAATCTTAAAGGAATTTAACACATAACCAACTGATTCTATGGAAGCCAATGCAGGTGACCATTCATTTTGTGACTGTTCAAAGTTACAACAGTGCTGGGAAAAAAAGACTTAGACTGCTCCTTGTACTTATAACCATCGCCAAGTCATTGCAGTTACATGATCAAAATTTGTGCATTTGGCAACTGGCAGGTAGTTATGATGCTTACAGTATCCCAGAATCACATGATCACCACTTTTGATCTTCCCAGCTGGTTTCCAACAAGCAATGGAAATTGACTTAATGACCACATGATTCCCTTAACAACCGTGGTGATTCATTTAATGACCATGGCAAAAAGGTGGTAAGATCAGGTGTAATTCACTTAAAGACTCCCTTGCTCCCTGTCCCAATTGTAGCTATATGTTGAGGACTAGCCGTATCACTTTTGGATTGGCTGAACATTTCAAATAGAAAAGAAGTACTAGAAGGTCATGCTTGACATGTTTTTCACAAGTACTCTGAAGTTCTGAAGAGCAAACTTAGAGGAGAAGAATTCTAATTTAAGAAGACAGCAGGTCCCCACTTAATTTGAACTAATGCACTATGCCTCAAACAAAAAAGAAGAGATGGAAACAAGAAACGCTAAAGAATTCGACCTCAGATCCTTTGGGGAGCAAAATCAGATGTTCACACAGTCACATTGTGTTTCCAAAAAGTACCACAGGGGAAAAAAACCAGTTAATAGATGAAAAATCTCAATCCTTCGTGTTCCCAACAAACCTATTTTCAGTGGTATCTGAGAATGACAGATACCTGGATTACTTATAAGAAATAAGATTACTGATATGAAATAAGTGTTAATTGAAAAACTCTAATACAGGTAATTCTCGATTTGCAACAGTTAATTTAGTAACCATTTGAAGTTACCACGGTCCTGAAAAAAGTGACTTATGCCCATTTTTCACACTTAGAACCGTTGCAGTATTCCCACGGAAATGTAATCAAAATCCACACGTTTGGCAACTGATTCATATTTTTGAGGGTTCCAGTGTCCCAAGGTCATGTGATCACCTTTTGTGACCTACTGGCAAGCAATGTATCAATGGGGGACTCAGATTCACTTAATAACCAGGTTACTAACTTAACAACTGCAATGATTCACTTAACAACTGTGGCAAGAAATGTCATAAAATGGGACAAAACTCACTTTACAAATGTCTCACTTAACAGCAGAAAGTTTGGGCTCAGTTGTGGTCATAAGTCAATGACCACCTGTACCTACTCATCTAAGGCTTTATCGGTTGCGCAAACTACCCCAAACCTGGCAGAGAGTAAAGTTTTTGTGGCAGATTAAACTTCCCATATATTCCGTAGAATCCTTTTTCAGTCAGCCGTCTGGCGTGTGAACATTTTTCAGCTACATATACATGAAAAGAATTAGTGTGTTTGTTGTTTTTCTTCCAGTTTAGGCATCTGTTATTGTAGTCAGATTTGTTCAACATATTCACAAATTCATTTTGTTGTCAGACTTGATCAAGATGGGTTTACATTTGTAATGGCTGTGGCAATAACCTTGGGAGACAGGCAGAAGAACTACAGTCTGGACAATGTTCTGATGAATTAAGTCTGAGTCCAAAGAAGCACTCAGCGTGGAGGAAACATCTCACAAGAGACCCTCCCTAGTTCTCTGGAAAGTAAAGGCAGGGGAGGGGAGGGAGGGAGGGAGGAAGTTCTTTCAGATTTGCAAGATTCTGCTATTATAACCTTACAATGAAGATAATATTAGTATTCATGATTTCCTGTCTGGTTTACCTTAAAGGGCTGACATTATCCTTGCTCAGGTATAACACTTATTATACGATCTTGGACTTTAGTGAAAATGGAAATGGGCAAATTTGGGTTATATTTGGTTGCTTCACTGCACATATTCCGTCAAAAGCTCACACTGACATCTTGAGAAGTTTGAATGTTCATGGACATTTTGTTTCACCTCATCCATGAAAAAAAATGGTTTGTTCCAAATTTTTTATATACTCTTTCTCCTTCCCCTATGCTTCTGACTTTTCCTGTTGTTTTTCCAGAAAATTTCTCATTGACAAAAGTAAACAAAAGCAGCGTCTACAAAGTGGAGGCAGCTTTGCTGTTTACAAAATGTAATGATTTGTTCCAAAATTTTCATATAGTCTCCCTCCCACCCCTGTGCTTCTGACTTTTCTTGTTGCTTTTCCGGGAAAGTTCTTGTTGACAAGAGTAAGCAAAAATTAGCTGCTGCATTTCTCAGCCATCTCTTCATGTTACATAGCCATGAAATATGGAAGGGCAATTTGCTGATCAAATCTGTGAACAATTTTTCCATTTTGCCAGCCTATCACATAGTTGATTGGTGGATCAACCAGAGATTGAAATGCCAGCAGATAATTTATACCCAGGAATATGGTTACTGTGTGGAGGCTGTGAAGGTCAGGTTAACAATCTGCAATTACTGTTTTGGTGCTTTCCGCTGCTGCCTTGTTTTATGACGCCGCGGCTCTCCAACATAGTGTCAAGGCCGAATGCTGTTAATCAATAGCAAACTGATCTGCCGTATTGAGTAGCAGGTTCAAATTTGGAAAGTTGATCATCCATGAAGCAATAAGTGGAATCTAGAATGTCTCTACAACAAACGTGAGTGGCTTGTGCTGTGATTCCCTAAGTTGTGGATTGCTATATAATTATTTCAAATACATATTGATGGCCCAACATCAAAGGGCAGTGGATGGTTCAGTGATCGGTTTATGGAGTGGAGGATGTATCGCTCGGCACTCATTCCAAATGCCGATCATGGTTCAATGATTTGGTGCCTGCTATTTGTGTGTAACACTGCCCAGAGAAAAGTGGTACCTTCAGTTAAAAAGGCTCCTCTGTTGTAGGTCATAATTAACAAAACTGCTGGCAATTTTAGAAGCAAGCCAAATGCCCTCTAAGTCAAGTTGACTTCAGATACTGCAAAGCTGAGCAAAGCTGGCTGAGGAATTCTGGGACTTGAAGTCCACAAGTCATAAAAGTTTGAAGAACCCTGTGTTAAAGCAACTGTGACCTCAGGGAAGCTTTATTTATTTATTTATTGTGTATTAAATTTATAAGATGCCCATCTCGCTCTGAACTGACTTTGCATGGCTTGCAAACACCGTAAAAGCAGATGTAAAAAAACACTGAATATTTAAAGTGAAGTAAAATTAAATAAGTTAAAAACCAAAATACAGCAGGGCGGGATCTTTTTCCTAGTACACTAACCACCTCCAATGTGGAACACTCCGATCGGAGCTCCAGGCCCATTTTCCGAGCCATGTTTTCAGGCCACTACGGAAGGTCAAGAAGATGAGGTGGATCTCATTTCTTTATTATTATTATTATTAGCTTTATTCATTTATAACATAAAATGTGAAGATACAAAAGCAAATATTAAGGGACAACAGTAGAAAAAGGGAAAACAAAAAAGGTGTGAAGAACGGGAGGGGAAGAAACAAAAGGCATTGACTTCCGACTCTCTCCGTTGCAGTAAAATCAGACATGAAAATCAAATCTCAACTTTTTACATTTCTATAGTAGTATACGCTAGCCATTTCTGTATCGGCAAATAATTGGTAAAACCCAAAATCATGATGTCATTTTTTCCCACCTCAAGCACAAAGTCCAGAAGCGGTTTCCAAGTAGAAACAAAAGTACATATGTTCTTTTCTTTTATCAGCACAGTCAATTTGGCCATCTCTGCTAATTCCATCAGCTTTTGTAACCCTTTGTCCATGCTAGGAATTGAGGCATCCTTCCACTTTTGTGCATAGAGCAATCTTGCTGCTGTCACCATATATAAAATCAGAGTTACAATTTTTTTCCCCCGGGACTGATCTCATTTCAAGGGGCATACTGTTCCAGAGAGTGAGAGCCACACAGCAGAAAAGAGTCTTCTCCTGGACCCTGCCAGCTGGAATGCATTGACTTACGGGGTCTGCATCATCCCCTTTCTGCTGGAACAAGTGGAGCAGGCCAAGCTCATTGGAATAAGATGGTTCTTCAGGTAGCCTGGGCCTATGCCATAAAGCAGGGGTCACCAATCTTTTTGACACCAGGGAATGCTTTCGTGAAAGACAATTTTTCCATGAACTGGGGAAGAGAAAGGCGGATGGTTTCGGTTTCACTTACTCGCCCACCCACCGCTCACCTCCAGCTGTGAGGCCCGGTTCCTGGGAGTTGGGGACCCCTGCCCCAAAGGGCTTTAAAGGTACTGATCAACAACTTGAATTGGATCTGGAAGCAAATCAACAAGTAGTGCAGCTCATGATAGCAATAGCATCTAGACCAGGGGTAGGCAACCTCGCCTCTTTTATGACTCATGGACTTCAACTCCCATAATTCCAGAGTCAGCATAGCTGACTCAGGAATTCTGGGAGTTGAAGTCCATGTGTCATAAAAGAGCTGAGGTTGCCTATCCCCGACCTAGACTTACACATTTAGTCCTTGACTTATGGTCACAATTGAACCCAAAATTTCTGTTGTTAGGTGAGTTTTGCCCCATTTTATGGCTTTTCGTGGCTCAGTTGTTAAGTCAGTCATTGGAGTTGATAAGTTGGTAACCTGATTGTTAAGTGAATCTGGCTTCCCCATTGACTTTGCTTGTGAGAAAGATGCAAAAAAGGATGACATGATCTTGGGACACAGCAACAGTCATAAATATGAACCAGTTGGCAAGCATCTGAATTTTGATCACGGGATCATGGGGATGCTAGGAAGGTCTTTTTCAACTGTGAAAAACAGTTATAGGTCACTTATTTCAGTGCCAATGTAACTTTGAATGGTCATTAAATGAACTATTGCAAGTCAAGGATTATCTGTATACCATTTCATAGTGCTTTACAACACTCTCTGGACAGTTTATAGAGTCTGCATACTGCTCCCAACAATCTGGGTCCTCATTTTACTGATCTCTGGAGGATGGAAGGCTGAGTCAACCTTGAGCCAGTCAGGATCGAACTCCTGGCTGTGGGCAGAGTCAGCCTGCAATTCTGCATTCTAGCCACTGTGCCACCAGTGCTCATGAAGAGTGGTGTTACATGGGCCACCTAAAACTGTCTGCACAGCTGCATTCTGTGCCAGCTGTAGCCTCCAAATATTCTTCAAGAGTAATCCCATGTAGAGCACAAACGCAAGAAGACCAGGGATTAGTGACTGAACACAAGATTCATGATCCAGGAAAGGGCACAACTGGCTCACAACGCCCTCCTAGCCACAATTGCCTCCTGCTCTTTGAGCAGGACTTGTGAGTTTAGAAAAGCCAAAGGATGGGCATTAAAAACCGAATGCAATTTGCTTCAAAGGTTATTTCTGGCTCTCTCTGGGTAATTCTGGAAAACATGACCACTAGGATGGGACTGTCAGCAAAACAAAGCCGTTTTGCATGCATAGAGAGGGGTGGACAGATGGGGAGAGAATTGAAAGCAACTCTGTGCTGGGGATGCAGATGTTTTAAAGCTGAAGAGGAATGTTTTGCTTGCCTGATGATTTTTGAAAAGCACCACTTTTGAAATTGAGAAAGAAGTTGCCTTTGAACTTCAGGCATCATATAATCATTCTTTAGAAAATCTAGAGACCTCACTGATTCTGGCAAGGATTACACAAAAGGATGGGTTGCACATTTACCTTGGCTCTTCTCACTGAAACCAACAGAACTAACTTAAGTACCACTGATTTTAGTGGATTGGCTCTAACTAGAATTAAATTGGATTGGGTATCCTTTGTGACCACCACTACAAAAATCAGAAATTGGCAGCCGCTTTCGAACCCTAGCCAAAAGAAGAAGCCATTTAACCTCATCAAGCCTAAACTTCTGCTGAGGGTAGGAATCTGAATTCCGACATCCTTGACAGATGGCTCTTTGGCTTTCCCCTGAATGCTTTGAGTGACAAGGAGCCCATCACTTCTCTAGATAATTGGTTTCACTGTTAAACTGTTTTTCCTCTTAGAAAGTCTTTTCTTCCCTTCAGATAGAATCTGAAATCCATTATTTTGTGCCCAGCACTCCAGAATGAGAGAGAGAGCAGGTCTTGACCTTCTGCTGTGTGACATACCTCTTGCGTATCTGAAGGGGTTTCTGATACTTCCTCTCCGTTGTCTTTCCTCAAGTTTACACACACCCAACACACCTTCAAAGGGCTGCTTTTCTTGTCCTCCTGTCCTTCTTCACCTGCCTTTCTCTGAAAGCAGTCCAAATTTCTCTGACGCCTTCTTAATGCATTGTGCCCAGAAATGGACAGTCTGTGTAGTGTCTGACCAAAAAGAAATAGAACAATGGAGTTATGTTGTACTTGTAAACTATACTTCTGTTGATGCAGCCTAAGTTTGCATTTGCCTTGGCATCAGACTTTTCAATAGGAAAATAGTTCCTATTCAATAGTTCCGAGCTCTTTCACATGCATTCTTTTTCATACTAACCCAGCTAGCTTCCATCCTGTACATGTTCATTGGATGTTTTGTTTCCTAAGCAAAGTAAATAAATTGAACGGTCTCACTTTTAGTCCTATTTCCAAGCAATCCAAATCAGTTTGAATTTTATTTCTAAATTTGGAGGTATTCATGTATCCCACCCAAATCTGTATCATCTGAGAGTTTAACAAGAACTTTGTTCAGTTTTGCATCCCAATTATACGTACATGCAAATCTTGAACAATAAGAGGGCTCAACTCCGTTCTTGGTAACATCCTATTTGATTTCTGTCTCCAATCTAATGAGGCACCATTGACAAGTGCCCTTTGAGCCAACTATATCGCCACTTAATTGTCATGCTTTCCAGCCCACACTTAATGAACTTGCTAATTAGCGTGTCATGTTTTCATTAAAACATCAACTGGTTTTAATGAACTACTTTCTGTTTCGCATAAAATATTCATGCCACTGAAAGTCTTGGAATGTTCAGATAAATCTGCGTGAAAGCTGCATGTACTCACGTATTCGTTCATAATTATATAGACTTTATTTTCACTGTGATTGTTAATATTAGGGTCTGTGTTGGTTTTATTCCTTTTATGTAATTTGAAGTGCTGTTCATTTCTAATTTACTCTAACAGGTTGGAACACTCGGGGGGGGGAGGATATATTGTAAATAATTTAGGTCTGCTTGTTTGTGCTCCCATTCCATCAAATTTCATAGCAAATGTATGGATATGTCCTGAGAATCCTCGTGACATATTATCATGGTTGGCCGCACAATCAGCCATATGTTTAAAACTGGATATGGCATTTTTGTCCATCTATCGAGTCCTCCCCAAGGATCTTATTATTATTATAGCTGCCCCAAGGCAAAAGGCCCTGGGCTTTTAGTGTTACTATTATATGGATTTTGTATAGCTTTTTCTAATTTTTCAACCTCAGCGTTCCACTGTGTCCCATGTACACCTTTCTCCTTCATCTGATTCAATTTGGTGTAACATGCTTGTTCTTAAACAATTTTCCCAAACCCATACTGGGTTTTGCATGCTGTCTAACCTGAGAGAACTTTCAAATTAAGAATGACAGAAGACCCCCGTTGCTGTCATCCAATTCACAATGCAGCCCACTTTGGAAAGTTGAGGCATTTTAATGTAAAAGAAACATGTGATGGGTCCCCACCCACTGCATAAGTGCTGGGAAAAATAGGGGAAGGTTTCTGCATACTGAAGTGATAGGTATATGTTGGTGATCTTGAGGTCATGTGGAAAATGGATTGCTGGCTCTAAACCAGGGATCCCTAATTTTTTTTTTGCCATCACACCTCTTTCAGTACCCCAATTTTAATGTACTGGTACCCACCTCCTCTAAAAATCCAAACACCAACATGAACAAAAATGAATACAGGTAATCCTAGACTTACAATAGTTCATCTAGTGACAGCTCAAACTTCAATGGCCCTGAAGAAAGTGACTTATGATTATTTTTCACACAGCTTCCCCATGGTCACATGATCAAAATCCAGGGTCATGTGATCCCCCTTTGAGGTCTTCTGACAAGCAATGTCAAAGGGGAAGCCAGATTCACTTAACAACTGTGTTATTCACTTAACAACTTCACTTAACAACCGTGGCAAGTAAATTGGGTCAAAATTCACTTAACAAATATCTCACTTGGCAACAGAAAGTTTGGGCTCAATTGTGGCCATAGGTTGAGGACTACCTGTAGTGAAAGCAATGCAATGAAACTTTTGGAAAGGTGGATTTATCAACTAAATGGCTCTTCATGCCTCCTTGGATTCTGTCTGCACCTTCCAAAGTGAGGTACACCTCATTCTGCCCTCAACTTTGAGGAAGTCCACACCATATGTAGAATCAGTTATTGTCACTGGTCAACAAGATCTATTTTTTTTTATTGAAAAGTTTTAAAATACAATTTTCCTTTAAAAATCCCCCCTTCCCCCTCCCTCCTCCCCCCCCTACCTCCCCCCCTCCCCCCCTCCCCCCCCGACTTCCCAGAGCTAAATACAAGGTATATATATAAAAAGCAATCATAAACAATCATATACTAACAACTATAAACTCTAAAATCCATCACTCTCTAGCTTATAAAGGATAAAACAAGCCTTAATAATATTGAATATATATAAAAAGAAACTAAGATAAGAAAAGAGAAAGAAAAAAAAAAAACGAAAGAAGACTTATTCAAATGCTACATAAAACTTCTTAACCCTATACTTGTTCTGGATAAACTCAATCCATTTTGTCCATTCCATAATATAGCGTTCTTGCGAATGATCTTTCAAATAGGCCGAAATCTTCGCCATCTCTGCCAGGTCTGAAACCTTTAAAGTCCACTCTTCTATGGTCGGCAGTTCCTCTTTCTTCCAATATTGGCCTATCAAAAGTCTTGCCGCCGTGATTAAGTTCAACATCAACTTAGTGTCCACAACTGTAGCGTCTGCAATTATTCCCAACAAAAAAAGTTGCGGACAAAACTTTATCCTCTGTTTAAAAATCTTCTGCATATTCCACCAGACTTTTATCCAAAAAGCCTTAACCTTCTTACATGTCCACCATATATGAAAATATGTTGCATCTTCATCACCACACCTCCAACATTTAGGCTGATAATTCGGATACATACTTGCAAGCTTTTTAGGATCTAAATGCCATCTATAAAACATTTTGTAAAAGTTCTCTCTTAGATTTTGAGCTTGAGTAAATTTCACGTTCCTCACCCAAATCTTTTCCCACGTATCCATTGTGATAACTTCCTGGATGTTTTGGGCCCATTTTATCATACAATCCTTAACAAGCTCTGTTTCTGAGTCAATCTCTATCAATGCAAGATATATCCGTTTGATATGTGCTGGTCCCTGATTTCTAATTTGCTTTATCAAATTTTCATCAGTCATTGTAAATCCATTTTTCTGGTCTTCTTTCCACCTGGCCCGTAACTGAGTATATTGAAACCAATTTTGAACAACCTTCTCTTCTCGCAAGAGGCTATATGATTTCAAACACCAAACATTTCTTTCCAAGCTAAGAATCTCCTTGTACGTAGTCACATCATGTTTGAAGCCAGCATGTATATTTTCTATTGCGTGTTTTGGAATTGCCCACAATGGTATCTTGCAACTTAACTTATGTCTATACTTCTTCCAAACTCTCAACAATGCCTGCCTTAAAATATGCACCCTAAACACGTTGTCTACCTTCTTATCATACAACAAATATGCATGCCAGCCAAACAACAAATCATGGCCCTCAAGATTTAATAACCTCCCTTGCGTCAAATTAATCCAGTCACTTATTCCTACTAATGCAGCAGCTTCATAATATAATTTAAAATTAGGCAATTTAAGGCCACCTCTCTCACGAGTATCCTGCATAATCTTAAGTTTAACTCGTGGTTTTTTCCCTGCCCACACAAATTTATTGATACCTCGCTGCCATTCCTCCAGATTAACAAGATCTATTAAGGAAAAGGAATTATCTCACACATTTTGGTTTGTATTAACTCCCCAAGGGAATATTCCACTGATAGTTCTTTTGGGTGCATCTTCTCCGTGTGTATTCAGCCTCTCTTTGTCTCAGGAATACTTAATATCAAGTAACCATGGAGATAGGAAAGTTAAAACATTAATAAAGCATAACATGGCAGAAGGAAATGTATTGTATATAATTGTGTTAGTAGTTGCAGGAGCTCATAAAGGCTTGTTACAGAAGAGGACAACAGTAGCTTTCCCGTTTGAAAATATTTTAAGTCTCTGCCCTCTTTCAGAGCAAAAATAAAGGAGGGCAAGAAGCGACTCATACTTTTCAAGAGACAAATTGCCATTGTACAATGAGGGTAGAAGAAATGTTAATTATCAGATACAAAAGGGCACAAGAGGCAAGCTGTAATTAAAAAGGAGGAGGAATAGGACAGCTGCCATGTCAGTGTGGGCAAAATGCAGAAAAGATCTTGCCCTTCATGTCAGGAGGCGGATTTATTTGTAAATAAAGAAAAGGAAGGAGCTACAACACCATTGCCTAGGAGAGAAAGAAAGAGGAAAAGAGAAAAGGTTAATTTTCCACTTGAGATTCATGTCAGCAACGGTCACTCTAAAGTTTGCTGATGGAGGAAAATAGAAAAGTGGCCCAGCACAGGGAACAAATATCTTTTCCTTTCTTGTCATGTATTGGGCCCATTTACTTGAACTGTTTCCACGTGTCTTTGAATGCTGCTTGAGATTGCTTAATCAGGGGGTCTGTGTAATGGTTGCTGGCTTCCCAGACATGCAGTCTCCAGGACGATCATTGGTTGGTTCTGGGGTGGGAATAAGTTCCTTCAAACCTATTGGCCACTGCCTAGTGGCCAGCCATATAGGTAGCTGCATAGAAGCCTTGGTTACTAGTTCTGTACAGTCTGTAGAGGTCGACAGAAGGACCTCCAATCGGACATTCCAATCAGGAGAGGTACCGGGGCCTCAGGGCAGTTTAGTGTAGGGTTTTGCTCCAGCCGACGGAGCGTTTGCTCCACAGGAGCTCGCCACCCCCTTTAAGCCCATACTGCAACTTCAAATCGAGCTGCAGGATGGAACTGAAACTGGTTCAGCCATGTCCATCATTTCCCTCGAAACCTTCTGTTTTGTCTGCAACTGCAGCAAGATGTTGGCCAAGCTTAGGCCATCCGACATCATCCTGACTGACTTCCAAAACTCTCGAGTTGCTGTCAAAGGCGAGGCCACATTGGCCGTCAAGTTTAAGGGGTTTACAGGGCCCCTGGATGTGATTGTGGTGGAGGGACAGTGAACAAGCTTCATAGGGCTTGATTGGTTTGATGCTCTGGGCATCCAAGTCACTGGAATCCACAGGACACAAGCGGCGAACTTGGCGTAGGTATGCGAGGAGTTCACAGACGTTTTTGACACTAGCCTGAGAACGTACAAGGGTCCTCCGATAGCCTTTAAACTTGATCCTGCCATAATGCCTATCAAGATCAAACCCTGCAGAGTGCCATTTGAGCTTAAACATAAGATTGATGCAGAGCTGGGTAAGCTAGTGAACCAGGGGGTACTACAGCCCATAGATGGGGGTGAATGAGAAACCCCAATTGTCACGCCACTTAAGGCCATAGGGGAGGTCAGGATTTGTGCTGATTATAAATGCACCATTAATAGGCATGCGTACCCGGTGCCAGTTGTTAGCCACATCTTGGCATCACTGCAAGGGGGTATGGTATTTGCAAAGTTAGATTTGGCATAGGCTTATCAGCAGTTACCTGTGGACGAGGCCACAGTAGCTGCACAAACCATTGTATCGCACAGGGGGGGCTTTTAAAGTTAAACACCTCCAATTCAGGGTTAGTGTAGCCCCTTGCATTTTTCAAGGAGTTATGGAGCATACGCTCAAGGGCATTCCAGGGGTTTGCCCCTATTTCGACGTTGTGCTCATTGCCAGTGAGTCCACTGAGGTGCTTGCAACCCATCCTTCAATGGTTCTGCGAAGCGGGCCTTAAACTTAAAAAAAAATGTAACATTGGAGTCCCCTCTACTGAGTTCCTGGGTTTCCGTATTGATGCTGAAGGCATCCACCCTGCCGAGTCCAAGCTGAAGGCCATTCAGTTGGCACCTAGCCCCAGGTCAAAAGGAGAGCTTCAGGTATTCCTGAGTCTCCTTAATTTTTACCATGCGTTCCTTCCTAACAAGGCCGCAGTGGCAGAGCTGTTACCCCAGCTCTTAGATAAAAACAACCTATGGAAGTGGACCAAGGTTCATGAAAACAGCTTTAAGGCAGTAAAATCACTACTGTCTTCCAACTCAGTGCTCATTCACTTTAAAGAGTCATTGCCTGTATGCCTAGCGTGTGGGGTGGGGGCGGTTTTAAGTCATTTGGAAAGGGATGGGACTCAAGTCCCAATTGCCAATTACTCAAGGACATTGTCCTCTGCTGAGCGCAATTATGCACAAATTGACAAAGAGGCCTTGGCCACTGTGGCTGGGTGAAGAAATTCCATGACTACTTGTATGGCAGGGAATTCACGGTCTTCACTGACCATAAGCCACTGTTGGAGTTATTTACTACAGATAGGCAAACGCCTCAAATACTCTCCCCTAGGATGTTAAGATGGTCAATCTTCATGTCAGCCTACAGCTACAGGCTGGTTCACAAACCCGGCAAAGACATGGGCCACTATGACGGCCTTAGCAGGTTGCCATTGCCACAGATAGAGCCAGATCCAGCTCCTGCAACTCACATTTTGTCAATTCAGGATTTGCCTGAGTTTTCCTTCCATGCTGGGGGTGTGGCTGCAGAAACTGCTGCAGACAAGGTTCTAAGTAGAGTATTGTCCTGGATACACACAGGGTGGCTTGAAAATAGTCCTGGACCTGAGTTCCAGAGCTACTTCACATGTAGACACAAGCTTTCAGCACACAAAGGCTGCATTTTATGGGGGAGCAGGGTTATTGTCCCCAGTTCATTAAAGGATCGTGTACTTCAATCTATGCATGAGGGACATCCGGGCATAGTCCGGATGAAGGCATTGGCACAAAGCTACCTACGGTGGCCAGGGTTAGATAAGGCTATTGAGGTCCAAGTACACAGGTGTTACACATGACAACAGTCTAGACCAGAAATGCCACGTGCTCTTGTCCACAGATGGGAGGAAACTCATACTCCTTGGTCAAGGATTCACATCAACTTCACTGGGCCCTTTCAGGGACAGCAATTTTTGATAGTGTTTGACAGCCACTTTAAATGGCTGAAAGTAATTTCTATTGCAAATATGACTACTTCTAGGACCATCTAGGTGCTTAGAAAGCTTTTTGCCACACGTGGGCTACCAGACGTTGTAGTCTCAGATAACAGTACCTAGTTCACAGTGGCAAAGTTTCAAGCCTTCTTGAGGACTAACCTCATAAGGCATGCTACATCGGCTCCCTTTCACCCCTCGACTAATGGGCAGGCTGAACATATGGTGCACACTACAAAGGAGTCACTCAAGTGTATAGTGACTGGAGATTGGCACCATAGACTGGCTGATTTCTTGCTTTGCCAGCACACCATGCCTTGCACAGCAATAGGCAAGAGTCCAGCAGAGCTTCGCTGGGGAAGAAGTCTCATCACGAAACTGGACAGATTGCATCCAGACTGGGTGGCAGCAGACACTTCTCACCCAAAGCCTCCAAGGGTGTTGCATATGGGTGATGGGGTGTGGGCCTGGAACTATGGGCATGGGAACCTGTGGGTGCCGGGTAAAAATGTCAATGTCTCAGGCCCTCTCTCATATGAGGTGGCTCTGGATGGCAGGCTAGTCATTTGCCGCCACACTGATCAGCTGCAGAAGCAGTTCGCAGAACAGCCACAAAGTGAGGACCTCACGTCAGGTCCGCTCCTAGAGCCAGAAACTGGCGGCCAAGCAGGGCAGTTCACATGCTCTGAGGACTCCACCAGTCAGTACAACGGGGAGGTGGTCATAGATGGGCAAAGCCTGGAAGTGCAACATGGGTTCCCTGATGGGGAAAGTCAACCTGATCAAGACAGCCACTGTGCTAACTCTGCTTCCTCATTGGACTTTGGTCTGGGCCAACCTGGAATGGCCAGCCAAAGGGGCTCGAGTCAATCTGACTCTCGTGAACTCATGAGTCCTGGTCTACCCAGCCAGGCAGGCAAGCCGGTAGACCAGGAGTTGCCTGGATCCCCCAGGTGATCTGCATGGTCGCGCAGACCACTAACCTATTTGCAAGATTTTGTTTTCAAATAATTGTAATAATGCTGTACTTTATTCTCAACTATTTTGATAATGTTTGTACATTCTAGAAGGAAGGGGTGTAATGTATTGGGCCCATTTACTTGAACTGTTTCCACGTGTCTTTGAATGCTGCTTGAGATTGCTAATCAGGGAGTCTGTGTAACGGTCGCTGGCTTCCCAGACATGCAATCTCCAGGACGATCATTGGTTGGGTCTGGGGCGGGAATAGGTTCCTTCAAACCTATTGGTCACCACCTAGTGGCCAGCTGTATAAGTAGCTGCGTAGAAGCCTTGGTTACTAGTTTTGTTCCTGTTCTACAATAAAGCAATGTTCCTGTTTGAACGCTCTCATCTCACCTCCTACTTGCAAGAAACCCAGTACACAACATTTCTTACATCATTTCTGTATCTGATCCTGTCTAGGAATGTATTTGCAATCACAGGTTGTAATCACAGCCATGCTTTGAAAAGTGTGGAAAATTATGGCTTGCCACCAAATTGCATTAATCCAAAATCACAGAAAGAGATCAATGCAATGATTTGATTTTTTTAAACAACAACAACAACAGTGAGCCTTTCTTTACCTCCAGAGAATGTTCCACTTTGGACTCAGTGCAAAGTCACTATTAGTTTTTTCAAAGAAAAATGGGGCTTCACTCTGAAGTTCATTGATGAAAATTGGGCCATAGTTTTTTCCCATGGGATGGATCCCAAGTCCCAGAAAGTCACCTGTGCCACCTTTTTCAAGGCAAGGATGACACTTGTGGCAGGCAGGAAGCCCCCAAGGGGAGGAGACCACTGTGGATGTAGGACATCTATTTCAAAGGTATTTGTTCTGGTTACTTTTTCTCATTAACCTTAACTAGAGCAACTTCAGCAATATGTGGGTATATGCATAATTCTGTATTTATTTATTTTTGTCATATTTATGTAGTGTATATCGGAGGAGGTGACCCTTTGAGAGTTGAATGCAATGAAATTTCATTTTAATGATGCTGATTAGTGTACATTCAAAGTGACAATAAAGCTATTCTATTCTATTCTATTCTATTCTATTCTATTCTATTCTATTCTATTCTATTCTATTCTATTCTATTCATTACAGAAATCCATTTGTTTGTTTGTTTTAATGCATTCCCAGTTAATAACAAACCTTTCATAGAATAGTATGAATGAAGCCATTGCCCATATGTCCAATTTAGAATAGAATAGATTAGAGTAGAGCTGGAAGGGACCTTGGAGGTCTTCTAGTCCACCTCCCTGCCCAAACACGAGACCCTACAGCATTTCTTTTTTTAAAAACACGTTTTATTGGTTTTTCGGTTAAAATCTACATATTTAGAAAGCATCATGATGACTGGGTAATCAGAGATTCAGTAACAGTTTTCAGTACATAATTCAGGTTACATTATCAAAACATCCTTCTCAATTTCCCTTAACATTTCATACAGCCAGTTTAAACTAATAAGTTTCTAGAAATAGAATGGTCAGTTTAATTTAATTTAATTTAATAATTTAATTTGTATACCGCCCTTCTCCCGAAGGACTCAGGACGGTGAACAGGGCAATACATAATAAAAAACAGGATACAAAAATTAAAAAGTGATTAAACAACTATGCCCGTAGTAATTGATACATATTAAAAATTAAAACTAATTATAAAAAACCCAACCCCATCCCGTCAGACCAGGCCAGCTTGTTCAAAAAAGAAGGTTTTAAGATCACGCCGGAAGGAGCGAAGGTCGGGGGCCATCCAGAGCTCGACCGGTAAGCGGTTCCATAGGTCTGGCGCGCCCACAGAGAACGCTCTCCCCCTGGGGGCCACCAATCGGCATTCTTTGATCGGAGGCACCCTGAGGAGGCCCTCTCTGTGGGAGCGCACTGGACGGAGGGAAGTTGATGCCGGCCGCAGGTGTTGCCGTAGGTAATCCGGACCCATGCCATGAAGGGCTTTGTAAGTCATCACTAACACCTTGAACCTCACCCGGAGAGCAACCGGTAGCCAATGCAGCTCGCGGAGCAAAGGTGTAACATGGGAGTATCGGGAAACCCCCAAGACAACTCGCGCGGCTGCATTCTGCACCAGTTGAAGTCTCCGGGTGGACCTCAAGGGCAGCCCCATGTAGAGAGCATTACAGTAGTCTAGACGAGAAGTCACGAGCGCATGAGTGACTGTACGCAAGGCATCCCGGTCTAGATAGGGTCGCAACTGGCGCACCAGGCGAACCTGGGCAAAGGCCCCCCTAGTCACAGCTCCAATATGCTCTTCCAAAGAGAGCTGTGAATCTAGAAGGACCCCCAAGTTGCGAGCCCTATCTACAGGGGGTAATAACTCACCCCCCATGGCCAGAGATGGAATAATCGGAATTTCCCGGGATGCCGGCACGAACAGCCACTCAGTCTTGTCAGGGTTGAGTCGAAGCCTGTTCCTCCCCATCCAGACCCGGACCGCCTCCAGGCAGCGGGACATCACATCGAGGGCATCACTGGGGTGGTTTGGGTCGAAATAAAAAGCTGGGTATCATCAGCATACTGAGGATACCCAACTCCAAAACCACGAATGATCTCACCCAGCGGCTTCATGTAGATGTTGAACAGGAGATGCGAGAGAACCGATCCCTGAGGAACTCCACAAATGAGAGGTCTCAAGGTCGATCTCTGCCCCCCTGCCAACACCGACTGCGAACGTCCCAGAAGGTAGGAGGAGAACCACTGGAGAACTGTGCCTCCCACTCCTAACCCCCTGAGACGTCGCAGCAGGATACCATGGTCGATGGTATCAAAAGCCGCTGAAAGGTCTAAAAGGACTAGGACAGAGGAGCAACCCCTGTCCCGAGCCTGCCAGAGATCATTCACCAGCACGACCAATGCCGTCTCCGTGCTGTACCCGGGCCTGAAACCCGATTGGTACGGGTCTAGATAATCAGCTTCATCCAAGAACAAAGGGAGCTGTTGCGCCACCACGCTCTCAACAACCTTCGCCAGAAAGCGAAGGTTGGAGACCGGAAGAAAGTTGTTTAATATTGCTGGGTCCAAGGCAGGCTTCTTGAGGAGGGGTCTCACCACCGCCTCCTTCAAGGTGGCGGGAAAGCTACCCTCGCTCAAAGAAGCAGTAATCACTGCCTGGAGCCAGCCTCGTGTCCCATCCTGAGCCGCATAAGTCAGCCAGGAGGGACACGGGTCCAACAAACACGTGGTGGAGCTCAGCTTCCCCATGATCTTGTCCACTTCTTCAGGAGTCACAGGGTCGAACTCTTCCCAGATTAAATCGACAAGGCTGGCCGTATCCTCATCGTGAGACTCTGCCCAGTCGGAGTCCAGACTGGTCCGGATCTGAGCGATTTTGTCCGACAGAAATCGACTAAACTCCTCGGCTCGACCCTGCAAGGGGTCCTCCCTCACCTCCCGATTAAGGAGAGAGCGAGTTACCCTAAACAGGGCGGCCGGGTGATTTTCTGTGGACACGATGAGAGTGGCGAAGTGGTTAGACCTCGCCACCCTCATCGCCGTGAGATAAGTTCTCGTAAACGACCTTAGTCGTAACCGGTCGGATTCGGATCGTCTGGATCTCCAACAGCTCTCTAGGCCCCGTCTCCGACGCTTCATTTCCCGGAGCTCCATGGAGAACCATGGAGCCCATTGGGATCTGTGCCGGGTCAAGGGCCGCATGGGTACAACTTGGTCGAGTGCCTCTGTGGCTGCCCTTTCCCAGGCTTCCACTAGGGCATCAACCGAGCTGTGAGCAAAGGAGGCAGGTGGGGGTCCCAGCGCCGTCTGGAACTGCTCAGGGTCCATCAGGCGCCTAGGATGGAACCATCTTATTGGCTCAACAACCCCACGGCGGGGAGTGGCAAAACGGAAGACCAACCGCAGGAGATGATGATCGGTCCATGACAGGGGTGTAATAATTGGGGAACCCCCCCCGAGATCATCTAACCACCGTCCGGATAGAAAAACCAGATCGAGCGTGTGACCCCCCTCATGAGTTGGGCCCTGAATAACCTGCATCAGGTCCATGGCCGTCATGGAAGCCATGAACTCCCAAGCTAACTCAGATGAGTTGAAAAAATTGTCAATTCAATTTCATTGAAATATATCTATGGCCTGTTATTAAAGTTTACCTAATTTTAATTTTAATTATATTATTCAAATTTAGCCTTTAACATCCCAAATAATGTTCACAACCCAAATTTCCCTTATTTCATTACAGCAAAAACTATAGCATCTAACATGTACACAGTGACTGAGTAGCTATGTTCTACCTAATAAACACCGTCTGTTTCACATCCTAATACATCACACGTTACTGACAGGACCACAGCCTATGTTTATCAATCTACAACTATTTATACACAACCGGATTCTGTTTTAAATTTTAGCTAATTCTTAATTCTTAAATAGAATAATCAGATGTCCTTTAACATCAAAAATGGGATCTATATACCAAATTTCCATTATGTCAGTGCACAAATTATAATGTCTAAAATAAGCCTAATAGATACATAAACACATTCTAGTTCTATCTAATAAACATTTTCTATTTTAGATCCTGATAGATCACTGATTACTAAAAGGATAACCTTTAATGGTTCTCTAAGAACTCACTTTTTAAATCTAATTCTGGGTTTCTTTTTTTGCCAATCAGGTTTCCAGACCAAGGCCTTTGAATTGCCAGATAGGTTTCCCTTCGCTCCAATGCATATTATTTGAATCGAAGGAGGCCATCTAGCCATCAGTGATCCACAAAAACCAAACCATCTGTAATCATTATGTTGTTGCCCTGTTAGTTCTAGTCTCTGTATTTGCTCTAAAAACTTTATCTTCAGTTTGGTCTGGATTCCTCTTCCATCTGGGTTCATCTGCTTTAAGTAAAGTGTCTTATCCAATTTTGTAATTAATGCTTGGCTATCCAAGCTTTCAGGAAACTTTGTTGATCTTCCACGTCCTCTATGTTAGCATCACTATCTTGTACACAATATACTTCTAAAGTTATAGGCTCTTTTGATGGAGTCAAAAGTTGAGTATTAAGTTTTCCCATAGTTTGTTGTTGGTCCTTAAGGTTATTTGCCACAGTGATAGTTCCTTGTACTTTTAGAGTTGCCGGTTCTTTGGATAGTTGTTGCTTATATTCCTCTGTCTCAATCACTCTCAGCCCAGCCCACCTCATAAGTCATAAAAGAGCCAAGGTTGCCTATCCCTGTTCTAGACTTACAACAGTTCATTTAGGGATAGCTCGAAGTTACGTCACTGAAAAAAGTGACTTATGACTGTTTTTCACACTTACCACCATTGCAGCATCCCAAAGATCATGTGATCAAAATTCAGAGGCCTGGTAACTGATTCATATTTATGATGGTTGCAGTATCCTGGTGTCATATGATCACCATTTGCGATCTTCTTACAAGCAAAGTCCACGGAGGATCCAAACTCACTTCACAACTGTGTTACTAACTTCACTGCAGTGATCCGCTTAACAACTGTGGCAAGAGAAACTGTAAAATGGGGCAAAATTCACTGAACAAATGTTTCACTTAGCAACAGAAATTTTGGTCTCAACCGTGGTCGTATGTCAAGGACTACCCGTAATAAGGAAGCTGGTGAGAGTCATTCATTCTGACATGAATTGACTAGATCCACATGACTAGAGGTAGTGTGTAAACCTGAATATGCTTATCTGTAAGATTTCAAACATCTCTGAATAGGATGGCATAGCTTTGGCTAAAAAATGAGAACTTATATTCTGAAAGAAAACAGTCTTAAAATATTTTCTAATAAGCATGTAAATGAGTATGTTTTGATGGACAGATTCTGGGCAGAATGTGAGCTGTGAGAAAAAAAGGTCGGGGTCAGGGAAGAGTAGTTCTTTCTTTTCTGACTATAATAAAACTCAAAAGTCTCCTGCTCAAGTTAGATAAAAAATAAGGGAGGGAGGGAGAGGAGAAACATTTTTTAATGACCTGCATTTTGGGGAGAGAGATTTGAAGCTGCTTTATAACCAAAGAAGAAAGGATTGAATAGTTTTTCTCCTTACTTCCCCAACTCACAAAATGGTTATCTTGGGGTGTTTTTTTTCCTGATTTTATTGTTATGAATCTTAATACATACTTTGCTTCAGTGCAGTGTTTATATCAATGTTTATACAATATTAATTAAATGTATTGACAGTCTATTGTTTAGATAATGTAGAGTGCTGTAAACAAAGAAAAAAATAATATCTATCAATATGAATTTCAATTTAGATTGTTAATATCACAAACATGCAATTATTTGACTTTTGTCCCAAGATGAGTATAGCATTAGATAAAAGAAACTGCTACAGATTGCATCAATGTATTTATTATACAATGCGGATTTCAGTCTTAAACTCAGTGTTGATATCTCAGTTGTATAGATAGATAAATAGATATAGGATAGCTAGAGAAAAAGATATAACATGTTAGTAAAAGGAAGAAAAAAGATATTCAAACAAATTTAACAAGAATTAATGCATTTATTGTCTGAATTATCTGCTATCTGTACAGCCTTACTATTTCTCTTCCAAAAGAGTAACGTGAGAAACAGATTCTGGGTGGATCAGGTAAATCTGGGGACAATTAAGAAGAACAGCAGACACTACCAATAAATTTCAAATGATTCAGTGTTGTTTCCCTATGCTGCTTCCTGCTTTATTGGCCAAATATACAATCAAGAGTCATAAAACCAATGAACTATCTACTGGTGGTGATTACAGTTTTCCTCAAGCAACACTTATGTCCATCTAATGATCAAACATAGTAATAATCATAAACCCATTTTCATTTTAAAGAAGTCTTCTCTGCTTATACTTCTGTACTGCCACGGTGCCTTCCTGCCCCTGTATCCCGATAAAAGATATGATTTCTCAACATTTAAATGGCCGTGATGAATTAAGAAAGTTGTTTATACTGAGACAATCCATAGTGTATGTTGAAAGCAACCACCCTCATTGTTTTCATCAGCTCACTTGGATACCCCCAGGCTTTATGTAAAACATATTTAAAAGTTATCTCACAGCTTTTATTTACAGCCCGCGCTGTGGCAGAGGACAGGCAGAGCCTTAAAAATGTACTTCACTGTATTGTCACTTTGGCAGGGCAATTTTCACACCGGCACTTTGCACTTTCTTAAAAATGAATAAATTATCTGAGAAATCTCTTCCAGCTGCATTTATTTATTTATTATTAAATCACAATAAACTTATAACTGGTCTGGCTTTTTTCTGTTGATGTATCCTCCCTTGTCTCATGCTTCTAGGAATGATCGTGTGTCCACACACAAACATTCCATGAAACGCTGAACAACTATACTGACAGTTTTCCATCACACAGATTGTATCACATTGCCCAGCCTGCAACACACCACTTAGTGTTTGCATAAATTGAGTCTTCCTGAGACCTTTGGGAACATGTATCATGTGCATGTATGCTGTCTGTGTGAAAAGCGAGAGAAGAAAAGTAGGATATTGTCTTTAAAACGTACACGATGTTCAGAAAATCAATAGAAGTTTTACTTTATTTAAGCTGAGAAAATTCCCACCTATTTTTCCTTGCCGTCTATTCATTAAAGGCCTAGAGACTATAAATTGTTAGTTAATTGCCTTCTCCAGTGCGACTACTAAAAAAAGCATGTATTCACTAACACTGTGCTTTTATTTATGAAGCTTAGGGTTAGGATGTGAAGTAGGTGACAAAATTATAACAGAATAATGTTTTATAACAACTATTCTCACACTGAGAACACTCTTATACTCCCCTCCCCCAAAATCAGATTGTATGCATTCAAAATACCTCTAATCAACTTCCCTGCATAAAATATATGTATTCTTTGCGCATATGTACCTATCACATTATTCCCTGTCAGAGTAAACAATGTTATGCAAGGTGCAGAAAAGAAATAGGCAATAATTAGCCCAGAAATAAAAGGTATGAAATAGTACAAGGGAATATAGCTGCGTCTAGCTACGTCTAGCTCATGTTTACTCCATTCTCTTTACTCTCCATACTTTTCTACTCTTTCAAATCAGTTTGGTTCTTCCACATCTATATACTCTTCCTTAATTTTTCTTTTCTTTAACCTTTCCACCTCTGAATTGTGGGCAGACTGTGGATTCAAAGGCAGTGAACAGTCATTTAAGTAGAAGATGAAAGGATTTATTGGAGAAAGCAAAGCAAGAAAAAGCTTTACATGCAACATATAGAGAGAAATATTCATGGTCAAGGCAGCAGAGCAAGAAATGGCAACATTCATAGAAGAATATTAAGCACAGAATCAAATCCCATGTTCCTTTCAGCTGAAAGCTCCATCCTTGTCCATGGGCATTCTTAGATTACACCAGCTTGTATGTAGCATTTTCCTTGGAACTGATCTCTTTAACCAAAACTCCTCCCTATATATAGCATATAATTGCAATTACTGCATTTCTAATTAAGCACATGTATTGTTTCTCCTTCCTGCCTATCAGCCATAAAAAGGCTTGGGGAGACAGTACTACTTCATATTTCAAGTCTTCCTTCCATAAGTGGTTGGCCTTGGGGCTGAGAGCATTTATTAAAAGAACAAGATAACGCTCTTCAGCTAGTCAGCCTCAAGAGATGAGAAAATAACTAAGAGAGCTGAGGAGGAAGGAGGGGAGACTCTGAAGCTGGTTCCACAGATATCAGGCTATACTCAACCAGGCTGTGTAGAAGAAGACAAAAGAGATACCAATTTTTACACAAAAGCACAGAACAAAAGTGGAGACTCCATCCATTTGTCTTTACTATTACAATAGCATTCAATGTTGTTGTTGTTGTTGTTAGTTGCGAAGTTGTGTCCGACCCATTGCGACCCCATGGACAATGTTCCTCCAGGCCTTCCTGTCTTCTACCATCTTTTGGAGTACATTTAGGCTCACACCTACTGCTTCAGTGACTCCATCCAGCCACCTCATTCTCTGTCGTCCCTTTCTTCTCTTGCCCTCAACCTTTCCCAGCATTAGGCTCTTCTCCAGTGAGTCCTTCCTTCTCATTAGGTGGCCAAAGTATTTGAGTTTCAACTTCAGGATCTGACCTTCTAAAGAGCAGTCAGGGTTGATCTCCTCTAGGACTGACCAGTTTGATCGCCTTGCAGTCCAAGGGACTTGCAGAAGTCTTCTCCAGCACCATAGTTCAAAGGCTTCAATTCTTTGGCGCTCAGCCTTTCTTATGGTCCAACTTTCACAGTCATACATTGCAACTAGAAAGACCATAGCCTTGACTATATGCACTTTTGTTGGCAGGGTGATGTCTCCTCCCCAGGAGCAAGCATCTTTTAATTTCTTGGCTGCAGTCCCCATCTGCGGTGATCTTGGAGCCCAGGAAAATAAAATCTGTCACTACCTCCATTTCTTCCCCATCTATTTGCCAGGAATTGAGAGGGCTGGATGCCGTGATCTTGGTTTTCTTGATGTTTAGTTTCAACCCACGTTTTGCACTCTACTTCTTCACTCGTAACAAGAGGCTCTTTAGTTTCTCTTCACTTTCTGCCATTAGAGTGGTATCATCTGCATATCTTAGGCTGTTGATATTTCTCCCGGCAATCTAAATTCCAACTTTTGATTCATCTAGCCCTGCCTTTCTCGTAATGTACTCTGCATATAAGTTAAACAGGCAGGGTAACAGTATACAGCCTTGCCAGACTCCTTTCCCAATTTTGAACCAATCAGTGGTTCCATGTCCAGTTCTCACTGTTGCTTCTTGACCCGCATATAGGTTTCTCAAGAGACAAATAAGATGGTCTGGTACTCCCATCTCTTTAAGAACTTGCCACAGTTTGTTGTGATCCACACAATTAAATGCTTTAGCATAGTCAATGAAGCAGAAGTAGATGTTTTTCTGGAACTCCCTAGCTTTCTCCATGATCCAGCGTACTGTATGTTGGCAATTTGATCTCTAGTTCCTCTGCCTCTTCGAAATCCTTTGCCATGAAAACCCCATGGACAGTACCAAAAGGGGGAAAAAAGCATTCAATAGTGTTAAATAATTCTGCATATTTCTTTTTGAAGATCCAATAGTGAATTTCTTGATTTTTCTTTCTCTCAACCACTTTACTATTCCTTTATTTTACAATTCACTCCTTAGTCATTCTCTCTATATGATCAAACCACCTCAATAGACTTCTTTTATATCGATCAGTTTTGTATTCAATTCACATTTATTCAGCTTCTTCTCATTCTTCACCCTCTCTCTTCTTGTTTTACCACACTCCATTCTCACTGCTTTCAAGTTAATTTAACATTTCTCCTGATGCACCCAGTTCTCATTTCCATACAATAAAGTGAACAGAAGCATGTTTGTAGACAACCATTTTTGTTTCCTACAGCAAATTTCCTTATCTGTTCCCTGCATGTTGCACACATTCGTATACTTGCTCTGGTTTTTTGTCATTTATATTTAGCTTTCATTCATGTACTCCATTTTCTCTGCCAAGCACAGCTAGTTTGTACCTCTTTAATACATTAATTTTCAGATTCATACTCCTTGTAGCATCATGTAAGGTATCTAACTGCAGTTAGTTGGGTTCTCAGCCAATGAATGATATCATCTCCACACCTAGATACAGATACATTTGTGTCTTCTTCTAACTCATCTCTAACATTCTGACAACTATTCCTTATATCTTTAGCCAGAAAGACATCAAACAATCAGAGTGTTATCCAATATCTTTTCCTCACTTCCTGCTCAGTAATGAACCAGTCATTAAGTGTGGCATTTGTTCCCATATGTTTTTCCTCCATCATATTCCATTCTTGTCACAATCATCAACAATTGTCAACCTTATCCTCATGCAGAACATCGAATAAATTAAGTTTACTCACTTTATCATAGACCAGAGATCTACAAACTTGCCAATTTTAAGACTTGTAGACTTCAACTCCCAGAATTCATGGCTGGCTAAGGAATTCTGGGAGTTGAATTCCACAAGCCTTGAAGTTGCCAAGTTTGGAGACCCTGGTCATAGACAGAACCTTATGTTGGTCGTATTCAAATAAAAAGTACATTCAGTAAAATGAATAACACAATCCTATCCCCTGTTCGCAACCATTTGTGGGTGAAGCTTACACACAATGCAGCAAAAGTTGGCCACTTTTAGAGAATTACATGTCTAACAGATAGTGCAACTAAACGTTTTATCAGAGTGCACCAGGAATTTTAATCATCATCATCATCATCATCATCATCATCATCATCAACTGGTGGCAAATGTTTCTGTAGAACATGGGCTGTGGTTTCTATGGTACTCATATCACAGAGTCAGTATGGGGTTTCATATGGCATTTTCCTATATTTTCTCTCCAAAACAAGTGTGGGAAGAGCATTATATCAAGCTAAAGATAAGGCTCTCCTGATTTGGAGAACTAACTTTAATCACAGATTTCTGTGCTGAAGAGCAAAAGCTTGTTCTATACATCTGCTTCCTGATATTTCTCAAATTTGGCTCGTTGTCATCTTTAGTTCCCTGTTGATCACAATTCTGCCAAACACCTTTTTAAGGATGCTTAACAAACTAATCCCCCTATAGGTTTTGCATTCATATTCGTTATTTTTCCTTTTGTACAGGGGAAAATTAATGTCCTTTTCCCCATCAGGCACAAAGGCAGTCTTTGCTACCGATTAAACAAATCACCCAGCTGCTCCGTAGGAAAACTACATTCGTAATTTAGCCTTACTTCACTTTTATCCCATCTGCCCCTGCCAGTTTTATAACAATTTAGCATTCTCACTGCATATTCAGGCAATCCTTGTTATTGGCAGGTTCTGTATTTGGGAATTTGTTCATTCCCGAAAATGTTTTTTTGCCAACCCCCAAATCAGTATTTATGATGCTGTTGCATTTGTTCACAGAAATGCAGAGCAGCTAAACAGTGGAATCACCTGATAATCCCCTGAGGTTTCAGCATTTATTAATTCAGTATGTGTGGCACTTTTATGGAATAAAATTACTACCAATAACTGACTGTATAGCTTTTTTTTCTTGGAGACTAACATTTATAGCATTCTTTTCAACATCACCCTTCAACATACCACTTCATTCCCAGACATCTCCTTAAAAGTGCTCATTTCCACATTCCCTTATTTCAGTTTCATTCCGAATCGTTTCATTATTATACACATCCCAAGAGAAGCTCTTGGTGGTACCCTATTTTTCATAAAGTGAGAGAAACCAGAAATGAGAGCCATGTTTGTTTGTTGTAGCTCCTGCCATAGGGAACTGCCTTCTCTTAGAAGTAAGCCTTGCTCCATCTGTTACTGCATTCAAGTTTTACTTAAAACAGATTTTTTCCAGAGTTTGGTGATTTGCATGCTGTTGCTGTAATCGTTATTACATCATCTGTTATTTTGTCCATGACTGGCTTGATTATTCATTAAGTTGATTTCATATTGGTTATTTGGTACATACTGGCAATGCTTTAATTGTGTTTGTTGATTTTGTGTTACCGTGGACGTTTTAATTGTCGATTTGTAATTATAAACAGCTGTGATTCCCAGTGGATTCAACCGTATGCCAATGAAATCAATAAGTAACATGAATAAAATTAAAATCTTGTTCCCTCTGCTGGGGCGACTTATTTAGAATGGTGGAAGCAATGAAGGAGGAGGCTGAGAAGGGACTTATTTTGCCTTGCTGGTTGAAGTCCTTCTTGGCAGAGTTGCAATGGGCCCACCCAACCTTGAGCCCCCTTTGCATCTGCTAAAGGACTCCCAGACTGGGCTTTTTTGGTGGGAGCAGCCTAGAAGAGGTTCTTCTGTAGCCCACCTTGGAAGAAGTATGAAGCCTAGGTAGCTCCTCACATGAGCCAAGGTGGCTTCAGGCTGACTACGTCTTCTCCATCTTTGTATGATTTCTTGAAGCCCAAGCTGGATTTATCCAGCCTGGGAGACAGCTTGAATACTTTTCAGAAGACTCCCCTCAGATTTCTCTGATAGCATGAACTCTACCAGGGGAAAAAATATGAAGGACTGCAAAGCTTCAAGTAAATGCTTATTGTAATACTTCTTTAAAGTTCTGTGCAGTTCTAATTGTTCCCTTTGTTCACTTCTGAGTAAATATGAGAATGCATTCCAACAGCCATAATAAGATGGATTAAGTGCTTCTCATGCTTTGCGTTTGGCTGTATAATTGCAGAGGTGTGGTGGGGGAAGGTTCATAGATGAGGTGAAGTGAGGTCAGACAATATTAATGCAATGCTATGCATGATTTTAACAACCACTATTTTGGGGTATAGCACAAAGGTATTACCTAAAGCATCTGGTAGATTGATCATGCTGACAAGACTGAATAGGTGGAATTCACCTTTTTGAAATTAAAAAAAGAACTCTTTTGCACAATAAGCCCTTTAATACAATAGCACAGCTAGTAGAAGATAGCTATTGTCTTGATCAGTCATCTGCAAGATAATTAAGATGGGGATTCCAGCCATCAGACATACTTCTGATTTGCTGGAAAAAAAATCACATGGCATCAGAGATAGAGAGATTTTTCCCTTCCTGATTGGGATAAGTAACTGAGATAGAATTGAATGAACTTCTACATCACTTAGTGAACTTCAAGGCCGAAGGCGGACACAAACCTGGGCCTTCTCCTACTGTTTCACTGATTTTAAAATATCTTCCCTCAACCCCACTCTCAAGTTCATAATTCATGTATAAATAGATAGGTTCAGTAGGACTGACTCCTCAAAACAGCACAGGGAATTAGCTAAAGCAAAGTGATGTGTGTGTGGGAAGAAGTCACTTAATCAAATCACTGCTCTTTTGAGTTAATGGACCAATTTCATTCAATTTTAATTGCATTGTGAAAGCCTGGACCATACCTGCAATCCTTCATTGCCAGCTCTATTTGAGAATCTGTTGCATCTTGCTAGTATATCAATTGTCTGGAAGCCAGTGGAGCCAGTGGAAAAAATAGAACAGATTAAAAGGATCTGGCAGGAATGAAGGAGAAATGAAGGAGAGCAGCAGATGGTATTATTTCTGAATGCAGTTTTCAGTCTACATCTGACACCGTTATTCATGAGAAAACCAAGATACAAAAGACAAAAGAATTGGACAATCCTTGATCTATAGACGGTGTACTAATGGCTTGAGTAGGCTGGGCCAACTTTCCTGGCCTACTTTGAGGGTTGAGGAGACTGTTAATGGAGGAACTGGCTATCTCAAATTTTATACTCTCTAAACTCCAAAATCTGATCACTCTTTCCCATGGGAGTGGTTAAGAGAAAATGGTAAACTTTTACTGTACTGTTTAGAGATTTCAAACATTAAAAAAAATATTGACCTTGCCACTCTGACCACATCACCACTTGTAGCCTATTAAAGTGATAACAATTTACAGTGCAGTAAATTTAGGGTGATCTAATTACTAATTACTCAGAACCATTTGTTCTGATAACATATGAAGAGACTGTTGAAGAGTCCATTAAGATGGTGCCCACCAATACATTTCTTGTAGTCTGCCAATTCATTAATCTCTGTCCTTTGCAACTTCACAATGAGCCTGATCCAGCTTTTACTTAAGAAGGTCTGAAGGGGAACTGCACTGGAAGAGACCTGCCAAATCTTTGATTGTATGAAAAATAGTGAATGTGAATTGAAACAATTTTCAGTCATCCAGTTTCAGCACAAAAAGGATCAGATCTGGTTAACACTTGGAGGAAAGATCACTAGGAGATCCCAGGGCTATAAACCAGAGTGGAAGAAGACAATAGTAGTCAACTCTCCATTTCTTACTGGCAGACTTCAAGTCATGCCTGGCTATAAATCTCTATTGTTTCAAACACTCAAGCCCACATTCCAGAATTAGTTAACAGCAGAAACATTAAAGTCTCAGTGCTAGTGGTAGTACAATCTCATTACTTAGGGATATCATCCAACTGTATCATCTCTCTTTCTCTTTCTCTCTCTCTCTTTCTCTCTCTCTCTCTCTCTCTCTCTCTCTCTCTCTCTCTCTCTCTCTCTCTCTCTCTCTCTCTCTCTCTCTCTGTGATGGTGGTTAGGACTGCAGGCTTTTTTAAAAAAGCAAATGCAACAATGCTCTCTCTCATCTATCTGTCTGTCTATCATCTATCTATCTCTTCATTATCTATCTATATCATATTTCCCTCTTTCTCATCTATCTGTCTATTCTGTCTGTCTGTCTGTCTGTCTGTCTGTCTGTCTGTCTGTCTGTCTATCTATCTATCTATCTATCTATCTATCTATCTATCTATCTATCTATCTATCTATCATCTATCCATCTATCCATGCAACCACCCATCATCTATCATCAGGTCAATGCCAGTTTTTAAGTCAAAGGGTTCTTAGCCATTCTTTCATTCTACAATATCTTTGCCATTCCTTATATGGCTTATGATAGACCCATCATTTCACCATCTCACCTCTCTCTGCAAACTAAGAGAAAGGACAATTTTGAAAATAAGCAACAACATCACTTAGTCATCTGTTTAGCTTTATTTGTCTTGAGAGCCAAGCCACGGTAAATTTTGTTTTATGTCTATCTGATAACATAAAGATGCAGTAGCATTTTAAAGTTCTAATTAAGTATATCTTTACATTGATAGCAAGTATTTATGACTAGTATAAGAGATACTAAAATTTCCCCAGAGTTGATATTTCTGGAGATAAAAATCTTCTGAATCCAGCACTCTGCAGTATGGCACTTGCCTCATCAGGAAAAGGGTCCATTGCAAATTCAGAAATGAAGTATCATTTTGAAAAGCAGTGCCCAGTGTTTTTAAATGTATACTTTAAAAAGAAATTGCTTTTTTTTAATGGAAAGTTGATAATGACCTGTGCTTTCTGTAAGGACAATTGCTTCATCATATCTTTTGAAATGTTAACTAATTCTCAGTCGTTGTAAACATGAACACAACTTGATAAATGTTCCTTCCCAGTCTATTTATTGAAGCAGACATTTGAAAATAATGAGAGTTCCTGCTGAATACTACTTAAGAAGATGTGATTCAGTTGCATGATTGTAATGGAGATGATATTTTTTACAATGGAAATTGGTATTTTGGTTGGAGAAGGAATGCTATCTATCCTATTTATGTGGGGAGAGAGAAGAGCTAAAGATTTTCACTACTGCCAGCCCTGATGCTTATTTGGGGAAGGAAACTAAAGGCTGTTATTTACATTAACAAAAACAGTGTATATTAAATACTCAAATTCATCTGATATATCATTTGCAAATGGGATGATTCTATCTCCCCTTTTATCATTAGCAAAAAGTAGCAGCAATTCACATTCAGTTGCAGAAACTGCTGTTGGAAATGACCACATTAAAAAATGAAGGCAGGGTCAAATGTGTCATCAGTTTGGAATCACTATGCTTCCACAAGAGATCCACATCCATCCCCCTGTGAATTCTGTTGACCCTAGTGTCAATTTGGCTTGACTGTTAGAAGATCAGATTGTTGAGTATAGATCAGGGGTAGGCAATCTTGGCTCTTTTATGACTCATGGACTTCAACTCCCAGAATACCTGAGCCAGCTTGACTGGCTCAGGAATTCTGGGAGTTGAAGTCCACGAGTCATAAAAGAGCCAAGGTTGCCTACCCCTGGCTATAGATAATATGAAATAAACATTTAGTGGTTTGAACTCCTGCTTTTGGTTTCATGAACCTGAGAACTGCCTAGACTCCTGGGTTTCTGAGCAATTTTACCAATACTGTAGTTTTTCAGCCAAATAAAACAAAACCTAAATACCATACAATGACCTCCTCTAGGTTCAGTGTACTTTGAGTCATCAAGTGATACTTAGTTAACTCTTATCCGCTTTTGTATAGCAATTGAGAGCAGATCAGGTCTTAAGTTTATGAATGCCAAATATCTCCATTCCAGCCATCTAATGTGAAAGGATCTGAAAGGGCAGAGAAATGTGATCCTGTTATACAACCTTTTTAAATGAGAACTTTCCTGGATCACCCATAGATATAGTCTTTATTGAATTCTGGATGCCAGAAAAGTACATTTAAAGTTTTTAAATGGAGGTTTTTCTAGTAATTGAGAAACATACTAGTATGTAGATCTAAGTAGGAAAGATGATATTTGAGATGGGAGAAGAATTTATTATTTTGATGCACTTACTGGTTAAAGATATAGCTAGCTGATAGTCAAAGAATTATAAAACTTCAAAGGATAAGGGGCGCATTTCTAAAAACAAAGGCATTGAAACTGTGAAACTAACTCAACACAGAAGCCATCATTTCATACACTGAAATTTTATTTATTTATTATATAAGTGCAATGTACAAATGTATCTACGATGCCCAGCTATTCAATTTTCTCTTCTTTCATTTTCATTTGATGTTGCTTTCCCTGCAGGCAATTCAAACTCCAGCCTCAAGTGATTTCTGGAAATGTTGCCGGTTGCCTCTGAATATTGATTCTTAAAAAGCCTGATTTGAATCAGGAGCCTTGGAGAGGGGCTGCAACTATTTATTAACTTGGCTGTACAGAATCTGCTAGGGCCAGCTTTCTCCCTTTGAAATATTCAAATCTTCCTAGTTCCAACTGAATGGAGTAATTAAATGCTGATTAACAAGCAGATTTTTCAAGTACATTCAACTCCCTTCAAAATCAATGGTCTTCCTGTGTTAATTTTAAATGGGCTAAGTCCTGGTATCATTTTATAGCTCCCTTTTCTTTATTTAAGTGAATTTGAGATGTCTCTCAGCAATGCCTTCTCCTGATGTTTACCTGCTCTGCAAAGTTACAGTATTTTTATCAAATGTATAGGTCAGCACACTTGGAATATTTTGTGTGTGTGTGTGTGTTTGTGTTTGTGTGTGTGTATTGGGGTCTCCATTGGGAAAATGAATAATTATTTATAAGACAAGGTATTCCAGTTCTGAAATAAGGGGGAAATACAGCCTGAGGGATTTATAAACATGCACCTGTTCAAAGTTTTTTTTTCTCTTCATTTTGTTAAAAATATGCTTTACCAAGAAACTTTTCTCTTGTAAATTCGTTTTTTATTTGTGCACAGGAATGCCATTGGGTCTATAATTTTTTGCCCTCTTTACCCCAATTTGGCTAAGATGTCTGGCATACCATCAACCTTCCCATTTGCCAATACTTTGCCATGTGATTTCTCCACAATATCTATACTATCTGTGAATCCCAAACGGTTTATGCATCAGGCCGACCGGGCGCTGATCTACAACCTGATTGCATCCATCAAAGCCAGAACGCGCTCAGCGTTAAATCCAAGGGGCAGCCCCACCCCACCCCCTGCGTGCGCGCGCAAGCAGAGTCCAGTGTCCCTGCTGGCTGTCTTGTCACGCATGCTGACTTCACCCAGGACGCCGGCGCTGGCCGTCTGCTGTGCGCACACTCGGGGTGGGGCAGAGGTGGCAAGGCAGCTCCTTGCTGATTCCAGTGGATCTTAGGCAGAGTGCATTCTGGCTTTGATGGACGCAACCAGGTTGTAGATCAGCGCCAACCCCCACCCCCACCAGCACTTCCAGCGTTGCATCCACGAGGCATCCCTTTCAACGGGACTGCCCCCACCCACCCACATAGTATAGGAATGGCCAGCAGCAGCATATTAGTGCTAGCAATCCCTCCCCCTCCCATCACCCCTTCCTGAGTGCGGGGGAAGGAAAGAGATGAGAAGGCAAAGGAAGGGAGGGAGGGAGGGAGGGAGGGAGGAAGGAACAGGGAGGAAGGAAGGGAAGAAGGAAGGAACAGAGGAAGGGAGGAATGGAGGGAGGAAGGAAAGAACAGAGGATGGAAGGGTGGGAGGGACCATGTCCCACCCTCCTCTGCCGGAGACCCTCAAATCTGCCCCAGTCCTACCCAGGAACCCCTGAAGCAAGTGATGTCGAGCTGGCCATGCCCACCCAGTAGGCCACACCCATCCTAGCCATGCCCACCCAGTAAGCCACACCCATCCTAGCCACACACACACACACCAGGGCAACCACAATGCTGATGTGGCCCTAAATGAAATTGAGTTTGACACCCCTGTACTAGACTAAAAGGTGGAGAACCAAACTGGAACAGGAACTGTTTACACCACTGTGAAAACAATTGTTGGTGCTGTAGTGGTGTGGTAATGATGTTTGGCTAGCATTCTGGATTGAAGATGCTCTGTCAGCAGGTTGGACTTCATCAGATTCTACTTTAGGTGTATCGTATCCAGGCTACTGGTCCAGATAATTACTAGATGGTATAAAGATTGAGAAAGGTCCATTTGCTGCCATTTGGTGGTCATCCAAATCTGCAACCCAGGTAGAGCTGCCCTATTCTACTCAATGGTAGATCTTAATAATCTAATTATTAGTTTCATTCTGCTTCAGCCACTTGCAATATGAGCTAATTGCAGTGGTGTAGCGTGGGGGGTGCAGGGGGGGCCGGCCGCACCGGGCGCAACATCTGGGGGGGCGCGCTCACACTGAGCTGCTCAGGGAGCCCCAAGGGCTGCACAGAGTCGGCTTGGCTCCGCTCTCAAGCTGCTCTTTCTTGCAAAGCGAAACGAGTCCGGCAGGTGAGATGGGCGGCCACATAAACTGAATAAAATAAATAGAAGCACCCAACTCTCCGCCCAGGCTCAGGCCAACCACAAGCGCCCCGCAGGCGCCCCGGCAGGCTTGGCCGAGCGAAGACGGACCCGCCGGCCGGCCGGCCTAGCTTCGTGCGCATGCGTGGCTTTATTTAGCGGGGCTCACGTGCGAGCTTGAATGCAGTGGCTCTTACAGGTCGGAGCCCCGCCCAGCCGCCCTCGAGAGGGACCCGGAAGCATCCCGCATGCACGCGACTCTTCTTGGAAAGTCTACGCCGCTGCGGGTCGTGTCTTTTCGGCGGTGCCGTGACGTCACTTGCCTTGCCCCGGGTGCTGACAAACCACGCTACGCCACTGGCTAATTGTCACTCATTCCATTGTGGTGTGGGACCCTTGATTATGAGATTTGCTGAAGACTGATTTTGAAATATGGTATATAACTTGTGAATTATTTCACATTGCATTTTAACAGGGATTTGAAAACAAAACTGATTGAGAGGTTGCATCATTCTTTCCCATTATGAACTGCCTTAAAATGAATTAGAATACCAAACTCTTATTTATTTGAAAGTAGGTTTATTCTAGTTCCTCCCATCAAAACCACATTTCTTTCAGCCCAGAAGAAATATTTAATTTGGCATTCAATATTTTAAAGCAATAAAACTTAAACATGCATAAATCATTGTGCCAGGACAAGAAGGCTAGGTTGGGACAGAGTTGCAAAATTAACACACCCAAAAGCTAATACAAGGAGGAGATCTGCTAAACCAGGGGTCTTCAAACCTGGCCCTTTTATGATTTGTGAACTTCAAGTCCCAGAATTCCTCAGCCAGGCATGCTGGATGAGGAATTCTGGGAGTTGAAGCCCACAAGTCAAAAAAGGGCCAGGTTTGAAGACCCCTGTGCTAGGCCATAGAGGAAGTTGTTGGTGCTGAATTTCTGCTATGTGAACTGGAGGCATTGTGTGAATCTAGGCCCAGGTAGAGAAAGGATCTTTGGAAGCAGTAGAAACCTGCCAGGGAGGACCCAGAAGGAAGGATCAAAATGATAGAGTGGGTTGTCCCAAATGTGCTTTTTCAAAAGGCAACTGGACTTTCTTGTTTTTCATTGAAAATGTTTCTCTTCTCATCCAAGAAGCTTCTTTAGCTCTGACTGGGCAGTGGGGAATGTCCTTGCAGACAACTGGTTATTTGCATTCTTTTAGAAAATGTTTGATGCCATCTGGAGGCTTACCTGTGTCATCAGGGTCACCTGAATAATGCAAATAGGTGTGGAGCCTTCTTGGAACTCTGAAAGAACTTTGCTGTAGACTGGAGATGGATAATGTTGTATCTCTCTCCCTCAGTTGAGGGAGGGGTGTTCAGTTTTGACATAGATGGCCTCTTTGACCCCTCTTCCAAACCAGCAGTTCTCTCAGTACAAAATGTGGACTTTGCTGTCTTTGAGAATGGCCTTTGTCTTTTAAATGCAGATGGACTGCTGAAACTTGTCCTGGTGGGTTTATTCTCCTATGTTGAAAGAGGGAAAAGACAAATGACCTGGATGACTGAGAATCTCCATAGACCGAGTGGGTTGTTTGGTGACAAGGGCTGAGGCTGTATTTGGAAAGTGCGAATCAGGAGCCTTGACCAAGATGAACAATTCCAAGCAGGGCTAGGAAAGAGTTTTTTTGTCCTCTTTCTCTCTAGGCCAGGGGTAGGGAACCTTGGCTCTTTTATGACTTGTGGACTTCAATACCCAAAATTCCTGAATCAGCCATGCTGACTCAGGAATTCTGGGAGTTGAAGTCCACAAGTCATAAAAGAGCCAAGGTTCCCTACCCCTGCTCTAGGCTAAAAGCAATCCCAGGATGTAAAAGTACTAAAAGTAGCTATGAGAATGAGCAATATGCTGTTGCTGGCTTTAATCTATGTCTTGATTGGGAATACAAGAAATCCTTGGTAGGAATAACTCTAACAAGAGCCTGGTCAGTCTCAATCTAAGAAGCATTTGATCGGTCAAACTTTCATTTCCCCATTCACCCCATCTTCGTGGTAGACTTTTTACTCCTGCCTCACAGAAGGAAAATAATTTTTTAACAACATCCTTCTCTTCAGCAGGAACGGTCCATGAATGATTAATAAAGTTTTAGATCCAAAATCTCCAAATAGTGCTATAGTAAACAAGTTCTGTTGTGTGATCTGTTACCAGAGAATGCATTTGTTGGCTAGATTTATGTTGTGAACTGGGTAACTCTGATTTTCTCTTGATTGCCCTTCTCTCTGCTTTCTCGCAAAAGCTGCCCATTTAGCAGACAGTAAAAACAGCATCGAGCTGAATTAGATGGACTTTGCAGCCATGGGGATTGTCCTCCATGTCATCTTGATTCTATCTGAAAAAGCAAGAAGAAACACACGTTTCTCAAAAATTTCAGAGTTTTTCTTTGACACTCTCTTTCTTGGAATCTCCCAGTACTTGCATAATTTGCAAAGGCACATTTTTTAGATGCTTTGGTAAATAACATTTTAGGAAACATAGAAAACCTCATTCCAGAAAACTTTAGTTAGGAAATCTCTTGTTGAGTTGCTGAGCCCAAAACTGAAAAATGGGTTGCAGGAAAAGGAAGGAAGGAAGGATAATCAAGTTAGAGAAATAAATGGCAGTGTGGTGGAAGAAAAGAAGATTAAATGGACAAGGACATTCTACAGTGTTTGAAACCAGCCCAATATAACAAAGAAAGGGACACTTTGTTCATTGCTGCCTCTCCTCTTTAGACAATAATGATGGTGGTTAGGACTGCAGATTCAACACCAATTGTGAAAGTTATAATAACTTACATCTTTTTTAAAAAGCAAATTCAACAATGCTGATTCTCTCTCTCTCTCATCTATATGTCTATCTATCTATCTATCTATCTATCTATCTATCTATCTATCTATCTATCATCTATCTATCTATCTCATATTTCTCTCTATCTCATATTTCTCTCTCTCTCTCTCTCAAGATCCATCCTAGAGCAATGCATGTAATAAACCAATTAAAACATGACAAAAGCATTTGCATTTTCCTGAAATTCTTTGACCATTTTCTCACTTCGATGCTTATAGAAACTTTACTGTGTCACCCATTCATTACTGAATTGATAAAAAGCTTCGACTCATTCCCCATGTTTTGGCACAACTGCAGTGGTTGGATGTCTCAAAATCACTGTGATGAAATGACCGCAATCAGGCTTGATCCTGGCATTGCCAGGAATATATGCAGCCCTCAGGAAGTCTTATTGAGCTGCTTTGCCACAAAAAAATGGGTGGCAGTGCCAAACCTCTGGCTTATCAAAGGGTACTTTCGCAAGTCAGATTTGTTGGGTGTCCTTGGTGGATGACAGCAAAATGGAGCATCTGGCTTTGCCATTGATGGGAGGAATGGTAACATCCTAGTGCTTCCTTTATCCACCAGTAAAGGCCTTTGATGATTGCTGTACACCTGAGAATGTTTTTGAACAGAAGGGAGAGGAAAAGGCTGACCTTTGTGTGGAATGGGGTGTGATGTGATGTGATATGATATGTACTGCATGCTGTCCATGCAGCCTTATGTGATGGCACAGAAATGTAGCTCTCAGGAGGCAAAGTGTCATCCAACTATGGACTAAATAAACAGAACGGGGTGGGAGGGAGAAAAAAGTAGCAAGAGTTGAAGCTATGATGACCGTGTTTATATTAAAGCCAGTTTGTTATAGTGGTGAAGGTGCTGGCTTAGAAACCAGGAGATCATGAGTTCTAGTCCCATCTTAGGCATAAAAGCCCACTGGGGGACCTTGGGCCAGTCTCTCTCTCTCTCTCTCTCCCAGTCCAACCCACTTCTCAAGGTTAGTCATTGTGGGGAAAAATAGGAGGAGGGAGGAGGATTAGATATGCTCACTACCTTGAGTTACTTATAAAAATAGAAGAGGTAGGATTAAAAAAATATCAAATAAATAAGAGACATGAAACCAGAAACAATACTGTATAGAGCACCACTTTTAGGATTGTCAGGTTCTCATGTCAAAGATGTCAGTTCCACTGTGTGAAGTTGGGGATTGCCCTATTCTTCTTCTGTAGCCTTTTGTGAAAAGTATATGTGGCATTATTGGTGTAGGATCCAAGGGCCTCTGGGAAATTGTGAAATAGCTTCCTAAATTGGGGGAGACAGTTTCACCCCTGTAAAATCTGCACATCTGTTTGAACCTCCCTTAAGCTGGAAAAGAGAAAAAAATGATTGGATTGGTATATTGGCTGCCTAGCATGTAGACCTATAAACTGTTGCAATTAATGTTCCATAGAGATTAACACTAAAATTGAAGAATGTCTGTTTTCCAAATAGAACATGAAGTGTGAGAGATCACCAAATGAACCATACCCAGTGCATTTTCATACATTTGATCAATAGTCAATTTGGTCCATGCTAGTCTGCATTCTTTAATAATAAGAAAAGCATTCATTTGGTTTTATAACCTTACATCTGCAAGTTTTCCCCAATGCATCCTTTCCCATGGAATTGTTGAGCCAAGGACTGCACTGCAATATTCAGAAAAGGGCCTGTTTTGAAAAGAAAGAACAATTTTAATCCACATATTATTTTAATTTTGGCAGATTGCTTAAAAATGTCACCCCTGAATTCATCCCTATTTTGGGGGGCTGTGTACAAGAGAGAGAGAGAGAGGGAGAGAGGGAGAGGGAGAGAGAGAGAGAATAATATAAACCACTCCTCCCACCCTCCTCCATCCCAAATGGCATCCATTTCAGCAGATTTTTTTCCCATTAGGAAAAAAACCATATGACCACCCTAATGAGAAAATATGAGGTATAATTTTAGATAAAATTCCATAGGCAGGAACTAATCCTGAGCTGAAAATGAAGCCTTTCAGCTTCACTTAGAGGAAGCTTAAATAACCTGACCCTTATTTTAGCCAGACCGTTCTGATGCCGTTTCAGTGATCCGTATGAGATATAGAAATTCCAGATAGGCATGGCTTCATGTAGTGCGACTTCCTCTTAGCATCCTTGAAAAGGTTGCAAAGCAAGGATCGTTCGCCCAATAAGAGTTTTATGAAGGTCAAGGGAGCTTTTCCTTTGGAGCAGCCTGTTTTCATGGGCAGCCTTGGTCCGTGAAAGCAAACTGCCATGATGCCAAAGTGACAAAGGAATAAAGAATCTGAGGAGCTTATGTGGTTGCGTCAGGATGGCTGACGCAAAGAACTCATGAGTTTTACCTCCCCTATCCCCTGCAGTTACTCATGCATGGCTCACAAGCCAGATTTCAGAATCTCAGAAGGGGCAAGTATATTTTTCCTTTTTCGGACTTAAAAAAAAAATGTCTGTGCTCCGGGCGACTGAGGGGTGCTGAACTGTTTTCAAATGAAGTTCCCGAAATATTCTGCTTCCCAGCTGAGATCAAACATGGAATGTCGGCAAAAATTAAATAGAACTAATTTGCAAAAGAAATTGTGGCTGAAGCGAAGTTCAGAGAAAGAAAACTTTCTCTGGCTGTTGCAGCTAATCATGGTAGAATAATAAGAAACTTGCCTTTTCCCAATCATTGCACTTGCTAGCTTCGTACTTTCTCATTATGTCCTTCAATCAACACTTGGCTTTTAAAGAAGGCTTTGTATGTGGGAAGGCGTGATTTCCACACCACGTAGCACTTAGCACACTTTTAAAAAATTGGTTGGCTGCTGTTTTATTATCTTTCAGGTAGGTGCAGTATGCCTTGTTTTATTAGTTTCATTATTTCTCAAAATTACTGTTCTGCACTAAAAAAAATGATGCAGTTTGGAGAAGGATGGAAAAGGATTAAATAAATAATGTGCATGTTAAAATAGGTTTTCAACACAAAGTGCTACTATTGGGCACTGTAGGGAAAACACTAATTCATCTTCTCTTCACTTTACTTTAGCTTTCATAACCTATACCGTGGAAAGCTTTCAGAGCAACTCAGGGAGAAAGCTAGACAACAAATGCATCTTTCTCCACAAAACCAGAGCACCTGCTAAAATCTTTGCTGTATTCATTCACAACTACACTGAGTGCTAGTGTCTAGAGCATATCCTGATACTATATAATATATATATATATATATATATATATATATATATATATATCCTATCTATCTATCTATCTATCTATCTATCTATCTATCTATCTATCTATCTATCTATCTGCACCTAACACTGACATTATCAGGGGAAATTTGTTTGGTTCTTGAAGACTGCATGCAGTCCTGGGTTGACGGTGCACAAAAATGCACACACACATTCATACGTCAGCATGCATACCCCAAAATGACTTCTCCACTGCATTTTTGAATGCTTTCCAGGGAACATCTGCACCCTTACACCTCCATCTTCCTGTCCTTTCTGTGCATAAAATCCTAGCAATCCCTGTTGAATTTCTAGAAGCTGCCTCCATTTCTATGAGGCAGGTATAATGTATTAATATCGCTAAATAGATGTAATGCTTAGCAAATAGTCATTAACTTTCTGGTTTTCAGTTCAAACTGTCTAGGTAAGCTTGTGCCTAGTTAATAATTCAAGTAATATATAACAGGCATGGTTTAGGTATTTATTGGTGCTTCTTGTAAGCCAATTTGGTGTCTCCAATACTCAGTAGGCCTTCCTGATATATTAGCTTCAGTGCATTTTCTTCACTATTCTCCAGATATTATTCCAATACTCTTTTTTCTTCTTCTTCAATCTCTGAGCTACTTGCAACATTCCACACTCACCCATTTTCTTGGTAAGTAGAGTCTGTCAACATTGCTGTGTGGATGAAGGGCATGATTCATTTTCATTGTTTTCCTGGTCTTCCTATCCAAGGCCTTTAATTCTGCTTGAGTCCAGTCCACTGTTCTTTGCATCTAATGACTGCAATTGCCTAGGCACTGATTGCTTTGATGGTATTTCCTCCAGTGAGTTTGGATTTTAGGATCTGCTTCACACACTTTTTTAAAGACATTTTATTGATTTTTTTAATATTTACATATACAAGTATTTGTGAAACAATATGGTGGTTGGGTAGTTAAAATAAGAAATAGCCAGTTGTAAATAGTTCAGGTTACATCAACAGAGATGCCCTCCCTACTTCCCTTAGTTATTACATAGTCAAAATAGGCAAGTTAGTACATTTCTAATTGTAACCTAGTCAACAAAACGTAAAATGTATTTTCAGTAATACATATCAATATCCTGTTTTTAAATTTTATCTAATTGCAATAGGATATTGTAGAGTGGCCTATAAAGGTAAAGGTAAAGGTTCCCCCGCACATGCGTGCTATTCGTTTCCGACTCTAGGGGCCGGTGCTCATCTCCATTTCAAAGCTGAAGAGCCAGCACTTGTCTGAGGACGTCTCCGTGGTCATGTGGCCGGCATGACTAGACGCCAAAGGCGCACGGAACGCTGTTACCTTCCCACTGTAGTGGTCCCTATTTTTCTACTTGCATTTTTACGTGCTTTCGAACTGCTAGGTTGGCAGAAGCTGGGACGAGTAACAGGTGCTTACTCTGTTACGTGGCACTCAGGATTCGACCCGCCAAACTGCCGACCTTCTGATCGACAAGCTCAGCATTCTAACCCACTGAGCCACCGTGTCCCTTTTAGAGTGGCCTATAGTATATAACAAAAAGCTTAATTTTTGGGTAACCCACAATTCCCTATTTCAATTAAAAATATTTCTTTTGTCTACAAAACTTATATTGTTCATTACAAAGCAGTCTTATGTTTTACCATTAAAGTCTAATTTTCATCTTAAGAAATCACCAGTTATTATGTTTTTTGCCTTAACCATTCAACAATTATTAAAATTCTATCTTTTATATATAAAATTCTAGGTTCTATACTATGGTTCAAAAGTAACAACTGAATATTATATAAGTCATCTTGACCATACATCAATTATTAAAGTACTATCTTTTGATATGTCATTCCAAGTTCTAAAATATAGTTTGGAGTTATATTCTAAAAGCTTACATTTGTTTTCCTTTACCGATCTAAAAGCTAAATGCAAAATCAGTTATATTTTTAGGGACTCCCTTAATCCATAAAAGAGATATTTTTATAGTCTACCTTTAGGAATCCCAAAAGAGAAACAAGTTCAGGTTGTTTTTTTAAATCTAACTATTGCCTTCCTTTTGTGCCAATCATGCTTCCCTCTTGGCATCTTTAAAATCTCAAATGTATCTTCCTTTCTTCCTATACCCCTTATTTGAATCCAGGGAGCGTATCCAAATGTCAGTTTTGCAAGGAAGATGTCCCCTTTGTAACCACTGTATTTTTGCTTTGATAATTCAGTTTTTGATGGTTGATATAATATAGTTGTCATTAAATCAGTCAAATCTTTTTGTTCTTCCAATTCTATCTGGGTTAGGTAGAAAGTAGTAGCTGGTATTATGATTGTCCTTTGATTAATTGAATTCTCAATATATTGTATTTGAAGGCCTTTAGTGTCTTCACTCTTGGTGTTGTTTTCTTCAGGTGCTGCTGCTTTTTGGGTTGTAAGTTTTGTAGTTGCCATTAAAGTTTGGACTTTAAGGTCTTCTGTAGGTTGCTTTTGTTGTTCTTTGAAATCTCCTATTTTAGTGTTAGTTTCCACTTCTATTTGATTTGGGGTTATCTTTTCCTCATTTAAAGTCAAAATTTGATTTGGTGGCTTTAAGTCGTCAGATTTTTCTTGCAATTTGGCTTTAATTTTCTCTGTCATTGCCAAAATCATGTCCAGTATCAGTTTATAATCAAGTGGTGGGGTGTATTCATCCATTTCATTGTTGTTTGCAGTTAAATCTTCCATGGAGGCTGTTTTAATAATAGTCAAAGATTTTCCACCTCCTGAAGAGTTGTATTCAGTGCCAGGTGTTCCCACACTTATCTTAGTGTCAAGGACAGCTGTGTTATTCAGTCAGCTCTCACAACAACAACAAAAAAAGGAAATTTACTTGCTGTACAAGATGTGATCAGTAACATATAACATGCAATGTAGGAATTTTCTTTTCTTTATCCAAATTAATATAGAACTTTTGTAGGATTAGTCCAAATTTTTTTCTTAATTCACAGCTTAGAGAAAAGATAGGGTAATGGATTCCCAGCAACAAATAGAAGCTTTTTAGTAAATACAGTTGAAATTATTTAATTTCTTTGCTGAATTAATTAAAGTTCTTTTATAACTTTGAGGCTTTAAGCTTTGTTCCCAAAGTAGATATTAGCTGTTTTCTCAAAAAATGGGGAAAAAAGATTTTCAGGAAAGTCCCACAGGAAGATGGTTAGGGAATAAGAAAGGTAAAAGCTCACCCAGGTCCTCCAGATTGCTTCTTAGTGCTAGGTAGTGCTTTGGCTTTTGGCAGGGAACGACTTAATGATCGGCCATCTTTATGGCTGGTCTCTTCTTCTTCGGGCTAAAGGAAATGATTACAGATTCCAGCGGAGGGCTGCTGCCATTCCACGATCGCAGGAAAGTCCTCCTCTCAGTAATCGCCCCTCCAGGGCAATTTTTGACCCTTTTCAGGGTCCTCCAAAAAAGAAAGAAACGGTCGGCAGGAAGCAGGCTGTTCCTGCACGTCCGGAAGTGCCGCACGTGCAAACCGGAAGCCTGCTTCACACTCTTGACATATTCACTTCCAACTTCTTGATTTCAGTGTGCTTGATGTTATCAGCTTGAAGGATGTTCAGCTATTTGTGATGATCATCTTCCAGGTCTTTGGGATAAGCCCAATAGAGTCCTTCTGTACATTTGACTTTTCTTGCCTTACTTTTCTCACCACTGAATTGCATTTTGTCAGATAGGGCACAGTATTCAAGTCTGTGAAGATTCTTCTCTATCTTGAGTCTATCTTCTAAATGGTTGGCTATTCTCCCCAGCTTTGGTGTTGTCTGCAAATTTGATGAATCCCCTTGCTATTCCCTCTTCTTAATCATTTATGCCTGCTTCCCTCCATTTAGATGTAGTTTCATTCGGGACGAAGTGTTGAATGCAGTTAGGTAGCTAGTAATGAATCCATCTGGTGGTGATGCTATCTATTCCCACATTTTTCTATCTTGCCAAGAAGCAGTACTTTAGTATTACTTTACCAGTTCTGGCCTGGTCATTGTCTGGTTTATGGAAGAAAAGTCTGGATTGATGTGACAGCTATCTACCAGTACTTGAGGGGCTGACATAGAGAAGAGGGGCTCAAGCTATTCTCCAAAGCAGGACAGGCAGGACAGTGAGAACAATTTTAAGAAGCAACTGGACAGCCATCAGTCTGTAATCGCAAAGGGACCTAGAAGATCTTCAGAATCCCTTCCAACTTTATTATTCTAGGTTCTAGGTTTTCACAGATATGATGCTTTGGAATAAAAACAATTCCATAGGTGTGATGGCTTCCTCTACTACAATTCCCTCTGGTTTGTCTCTCCAGTCTGGATTACTTATGGCAAACTTTGATTTCTCTGCTCTGGCTAGACCTTTGCAATTCTTTCAATTCTTCTTCTGTGAATATTTTGTGTTGATTTGCTAGCCTCTGTTCTGTTACTTATGATTCTGGATGTTGTTCTTTCCAGTGCATTTGTTCCAAATATCCTCTTCTTATTGGGCTTAATGTGTAATAACAGAACATTATTTCTTTGTAAGGGTAAACATCTTTTCTTCCAATAGTTCTTTAGCTGCTGGCCCTTGTTACTCAGCTAGCAAACCTGATTTTTCACCAGATATTCAGGAACTCAGACATCTGGCACTGTTCCTGTAACAGGGCAGCCACCAAGCTGGTATGGGTTTCTGTAAGTTATATCTTATCATATTTTTTTTTTACTGGAGAGACATTCTTTTTCTGACAACTCTGATGAGACCTGTCCTATGTCCTCTGGCATAGCTCTCATCTTCCTCAGAGTAACAACTTCCACAAGAACATCATGTTAGTTATTATTATGGCTCATTGCCCAGTTAGACAGATCTATTGAGTCCTTCCCAAAGACCTGGAATAGGCAGATGTTAATGTTTGATGGTTTTAGAGATATTATCGCAGGATGTAAGCTGTTGTGAATAAAGCTGCTTTTGAAATTAACCAATGGTGATTTTGTCAACACCAATGGTGTCCAAGAAGTGCTCCAGTTGTTTTGGGATTTTACCCATGGTGTCTAGTACTATTGGTACTACTATTCTTTCTTTTGCCACAGTCATTCTATTTCTTTTTTCAGATCTTTGTGTTTTGTAACCTTCTCCGGTTCTTTCTCTTCTGCTCTGCTTCTCCAGGTACTGCCACATCCACTATCCAGACTTCCCCCCCACTTTCTTATCAACAGTTGTGAAGTCTGGAATATGTGGCAAGTACCTATCTGCGTGAATTCTAAAGTCCCAGAGCACTTTAGCTTCTTCATTTTGTTATTACTTTCTCTATTTTATGGTCCTAACATTTCTTGCTTGCAGGCAAATGATTTCTTTCAGATCTTCCAATGCACAATTGTTACTTTGTCTTGCCGTTGCTTGTAATCAGAAGGTGTGATCTTGCAGAAGCTGACCAGGTGATCCACTGTTTCTTTGCAGAGGTGGCACTTTTTGTCTTCTCAGTTCTGGCCTTGTATGCATTTGTGTTTAAGGCTTGGTCTTGTGTAGCTAGCATTAGCCACTTGGTCACTTTCGTCAACTTTCCTGCTCTTAGCCATTGCCAGGTTTTGTTATTGTATACTTTCACTGCTACTTTTTAAATGTACTGGTCATGTAAAGTTTTGTCTTCACATGCTCCTTTCTGTTCTTCATTTGGTCTTTCTAGCAGACTATTTTGGTCTCTCCAATACTCAGTAAACCCTCCTGGTATTCCAACTTCAGTGCATCTCCTTCATTACCCTTTAGATATTCTTCCAATGCTCTTTTTTTCTTCTTAAACTGTCTGAGCTACTTGCAACATTCTACATCTGCCCATTTTCTTGGTGAGTAGGCATTACTGTGTGGTAGGATTAACATTGCTGTGTGGATGAAGGGCATGATTCATTTTCATTGTCCTTCTGGTCTTTCTTTCCAGGGCCTTTAGTTCTGCTTGGTGCAGTCTACTGTTCTCTTCATGTATTCACTTCCAACTTTTTTCTTGACTTCAGTGTGCTTGATTTATTTATTTATTTATTTATTTTAATTCCATTTATATCCCACCCTTCTCCGAAGACTCAGGGCGGCTTACAAGCTTAGCAGTAGCCTTCATTCTATGTATATGCCTGCTTATTAGGGCTTTCACACACACACCCAAGCGGCATTATTACAAAGTCAGCTTAATTGCCCCCAAGAATCTGGGTCCTCATTTTACCTACCTCGGAAGGATGGAAGGCTGAGTCAACCTTGAGCCTGGTGGGATGCGAACCTGCACTGATTGCAGGCAGCTGGTGTTACTTAAGGAAGCATTAGCCCACTGCTCCACCAAGGCTCTGATGTTGTCAGCTTAAAGGATGCTTAGGTATTTGTAGTGATCATCTTCATCCAAAATAAGAATCACTTCATCCATGCATAGAGTATTTTTTCTCCTTTGAGGCATCTCACATGTAGTTTTGCTAGTATTCAGCATTTCAACTGTCACAGTCATTTCCTGAAGCTTTGCCATTTTTCATTGATTTTATGGCACTTGATACTTCCTTTGCTAGGATGTCTGGCATTTCCTCTTTTGTGGGTGTTATTACTTTTGAGTGTTCTTTGTATAGCTCTGAATAGAATATTCCAGTTATTTCTAATATTTCTTGTCTTGTACTATACACAGAGCCATCTTTACATTTTAATGGAAAAACTTTTTTTATTTATAAGCTTGTGTTTTGCTTTATTAATCCCTTTGTTTTCTCCAATTGCCTTTTTTACAAGCTTCATGTTAAACTGATGTGTTTCTTCTTGGATACGTTTTCTTATGGTCTTACAAAGTTCAACATACTCCAATTTATTAGTGAAACTTCCAGTATTCTTCATTGCCTGTTGTTTTTTCATTAAATCAACTTTCATTAGAGATTTTTGACTGTACAAAGTGTTTTCTGGTGGTGCTAACGATATAACAGGTTCAAGAATATTTTTGACTGTTGGTTCATTTTGGACTGTAATGTTCATCTCTTCCAAATCTTGCAATTGAGCGAAGCAGTTTGATAAATTAATCTCAAAATCGCTTGCCTTCTCTAATAGCTTATCACTATTTTTGTTTTTCATGATTATTATTATTTTATTTATTTATTATTTATTTTATTTATTTATTTATTTTAATTCCATTTATATCCCGCCCTTCTCCGAAGACTCAGGGCGGCTTACAAGCTTAGCAGTAGCCTTCATTCTATGTATATGCCTGCTTATTAGGGCTTTCACACACCCCCAAGCGGCATTATTACAAAGTCAGCTTATTGCCCCCAACAATCTGGGTCCTCATTTTACCTACCTCGGAAGGATGGAAGGCTGAGTCAACCTTGAGCCTGGTGAGATGCGAACCTGCACTAATTGCAGGCAGCTGGTGTTACTTAAGGAGGCATTAGCCCACTGCTCCACCAAGGCTCTTTATTAATTATATTTTTATACCGCCCTTCTCCTGAAGGACTCAGGGCAGTGTACAGGGCAATAAATATAAAAACAGAATACAAAAGTTAAAAAACGATTAAATATAATGCCCAAATTTAAAATTTAAAACAATAATTAAAAACATATTAAAACCCCCAACCCCCAAACATGATGTGTTTATCATTTTCATATGCTCTGTTCAACAGTCTATCTTCACTTTAGCTTGTGCCATTCTGTGATCACTTACAAAGTTAAAGTGATTGATGACAGTACAATTGCAAAATATGTTTTTAACACTTGACATGATGTCGTCAATTTCGCTTGTGTACCCAAATGGACTCTTCCATGTCCATTTTCTGCTAGCCTTATTTTTTTTGTAAAATGAGTTCATGATGTAAAGTTCCTGTCCTTCAGCAAAAGATGTCCCTGAAGGACAACACTTTCTTCTGCTTTCTTTTCCCACAGTCAGTTAACTTCTATTTGCAAGGTCTTTGTATTTTGTGATTTTTTTTCTCCCTTTCTTCTCAATTCTGCCTTTGTATGCCTTTGTTTTTAAGGCTTGGTCTTATGCAGCTCTGTCTCTTCCTTCAACATTTGTGCTCTCAGACATTACCTGATTTTGTTACTATTTATTTTGCCTACTTTTTAAAATATAATGGTTATGTAGTACTTTGTCTTTCCATATCTCTTTTTTGCTCTTCATTTGGTGTTTCTTGTAGGACAGTTTGGTTTTTCGAGTATTCAGTAAAGCCTTCCTGGTGTTCTAGTTTCAATGCATCTTCTTCACTACCCTTCAGGTATACTTCCAAGGCTCTTATTTTCTTCTTCTGTCATCTGAACTACTTCCAACATTCCACACCCATCCATTTTCTTGGTGAGTAAAGTCTGTCAATATTGTTATGTGGATGAAAAGCATGATTCATTTTCATTGTCTTTCTGGTCTTCCTATCCTGGGCCTTTAGTTCTGCTTGAGTCCAGTCCACTGTTCCAGCTTTGTATCTAATGACTGCAATTGCCCAGGCACTGATTGCCTTGATGGCATTTCCTCTGCTGAGTTTGGACTTTAGGATCTTCTTCACTTTCTTCATGAATACACTTCCAAGCTTTTTCTTTACTTCAATGTGCTTGATGTTGTCAGCTTGAGAGATGCTCAGGTATCAGTAGTGATCATCTGCATTCACAATAAGAATCACTTCATCATTTTTCCATGCATTGGGTATTTTTTCTTCTCTGAGGTATCTCACATGTAGTTTTGCTAGCATCTTGTGCGAACTATGACCACCAGCTTTTAGCATTTTAAGTGTAACACAGTCATTTCCTGATGCTTTGCCAGGAAAATCAACGCCATTGATTCTATGGCATTTGATACTTCCTCTACTGGGATGTCTGGCATTTCCTCTTTTGTGGTTGTTGTTACTTTGAGTGATCTTCATCTATGTATAGCTCTGAACAGAATTTTCCAATTATTTCTAACAATTACTGTCTTGCTCTATACACAGAACCATCTTCAGGTTTTAATGCAAAAACCTTTTTTCTTGTATTTATAAGCTTGCATTTTGCTTTATTAATCCCTTTGTTTTCTTCAATTGCCTTTTTTCACAAGCTTCATGTTAAACTAACATGTTTCTTCTTGGAATTATTCAGTATTTTTGACAGAGGAATAAGTGCAGTGACAAATGGTAATGGTGAAAACAGATCTTTTGAAATATTCCTCTCTTGATATTAATCTCTCCCAGTCTCTCATCATTGATTAGCAATCTCTTCTATTGTGCCATAGATCTTGGACAAAGCTTCTGCTGTTTCTATTGACTCATGTTATTTCTCGGCTCTTGTTATCCAATAATGTGGCATGGAGTCAAATGCCTTCTATGCTGCATTCAACTTGGTCTTGCTTTTCTTGCAGTTTGCCCAGAATCTCCTTGTCAATCAGGAGCTGAACTGTTTTTCCTCTGCTGTTGGGGCAGTTTCCTCTCTGCTCAGGTGGAAAGAGCTTGTTTTTAGCTAAACACGTCGGACTGCATCAGCTACCACATCACTTAGCAATTTGAAAATTGTTGGTAAGCAGGTATTTGGCCTGTAGTTGCCTGGTGTTCCATTTCTGCTGGATTTTCATTACCTGATAGGTTTTGCCAGATGTTAACCACTCTTCAATTTCATCTCCTTGCAGTAAGTTATTGAACTGCTTGGCAATGAGTGGGTGTAGACCGGTCAGATTTTTCAACCAAAAATCATGCAGTTCATCTTTACCTGGTGCTGATCAGTTCTTGATCTTCTTTGCTTTGTGTCTCCACCATTTCTATTAATATTAGAAGTACTTTCATTTCAGCTTTTTTCTTTATTCTTATCCACCCCCTCTAGCCAAGCTGTGTTGTTATTGTATTTCTTTGGGCTCTCCCATATCTGCACCCAAAGCTGAACTGTGTCTTCCTTGTCAATTGTTGATTGATTCAATACAATCTCTCAGTTGATGGATTGGTTGGAATGTTTCTGATTGAATTGAAATTGGAGATTCTGCCTGAAGTATGGAATTTGAACTTCATGTCTGCTGATCTTCTTGTCTATAGCTGTTGTTTGCTGCTTTAGTATTTCCAAAGCTTCCTTAATCTTCCTCATTTCTGGGTGATATTTTTTTGATCTGGTATGATTTGGTCTTGTTCTTCAGTTTCTTTTGTTTCATCTGTTCTACCCCACTTGCATCTGATCCCAGCTTGCTGATTTTCCAGTGCAATCTTCCATTTTGATAGTGCACTGTTTGGCTGTTTTTCATGTTTGTTAATTTTGCATCCCATATATTCAATCATATCTGAAGTTGCACTGCACATTCCTTAGTTTGTTTCTTGCACTGAGCTGGTGCTTATATTTGCTATTACAATATTGGCAGAACTTATTTTGAAAAAAATGTAACAATTTCAATAAAAAAACAACTCACATTAAATTGTATATGAAACAAAAATTTTAATCTAATCAAAACTAGCCCCATGAAAGAGACAACAATTTATCTGATGAACAACCTCAGCAAAAATTAGCAGGCAGAATATTAGCAATTTTTTCATCACATTTTCCTTTGGAACAAGAAAAGTCATCTAAACTCTGTTTCTAATGCCACAAGAGAGGGCATTCTGTCTAAAATCTTCTGTTTCATGGCTGAATGTTATAGCTAATTTGAATGTGAAAATCTCAGAAAAATGCATGGAAAAATTCAGAGAAAAAAATCATTTTTTTTCATGACTCCTATGTAAATCTCCTAGGAAACTATTATCTCTCAGTATGATTATTTCACATTTATTCAATAAACATGGATCTCACCTTTGTCTATGTTATATTTGGTTAAACATTTTTGAATAGGTATACCTGGGAAATCCTGGGAATATCCTTAGACTCTAACTGCTCTCATCTTTCTCTCTCCTCTTGTACGTGGAAGATTTCACTGTTGATACAGAAACGCAGACACTAACAAAAATGTAAGTTAACCATGAAACACTCCAATATGAAGTCTAGTAACATTTCTCGAAGTTTTCCCATTTAATTCACTAGATCTCATCTTGGACTTTAAATATGAATTTCAGTGGTGCTGTTTGATTTTATTTCTAAAGCTTTCTGAAAGCAGGGGTCCATTCACTTACAATATAGCTTGCAAGTCGAATGGATCTTTCCTCAGTTCCCCCAAACTGCTAGGAAAACTCTTAGTGTGTAGTGCAAATCTGATCACATGACTGCTGAGGCCTACTCATTTCGAAATCAATCACTCTTTTAAAGTGGCAAAGAAATATTAGGATTCATACTTTGTTTTAACAGCAGCAAATATTAAACACTTGGCATATAAAAATCTTGGTGCTAAAATTACTGCAAGTCCTGATAAGTTTCTTTTTAAAGAGAAATGATACAGTATTATTTTCTGCATTATTATTGGTTTTATCAATTTTTAGCATAAATAGTATAAACGTTACCTTAGCATTCAGAATCACAGAAATATTGACCATATTCAGAATGAAACAAAAGCATATCAAAACATTTCTGTTTCCACAACGATCCGTGGTTGGGACCCATCATTTTCTTGAGCGTGATTCAGAGTCGCCTTCTTGCATTTAACACCAAGATACTGTAAAAGAATCAACAGTGTTGCAAAACTGATTTTAGTTTTACTACCAATGTTGTATGATAACTTTTCTACAGAAAAAAAATTAATGTCTTAAAAACTATCATTTACCTTTTACACACAATCAGTTATTTCTTCAGATTGGCTTCTTGCAAAGTCTGAAAAGTCTTAAACAAATCTTTTAGAACCAAGTAGAGAGTCTTCAACTGAAAAATACCTATTTCTCTCCCAGAAATGAAAGGACAAATCTTACTGCCATGGTCAGCCATTTTTCTCCCAGAGAACGGTAGAGACTGGAAGTCGGAGCAGAAGTTGTCGATACTCTGCTCCCGAACCGTTATACACTCTGTTTTTCAGAGTCTTTTTTGAGACTTCCTGTAAAAAGAAATTGAGGAAGTACAATTAATACATTATAAAATCTTGCTTACAGAGGTTGTTCTAATTTCTTACTATCACATAAGATACTTACAGTATTGACTCTGCTGGTTGCCTTCTGGTACTCGTCGTACTTCTCCTTTAGTTCCTCAACCTCCCATTCCTCTCTGTCAGCATCTCCTGGCAAAAAAAAACAAAAAAAAAAAACAAAAGAACTAGAACTCTTACAACCAAGATGAATACATCACTTTTGTTTTTAAAATCAAAACAATTAAAATGTTGTTAAGTTAAAATAATGCTCACTTTCTGGGTTGTGTTTCATTTTGTTCTCCAGCTGCTTATTCTCCCTCATAAGCCAGGCCATTTAGCTGGCTAAGCGCTCATTCTCTTCTTCCAACTGAGATGCAGAAATTGCAGGAAGCATACATCAGTCATCAAATATAAATATACAGACAAAAAGAGGAGTTTAAAACAGGATTGTAAGGGAAAATAATTACTTACAGTTCTTATGGAAGGATCTTTCTCTGTCAGCTCCTTCTCTTGTAGGGATCTTAGCTCTTCCATGCGCTTCTTTTCTGTATTTTTATGGAAAAATACTTGTGCTATTAAACAATATTCCCAAAAGACATTACATATTAGCCCACAAACAACACTGAAATTTAAGAGTGGCCATTAAATAGGAAGGGTCAGGTGTGGTGCAGAGGGAGGGTTGCCTTTGTATCCCCACTCCTGCCCCAGGTTCTTACACAAACAAAAAGGTTGCTTACTCACTTTAATCTCTTTGGTGGTCTCTGAATTTCTGCAGACAGACCTGCCAAAAGAAGACATTTTGAACGCCTCGGGACAAAGCAACTGGAGGAGGCGAATTTAGTAAGTATTATAAATCATAGTATGGATACAATCATAGTAGATGCAGTCATATCCAGTTATAATGCACATTGGCTGCCTGCTGACTGTTTGTTCTAAAGCACTTTGCAGTAGTTCTGAAAAAATGCTTTGACCAAAAAGCCACATTTTGAAAAGCAAGGTAACTAAATCAATCTATTATCAGTCTTACATTGTAGCATTTTATTTGTTTTCAATGGAATTTATGCTTCCTCTAAGCAAAATGTTAATACTTGTAGTTGAGATAAAATTTAGATCTTTAAAAATAATATCAGTGTTGCAAATAATCCATAGAATTCTTCTATGATAACTCGAAACTGAGATCTGGAAGGCATTATATTAAAATTTATATTTGTATTCTAAATATATATAAATTTCTGGAAATGTTGCTGCTTGGAAATAATCATAGTGCGGGTCAACAAAAACCGCTTGGATTGGTGAAAAGGTTTCAATTTTACCTGCTCTGCTTCTGCAGCCAGTAGAACATATTAGATTGTTTTCTGTAAAGTTAAATGAGGCTATTAGTATAGGAGATAAAACTGAATTTGCTTGGGGTTTTAATGATTTCTTTGTTCATTTACGGGGAGGGGGCCATGTCTCTATTGAAGTCAGTGCAAGAGAAAAATAGCTTATTTCCATAGGCGACACAATTTGGCAGATTGAACCCATTTTTTAAAGTATATTGTTTCTAGCTCTCTATACAATGGATTTAAAAAAAAGTATTTCAAGACGTAATCCTGGAATTTGTTTTCAATTTGCAATGCCGCATCAAGTGAACATGGTGGGGTCCACATGTTGAGGGATCAATGTCCTGGGATTAGCTTTTCCAAGAAGCTGATCATCTTTGCTTACTTGCTTTGCCATCTTTCCAGAAGTCGAACTGACTAAAAATCAACCCGACTCCTCGTTTACGTTGAACAAAATGTTTCAAGCATTGTCTCATAACCTCTTTTTCTTATAAAAACCCAGGGCTTTTTTCCTCATAGAACACTCAGAACGGTGTTCCGGCACCTTTTTTTAATGGATTTTTTCAACTTTTGCACAAGCTGTGCTACTCCCTCTATTGGCTTTCGAAAGCCAGTAGGGTCTTTCTTTGTTCTCCTTCTGGAGAGGGAGCTGCTGCTGCAGTGTTGGCTGCGAGCAAAGTTCAGAGGAGGCAGGCGAGGCTGCCGGAGCCACAGCTTAGCAGCAGGTGTGAAGGAAGAGGGCATGGGGGGAGGGGGAGGCCCATTAAAGGTCCTGTGAATTATGACACTGGCAGTGCCTGTTGTTGCCGGATCCCTGCATTTAGGTAGGCTGTAGGCTGGTGCTGGCTGTTAGTTTGCACCAGGGCATGATTACATCGGCCCGATCTAATTTTAGAACCATGCAGGATTAGCAAGGTAAACTTTTCTTCAGTTAAAGTCTTCTCTTGTTCATTTCATGGAGACATCTGGGTAGCCTTTATTTTTGCTACAGTATATAACTGGTTTGCATTGTCTCCTTTATGGTGTCCTTACATCCCCACCCCACCCCCAATCTAACCTACATCTCTGAGATTTCCTGATAGTCAACCATCCAAGCACTAACTAGATTTGACCCTACTTAGCTCCAAGCTCAGGAGGTGGTCCTTAATGGCCTCTGAGAGTGAAAGTTATCTTTCTAAAAGATCGTCTCCTTTACTCCCTCAGCCAGGAACTGTGTCTCATGGCTACTATTTTAGTGGTTATCCAGATTCTTGCAGATTTTGTACATCTATCTGAAGTGGTAATCTTAAGCATTTTTTTCATAAATTATTTAAGGATATGCAACTATAATTTCTCATATTTATCTAATATTACTTTTGCATCTACTTTTTTCAATACATTTTCTTTCTGTCATTAATTCCCCAAGAATAAGAAATGTAAATTGTAAGTGCCTCATAGCACAGTTCTATATCATTGTTAAAATACACTGGGCAACTATGGACATATTCATTCATATTCATAAATAGATTGAATTGTAACACTTTTCCTCTCACTTAAGCCTGTTCTCTTGTGTGTATAATTTGAACATAGCCAGGCCATTTTTTATCAGCAGTTGTAAAGAAATACTGTAGAAACAAAATGTTTAACTTATGTATTAATAACAATTTCTTTGCAATTCATTATCTTGTCAGTAACATGACTCCATCAATTAAACACATATATGTTGAAGGCAGCATACACAGTTGTATTAGACATCTATTAGCTCCCACTGCTAGTCCTTCCAAAAGGAACTCAATACATGTCATACTATATATGCAAAAGTTGTCTCCTCCTCTATTAAAGTGCAACACATCATTTTCCAAGCAGACAAAAAAAATAATTTTCCATCTTTACTATACCCACCTGCAGTATATAAACATGGGGGAGCTATCCCACAATTTTTCACCCCTATTAATTTGATAAAACAGAACTTAGTGTTCTAAGTTCATCACGAACTAAGTCTGATGAAAATAACTATTTTGGCAGGGAGGAATTAATAGCATGCATTTTGGGTTATAGGAGCATCTCATTCACTTGAACCAATGTGATCATATCTTTAAAATGGTATGTACAAGCTGTCAATAATGTGGTTGCTAATATAGGTAGGTCCAGCTTATGAGTTGTTTGCATTTAAGGAGATGCTCACAACAAATTCTGGTTTATTTGGTGAATGCCTGAAAGATGCATTAAGAACTGAATATATTTTTTTTTAATTATATAAATATATAAATAAAATTATATAAATAAAAGATTAACAACATGAGCGTTCCGGCACCTTTTTTTTAAGAAAAAAAGCACTGTAAAAACCTATCTCATAATTAGAGCCAAATGTAGTGTTACTAGCTCAGTGTTTCTCAGCTGTGGCCACCTGAAGATGTGCAGACTTCCACACCCAGAATTCATGCTGGCGAAAGAATTCTGGGAGTTGAAATCCACGCATCTTCAAGTGGTCAAAGTTGAAAAACACTGTCCTGGTTAGTTTAGACCAGGGGTGGAAGTGCGGAAGAGAGTGAGACCCCCCTGGCGAGTACATGCATGCTTTCATTAATTTTTGTGGCAGCACAAACCAATGCTTGGCCAATGTCATGTTTCTAGATTTTTTTTCTGTTTTGAAAAAAAATAGAAAAGAAAAAACTTAATTTCTGGGAAATTATACTTCCAAGGCTTTTTCTTCAGATGGTCTTTTGCTATTGGGCTCAAAGAAAGTCAACTCAATCTTGAAAGAAGGAATCCTAGACTCAGAAGGCTGACTGTTTTTGTTTTTTTAAAATACACATATGGTAGAACTTCCCAGTTATGGAAAAAAGATTAACAGGAACAAAAGTTCCATTGGATCCCATATGCTAATCTTCTTTAGAGAATTGGAATGAATCAGATCAGCTAGTTCATCATCCTCATGTCCCTCTAACCATAACATGAAGACCCTCACTAACCATTATTGAGTAACAACCCTCATGGCATCACCTGAATTTCACCTCTAGCCAGCTGCAGGGACAGCTGAAGCTGCCCTTTAGTTGCTATGCAGTGAAAGTGATGTTTAATGCCTCTCTTCTTCCAATATGAACCTGGCTGTACAAACAATTGACAGTGCTGATGACAACAGGGTCAGAAGCTAGGATCTTCCCTTCTCTAGTTTAGAGTAGGGTGACTCTGGGCCTCGTGACTACTAATTGTGTGTATTTTATGTAGCTATTTGTAAGTTGTCAAGCATTCCTATGGAGTCAGCAGTATAAAAATACTATTAAATCAGTCAGCCTGTGTCAACTTCTATCCATCTTTCCTCTGACGTAGTTCTGGGCTGATTATCAGAGAAGACATTGCTACATCATGTACTGTTCTGGTTCCACTGTTGTGTATAGCAAGGGAGCGGTCAGTAATATAAGCAAATGATTTGATTGTCATGGGAACAGGTACATGGGGGAGGGGACAATATCCATACATTGCAGCAGTTGTCTCCATCTGTCACAGCCAAAAACAGTAGGAAGAAGTGGGGGGGCTCTCTCTCCCCTCCCTCGTTACACCTGGTGAATTGAAATAGGGATCAATGTCACTCTGAACCTTTTCCAGTACTAAAAAGGGACATGGGATAGGATTAGGGTTAACCAGGAGTAATGGCCAATGCAGTTTAGGATGCAATCAAGCAACTAACCCAGTATCTAACAATTATTATATTAATTAAATTTATATGCCACCTGATGTCCAGCAATGCATGCTACGAAAGATTACTCCAATTTTCCAATTGTTATTAAAACTATACAGTTTTTTACAGGAAGCCCAGATGAATTTATTTAGCTTTATATATAGAATCAAATACTGTACATAACTCTAACGCTAACCCTAAGTTATATTTGTTAAAATTAGAGCTTTCTAATTCATTATTCACCTAGATAAATAAATGCAAGCTTTATGCTGTATTTGAAAAAGCTTTAGTTGCAAAAGTGATTAAAATATGGACAGGTGATACTTAATCCGGAAACAGCTGTCACAAAACTTTTATTATGCTGAAAAATTTTTATGCGGGTGAGGGGTGTCACAGAAGAAGACAATATTCCCCTAGCTAATTAAAATCTATTATGATGGAAGAGCCATAATTGCTTTACAGCAGCTTGGAGAAACCAACTGCATATGAATTTCGAGAATGAATTTGAAAAGTAAAATGGAATTTCAGACATCCATATTTGTATCTCTGCCACATAAAGGGCAACAGTGGTTTTTACAAAAGAAGAATATGTAGAACAATTAACTCTGTTTCATTGTTTTCAATGAGACTTAATCCCTGGTAAGTATGTTTACAAGCCTTTTGTTTCCTTCTGTAATTAATTTTTTTAACAACTGTATTTGGGAATGAGACATCAGAGGAAAACTTTCATCTTGAAGAATGAATATATATCATAAATTTGATCCATGTCAGTGTCACAAATTTTATGTATCACTCATTTCCAGTCATTCTTCTGTATGTAATTTTTAAAATTACTGCCAAGAAATGTAAACGCTTTCTCATCTGTAACTTTGTCTAATAGAAACACATTTTTAAAGCAACAATCTGTTATGTATGGTGACGGTTAACACAAATACTTCTGATACGTATGTTTTTGTATACAACTTGTCAAAACACTTGTGTTGGTGTATTTCCAACTACATTTTTGGGCTAACTTTTCATTAGAGAGCACTGAATATGAATAACTCTCATTGGCATTACTCATTACTGCTCATTGGTGCTACACTGGAACCTGATGTGATATTTGATGCTATTTCATTCCCATAAAAATCCGTGGCAGATTTCTTTATAAAGTGGATTGTCTCCTTTCCTGTGTTATATCTATGTTGGAAATAGCTTAGGAACATAAGAACAGTCTGTCTGGTCTAGAACTGTTTTAGTTGGTTATTGCTGTCCAGCCTCTCAGACAAAGAGATTCCTTTCTAATGTTTGTTAAGAGTAAATCTCGCTTAGCAGAATGTCTCTCCCTTTAAGCTGGACTCCTGAGGAATAGATGGATATGCATTTTCAGAAGGCAACTGGACTTCCTTGTTTTTCTTTGAAGAGGTCTTTGCTTCTCACCCAAGAAGCTTCTTCAGCTCTGACTGGATGGTGGGGAAGTCAGAGCTGAAGAAGCTTCTTGGATGAAAAGCAAAACCTCTTCAAAGAGAAAAAAAAACCAAGAAAGCCCAATTGCTTCCTTAAAAAACACCTTTGGGACAATCATGACCTGGATGACTGAGAATCTAGACATATGGATATGCAGTATCTATATAGCATCCGGGGGTTTGTTTTTGCAACCAACTTTGACACTATATTCTTTTGGGATTGTTTGTTTGTTCGTTCATTCATTCATTCATCTCTTTTCTTGGTGCAATTTATCCATCCATCCTACAACTCTGGGATTTCCTGGTGACCTCTCAGTCAAATTCAGGCCAAATCTGTTTTATTTGCTTGTTTGTATGTTTGTTTTCTTGGTGCAACTTCTCCATCCACTCTACAGCCCCTGGGATTTCTTGGTGATCTCTCAGACAAATTCAAGCCAGATCTGATCTTGCTTAGCTTTTTCAACTTCAGTGACGAGATTTTTTTTTTTAAGGGAAGATTTTAGGGTGGGGACCTCTTCTGTCACTGACCTGTGTCCCCTCCCTAACTATGTTATTCACAGGATAGCCTAGAAAAGTTGTGTCCATTTTGTTGTTGTTTTCCATTAATCCTGACGTGATAGATTTTATCTAACTAAGTAGCATTTTCAAGCCCAACCTGAATTTTGTTTTGTTTCAGTTCTTCCTCTTCTTTCCCCATTCCAAAAATGAGTTTATGGGACCTCCCAAATTGGTCTGTTAAAGCCTTCTATGTATGAAACATCTATTGTAGATTGGCTCAGCCAATCTGAATGTATACATGGTTGTGCTTTGACAATAAAGGTTCATTCATTCATTCATTCTGTGCATGACCAAGGGAAAAGGGGCTCTTCAGTCCACACATGTAATCATAAGGGCTAGAAGCATCTTCTTTTTTTCCCTTAAGCCAAAAGGCAGCAATGTAATTGCCACTCTAAAGGCAAGACACTCTTTCACATGCTGCTATATGGTTCGAATATTTAAAATGCTGATGGTGCACTGTATACATTTATTCTTAATCAAAAGGCTGCAACAGTTTCGGTAATTTAGTAAAATGGATGGTTCTTGTGAAAGAAATATTATAATAAGGCTCACTCCAAATGCACTCTTTCAATATTAATGAACATAATACCACACATTGAGAATATGAGAACATTAGGCCTCACATTTACCTGAATGTGAGAAGCTGAGGAGCTGTGTTAAGGGATAATGAAATTACAGGTCATGGACAACAGCATCCGTATAATTGTAGCTTTCTCCCACATGCTCTTCTGCAACCGAGGGTTGACTAGCTGGGTCATCCAGTACATCGTTGAAGGGATTCCTGTAAAGAGAAACACTGGTCAATACCAAATAGAGCCCAATATGGTAAATATTTGATATAGGGGGGAAAATGAAGGAAGAAATGTATTTTAATTAACTCATCCTAGAACTGTGTTGTTGTCCAACTAAGTAGGAAAAGAATGACTGCCTGGGGGTGAGTGGGTAGGAAAGAAGCTTGCAGGAGGTCAGCCTTTAGAGCCATATCCAATGCATTTCAAAGATATTTAGAGCTTTTTTATTGACTTTAAAGAGTACTGGCAGCTACATTTGGAAGCTTACTGCAAGAGAGGACCATTGGGGAAAGATCAAGGCTAGCCAAGAATAAGGGGCAGAAGTTTATTTATTTATTTATTTATTGTATATATTTTATTGGTATTTTTTAACATAACATAAATCATTCAGTAATTTGTAAACAGTATGTTGTCTGGGTAACATTTATAAGACAATCTTTAACAATTAATTTCTATAATCTATATTCCATATGTTAATTTCAGTTGATTTCCCCTTTCGCCAAAGCATCTTTCTTTGTAAAACATTAGATTAAAACGATTCTCATTATTTTGATAAACAACAAGTATATAATTTTTCCAATAATCCTATTTTTCATTTTAGTTGCCTTATCGTAAATCCTGTTACCATGCTTATTTCAGCTTATTTCTCCCTTCTCAAGGCTGTAATTCAAGGGTAGCGTTTCTTAAACTTTTTTACCATCTCATTCCCCCTTCCCACTTGTAAAAATTATGGAGGACCCCAAAAGAGTTTTTATTTCTAGGGGTTATTTTTTTTACTGTTATTTACCATATTAAAAATTAAAATGGACACATTTGCTACTGCTGCTGCTACTCCTTCTGTCAAATGTTTGAGAGGATTTTAACACGATCGCTTTTCAACCTAGGTAGGCAAATAATTTTGATATTTGCAGACCATTTTTCAACATAGTTTGGCAAAAAAAAAGATTTTGCAGGTCCCTGAAAAGGTCTTGAGGGACCCCTATGGGTCCTAGGGTCACATTTTAAGAAACACTGGTCTAGAGGAAGAGCTTGATCAGGAGGCAGTCATGCTCACAAACTGATAGACATAACTGTACTTGTTGCATCCTATGCTATAAAGTGGGAGTGTTGTTGAAAAGCAACATATTCTTACACCAGTTGTTTGGCCATTCTAAGGATAGATTGATGGGGAAATGAGATTGCAGATAACCAAGGCAAAATCTATCCTGCTTCTGCATGAGGCTACAAGGGTGCTTTTAGAAAGGGGAAATGACAGCTAGGAACAGACATTGCTAAGGCCACTGCCTGATACGAAAGAAGAGTGTGCCATTTTAACAACCTCCTTTTGCTCCTCACTCTGTGGATGTGCCAAATGTAGCACCTTGTGTTTATGTGTGTAAAGGGACTGGGTCCTTATCCACCTGGAAAAAGCTCATAGAAGAGGAGGATTTAGAAGTAAGATCATAAACCCAGCTAATCCAAAGGAAATTTAACCAATTAAAACTGCAGAAGGAAGCACTGTCCACCAGAGGAACATCCTAGGTCCGTAGTGGCAAACGTATGGCACACATGCCATGAGCAGCATGCAGAGCCTCCCTGTGGGCACACACACCATTGCCCCAGAGGGACGTGAGGCTGGGCTGTTCCTCTCCCCCTCTCCACATGCGCCAGCACTCTCACTCTCTTTCTCTATCAACACTGGGAGTCAGGGAACAGCTGCAAGAGCTGGGCGGATCCGGGCTGGGTGGTGGAGGAGTAGCAAGGTCGCCAGAGAGAGTGCAACTGGGAAAGGTAGAACCGCCGGGGCTGGGAGGACCAGGGAAGGGGAGCTGGGGAAGCAGGGTTTCTGTGGGCGATTCAAAGGGAGGCGACACAGTGAGGCACCCACACCTGACGCTGGGTTGATTTAATGCTCCCAGCAGAGAGCTTCTTCATGACTTCCCCTCCTGATCAAAGGGCAGCTGATGCTAAGGGCTGGGCTGCAACAACGGCACCCGCACACCCAAAAGTCAGGGTAGGTGGAAGGCCAGGGGATCTCCGTAAGGGTGCGTGAACGAAGGCAGAAAGCGATGCTGTAACCCAACGCCACCTGGCCAGCAAGTCAGCCTTCCAGTTATTTTAGCACAAAATTGCTTTGGGTTGCCCTGTCTGTAAAGTTGAGCTAGACCTGGTGCTGCTGGATATTGCTGCGAGCCGTTGTTTTGGCAAGAAAACAATGGCGGCCAGTTGGACCTTTTCTTTTTTTTTGCCTATTGGCATGGAAAGCATTTGTCTTGGTTGCACTCGGCTTCCGAACAGGTGGCTGTGCCATTTGCTGAAAAAGGGGTGGATGGGTCGTGCGAATCTGAAATACTTCATTATTAGCTGTGTTACTGGAAGCCTTGCATGTTGCAGGTCTAAAGCGTTTCTATCCCAACATAGCCTTTTTCCATTCTTGTAACATGCTGTATCTCCATAGCATTCGCAAAATTATCTCCATAATGTTCCCTTTTTTGTGAATGCCCCATTATCTTAAATGTATCCCTCTTTCCCCAACTCTCCTCCCTCCCTTCTTTTCATCTGTCACCAAATTTCCTTTCTGCACCTCTGTTCTTTTCATCCTATTTCATTACTCATCAGTTCCCTTTTCATACCTGCTATTTGTAAACAAATAGCAACAGGTTGTCAACCATTTATGCAGACTCAGACCTTATTGTCACGAAGTGTGTGCATGCATGAGCAAGCACACATATGCTTTACTTTTATCTTGCATAGAAACATTTGTTTGTTTCATCGGCGATTCAGGAAGACGCATAGCACAGTTTACAAGGATTGATGGGTAACTGCTCCTACTGCACATATTTTTCCAACATATTATAAAAACCACATATTGTCAGTAACAACAGCAAAAGAAAATGCCTGCATGTTTATGTGTGTTTTTGCATTCATCAGACACTACTATAGCTTTAGTAATTTTCACCTACTTCTTCCCATTCTCTAAAGACAGTAACATTTTTGACAACATCAGGCCAAAGGAATAAACATCACACATAACACACAACCTTCCTTCCTTCCTAGACTAACTGAACCCTAGTCAAGACACACTGATATGTGTGCACACACACACATATATACATACACACACACACACATAAAGAGAGAGACACATATAGAGATAGAGAGATATGTACATACACACACACAGAGTATGTATGCATATATATGCATAAGTGTATATAGGTGTATGTATGTGTATATATATATATATATATATATATATATATATATATATATATATATATATATATATATATATATATATATATATATATATATATATATATATATATATATATGGATCTTTGGTTATTCGGGTTTTTCCCCCCGTAGAACTAAAGGTGTAGGAGCGACGTTTCGACGGAATCCCATCCGTCATCCTCAGGCTGGTGGCTTCTGCTTCTGCTTCCTTCTTCTGGGAGAAGCATGTGGCTGTTTGTTCCTCTTTTTTAAACTGCCAGAGGGGGTGTGTTCTGTGGGTGGAGGTGTGCTCTGATTGGGTGGGGGATTAAGTGTGTTCTGATTGGGTGGGAGTGTGTTTTGAATGGTGGGTGTGTTCTGATTGGGTGGGGGTGTGTTTTGAGTGGATGGGCTGGTCTCAGCTGCCAGCCTTAGACCTGAGCTGGTGAGTTGTGCTGCTTTTGTTCGGCTTCGTGTTTGTGGTGGTGCCATGTTTTTATAGTGGGTGTCAGTTTGCTTATTGTGTGGTTTGGAGGGGTTTAAAGTGGCTGATGTTGCAGCTGTAGTTAGGTTTCTGTTTTGTGGTTGTGCCTCGTTATCATTGTGGGTTCGGATTTGCTTTTTGAATGGTTGTGTGGTGGTGATGTCATGTGGTGTTATCATGAGTTTGGGTCTGGTATTCTTGGTGGTTGGGACTCGTCTGTCAATCAAGGTGGGTTTCCAAATGGTTGGTAGGCGAGAGGTATCATCTCGTTTGTTCATGCTGTGGGGGCGTTTTTCTATCTCAATGGCTTCTCTGATTATTCTGTTGTTAAAATGTTCAATTTTGGCGATAGTTTTGGTTTTTTTAAAATCAATTTCATGTCCCGTGGCTTCAAAGTGTTGGAACAGGGATGAAGTTTGTTCTACCTTTCTGAGTGAGTTTTTGTGCTCTTCAATGCATGCACTTATTCTTCTGTTGGTCTGTCCGATGTATGTGGTGGGGCAGGTGGTGCATGGGATTTCGTATACTCCTTGGTTTTCTAAGCCAATTATGTCCTTGGGGTTTCTTAGGATGGTGGATATTTTTCTGTATGTGTAGAATGCTGTTTTGATGTTGTGTTTTTGGAGGACCTTGCTGATTCTGTCTGTGGTCCCTTTTAAGTATGGGAAGAGGGCTTTGCCATTTTCTTGTTCTCTGTCTTGGGTTTTTGTGGGTGTCTCTCTTCGGATTAAGTTGGTAATCGTGTTTCTTTGGAATCCATTGGCTGTTAGTACATTAGTGAGAGTGTGTAGTTCGGTTTTTTGGTGTTGTTCGTCAGCTAGGTGTTTTGTTCTGGAGATGAGTGTCTTGGCTACGGAGTTGATCTGTGCTGGGTGGTGGTGTGAGAGTGCGTTCAGATAGCGGTTTGTGTGTGTTTTTTTATGGTAGATAGTGTGTCCTAGGGAGCCGTTGGATTTCTTGTAGACTAAGACATCAAGGAAGGGAAGTTGATTGTTAGCTTCTGTTTCCATGGTGAATTGTATTTTGGGGTGTAGGCTATTGAGGTGTGTGAGGAAGTCATCCAGTTTTTCTTTGCCGTGAGGCCAGATTATGAAGGTGTCATCTACGTATCTGAGCCAGAGTTTGGGTTTGTGGTTGGATTTTTCTAGAGCGAGGGTTTCAAAGTGTTCCATGTAGAGGTTTGCGATGACAGGTGAAAGGGGTGATCCCATGGGTGCTCCTTCCATTTGTTTGTATCTTTGTCCATTGTAGATGAAGTATGTGTTAGATAGGCAGTGGTTGGTCAGATCTAGGATGTGTTTTGGGGGATTGTATTTATTTAGGATAGCTGTCAAGGCTTCTTTGATTGGCACTTGGGTGAAGAGGGATACGACATCGAAGCTCACAAGTAGGTCACAGGGCTGTAAGTTTAGTTTACTTATGATCTCTATGAATTGGAATGAATTTTGTACGTGTGAGGTGATGGAATTTGCGTAAGGCTGTAGTTGTTTGGCAAGAAATTTGGCTAGATTTTGTAGAGGTGAGCCTATGGAGCTGACTATGGGTCTGAGTGGGGTTCCTTCTTTGTGTATCTTGGGCAGACCATAGAGCTTAGGACATCCCTGGATGATTTTTCTCTGGGAATGATTGTTTTCTGGATCTCTTCACTGATGGGGCTGGCTTTTATTTTGGATTTTGTGGTTTTTTCCAGGTAGGTGGTGGGATCTGTCTTGAGGAGTTTGTATGTGGAGTCTCGGAGTAGGTTGGATAATTTGGTATGGTAGTCAGATGAGTTCATTACCACCGTGGCGTTGCCTTTGTCTGCTGGCAGAATGATTATGCTGGTGTCATTTTTTAGGTTAAGTAGTGCTGTCTGTTCCTCTTTGGGTAAGTTGCTTTTGGGTGGTTTGCTGGTGCAGAGGATGTTGGTAACTTCGAGTCTGATTTTGTTGGCGTCATCAGGGTTAACTATCGCCAAAATTGAACATTTTAACAACAGAATAATCAGAGAAGCCATTGAGATAGAAAAACGCCCCCACAGCATGAACAAACGAGATGATACCTCTCGCCTACCAACCATTTGGAAACCCACCTTGATTGACAGACGAGTCCCAACCACCAAGAATACCAGACCCAAACTCATGATAACACCACATGACATCACCACCACACAGCCATTCAAAAAGCAAATCCGAACCCACAATGATAACGAGGCACAACCACAAAACAGAAACCTAACTACAGCTGCAACATCAGCCACTTTAAACCCCTCCAAACCACACAATAAGCAAACTGACACCCACTATAAAAACATGGCACCACCACAAACACGAAGCCGAACAAAAGCAGCACAACTCACCAGCTCAGGTCTAAGGCTGGCAGCTGAGACCAGCCCATCCACTCAAAACACACCCCCACCCAATCAGAACACACCCACCATTCAAAACACACTCCCACCCAATCAGAACACACTTAATCCCCCACCCAATCAGAGCACACCTCCACCCACAGAACACACCCCCTCTGGCAGTTTAAAAAAGAGGAACAAACAGCCACATGCTTCTCCCAGAAGAAGGAAGCAGAAGCAGAAGCCACCAGCCTGAGGATGACGGATGGGATTCCGTCGAAACGTCGCTCCTACACCTTTAGTTCTACACGGGGAAAAACCCGAATAACCAAAGATCCACATACGAACACCCGCGAAAACCTCAGAAAACATATATATATATATATATATATATATATATATATATATATATATATATATATATATATATATATATATATATATATATATATATATATATATATATATATATATATATATATATATATATATATATATGACTCTGCCATTAAACATAGAAATTCTATAGAAATTGTCATGCTTTGAGGTTACCCATGAAGCACGTTTGTTTGGGGGGGGATCCCCACTCCGATTGTTAAGCTTGCTTAAACCCTCTTCCTCTTTCTCCGCCTCACCAGAACCCCCCTTTGTCTGCAACCAGCCCCTGCCCCAGCCCCTGCCTCATCTTGCCCTGCGGCAATGGCACCCCCGCCCTGCCCCCTCCCTTGCCTCACCTCACCCTGCAGGACGAGCCTCCTGTCCACTGCCCCACCCGTCAGAGACCCCCTGAATCTCTCCCAACCCTGCCTGGCCCCCACAGATATCCCTCCCCAGGAGCAACTTCGAGGTGGTCATGCCCACCCTGGCCATGCACAGTGGGCCACACCCACCCAGTGGGCCACACCCAGCTGACACCAGGCAATACATAAGTGGATTTGGGGTTGCAGTTTGGGCACTTGGTCTCTAAAAGGTTTGCCATCACTGTCCTAGGTTACAAAAAGCATAACAGAGTCACAGTTTGGGAAGGAACCTCAGATTCTTCCATGCAATCTCCACCAATCTATAAAATCTATTGCTATAGCAGCCTTGAAAAGATCAGCATTTAGCCCAGTGCTTTTCAATTGTGTGAACATCAACTCCCATAATTCCTCAGTCAGCTTGCTTGAATTCTGGGAGTTGAAGTCCACATACCTTAAAGTTGCTAAGATTGAGAAAACCTGATTTAGCCTCTGGTTCATCACAGGTTGCAAGAATGAGGAAGCTCTCCCCACTGCTAGCTGCTAGTCATAGTAAACAAGATTGTTGTTGTTAGTTGCGAAGTCATGTCTGACCCATTGTGACCACATGGACAACGTTCCTCCAGGCCTTCCTGTCTTCTACCATCTTCTGGAGTCTATTTAGGCTCACGCCTACTGCTTCAGTGACTCCATCCAGCCACCTCTTTCTCTGTCGTCCCCTTCTTCTATTGCCCTCAACCTTTCCCAGCATTAGTCTCTTCTTCAGTGAGTCCTTCCTTCTCATTAAGTGGCCAAAGTGTTTGAGTTTCAACTTCAGGATCTGGCCTTCTAAAGAGGAGTCAGGGTTGATCTCCTCTAGGACTGACCGGTTTGATCGCCTTGCAGTCCAAGAGACTCGCAGGAGTCTTCTCCAGCACCATAGTTCAAAGGCTTCAATTCTTTGGCGCTCAGCCTTTCTTATGGTCTAACTTTCACAGCCATACATTGCAACTGGGAAGACCATAGCCTTTTGTTGGCAGGGTGATGTTTCTACTTTTTAGTGTGCTTGTTGTGTAGCGGGTTCTTTGGCGCAGGAAAGAAGGCGAGACAAGTGAGTTCAGGCAAACTCATGGTTTATTGCTTGCAGACTGTGAACTGAACTGAGCTGTAACTAGCTGCAATTTATAGTCTAGCCCCTAGGCAGCAGCCAATATGTTTGAAGCAACCATTGCTGCCTAAGGACAGACAATAGCAGCACTGGAGACTTGTAGTCTGGGTTGCTGAAGAGCCGTTAGCTGCTCCAGCTACCCACGTGGTATTACATTTGAGCCCAATACATAACAGTGCTGTCTAGATTTGCCATGGCTTTCCTCCCCAGGAGCAAGCGTCTTTTAATTTCTTGGCTGCAGTCCCCATCTGTGGTGATCTTGGAGCCCAGGAAAATAAAATCTGTCACTACCTCCATTTCTTCCCCATCTATTTGCCAGGAATTGAGAGGGCCAGATGCCGTGATCTTGGTTTTCTTAATGTTTAGTTTCAACCCAAGTTTTGCACTCTGCTTCTTCACTCGTAACAAGAGGCTCTTTAGTTCCTCTTCACTTTCTGCCATTAGAGTGGTATCATCTGCATATCTTAGGTTGTTGATATTTTTCCCAGCAATTTTAATTTGATTTGATTCATCTAGCCCTGCCTTTCTCGTGATGTACTCTGCATATAAGTTAAACAGGCAGGGTGACAGTATACAGCTTTGCCGGACTCCTTTCCCAATTTTGAACCAATCAGTGGTTCCATATCCAGTTCTCACTGTTGCTTCTTGGCCCAAATATAGGTTTTTCAAGAGACAAATAAGATGGTCTGGTACGCCCATCTCTTTAAGAACTTGCCACAGTTTGTTATCATCCACACAATCAAAGGCTTTAGCATAGTCAATGAAGCAGAAGTAGATGTTTTTCTGGAACTCCCTAGCTTTCTCCATGATCTAGTGTATGTTGGCAATTTGATCTCTAGTTCCTCTGCCTCTTCAAAATCCTGCCTGTACTTCTGGTAGTTCTTGATCCACATACTGCTGGAGTCTAGCTTGTAGGATTTTAAGCATAACTTTACTAGCATGTGAAATGAGTGCAATGGTGCGATAGTTTGAACATTCTTTGGCACTGCCTTTCTTTGGAATTGGAATGTAAACTGATCTTTTCCAATCCTGTGGCCACTGTTGAGTAAACAAGTTATAATAATAATAATAATAATAATAATTTTATTTGTATACCGCCCTTCTCCCAAAGGACTCAGGGTGGTGAACAGGGCAATAAATACTAATACAAGGATACAAAAATTAAGAAAAGATTAAACAAAGTGCCCAATACCTTAAAACAATAAGTTAAAATACGTTAAAAGCAATAATAAAACCCAAAACCCATCAGGCCAGGCGGGCTTGTTCAAACAAGTAGGTCTTAAGATCCCGTCGGAAGGAGTGAAGGTCGGGCGCCATCCGGAGCTCAACCGGTAAACGGTTCCACAAATCCGGCGCACCCACAGAGAAGGACCTCCCCCTGGGGGCCACCAGACGGCATTCTCTGACCGGTGGCACCTTGAGGAGGGCCTCTCTCTGTGGGAGCGCACTGGGCAGAGGGAAGTTGATGCTGGCCGCAGGTGCTCCCTAAGGTACTCCGGACCCATGCCATTATAGAGTAAGATAAGCAGTGACTGATGTTATATTAGCTTCATGTGTTCAGCTAAGCCCACAGTTTTTTCAGCTTGGCTCTGAAAAGTACTTGAGAATTCAGTTTGAGGAAGAACTAATTTATTTTAAAAAAAGAGACTGAAAGCACCAGCAAATTTCACATGTTTTCAACTCAAACGGAACATTGACCTCTGAACTGGAGGACAGAAAACCATTTCTTAGGTGTTTCCCCCCCTCCCTCCAGGAGGAGGGAGCTATATCTTCTTTTCCCTTAGCAGCAGAAAAATAGTTATGACATGCTGTATGATGTTCCTGCTATGGGTCCAAAAATCAGGCCTCTGTTCCAGTGGAATTTGGAGCTAACAGAACAATTAAACACCCATGATTTCTTAAGTAATTAATGTCTTGCTAGACTGAACCTTTCATTGCTCACTGTGGTTTATCTAGTGCAAACCTGAAATTAAATGGCCTGCTATAGATAGGCTCATTAGTTAAATGTGAAATTGCTGCTGGGGTTTGCCAATAAAATCCATCTTTTTTTTCTTCCTTTCATACAAAATCATAGAAGCGTGATGCTTGGGGGCTTTTCAGGTCATCTAGTCAAGCGAGGTGCAGGACTAGCTAGCTTCTATTATGGCCTCCAAGGAAGGGGAACATGCCTCTTCTTTAGACAATATATTCATAGACAACTCTTACCATCACATTTTTCCTACCATCTCCACAGAGCCTGCATCCCTGTGATTTCAGCACACTAGGTCAGGGGTTTACAACCTTAACAACTTTAAGTCTTGTGGACTTCAGCTCCCAGAATTCCAGAGCAGAGCTGGCTGAGGAATTCTGGGAGCTGAAGTCCACAAGACTTAAAGTTGTCAAGGTTGCAGATCCCCTGCACTAGGTCTAGTCAAGCCTTTCAGGGTGATAGAGAACAAATCATTACCTACTCTAAATAACAATATTTTAGATAACTGAAGTTTGCTATCCCTTGGCTCCAGATATGACTTTGTCCTGCTGTGACACAGAGAATAAAGTAGTGCCAAATTTACCTAAACACTGTGACACTAAATCACTGATACACAAAGAACCCTGCTAATTTCGGGTCCGGCCATTTCTTTCTAGAAAAGCTAGTAATTTAGAGCTTTCTACTCCAGTTATAAACACAGTTAAAGGCCTCTGGGTTCCCAGAAACCTTGCTGTGTTGAAGAGTTGCACTGATCTATTTTTTGTTTAGCTGTGGTATATATCAACCTTGCATTCCATTGATATGTTGGGCCTCTGCGGGCTCTCTTTTTCCAGTCTTTTTCCATTTGTGAGAACTTACATCCCACCATACCTCTTCCTTCCTGATCCTGGCAGGTCCTTTAAGAAGCAAGGTTGCTTGATGGCTTCCCGTTATGGGAGCTAATTGTTTCGTGATTAGCCCAAGAGGTACACATAACATCAGGTAACATCCTGAACATGATTCTGACGTTTTGACTTGGGGAAGACATACGGTAATTCATTCAGAGGTTTCTGGCGCAACATAGCTACAGAGTTTATGATACAAACACTTTTTAAATTTACATTTGCTGTGGAATGAAGGGGTAAGAGATTTTGTCATGCCAGGATCTATGGCAGCTCAGGGTAAGGTAAAGGATTAAATGAATTCTTGGTCCTTCGTTCATCAATTTGAAGTTGGTGCCTATTTAGAATCTGCTTTTGAGGGATATGGGTATCATATGGAAATGCATAGCAATGATTGAACACAGTCATTATTTTTTTCATTACTATTACAGATCATATGTTTATCCCAATTATGTACTGTAATATTAATTATGTAGATTACTGTTGATCGTCTTATTTTTATTAGCTCACAGCAAATCTAATGAATCTGATCTGTTGCAATGGAAAGAGAATATTTGTTTCATTTCTGATATTTTTCCCAAGCAAAATCACAAATAGAGAGCAAAATCACCTTATTGGCATCAGTTGTTAATCCTTTCTATCTTTTTAACATGAGTTCATATTAGAATAGCAGCTGTAGCAGCAGTAACAAACATTAATTTGTCCTTAGAGAGATAATTTGCATGAAGGGTCTGTTTCTGAATGACCCCTACTAAAAAGAGCCTTGCTTCCCTATTCCCTAGCAACTTGGAGAGAAGAAAGAAAGAAAGAAAGAAAGAAAGAAAGAAAGAAAGAAAGAAAGAAAGAAAGAAAGAAAGAAAGGAAGGAAGGAAGGAAGGAAGGAAGGAAGGAAGGAAGGAAGGAAGGAAGGAAGGAAGGAAGGAAGGAAGGAAGGAAGAGAGAAGAAGAGAAATTAGGCTTCTGTACAAAGAGGCAGTCTTCTTATTCAGCTTTTTCCTTTATTTCTTCATTTCTGTTGTGCCTCTTTTATTTCTTAATCCACAGAGGTTCTGAGTCCACTCAGCCCAGCCTGTTTATTAAGATATTTTTGCTAACAGCACAAAATGGGGCTCCCAGAAAAGGGGATGGAGGGAAAGTCAACATTTCCCAAAACGGGATGCTGCACATTTCTGCTAAAATAAAAGAAATGAGAGGGTGAAATTTATTGGAAGATGAAGGATGGCCTAAAATATGATCTTGTACGCAGTTGCCTTTTTTTTTTTTTTGCTTTGGTTGAAACCAAAATTAAATGGGAATGATGTATGTAGAGGTTCTAAAGAAGGGTTGAATGAGTCATGAACAGTAGAACTTTTGGATGTGAGACAGCAGAACTGTTGCTGCAATTCATGATGTTGTTTGCATTCAAGGGGATATCTACAAAGGAGATATTCTCTCTCCCCAATTTCAGCCTTTGTGACTCTCCGGATATGGAAAATGTTTTAAAATGTAAACTTTTTCCCACACAAACTGAGGAGATTTCAAGCCACTCTCTGAATTTGCTATGAATCAGATCTAGATCTGCATATTCATGACTGTCCTTATATCCTGCCTTAGCTCCAGGAGACACACATGGGGCACAGGGATAGGGAATGTGCAATGGGTTCTGGAGGCAGAGAAATGCCAACATGCCCATGGGAAACAATTGCAGGTAGTCCTCAACTTGCAACAGTTCATTTAGTGACCATTTGAAGTTACAACGGCATTGAAAAAAGTGACTTATGACTGTTTTTCACACTTAGGACGCATGGTCACATGATCAAAATTCAGACACTTGGCAACTGACTCATATTTATGACGGCTGCCGTGTCCCTGGGGTCCTGTGACAAAATTTTGCAACTTTCTGACAAAGTCAATGGTGAAGCCAGATTCACCTAACAATTGTGTTACTAACTTAACAACGACAGTGATTCACTTAACTGTGGCAAGAAAGGTTGTAAAATGGGGCAAAATTTGTTTAACAATTGTCTCACCTAGCAATAAAAGTTTGGGGCTCGGTTGTGGTCATAATCAAGGATTACCAGTAGTCTTTTTACAAGAGAGATTTGTTCCATTTTTCCTCTTTTCTGAATGTAGAAATAATTCATCCTTGACAGTGAATTGTCACATTTTCTTTTGCCCCCTGTAAATAACTATGGGGACAGGTCTCTAGTCATTTTGTCCCACTCTCTTGCTAGGTTGGTCTGAGAATGAAAGACTCGACCCTCGTTGAACAAAGAATGAATCTAATTCCCTCCAAAATCTTACCAGTATATTAAACCAGTGGTCCCCAACCTTTTTGGCTTGGCAGCCCAGCAGGGTGGGAAGGGAATGGTCCCGTGTGAGCAGCAGGCACACACACTCTTGTAAAAAGAGCTTCACATGTGAGCACAAGTGGTCACCACTCACACAAGTGGAGCTGTGCATGCTTGTGTGGCCTAGTTCCGAATGGACTGTGGCCCGGTAGTGGGCTGCAGCCTGGGGGTTGGGGATTCCTGCACTAAACTAGGTATATTTAGAAGAAGGTCACTACAGGAAAACTAGAGCTAGATCATCCTCAACATGCAATGTCTTCTCTTGGCTTGACGATCTCCAACCAGAACTTGCCCACTTTGTTGTTGTTAGTTGCAAAGTCATGTCTGACCCATCGCGACCCCATGGACAACATTCCTCCAGGCCTTCCTGTCCTCTACCATCTTCTGGAGTCCATTTAAGCTCACGCCTACTGCTTAAGTGATTCCATCCAGCCACCTCATTCTCTGTTGTCCCTTTCTTCTCTTGCCCTCAATCTTTCCCAGCATTAGGCTCTTCTCCAGTGAGTCCTTCCTTCTCATTAGGTGGCCAAAGTATTTGAGTTTCAGCTTCAGGATCTGGCCTTCTAAAGAGTAGTCAGGGTTGATCTCCTCTAGGACTGACCGGTTTGATTGCCTTGCAGTCCAAGGGACTCACAGGAGTCTTCTCCAGCACCATAGTTCAAAGGCCTCAATTCTTTGGTGCTCAGACTTTCTTATGGTCCAACTTTCACTGCCATACTTTGCTACTGGGAAGACCATAGCCTTGACTATGCGCACTTTTGCTGACAGGGTGATGTCTCTGCTTTTTAGTGTGCTGTCTAGATTTGCCATGGCTTTCCTCCCCAGGAGCAAGCGTCTAGAACTTGCCCACACTGCGTGTCAAAGACTCTGTGCTCTGCTACAAAACTCTGGGATAGCTCTCCTCTTCACCCTCTAGACAACCTCTTTGTTGCACTGATATATTGTTATGTGTTTAGCCTTAATGGAAAACTGCTGTGGCCTGAGGGCAAGGTCATAAATAGCCTCCATTTCTCTATTTCTTTCTCCTTGTCTGGAACTTGGCCACTTAGATTGGCCACTAACTCTATCTAGTGTCACCTTTCCAAGTTGGGGAATGTTGATTGTGGCTCATTTTTAGTTCTATGTTCATTTCTTTGTTTTTGTAAGTTTATTTTGCATTTTCTTTTTTTAGCCTTGCCTAAAGCTACATGGAAAAAGAAATCAACTGCATTCTGTTTATTTTCTTTCATTCAGAGACCAACTTAAAAAATAAACCAACAAAAATGCATTCAAAAGAAATAAAGCAAACTGAGGGATGAAAAAAGCATAAAATCAAGTAAGATTTATGGATAAAGCCCAAAAGAAGTAAAGTAATAAATTATTGATTAGTACTAATTTACTATCATTGGAAAATTCCCATAAATGCCAGCCAACCAATCCATGCTCAGGTAAATTTACCATTGATTTATGAGGACGAATGCAATACAACAAAACTTGGTGACTTTCTTAAGACATTTCTGGAAAAAATATCTGCTAGTAAGAACTGCACAATGTAGCTTTGTTATCTAAGGAGGAGAAGATGCAGGAATGCTAAACTAGAGAATTACATATAAGATTAATTTCTATGTAGACAGGGATCAGCCTTACTGAGAACTTTTGAAAAGAATTCTATTGTGCATTTTACTTCCTGTCCACATGGGGATGGCATCTAGTCAAATCTAGTAGCCAGGGGTCCCCAACCCCCGGTCCATGGACCAGTACTGGACCGCGGCATGCCAGCAACCGGTCTGTACAAACAAGGAAAGCCCCAGCCATAGGATGCAGGCAGCACACAAATCCACATCCCCTTTGGTCCGCAGAAAAACCTCTCTCCACGTAACCGGTCCCTGGTGCACAAAACGTTGGGGACCTCTGTTGTAGCCAACATCTTTATCAGTGGTTTTCTAGGTATCTTACTTGCTCTGTGATCAAAAGCAAGGTAGAACCAATTGTTCAGAAATAGCAGTAATATATTTGTATAATTAAATATCCCAGATAGGGCTGTGTGACTGTAATGAGCTATAAATATAAGGGGAAATATTCCTTTAAAACTAGCAAATGTACAACCAGTTATTCTTTGCAGAATCAGCAGAGGAAAAGAATGGCAATTTGTCTCTTCAGAGAGGCCATGCATAATGTATAATGATGAAAGAGGCAAGGAATATAGGAAATTTCATTTCTATATAAACTTCAGTGAGGTCACTTAATTTATTACACTCTTTAAAACTGCAACTATCTTTCCTGGATGGATTTTCACTCTATCACAACTCCAGCCTTCTAACTTCTACTTCCATTAGTTTAATCTGAAGATAATACCGTGTTTTTCCATCTATAAGACACACCCTTGTATAAGACACTCTGGCATGCGAGTTTCTCCGTGTCGATCAGCTGTTCTGCGGAGCAGAAGGGAAGATGATGCAGCTCCTTGAGGAAAGTGCAGTAATCAGAAATCAGTGGTAAACTCATTTGAGCATGAAGTGGTTGGCTGACATTTATAGGAATTTTCTAACATTAGTTACTACCTTATTGCTAATCAGTAATTTATTATTTTACTTTTTTGGTAAACATTTGGAGAGATTTCTCCAAATGTACCCTGAGTCTATCAACTACCACTTTTCCAAAACAGGCAAAGCTCAACTAGAATCACTGTAGCTTCAATTTATTTATTTATTTTAAAAAAGAATATTTATAACATAGCTAAGATGTTTGAAAATCCCTAAGAAATTATTCATATTGTGAACTCCTTCAGAGGTTTTTCCTAAGCAAAACTTTAATATTTGCATCAGGGTTTTGCCTGGACCAATATTGTTAGCAAACATAACTGGATCCAGAGTTTTCTACTTCTTAACACAACCTTTTCCTTCTCCAACTGTTTTGCATAAATCATGATAGTTATATGTATAAGTATATATGGCTGTTATATACATATACATATACATACACATAATACATATACATACATACACACACACGCACACACACACACACACACACACATATATGTATGTGTGTGTGTGTATATATATATATATATATATATATATATATATATATATATATATATATATATATATATATATATATATATATATATATATAATTTGTTTTCGTAGATTTTCATAGGTACATGTATGTAGGTCTTGGAGTATTCGGGTCTTTTCCCGTGTAAGATTGATAGTGTCTTGGCAACGTTTCGACAAGGTCCCACTCGTCATCTTCAGGCTGGTGTCTTCGGCTTTGTGCTTGTGTGAGCAAAGCGTGATCGGAGCTGCCGTCTCTCTATAAATATTGGTGGGGGTGTGTGGGGTGCTGGCTTAGTTGCTGTAAGCGGGTTGGTTGGCTGTGTTGTTACATGTTGATTGGTTGATGGGGTTATTGTTTGTGGATTAGTCAGCTGTTTTGTAACATCCTGTGTGGCTGAGGTGTTGGCTGTGTGCCCATTAGTCTTTTGTGTTGTAACGACCTGGATAATGGACTGTGTGATGACATCCTGAGCTCTTGTGTAGTGATATCCTGAGTTCTGTGCTTGCTCGCACAAGCATGAAGCCGAAGACACCAGCCTGAAGATGACGAGTGGGACCTCGTCGAAACGTCACCAAGACACTCTCAATCTTACACGGGAAAAGACCCGAATACGCCAAGACCTACATACCTGTACCCGTGAAAATCTACGAAAACAAATATATATATATATAGGGGTGTTTTTCTAGTCATCAAAGTTACTGGACCCAAAAGAGGAGAATTGACAGTTTCTGCCACACAAGTGGGGAAGATGTGAAAGTTCCCTTCTTTTGCATCTGGCCACCTACAGTATGCCAGTCTGTATAAATCATGACTGGAGAAAAGAAAAGAAGCTGTGTGAATCAGCATTAAAACCCCATAGAAAACTAGAATCCAATACATTTTCCTTTTGAAGTATAGGCTGCATATTTACAGTGTAAAAAGCACCCGATGAGTTTCCCCATATCATTGTCATACTTTCCATACCTTACTTTGAAGATGGGATGGTGAGAATGAGGGATGCTTGCTATCAACTCTCTGGTGCCTGTATTATATATGATGTAACATGATGTAAACATTCCCTTGAGTGTATATGTTAACAGTACAAAAGCATCGTCAAAGCATATATAAGGAAAGCCGCCTGACAGGAATACACGCGGGAACTTTGACAGCTGTCAAAGTTCCCCGTACTGCGCAGGCGCCTCCACTGACAGCTCGCAGCTGTCAAACTCCGGACCATGAAGAAGACTGAGCTGTCAAAGCGTCCGCCACACTGCGCAGGCGCAGCCACTGACAGCTCGCGGCTGTCAAAACACCACACCACGCGGAAGCCGGAGCTGTCAACAGAAGACGTCGCTGATTGGTCCCTGCCTGACACGGCGCCAAAAATAATACATCTGATTGGTCCTCGCTACCAGCTGCCGGCTATAAAAGCCGGACAAGTTATTCTCTGTTGTCTTGCTCCAAATAAACTTGTTGTTTAACTAGCCTGTCGTCCCGAGCGGTCCTTCGGCTACTTCACTGGCGACGAAGGTGGGATCGCTCCGGAGCTGAAGTCACGGCCGAGGAAGAGAGTTCCCGGCAAGAGCTGACACGGAAGTTCTAACTTCCATCGGAGCAACCCAGGACCGGACGACATGGCAAACTTCGGCCGTGTGAGGGAGTTTGATACCCGCCATCCCGAGAGATGGCAATCACACCTCGGCCAAGTTGAAGGATTTCTCCTCGTCAGTAAAATTACTGACGACCGAGCAAAGGCCGCCGCCCTGCTGTACATCAGCGGGCCCCCGGTGTACGACGCAGCCGTCGGGCTGTTCAGCCCAGTGCCCATCACGGACGTCTCCTACGCGGACCTGGTGGACCAGCTGAACAAGTACTACATGCCGGCTCGCTCGGAACTGTACTGGCGGGTGCAATTCGCACAAAAGAAACAACGGCAGGACGAGCCCGCCAACGAGTTCATCGCCGGGGTCAGACACGCCGCGCGGAACTGCTGCTTCCCCGACCTGGAAGACCGCATCAGGGACCAGGTGGTGATCGGTCTGAGGGACGAGAAGCTACAAAAAAAACTGACGTCCAAACCTGACATGAATCTGGCTGAGCTGACCAGGGAGATCATGGCATATGAACACAGCCACAAAAAGAAGCCGACGAACACGACCCCAGAGACCCCGGCGACCGTCTACCAGGAAAGCGCAACCTTCAGCGACAGCGGAGAGTCGGTAGATTTCACCGATGGAGAAGCCCTACAGCGCAGGATGGAGCACCGACAGCCGAGGAGGGGAAAAACGTCGGACCGCCGAGGAGTCAGGGACCCTCCACCGCCACCCCCGCGTTACGTGCAACGAGCCGCCTGTGCCAGCTGCGGGGGCAACCATGCCCGTGGAAGCTGCCGTTTTAGGAACGCAAAATGCCACAACTGCGGGAAGACTGGCCACATCAAGCCGGTGTGCCGCAGCAAGGGCCGGGACAACGTCAATGAGGTGGAGGCAAACCCCCCAGGTAGGCCAGCTGCCCAGGCCAACAGGGAAACCCCACCAGGCAACCGGGTTGAGACAATCGATAGGGTAAACTGCATAAGTTCCAAGGTTAAGGTCTGGGTCAGAATTCAGGGGGTGCCTTGCCACATGGAGGTGGATTCAGGGTCAGCGGTCTCCTTAATTTCGCTAACTACCTATCAGGAGATCTGTCTGAAAGGCCGAAGACAAATTCCCCTGAAACAAACTCAGGTTCACCTTGCAGACTTCCAGAAAACCCCTATTCCGTTGGAAGGGAAAGCCAAGGTCCTTGTACAGTATAAGGGGTTCAAAGGCACCCTGGAGGTTTTAGTTACGCCAGGGAACCGTACCAACTTGATAGGGCTTAACTGGTTCACGCCACTAGGCATCGCCTTATCTGGGGTTAATACCATTCAAACACCCAGCCTGGAAGCCGTTTGCGAAAAGTACGCCGACGTTTTCGAGGGCACTTTAGGGAAATATACAGGTCCCCCCATTTCCCTGCAATTAAATCCAGCAATCCAACCAATTAAAATAAGAGCTAGGAGGGTACCCTTTGCCCTCAAAGAAAAAATTGAAAACGAGCTTGACCGACTCGTGAGTCTAGGGGTGCTGGAGCCAACAGATGGGGGAACCTGGGAGACCCCTATTGTCACCCCAATCAAACCTAATGGCGAAGTGAGAGTATGCGCTGACTATAAGGCGACAGTCAACCTAGCCCTCAGCCCCCATGCTTACCCGGTGCCAGCGGTAAGGGACGTATTTGCTTCCATCCGCTCTGGCACCATTTTCGCCAAGCTTGACCTCTCGCAGGCATATTTACAGCTGCCTGTCACAGACGACACCGCGGAAGCGCAAACCATTGTCACCCACCGCGGTGCTTTTAAAGTTAAGAGGCTTCAGTTCGGCATATCTGCAGCCCCGGGTATCTTCCAGGGTATCATGGAAAAGACCCTGAAAGGAATACCCGGGGTCTGCCCATATTTCGACGATGTTCTCATCGCCGGAGAAAATGAAGCTAGTTTAGCTGACAGGCTGTCAGCTGTGCTGAGCCGGCTCAGAGAAGCCGGTCTCAAACTTAAGCGGGAAAAGTGCTCCATTGGAGTCACTTCTACAGAATTCCTAGGGTATAAAATCGATAGCCAGGGCATCCACCCCACCTCTGAGAAACTAAGGGCTATTCAAACCGCACCCAGCCCTAGGAATAAGCAAGAGCTTCAATCCTTTTTGGGACTGTTAAACTTTTACCATGCTTTCATTCCCCACAAAGCCACTATTGCAGAGCCTCTCCATAGGCTCCTCGACAAGGGTACAACTTGGTCCTGGACCAAGGAACATGAAAATAGTTTCCAATCGTTAAAAAAGATTATCTGTCAAAGCTCAACCATCACCCTTTTCAGAGAAGACACCCCAATATGCATCGCTTGCGATGCCTCTCCCTACGGAATTGGGGCAGTCTTAAGTCACCTATTCAAGGATGGCACACAACGACCCATAGCCTTCTACTCCCGCACTCTGACCAAAGCTGAAAGAAACTATGCACAAATTGACAGGGAAGCCCTAGCGATAGTAGCAGGGGTCAAAAAATTTCATGATTATCTGTATGGAAGACCATTTACGATATTTACAGATCACAAACCCCTGCTAGGCATATTTACTTGGAATAAAATTACACCACAAATTCTCTCCCCGAGAATCTTAAGATGGTCAACGTTCTTAGCAGCCTATTCTTATCAACTAATACATAAACCAGGTAAGGAATTAGGACATGCTGACTGCCTCAGCAGACTGCCCATACAAACCAGGGACTCAGATCCAGCCCCAGCCAGCCTAATTTTAGCAATCTCTCAGCTTCCAGAATGCCCCCTGACAGCAAACATTATAGCTAATAATTCAGCAAAAGATAAAATACTTGCCAGAGTCCTCAAATGGGCCACAACAGGGTGGCCAGCTCAAAACCCACAACCCCAATTCCAACCTTATTATAACAGGAAAAACGAGATTTCAACACATAGAGGATGCCTGCTATGGGGAAATAGGGTCATCATACCAGAGAAAAACATAGACCAAACATTACACATTTTACATGAAGGGCACCCTGGAATTGTAAAAATGAAAGCAATGGCTAGAAGTTATGTATGGTGGCCTGGCATAGATAAACAAATAGAAAAGTATGTGGGTGGGTGTTATACCTGTCAGGAGACCAGGAGCGAACCCCCCCAGGCACCGATCCATAAATGGGAGACTACAAGGAACCCTTGGTCACGTATACATATAGATTTTGCAGGACCTATCCAGGGCCAAAGTTTCTTAATAGCAGTAGACAGCTATTCCAAATGGCTGGAAGTCACGCCCCTTAGAAAAACAACGTCCGCAGCCACTATTCAAGCCTTAAGAAAAATATTCGCAACGCACGGCCTACCTGACACCATAGTTTCCGACAATGGACCTCAATTCACTTCTCGTGAATTTCAGATCTTCGCTACGAAGAATTGTATTAGGCTGGTCACGTCGGCGCCGTTCCACCCGTCGTCGAACGGAATGGCTGAAATTATGGTACGATCCACGAAAGAAGCATTAAAAAAATTCGTTAAAGGGAACTGGCAGAGGCGACTCAGCCAGTTCCTCTTGTCACAACACACAATGCCATGCTCCACGACGGGCAAATCACCGGCGGAATTAAGATGGGGGAGGAGGCTAATAACACGTCTCGACAGACTGCACCCCGACACATACCCAGAAGAAAAACAGCACCCCCACCCCGGCCGCACACTCAACCCTGGTCAATTAATATGGGCAAGATCATACACAGATAAAAACAAGTGGGTTCAAGGGACAGTAATAAAACAAACAGGACCCATCTCATACCTCATAGCTACGCAGGCACAGGGCAACATACGCCGCCATATTGACCAGCTCAGACCCAGACAACCGCCACACAATTCCGAGCAACCAACCAACGCCGACTCACAACCCCCACCGGAAATGCTGCCTATCCCAAACCAGGAAGTTGAACACCAAAACGAAGAACCAGAACCAGACCATCCACCACCCCTTCGCCGATCATCCAGGAATCGAAGACCACCCACCTACCTAAAGGACTATCAGTGGGCAGGGTCAAACATCCAAGAGGAAAGGAACGCACCAGGGGAGGGGTAAGGGGTGTATTATATATGATGTAACATGATGTAAACATTCCCTTGAGTGTATATGTTAACAGTACAAAAGCATCGTCAAAGCATATATAAGGAAAGCCGCCTGACAGGAATACACGCGGGAACTTTGACAGCTGTCAAAGTTCCCCGTACTGCGCAGGCGCCTCCACTGACAGCTCGCAGCTGTCAAACTCCGGACCATGAAGAAGACTGAGCTGTCAAAGCGTCCGCCACACTGCGCAGGCGCAGCCACTGACAGCTCGCGGCTGTCAAAACACCACACCACGCGGAAGCCGGAGCTGTCAACAGAAGACGTCGCTGATTGGTCCCTGCCTGACACGGCGCCAAAAATAATACATCTGATTGGTCCTCGCTACCAGCTGCCGGCTATAAAAGCCGGACAAGTTATTCTCTGTTGTCTTGCTCCAAATAAACTTGTTGTTTAACTAGCCTGTCGTCCCGAGCGGTCCTTCGGCTACTTCAGTGCCCATATCAGATTAACACATGAAGAGATTCTCTGTGTGAGTGGCAATTAAATGCAGGCTTTTATGCACATATTGAAATGAATGGTCTGTGCATCCTTGTTTGTTCAGCCCCACATCCTACCCTTGACTTAAACATCCTACACAAAGGGTTTTGCTGCTATACTGGCAACTGTGTGATATACAAATATGACAAATTAATCAATAAGTGATCATCCCTATCAGATCTGCCTTATGTTGGCTGTCAAAATTGAGAGCAGCTCTCAATGGCAATTCAATGTTCCAATATTTGCTGGGTTCCTACAAAGACAAGGGAGTCAAACTATCTTCCAAAGCACAAAAAGGCAAGACAAGAAACAACAGAGAAGCAACCTAGAACCAAGGGGGAAATTCCTAATGGCTATAGCAGGGGTAAGCAACCTTGGCTCTTTTATGACTCGTGGACTTCAACTCCCAGAATTCCTGAGCCAGCCATTCCTGGCTCAGGAATTCTGGGAGTTGAAGTCCACGAGTCATAAAAGAACCAAGGTTGTCTACCCCTGCAGCAATCAAGCAAAGGAACAGTTTGCCTTCAGAAGTTGTGAATGCTCCATCACTTTCAAAAAGAGACTGGACAACCATTTGTCTGAAATGGTAAAGAATCTCCTGCTTGAGCAGGGGGTTGGAGTAGAAGACCTACAAGGTTCCTTCCAACTCTATTATTCTATGTTCTACATCTTTATTCACTACCAGCTAAGAATTATCCAGATTTTGCAGCATGGATATGATACAAACTACAGCTGGATGTGGCCTTCCACCTAGGGTCATTTCACCTGCACTGCCAGAAAGAAATATACTCACCCAGCTTTCACAAGAGAGGGATAGAGAATTGCCTCAGCACAGATGGAGCAGAGAACTCCCTGGAAATGGTGGTGATACCAGTGGTACTCTAATTGCTAGAAAGGCAGCACATGGGAGAAGAATGGCCTCCTGGAAGAGGATTGTTGGGCTACCCTACAAGTTCCTGTTGTCTAGTAGAGTGATGTTGCCAACTTCATGTCAGTTAATTACTATAACTAGCCTATAATCCAACATTATACTCTAGACAAGTTAGAACCACAGCCCCTGTAATATTTATTCAGCTTGCTGGAATTATACCCTGACGGATCAATCTCCCACAATGCATTCATTGTAATTCATTTTAATTCATTTGAAATTGTGACTCTGTTGACAGTAATATTTTAGATACTATTGGTTTATTGTAATTTTAGATGCTATCATATTTAATATAATTTTAGTATTTACATTATAATTTAATATAGGCTGTATCCTGGATCTCACTTATAGATGTTAGTTAGGTTGTTTTAGAAATATATTTTATTTCTGTCTTTAACTTTGTTTTGTTTAATATCTCTACTGGCCTATGATCGCAATAAACTGAATTGAATTGAATGGCTGGAACTGTAGCCTTAGTAACCATCTTGAGGACAGTATGCTAGTATAAGGTATTTTAGACTGTATGTACTTTTTTTCTAAAAAAACCCCATAATTTCAAAGATAAGGATTACAGGAAACTGTGGAAGTAGTCCACTTAAAATCTAAGAAAATAAAACTCGAAAGCATTAGAATTCTGAATATTCTCTGGCCCATTTATTCCATATTTTTTTCTTTCTGTGTGAAAAGTTTGAAGAGATACCGGCTCAGAAATTGGATGCAGCAGCCATGGGATTTTAATTAAAGATTATGGGCTTCTAATCACCTTGGGCCTACTGCTTCCCACATTTTAAGTTGAATCATCTATTTGGTACAGTCATCAGGCAGTGGGAATGGAAGATGAACAATGCTGCATTTTATGACTCCTTGTTCACTGACTAAGCATTGAGAGACAACCAGGAGAATATATTTTTAAGAAATGACAGGAAAGAGAAGTGCAGTCTATGGTTCTGGTAGCTGTTGCTTAGCAGAAGTACTTTGGGACAGGACTCATGATCACCAAAACAAATGAGATTATTAATTTTATCACCTTTTCATTTTAAGTACAGGTAGTCCTCGACGTATGACCAAACTGAGCCAAAAATTTCTGTTGTTAGCAAATTTTGCCCCTTTTTACGACCTTTCTTGCCGAATTGCTGCAGTTGATATTTTAGTTGTTAGGCCTGGCTTCCCCATTGACTTTGCTTGTGAGAAGGTCACAAAAGGGGATCACATGAGCTTGGGACACAGCAATGGTCATAAGTATGAACCGGCTGCCAAGCATCTGAATTTTGATCACATGATCATGGAGACGCTGCAAAAGTCGTAACTGTGGAAAATGGCCATAAATTACATTTTTCAGTGCCTTGTAACTTTGAACAGCCACTAAACAAACTCTTGTAAGTTGAGGACTACCTATAATCATGTCATCTTATATTGGGAAATTTTTTTGAAAAACTTATGAAAAACAACTTTGCTTACAACCTTGCTTGCTCTATTGTAGTGTTTTATTTTGAAGCACTCTTTTTTTTTACTCCACATTATTTTCTTTTCAAGAACTAAATTTAGCAGTGTTCACTCCAGGTGTGTAAATGCATGCAAAAACAAAGTAAGAGCAACAACATCATCCCTGTTAGAGATTAGACAGGCACCCACTTTGACACACTTCTGCAAGGCCTGGTTCTGAAGGCCTGGTTCTGCCAATGGGCCTGGAGAACCCAGATTGGAATGGAGTCCAGCAAGTGGCTTATTTGATTGTGTGTTGTCGCTGTGTGTGTGTTACTGATTTTTATTCTTTTATATTGTATTTTTATTGTTTGTAAGCCACCCAGAGTCACTGAGAGTGAGTGAGCGGCCATATAAATCTTCTAAATAAATAACAATTGTTGTGTCTGTAAATAGTTTGCAAACAAGGGAAATAGCAGATTGCAAAAGCAGGGTTTAGAGCGGGAGATTCAGGTGCAATCATTGGTTAAAGTAACAAGAAGCGGGAAAAGAGTGTTCGATGATTGGTTACAGTTCAAACAGTTCCACTATAAAAGCTTGCAACATTTGACAGTTGACAGTTGACTTATGTGTATTCAATAAACTCTTTCATTGTGAATCACTCTGAGTCCTCGTCTATCAGAACCAAACAATTGGCGACGAAGGTGGGATAGACAGAAGACCAGAGAACTGGCGAAATAGCTGCGCAAAGGCGGCAAATTCGAAAAGGTGTCACAGTCAACCGAGCGGCCGCAGCGGAATAAAGAAAAATTCTCCGAATGGCGCAAATAGGGTCATTGAAAGAATTCGACCCAAACTTCCCAGAAGATTGGGAAGAATACATTGGACAAGTCGAAGGATTCCTGCTTGTGAACGGAATTACTGACGACCGGAAAAAGGCGGCAGCATTACTAACAATTTGCGGCACACCAGTTTATCGGATCGCTGTTGGACTATGTCAACCACAGCCGGTCTCAAGTGTGCCATATGCTGACCTCTTAGCCAAACTAAAGGTTCACTTCACGCCTAGGAGATCCGAACTCTTCTGGCGGCGCATTTTTGAGAAAAGGAACCAGAGACCGGGCGAATCAATACAAAAATTCGTTGCTGCCGTCAGGGAAGCCGCTGTACGATGTAAATACGACAATTTAGAAATAAGAATTCGGGACCGAGTAGTACTGGGCTTACGAGACGAGCAGCTGCAAAACAGAATAATCGCCAAACCCACCGGCGATCTGCAGGAAGTGCTGGATGAACTTTTAACATACGAATCCACCGGGTATCGCGACCCCCCCGCAGTAGCATGGCAGTGTCTGCCGAAATCAACCAAGAAGGCTATGTGGACTGCGGGGAGGTGGACCAGCAGTGGGAAGAAGACATCGCTGAAGTCTCCAGACGATTCGGGAAATTGGCGCCAAAACCATCCCGAAGTAAGGGGCCTGAACCTAACCGCCGTCAACAACCCGCAACACCGCAAAGACAAACGACAGGGGCCCAACGACCTTGGAGAGACTCCACAACGAGACCGCGCGACAATGACAACCAGTGCGGCAGCTGCGGAGGCAACCATCCCCGCGCCACTTGCCGATTCCGTACCGCAAGATGTAGAGCGTGTGGGAAGACCGGCCACATCCAGGCCATCTGCAGGAGCCGCGCACGCGACAACCGCCTTCATGAAGTGGATGTGTGGCCCGAAGGTAAGGTAACCCCTTACTTTAGTGGCAAAGAGACCCCTAGACCGAGGGTTAAAATTCCAAACCGAGGGGAGGTGGCGCGTGTCAATCGCAGTAGGAAGGGAAAAAATAGCAATTTTCCAGAAGGAAAATTAAAAATCATAGTCCAATTGCAAGGGGTTCCTTGCAAAATGGAAATAGACTCAGGGGCTTCAGTGTCAATAATATCCAGTGAAACCCTTGAAAGGATTGAACAAATAAGTGGAAGAAAAATTCCACTTAGTTCAACAAAAATCCAATTAACTGATTTCCAAAAAACCCCAATTAAAATAAAGGGAAAAATTGCCATTAGCGTTAAATTTAAGGGGTTTAAGGGGTTTTTAGAATTAATAGTTACTGAGGGACAAAGGACTAGTCTAATTGGCCTTAACTGGTTCCCAGCCCTGGGCATTTGGATTGGGGGAATAAATTCAATTATTAAAAATAAGACCCTCGAATCAGTCTGCAATGAATTTGCAGACGTATTCGATGGATCTCTTGGTAAATACAAAGGGCCCCCAATAAAATTTAATTTAGACCCGTCAGTAAAACCTATCAGGCTTAAGGCCCGTAGGGTGCCTTTCGCCCTGAAGCAAAAAATCGAGGCCGAGCTCGACAAGCTTGTAGGCCAAGGCGTCTTAGAACCAGTCGAGGGAGGTTTGTGGGAAACGCCGATCGTCACACCCCTCAAACCTAATGGGGATGTGAGGATCTGCGCTGACTACAAAGCCACCCTGAACCTGGGAATGAAAAAACATGCTTACCCGGTCCCGACGGTGAAGCAGGTCCTCGCCACGATACAGGACGGTGCCATGTTTGCCAAGTTAGACTTGGCGCAGGCGTACTTGCAATTAACTGTTTCTGAAGAGGCTGCAGAAGCTCAGACGATAGTTACCCACAAGGGGGCGTTCCGAGTCCACAGACTGCAATTTGGTATTGCAGCAGCTCCAGGCATCTTTCAAGAAGTGATGGAGAGGACCTTAAAGGGCATACCTGGTGTATGCCCTTACTTTGATGATGTCTTGATAGCTGGAAAAAATGAAGAAATATTAGCAGAGCGGCTTGAACAGGTATTGCAAAGATTTAGGAGGGCTGGATTGAAATTAAAAAAGGAAAAATGTTGCATAGGGGTCAAGTCCACTGAATTCCTTGGATTCAGGATTGACAAAAATGGAATTCATCCTACCCCTGATAAAATCAAAGCAATTAAATTGGCTCCTGAGCCAAAAAACAAGGCTGAACTACAAGCCTTCCTTGGTTTAGTAAACTTCTATCATACATTTGTGCCACACAAAGCTGCCATTGCAGAACCCCTCCATAGACTTTTAGATAAAAAGACCCCTTGGCAGTGGCTTAATAAACATAGAGTGAGTTTCCAAAATTTAAAGGACATTCTTTCCAGCCAATCCACAGTAACCCATTTTATTGAAAATAAACCAATTTATTTAGCATGCGATGCTTCACCGTATGGTGTGGGGGCTGTTATCAGCCACTTAGACAACCAGGGTACACAAAGACCAATTGCATATTATTCCAGGACGCTAACCAAAGCAGAGCGGAATTATGCTCAGATAGACAAGGAAGCATTAGCAATCGTGGCAGGAGTAAAAAAGTTCCATGATTACCTTTATGGTAGGAACTTTACCATACTCACTGACCATAAGCCCCTATTGGGACTGTTTACCACGGACAAACAGACACCCCAAATCATGTCTCCCAGAATGCTGAGATGGTCCATTTTCCTCTCAGCATATTCATTTTCTCTCCAACACAGACCGGGCAAAGACATGGGACATGCTGACGCCCTCAGCAGACTGCCATTAAATATCACTGAGGATGACCCTGCCCCTGTGGGACAAATAATGTCCCTCCTGGACATTCCTGATTGGCCTTTAACTGCCAAAGACATAGCTCTGGCAACAAATAATGACCATATTCTAAAGAGAATTATGGCCTGGGTCCTTAGTGGGTGGCCAAATACTAACCCAGATGCCAAGTACATTCCTTATTTTAGAAGGAAAGATGAACTGTCAGTTCATTTGGGATGCATACTGTGGGGAAACCGTGTGGTCATTCCTGAAATCCACAGACCAGCTATATTATTAGAGTTACATGAGGGGCACCCAGGAATAGTACGTATGAAGGCATTGGCTAGGAGCCACTTGTGGTGGCCAGGACTTGACAATGACATTGAGGAATGCGTTACCAATTGCTATTTGTGCCAACGTTCTAGGCCTGAGCAACAACACACCCATACGCATAAGTGGGAGTTAGCCAGGAATCCTTGGTCCAGGATTCACATTGACTTTGCTGGACCTTTCCAAGGGTTAACCTTCCTGGTAGTAGTGGACAGCTTCTCTAGATGGCTAGAGGTAGTACCAGTCAGTTCATTAACCTCAGGTAAAACAATACAGGTATTAAGGGGCCTCTTTGCCACTCATGGGTTACCTGATGTAATTGTGTCTGATAATGGGCCCCAATTCACCTCTGTTGAATTCCAGGATTTCCTCAAGGCCAACTCGATTAAACACAAGACATCAGCACCCTTCCACCCGTCCACCAACGGCTTGGCTGAACGAAATGTGAGGACCACTAAAGACGCATTAAAGAGAATCATCCGTGGCGACTGGCATCAAAGACTGGCCGAATTTTTGCTGACCCAACATACGACCCCATGTACAGCTACCGGCAAAAGCCCAGCTGAAATGAGGTGGGGAAAGAGACTAACCACCAAATTGGACAGATTACACCCTGACAGACTTCTACCAAGTGCAGAACTGGACATTCCAAACAGATCATTCAAAGTGGGGGATTTAATCTGGGCCAGGAACTATGCACAAGGGGACAAATGGATCCCAGGGGTGGTGACGGAAATATTGGGTCCCTTGACTTACACTATTGAGGGGGAAGGGAATAGGATCAGCAAAAGACACATAGATCAGCTTAGAAAGAGAACTAGTGGTTGTTTGCCAACTGATGGGGATCAAAGTATATTCGGGGGGAACTTTACATCTAGGTTCATTGATAACAACACGCCTGATAGTGGGGAAGCAGAAACTCAAAATAACTCATCCCCTGGGAACCAACAACAATTTAGTCAAATTAACTGGGAAATACCCCCTCGGAGTAGGCCAGCTATAGCTGATCTTCAAACACAACAGAATCCACAAAGTAGTAACAGGGAAGCGTCAGAGTCAGCAAGCCAAGAGTCCAGGTCCAACAGAGGGAACCAGCCAAGCAGACAACCAGATAGGAATGACCCTTGTATCCGTAGCAATAGATACCCTTCAAGAGTCCATAGGCCACCAAAATATTTAAAGGATTTTATACATAAATAACAACAACTGGGGGGTAAGGGGTGTTGTGTCTGTAAATAGTTTGCAAACAAGGGAAATAGCAGATTGCAAAAGCAGGGTTTAGAGCGGGAGATTCAGGTGCAATCATTGGTTAAAGTAACAAGAAGCGGGAAAAGAGTGTTCGATGATTGGTTACAGTTCAAACAGTTCCACTATAAAAGCTTGCAACATTTGACAGTTGACAGTTGACTTATGTGTATTCAATAAACTCTTTCATTGTGAATCACTCTGAGTCCTCGTCTATCAGAACCAAACAACAATGACTCTTGTTCAACGGGGTGGGCCTTATATCACAATCCTCCATCTGCCATCTTGCTGATTCTGACAGCTCCAATGATGAATGCTGTGCATCATCATTCAATCTTTAGATCTATTTCTTAGTTTAGACTTAAGGGAAAACATTAATTATGTGACAAACACTAATTATGTCTTAGATTCTATTTTATCCTTGAAAAATCTCTGATGACTGACCCGTAACTGTCTCCATGAATAGGCAAAGCTTGTTACTGGAGACCTTATTTGAGGAAGTAACACCTTCCTTCTGATTTATGAGGGACCGATACTTCTCCAAGCTCATACTTTTAATCATTTTTAATTCTGTCCTTTTATTTTTGATATCTATTAGACACAAAAATATTTTAAAGGGCTTCTTTAAATGAAACAAACCCCAAAGGTGGTCATTTTATTACCAGCACATGTTGCTTATTTTCAGAAGCAATTATTGTTTGATGACATATTTCCTGATGCTTTTTTTTTAGCTTGCTAAAACTGAAACTCCAAAGCTAGACCATGCTCATGACAATAAATCATGAATTAAGGATGACATAATTATTTATTGATCAGAATGTTACCATTGTGATTAGCAGTGCATTCTATCGTTCTCATCTCCTGGAAAATAACAAAACAACTTTTTTTTCTGCTCAGAAAATATGCAGAGACACAAACTTAATCAACTGAATTTAATATCCTGCCATATCTAGAAACAAAACAAAAAGCAGTAATTTTATTGGTCTGTTTGTTGTACTTCTAAACCATTCAATAATCCCAGCTCACTGGGATGGTGTACAAATATGTGACAGCATATAATGAAATAGATAAAACATCAAAACAAAGGAAACAGAATAATAAGCAGGATAAAAAATAAACAGCAGTACCAACAACAGGAACAGGAATAATAGCAAGGATAATAATAATAATAATAATAATAATAATAATAATAATAATAATAATAATAATAATAATAATAATAATAATAATAATAATAATAATAATAATAAAAGTTGGAAGGGACCTTGGAGGTCATCTAGTCCGATCCCCGACTCAGGCAGGAAACCCTATACCAATTCAGACAAATGGCTGTCCAATCTCTTAAAGACTTCCAGTGTTGGAGCATTCACAGCTTCTGGAGGCAGGTTGTTCCACTGATTAATTGTTCTAACTATCAGGAAGTCTCTCCTTAGTTCTAGCTTGTTTCTCTCTTTGGTTAGTTTCCATCCATCGCTTCTTTTCTTTCCTTCAGATGCTTTGGAAAATAGCTTTACTCCCTTTTCTTTGTGGCAACCCCTGAGATATTGGAACACTGCTATCATGTCACCCCCTCATCCTTCTCTTCATTAAACTAGACATACCCAATTCCAGCAACTGTTCCTTGTAAGTTTTAGCCTCCACTCCCTTAATCATCTTTGTTGCTCTTCTCTGTACTCTTTCTAGAGCCTCAATGTCTTTTTTACATCATGGTGACCAAAACTGGATGCAGTATTCCAAGTGTGGCCTTACCAAGGCATTGTAAAGTGGTATTAATACTTCATGTGATCTTGATTCTATCCCTCTGTTAATGCAGCCTAGCACTGTGTTGGCTTTTTTGGCAGCTGCAGCACACTGCTGGCTCATATTATTTAAGTGATTGTCCACTAGGACTCCGAGATCTCACAGTTACTACTATTGAGCAAGGTACCTCCTAAACTATACCTGTGCATTTGGTTCTTCTTGCCTAAATGTAGAATCTTACTTTTTTCACTATTGAATTTCATTTTGTTAGATAGCGCCCAATGTTCAAGTCTGTCAAGATCCTTCTGTATCTTAAGCCTGTCTTTTGGAGTGTTGGCTATTCCTGCCAGCTTGGTGTCATCTGCATATCATATGAGAATGCAATACACCCACTCCTTGTTTAGCAGCTAACTTGCTTAGTGACCATTTGAAAATACAATGGTAATAAAAAATACTAAATAAAAAAATTAAAAAATGATATGACCAATATGAACGTTTACAACCAAACTTTGTGCAACAATGGACACTGGAACGAGAGTAACACTGGCATAGCTGTATGAGAGAACTTTATCTGAGTGAGATGGCAGCAAAGAGTGATCATCATAGCACTTCTCTCTCTCTCTCTCTCTCTCTCTTCTAATTAATTTTGTAATTAATTAATTTCTTAATTAATTAATAATGAAATTCTTGAAAAGTTATAATGGGTGCTAAAATATTTGTGACAATAATAAAGTATTTACTTGGCACAAAATATTGTAGTATTTGTCCAGTGGTGGGATTCAAATATGTGAACAACTGGTTCTCTGTGTGGATGCCGCTTCTGGAAGTCCATTCTGGGCCTGGGCAAAAAAAAATTAGCTACCGGTTCTGCCAAAGTGGTGCGAACTGGCTGAATCCCACCACTGTATTTGTCCCTATAAATCTTTCCATGAAGAGAATTGCACAAACTCGGCTGCCATTCAAAAGGCCTATTTTGCCTCATATAAGAACTGTTTGCAATATTATAAAATAACTTTTTTTAAAAAAGCAAGAATCTCTAACATTTATATATTGCCACTGTTTAAAAAAAAATCTGACTAGCCAAATCGTATTCAGTCCTTCCTGTTGGGCTGAATTTTGAACTGTTTTTAAATAGTGTATAAACCCAGAGAAATTGCTTTTCCCGTGTACCATTTTTTTGCTGCCGATTACTGTTTCTCTTCCCATAAATTGCAACCATAATGGGGGGAAATTAAACAGCATCAGTAAATTGCAGCTGGAGGGGAAAGTATTTTCATTTGAAAAAATAGGCAGGGAAAAAAGCTTCTCTATTTATTCTCAATCCCACTTAGTTCCTAACTCATTTTCTTCCTCCCCCAAACTAAGAATCTATCTAGTGTTATATTTTGACTTCTGCAAGCAATCCACACATACGTTAGCTTTAGAAGAAATGGATCAATCAATTTAAAGCAGGTCCCTGTGGCTTTCTTTGACTCTTGGAATTTTAGACCATTCTCCTGATGCTATTTTTGTACAGGTAATCCTCGAGTTGCAACCACTACTTTGGCGACTGTTCAGAGTTATGATGCTGCTGAATGAGGGCTATTTATGACTGGTCCTTGGAGTTTGGGCCATTGTAGCATCCTCATGGTCACACAGTTACAATGCGGGTGCTCGGTGCCAGCTCATAATAATCGTATCACAGAAATCCACAGTGACCTGATCATGATTTCTGAGGTTCCCTTTCGGCTTTCCACAAGCAAAATTATGAAGAAGCCTGCAGGGAAGTTAGAAGTTATTCTGTCTCCTGAACCCTTTTTCCCACCTGTGCTCCATTCTGCCTGCCTGTGGCATCTGCATTCCCTGAGACATGCAAGCACCCTCCTTCATAACATCTGCTCATGACATACCCTGCCCTCTGCAGCACCTGTGCAACACTTCCCCACCCCCCATTTTATAATGCCTATCCACAGCACCTCCATCCCCTGCGGCACTCCCATACTCCTGCCAGAGGCTCCCCCACAGCACCTGTAAACTGCCCTGAAATTCTTGCCAGGGACTCCTGTTTATGACCCACATAGTCCCAGGAGTACAACAGCAACTGGGACTGCAGGCTTCCCACTGCTAGGACCGCATCACATGACAGAAATTTCTATCCCAATTGCTATCATAACCTGAGAACTACTGTTATTTGATGTATTATCTGCCAGGGATCGCTTTCTTGATGAGTCCTTATGCTCCTGATGACACTTGCTTTGTTCATGAAACCTCCTAGCTGGACTGATTAGCAGAACAGATTATATATTGCTATGTCTTGATTCCACTTTTTTGATTCCACAAAACTCTGGCAGAAATTTTCAGCCCACTCGAGTCCATAACATTTTTATAAAATGATACATTGGATGACCATTAGAAATTGTTTTGACCTCAAAATGTTTCCATCTTGAAAAAGCTATTCTGTGTGATTGAGTTTGAAACACACTGTGTAGGTTTATACACGTGTGTTCCAAGGATGGTGGTGTGAGGCTAGATCATAACTTCTAAACTCTGAAACGCAGTTTTAACCTTCAGATTTGAGTGTTTTAAATTGAAAACAAAACATTATGTCCAAAACGTTTTGTTTGAAGGTCAGAACAAAATAATTCAGTCTTTTCTCCTCTTTTATTATAATGTTTTATAAGATGTTGTTTTGAGTTTTATTTCAAGTGCTCTCAGCAAGGAAAGAAAAATACTGGTTGGAAAGAATACAAAGGATTATAGAACATAGGATCATAACACTGGGAGGGACATGGAGGTCTTCTAGTCCAACCCCCTGCCCAAAGCAGGAGTCCTTATTGCATCCTGGACAAATGGTTGTCCAATCTTTTCTCAAAAACCGCTACTGATGGAGCGCCCACAACTCTGGGAGACAAAGCTGTTCCACTGATTAACTGTTCTCACTGTCAGGAAATTTGTCCTTAGTTCCAGGTTGCTTCTCTCTTTGATTAGTTTCCATCCGTTGCTTCTTGTCCTGTAGAAAGGACACGGATTCATTTCTCTGGTTATCACCATGGAATCCTATCTATCTGTATTCACACAGAAGCTTCACTAAGTTCACAGGATCTATTTCTATATAACCTACAAAATTCAACATCTTGTAGCTCTCTGTTTCCATTGGCTGTGTTGAGGCTGACGTGTATTAAAGTCCTAAATATCTTGAAGGCACTGCCTGCTTCTGAAATAGAAAATTACAGTCCTACTTATTTTCTTAGATCCATTGACCACTTGAAATATTCTAACTGTCCAAGTTTTCTTACTGTTGTTGGTAAATTCCACAACTGGACCAATAAAAATAAAGCCCAGCTAAATGGCAACACCTAGGTGACACTGGCTGATCTCAGAAGGTTATACAGGGTCAGGCAGGAGGCTACCAAGAAACATCCGGACTGAAATCTAGACCTGGAAGTTCTTCAGAAGAAAATAACAGCCAGAAAAGTTAACCTGAAGGAGATTTTATTAAAATGGCCCAAAGGAAAATGCATGTTTTTGAGTTTTTCCATATCTTCATCAAGTAGGATGTATATAAAGCAGGGGCTGGGGAAGAATTTCTAAAATGCAAATATTTGCCATATATGATAGTCATGAGGCTTGTTCTCATCTAAATATGATGCATGTTATTTGAACACATTTATTAGTGGGAGGTGCAGTCAGTATCATTTCCGTTTCACTTCACTTTTAGACAGTGCTTTTTTTGTAAGAAAAATGGTGCCGGATATATATATATATATATATATATATATATATATATATATATATATATATATATATATATATATATATATTATATTCAGTTCTTAGTAGGATCAGTGGTTGAGAAGTATTTTTTTTTAATTTGGGGTCACACTTTTATACTAAAAAATTAAAAAAAGATTTTTAAAATGATTTTTTAAAATAAAAAATTACCTTTTGCACATAGTCAATCACTATACACACACCCACACATGTCAGTTGTGTAACAAAACATAACAATCACCCCCCACAGTAAGGACTCAGCGCGCAACCACACAATCACGTGCTGAGCAGCGCCATCACAACCAGCGCAAAGTACACATGCATTGGACTTGACACACAAGCAGCCTGCATGCACCATTTTAATGATTTTGCCACCGACCTGCTATGCTCAACAGGCAGATTCAAGTCTACGTGGACCAAACATCAAATTTTCAAAAGTTACTTTTAAAACTTGGAAAAATCCATCGAAAAATGGTGCCGGAACTCCGTTCCGGTGCATTCTATGACAAAAAAAGCACTGCTTTTAGAGAAGGGGGGTCCACCCAGTTCTATTCCCCACTCTGTTTCTCACTCCAAGAGAAGCTGGCAGACTTTGGCAAAGAGTGGAAGAGAAACGAACATGCAGCAAAGTCAAAAATTAATCTGGGATTTTTCCTTCCTTCCTTCCTTCCTTCCTTCCTTCCTTCCTTCCTTCCTTCCTTCCTTCCTTCCTTCCTCCTTCCCTCCCTTTTTTTGCTCTTGAGCATTGTAAATCTCTCAGTACTACAATGTTATAATTATTTTTCTGTGTTTAATGGTAACAATTAACTATAGTTATATATTCCATTGCTTTGTTGTATTTTACTGGCTATGTTTGTTGCTTTTGTACACCACTTAATGGCGCTGACTCCAGAGGTTTATAAATGCATCAATCAGCATAACAATGCTTTGTTTTAATGATTTTTGGTAAGCAGCGGCAGTAAATAATCCAGCAATACCAGAGAAGTAAACTAGCAACCATATTTCTTTTTTTTCCCCCATCTTCCCAGCAACCCTTTATGCTGGTCAGGATATAAACATGGTAGAATTCAGGATCATAATCATCATTATTATATTGTATGTGGCTTTGAAAACACTAGAAAAAAAGCATCAGTCATAAAATAGACCATTTCTGGACACTCCATTTTAAAGCAATAGTGAAGCCAATTCATCACCATGTGGTTAGCTCTATCAATAGAGCAAAAGCTGTTTTTCATTAAGGATTCTGAGGAAAACCTTGGGGAAGTTTCCCTCTCTTCTTTTTATCCAACAGTAAATGAATCAGGTTCAACCAGAAACACCATATGGCTTTGTGAACTGTATGCATCAGAACTGAGGAAGTTGTAGCTATCTCATGATAGGGCCAGATTATCTTCTCACTACTCTCAAAATGGAAGGTTCTCTCAGACTTAGGAGGGATGGGAGTATTACGAAGGGAAAATCACTCAGGAAAGTTCCAGATCTATCCTGTTCCTTTCCAATGGTCTTTCTTCTTGCTACTCTTCCTGTAACACCAGAGGAAATAGAATTGCTCTTTCCTTCTTCTCCCCCTTTCTCCACCAAAGCTTCTGTCTCCTGTGGATACTGATAACCACATGAGCATCAAGCATCCTAATGCCTATACACAACTATTTATGCAATTATAAATCCAATTTCTTAATGGCCCATTCAATACACTTTGCTTTAGATAGCCATATTTATCAGTTACTGCAGAAGAAATACTGGCTGATCTACACAGACATTTTAATGTGACAGCTTCAGTCAGTGGTGGGATTCAAATATGTGAACAACTGGTTCTCTGTGTGGATGCCACTTCCGGAAGTCCATTCTGGGCCTGGGCAACAAAAAATTAGCTACCGGTTCTGCCGAAGTGGTGCGAACTGGCTGAATCTCACCACTGGCTTCAGTCTGGAAAATAATAGCAATAGCAGATTTATACACTGCTCCATAGTGCTTTACAGCACTCTCAGGGTCATTTACAATATCAGCATATTGTAAATGCATATATGCATATCCAGTAATCTGAGTCCTCATTTTACTGATCTGAGAAGAATGGAAGGCTGAATCAACCTTGAACCAGTTAGGATCAAACTGCTGGCAGTGGGCAGAGTTAGCCTGCAATACTGCATTCTAACCACTGCTCCACCATGGCTCATAATGTCTTACACACAACAGAAGGTTGACAGCTATTTATCATAGATACTTCAGCTGGGATTCCTGCTTTGAACTGAGTTGACTAAGTGGCCCTTTCTAATTATATGTAATCTTGCATTTTGGAATATTTTATTCTACCAGAACTACATGGGATTCAACATCCATCTTGAAGAAGGTTGAAGGGAAAAAATATTTTGTTAGTTGAATTGTTTTGTTTTCCACCTTAATGAATGGTACAATTTTAGAACTGTGTGTGTGTGTGTGTGTGTGTGTGTGTGTGTGTGTGTGTGTGTGTGTGTGAGAGAGAGAGAGAGAGAGAGAGAGAGAAAGCAAGAGATGCAAAGAGAGAGACAAAAGAATTATCTGTAAGTGGTACATGGATGAATAAGAAAATGTGTGAGAGAAAATCCATTGTGGGCATTTGCTGGAAGAATTATTTTCCTCCAGTTTTCCACATGAGGGCACATCTGAAGGAAAACCTTTACCATGGCTGAAGAGGAAAATCTGTCTGTTGCTGATTTTTGCCTTTCCCAAGTATAATGGTATTTTCTGTTAAACTAGGGCTACCTACTCAAACATTTTCTCTAAATCATGACAGCTGTGTCAGCAGCACCAGTTGATTGCTTAGGAATCTTCCATCCCTGAACATAAAAAAGTTGTTTGAAAAGACTTCAATCTTCTGCAAAGCTGTTCCTAATGGTAAATGAATTACTTTTTTTTTAAGAAACAATAGCTCTAGGTCAGTAATTGGCAGAGCTACATGAAGAGTGATTACCTCTCTCTCTCTCTCTCTCCCTCTCTCTCTCTCTCTCTCTCTCTCTCTCTCTCTCTCTCTCTCTCTCTCTCTCTCTCTCTCTCTCTCTCTCTCTTTAAAAGCTTCTTTCAACATTTTCCAATCATCCTTTTTTCTGTGCTTGATGCTCATAGCTGTTAAAATAAATAGCAGAATGCCTAACTTATAAGGGATAATAGTTTTGCAATAAATGCAATGATTATTTTGTGTTCAGTCAAGAATACCATGTTAGAATGCTAATGTCTTAGAAGTCCAGGTTAAACAGCATATCATTTGCTACCCATTGTGTATAATTGTTTTTTAGCCAACAAAAAGCTAAAGAGGTTAACCTGCTTCAAAGTGTAGACAAACCTGATGTATTTTTGGCTGTCATAAATGCACGGAGCATGTGTGAAAGAATGAGAGACAGAATTTAGATCATTCAATCATCTAACAGGTAGTAGCTCTTTCCTTGGACATAATGGGAAGGGAATAGCAAAACAGAAATGAACTTCATGGAAGCATTAAAATTGGCAGGGAATAAATAGTGTCAAATCCCATCGCTGGTAGCATTGGATTTGCTGCCAGCTTCTTGTGATTGAAGCTTATTTGCATGTGTGATCATTTAAACTGAACTGCAAGCAGGAGAGCTATATTCTATTAAGTCTTTCAATCCCAAGCATTAATGCTGCATTTTATTAAACAAGCCTTTTTGTTTGTTGCAAACTACAGCTGAGTTTGGCTCTTGCCTTGACATGCTGTGACTGATTCCTGGACTCATATGCTCCAGGGGTAGGAGAAAAAAAATGCACACCTTGATGTCTATAGATCTCATTTACATGGTAATATTTTGGCAGTATGGTTTTATTTTCTTAGTAATCAACAGATGAATCTTCATGTCTACCTTAAAACAAATATAGGCTGCAGAATAGGCAGAGATGCAAATATCCTTTTCTTTTCCATTCTTGGTATACCATATTAGATCAAAATATTTAGTTGCCTATTTTGTCTCAGGGATCAGAAAACAGTTATCGTACTCATAGCAGTAAACCTACAGATAATTGTAATAATTGGAGCCATATATTTCAATGTCATTTATTAGAGTATCCTTATGGATTGCCTATAGCATGGGTGTCAAACTCGATCACGTCACATGAAGTATCATGGCGTATCATGACATTTTTTGCCTTTGCGGAGCTGGGGTGGGCGTGGCCTGCACTTGATGCATCTGGCCCATGGGCCGCCAGTTTGACACCCCTAGCCTATAAGGTTTAAAAGTGGAATCTCCCTATTGCAGTGGTTCTTCTTTCTCTGTGGATGATTCCACTTGGTGCTGGCAAGAAACGAGAGTCTGACCCAAAATTCCTGACATCAAGATTGAGTAACCTAAAGAATTTCCAGCTTCAGTCTTGAATGGAGTTTCATTTTCCATTATAGGAGTGGTGCTCAATTGGGGTGGTATTTTTGCACTAAGAGCTTTTGTTCAAAGGGCAGGTAGCAGCTGTGAGCAGGAAGACCTTCACCCAGATTCATGTTGTACATTGCTGATGTCCATTTTGAAACTAGGAGGCCCTCCATGCAATCACTTAGTTACCTTATCTGTGGATTATTGCAACACACTCTAAATGGCCACTGAATTCCCCCAGAAGCTGCAGCTGGTCCAGAAAGAGGCAGCCCAGGCTGTTATCGGCATGCCAATACTTCATGAGCTGCACTGGTTGCCAATTAGGTATTGGGTGCAATTCAAGATGCTGCTATAAAGCCCTTCATGTCATGAGGAGCTGTTAGTTCAATTAGTTTCATCCATTATGTACAATTGGACTGAGTTGGTTTGCTCTAGGTCCCATCAGTCAGATAGTATCATCTGATGAGAACCTGGAAGAGGCCCTTCTCTGTTGCAGCACCTGCTTTCTGGAACAGCATCCCTCCAGGAATTTGTATACCCATGACAAGGATGTGCAGAGTACCTCTTGAGCTAACAAGAGCGTGCACAGAAAAAGAGGATACTGAGAGTAGTCAAGTTTATGCAGCAACCACACAGATACACTGAGGTGTGTAAAAAAGTTTACTTGTGGAAAAATACAATAGCACAGTCCAAGATAAAACAGTCCAGGTCATTACACGAGTAAAGAGATGATAGCAAATAACAATAGTCCAAGGAGTATCCAATTCAGTCTTCTTACCAGTCTGTAAGTCAAAACACAGTTCTTCAGGTTTAGCAAACAGTAGCAAACCCACAAACCACAATAATCAGCAAGTAACAGCAAAACGTTACAGAGAGAATAAGAGAGAGAGAGAAGCTATGTCTCTAGCTCCCTCTTATGGCCGTTGGAAAAACAGCATTGGCCAATCATCACACATTTAAAGTGATACAATACAGTTTCTATTACAACAGTTAGGCCTAACATATTCTCATTTAAATAGGCTTTTGAAAAATGGCTTTCCCCACAAGTCTTGGGCTAAAGTAGACAGTAGACCTCTTATGGGAATAGGCATGTTAGTTTCTATGTTTTATCTTTCTATCCAAATGTCATTATTCTTTCTTCTCCTGTCTTCTTCAAGTCAATGAACCAACCATCCAGGCTTTCCTATGCTGATGAACAAAGGAGAGTGCAAAACGACTTCCTTTGTACAACTTTTCATGTAATTAGAATATACAATATAAAAGTATATTAGGTAAAAAAATATTAAATCCTGTCTCAGATTTGAATGAATATATGTAATAACTTTCTCCCCAATGGAAAAAAAGAATGTTTTAAGCAAAGCATTGAGTTTAATTTCTAACAGTATGTTTTATTCAAACCTTTTACATGTATTATTTTTGTTCAAACAGTGGAGTCCAAAATTCTGATATTGCTTTTTTTGTTGCTATTGAATAAGATCACTTAAGATCTATTATATTTTTGGCATTGATGTTAATGCCTGTTCCTAATTCTTAGGCAGAATGGGAATCTTTCATTTTTTTATTCTATTAACCATTAACATTTGCATATCAAGAATAATTGTCAGAATATTTCTGTCATAGGAGTGCTTGCAGTAGATGAGATATTTTTGCGACTGAAAATGCTGCAGGACTGAAGTGGGATATCAGTGGATATGGTAAGCATAAAAATCATCACTAAGCCATAATAGGCAGGTATTTGTCTTTTAAATGAAGAATGATGTGTGTTTCAAAAAAATAATGAGAGACTAGAATGTGTAAGAAAAAAAGATAAAAGAGCAAAGTAAGAAAAGTAGAAAAGAAATATTTTAAAAAGTGACTTCCAGTCCTCATCTCAACAAATATGAACAAAGTTAATATTTCTTCACTCCCTATAAGGTTACATGCAAATATCTCTTCTTCCCACAAACCATCCTTTATTCATATACACATCAATAAATCATTAACATTACAGTCCTGGTGTCAGCAAAAAGTCCATAAGAGTTCCCAGAATTTTATAAAAACATGTCGTTGTTTAACCTTGGGTAAACAAACCAACTTTGCACTCCTTCCTTTTGCTTCTAACGATCTTTAATTATTCAGATTTAACCAGTGGTGGGATTCAGATATGTGAACAACTAGTTCTTTGTGTGGATGCTGCTTCCGGAAGTCCATTCTGGGCCTGGGCAACAAAAAAATTAGCTACCGGTTCTGCCAAACTGGTGCAAACTGACTGAATCCCACCACTGAATTTAACCAACAGAAGAGAATTCATTCAGATGTTGCCATAGGGTCTGATGTCTCTTCAGTTTTTCTTTTCCCCAGATCAAAGGCTTCTTTGACCCTTGAACAGACGTCTTTTGTTAATCCATTAAGTAGTCATTATCCTGGTCATAAAGGGACACGGTGGCTTAGTGGGTTAGGACGCTGAGCTTGTTGATCAGAAGGTCGCCAGTTTGGTGGGTCGAATCCCGAGTGCCGCATCATAGAGTGAGCGCCTGTTACTCGTCCCAGCTTCTGCCAACCTAGCAGTTCAAAAGCACATAAAAATGCAAGTTAAAAAATAGGGACCACTATGGTAGGAAGGTAACAGCATTGCGTGCACCTTTGGCGTCTAGTCATGCCAGACACATGACCACGGAGATGTCCTCGGACAAGCGCTGGCTCTTCGGCTTTGAAATGGAGATGAGCACCGGCCCCTAGAGTCAGAAACGACTAGCACGCATATGCGGCGGAACCTTTACCTTTACCTTTATCCTGGTCATTCTGTTGGCCAGCCATTTGTATTTCCACTTTTACTGCCATCTTTGTTTTATAACCCACTTTTTAATTTTTTTGCACTATTTAAATAATTTCTGTATATTCTAATATTTCTGTATCAATTTGAGGTTTGTTTTAGCTCTTTATTCTGTAGATGTCCCATCTATCATTTATCTTTTGGACATAGTCTATGCATAGAAGTAGGTATCATTGCCAACATTGTAGCTACTAGGTTCTGTCCACATTCTTCAAATATCTCCTGAAGTATTTCAAATGTTATTATCCTTTTCTGTCATTTTGTCTCAATGCTAACCAAAGCTAGAAGCAAGCCTATCTCTTTTTAATTTTTCCTTTTATGCCTAGAATTTCTAGTCCTATCTAGTGTTAATTTTCTGAAAACATATGTCTTGAATTTCTGTTATGACTGAGTTATAATGAAGATTAAACAATTTAATACTCTGAAGGTATTGTTTTTGATATAATTATTTACAATATCTTGTAGCAAAAGTTTTTAAACTCCAAATTTGGTCCCTTAATTCATTTATAATGTTCTTAGATCAGGGCTTTTCAACCAGTGGTATGGGTACCACCTGTGGTACATTGGCACCTGGCAGGTGGTACGCGACCATACTACAAACGTGGTAGTGGGGGAGGGGAATGAGCTGAACTGGTGGCAGCACCGCACAAGCCTGAGTGAGAGATAGCTGGAGCTGCAGGGCTGTCAGGGCTCAGCAGAAGCACCAGGATCAGTGCTTCTTCGGGGCTGTCAGGGCTCAGTGGAAGCACCAGGATCACCACCAGGCTCCAGGTGGAGCTCGGCGCTGACCCTGGTGCTTCTGAGCCCAGAAGAAGCACCGATCAGCTGCAATGTTGCAGCATCTTCAGGGTCTTGTGATTTACATTCAGATGCTTGGCAACTGATTCATATTTATGACGTTCACACTGTCCCAGGGTCATGTGAAGTGACCAAAACGTGCTGCAATCACCCAGCATACGGGGGGGGGGAGATAAAAACCAAATACCTCCCACCCCACCCCACCCCTGCTGCCAATCCTCAACAGAAATGCTCACAACAATGAAAACCTTAGACAGGAGGAAGAGCACCGCCAGGCAGGCAGGTGTCTTGCTCAGCTGTGGCTAGGGGCACTTTTTTCAGTGCCATTGTAACTTTGAACAGTCACTAAGCAAACTGTTGTAAGTCGAGGACTACTTCTACATCATTTTTTTTCCTTTTTGGGAGGGGGGTCATCAAATTTTTGACACCTTGCTAGCCGACTGGTGGTACTCAGATGTTGCCATATCCTAAAAGTGGTAGAATGGGTGAAAAGGTTGAAAAGCCCTGTCTTAGATTACTTACTTTTTGACACGTATTTCAAATTCCTTAAATTCTTAAGTTTATAGTTTTTCTTTTATTCTGGAATGAAAGTAAACTCACCAGGTGGCTTTGCAATCTTGTTGTGTTGATGTCATTTAATAGCCCTAACTTAGTTAAGTAGGTGATTTCCAATAGTGATTAGAAGTGTGATGGCTTTTCTTCCTCTCCTGGCATTGAGATCCATGAGAAAATGCTATGCTGTGGCCTCATCTCTCACTCTCTCCTTATCCAGAGAGATTTCATGGGATCAGACTACTTGCTTGTCATTGAGTTGTGGCTAAGTCACTATTCAATTGCTAGCTTGCTATTCCTCACCCAGAAGTTCCCTGTCTTGATCTTCCTTGAGTATATCGCTTTTTTGCAATTTATTTGCATAACAACAACCTTGGAGGTCATCCATTCTAACCCCCTGCTCAGGCAGGAAACCCTACACCATTTCAGAAAAATGGCTGTCCAGTCTCTTCTTAAAAACTTCCAGTGTTGGATCATTCACAGCTTCTGGAGGCAGGTTGTTCTGCTGATTAACTGTTCTAGTTCCACTGATTAATTTGTGTGGTTTGAGTATACCTTTATTTATTTATTTTTTATTTATTTTTATTACATTTATATCCCGCCCTTCTCCGAAGACTCAGGGCGGCTTACAAGCTTAGCAGTAGCCTTCATTCTATGTATATGCCTGCTTGTTAGGGCTTTCACACACACACCCCCAAGCGGCATTATTACAAAGTCAGCTTATTGCCCCCAACAATCTGGGTCCTCATTTTACCTACCTCGGAAGGATGGAAGGCTGAGTCAATCTTGAGCCTGGTGGGATGCGAATCTGCACTAATTGCAGGCAGCTGGTGTTACTTAAGGAGGCATTAGCCCACTGCTCCACCAAGGCTCATAATGCACTAACAATAGTAGTAAGATATCTTTTTTTCAAACTATTACTATATCACTCATAAAATTTAGGAGCAAGTATATCAGAAAATGTATTATAACATTCCACAGGAAAGCCATAAAATCCTAGTGTTTACAATTATCCAATGTTAAGATCATTTTTTAAAAAAATCATTAAAAGAGTAGTAGTATTTATTGCTAAAAACCTAATTGTAGGAGATTGATTTTAGGGGGGGGGGGAGAACCTCATGAGAAACAGGTTGACTATAAGATTTTAGGAGAATTTTTAAAATGGGAAGTTACATCTTCAGAGGAACTATGTAACTTATCTATTTCATTTCTACTAGCTGTAATCTTTTTTTAATCCTTAAGTGATTTGCCAAGATGTAACCAGATCTTCCACCATTTTCCCAATATTTAATGTAAAAATGTTAAAACATCTTTGTGCGTTTTTCCACTCCTGTTTCATTTTTTTCTGTTAAATTGAAAAGCAAAAAAGAAAACTAAACTATGATTACCAAATTCAGGAAAACCAGAATAAAAAGCTTAGTTATAAAAGCATAAAAGCCCTTTCCAGTTACAGAACGTAAGGGCATAGAACAGGGGTAGGCAACCTTGGCTCTTTTATGACTCGTGGACTTCAACTCCCAGAATTCCTGAGCCAGCCATGCTGAGGGGAAAGGCAGAGGTTTCCAAGCTGAGCCATGCTGGCTCAGGAATTCTGGGAGTTGAAGTCCACAAGTCATAAAAGAGCCAAGGTTGCCTACCCGTGGCATAGACTGAAGATCTGCCAATTATGAGGGTCATGATCTTGGAATCATGATTTTAATTTTACTTCCTATACTTTAGGAGGAGAATTGGTTCCACTGCCAGCTTTGTTCAACTGAAGGGCCATCTGTGATCACCTTATGGCTTTCTCATAGGTAGACCAGAGCAGAAAATCAACTGCACAGGAAGGCTACAATGACTTTTATTGAGATTGGTTATTATAACTGAATCTTGCAAGTCTGGCCATGCTGTACCTTTTTCTTCTAATTGTACTGTAGCTCAGTGAATTAGGAAGGTATCTAAGCTGGTCACTGTTCTGGACTTCTGAAAAATGTCTTAGTTTACTTTTTCCCAGACAATAGTTCCTGCATCAAGGTTGTTGTGTAGTGAGTTCGTTGCACAGGAATGAAGACGAGGTGAGTGAGTTCAGCAATAAACATGTTTATTTGCTTGCAAGATCTGAACTAGAGAACAGGGCTGCAGATAGCAGCAATTTATAGCCTGGCCCCTAGGTGGCAGCCAATAGGTTTAAAGCAACCTATTGCCACCTAGGGGCAGCCAATAGCAGCATTGGAGATGGGGTGTCTGAGCTGCTGGGAGCCGTTAGCTAGCTCCAGCTTACCACGTGGTGTCACAATCAAGCCCAATACATTACACCCCTCCCCTCTTAGGACGAACAACATCATAGCAACAAGAATGATTACAACAATACAAATTACAAAGTTTAACAATAGTATGAATAGGCTCCCGTTAACAGTACAATAAGACATTAATCAACATTATAGCTCCACTACTTTTTTGGTACAGTCTCATAGTCCACAATTAACACAAAGTACATACAACATTATAGCAGGAGGTTTGTGTGCCCTTGTGGAACGTCTGAGGGGTTCAGTCACTTTCTGGTCTACCAGCTTACCCACCTGGCCGGGTAGACCAGTGTCTCTTAATACAATTGAGTCAGGATAATTCGGTGCTCTCTGGCTGGCGTCTCCAGGTTGGCCCACCCCAGAGTCAGTGTGTTCAGCAGAGTCAGCACAGTGGCTGTGAGGATCAGGTTGGCTTGCTCCGTCAGGGGATCCATGTTGCACTTCTGGACTCCCCTCTTCTACAGCCAACTCCTCATTTCTTGAGCTGTGAGAGCCTTCAGAGTCTATGCATGGGTCAGCTTGGCTGCCAGATTGGGGACCTTGGAAGGGACTTATGACACAGTCTTCGCTTAGTGGCCGTTCTGGAAACTGCTTTCTGAGTTGATCAATGTGGCGTCTGACAACTCACCCTCCCTCCAGCCCCACTTTGTAAGAGAGAGGGCCTGACGTTTTAGTAATTTTTCCAGGTACCCACAGATACCCATGCCCATAGTTTCTTGCCCACACCCCATCACCCACTTGCAGCCCACTTGGGGGTTTTGGTCAAGAGGCTTCTGCTGCCACTCTTTCTGGATGCGACCTGTCCAGTTTTGTGATCAAATGCCTCCCTCATCGTAGTTCTGCAGGGCTTTTCGCAGTGGCAGTGCAGGGCGTGGAATGCTGGCAAAGTAAAAAATCTGCCAATCTGTGATGCCAGTCCCCAGTCACTATGTATTTCAGTGACTCTTTTGTGGTCCTTACCATGCTTTCAGCTTGACCGTTACTGGACAGATGAAAGGGGGCAGACGTTGCATGTCTGATGAGATTTGCCCTCAGGAAAGCCTGAAATTCAGCAGCAGTGAATTGGGCCCCATTGTTTGAAACTAAGACATCTGGCAGCCCATGTGTGGCAAAGAGTTTGCTCAGCACCTGGATGGTCCTAGCAGTAGTCATGTTTGCAACTGTAATTACTTCAAGCAATTTGGAGTGGCTGTCTACCATTATAAGGAAGAGCTGTCCCTGAAAGGGCCCAGCGAAATCTATGTGAATTCTGGACCAGGGAGTGTGTGTTTCCTCCCACCTGTGAACTGGAGCATGCGGCATTTCAGGCCTTGATTGCTGGCATGTATAACATCCATGCACCTGTGCCTCGATGGCCTTGTCTAAACCTGGCCACCATAGGTAGCTTCTTGCTAAAGCTTTCATACAGACAATACCGGTTACTTGGATGCCTAATGCATCAAACCAATCGAGTCCAATTAGGCTCATTCTCTGCCCCCCTACTACTACAACATCCAGGTGCCCAAAAAATCCTTTAAATTTAATGGCCAAGTTTGCTTCACCCTTGACTGTGACTTTAGCATTTTGAAAATCGGTTAAAATTATGTCAGAGGGCCTTAGCTTGACCCATTTTCTACTGAGACTGCACATGAGATTAAATGTGTCCAGAGAAATGATGGAAACGGCTGAGCCTGTGTCCAACTCCATTTTACAGGGGACGCCTTGTAGCTCCACCTGAAGTTTAAATTTGGGTCTGAGGGGGTGTCGGGCCCTGGTACAGCAGACACTTCTGTGGCTTGCACAAAACCCCACATTGAATGGCCCCGGGGCCCTGGTACCTCTCCTGGTCAGATCTTCTGACTGGCGCGTCAGTGGCTGGTCCCTTTGGTGAGCTCTGCATACTGCTGCAATGTGGCCAGTTTTGCCGCAGGCCTGGCACGTGGCTGACCGGAACCTGCAGTCTGCGCATTGGTGGCGGCCGCCACAACCTGGACATCTAGGTAAGAGATCTGCCTTGTAAGGAGTCTCTTGTTGCTTGCTGCTATGGTGCTGTGTGTCAGGCTGTCTGGGTAGCTTGTCGACTTTGGCCTCTTCCTCTTCTGATTCCTTGGTGTGTTCGGCATCCTCGTGGTGGACAGCTTCTTCGCGATGCGTTGTTTTGGTGGGCTGGATCGTTCAGACAGCTCCCCCAGCAGCTTTGTCTGCCATGACTTCATCCTGGGCTTCAGCGAATGACAGGTTTGCTCTAGTAAAAAGTTTTTGCTGCATCTCCCGATTTCACAGGCTGCAGATGAGCTGGTCTCGAAGTCGCTCTTCGATGTCTGAAAATCGACACAGGCGTGCGGCCTGCCTCAAGGCCACGATATACTCCAACGCAGTCTCACCCGGCTGCTGTATTCGTTGTTCAAAGGCGTAGCGCCATGCAATCATCGACATCTTCGGTTGGAAGTGTTCTCCGAGCTTCTTCTTTAGCTCAGCGTAGGAGACTGACTCCAGCGGCGTTGGTGCGAACAGGTTTTCAGCCAGATCAAATGTTGCTGGGCCACACACAAAGAGCAGCGTGGTGGCCTTCAGTCCATCCTCTGCAACCTGGTTCACCCAAAGGTAGTTTTCGACCTGGGACAGGTACGAGGGCCATCCTTCTGTTCGCTTGATGTCGAACTCTCACAGCCTTCCAACCTTAGGCATTCTTCTGGTGTTCGCGGCTTGTTCCTGTGTCTTCTGATCCTGCTTCTCTGTTGCCAAGGGACTGATCCACTGAGCGTATGGCCGTTAGCGTGTCTGGCTAGCTGACCGTAGGGGGGGAATGCTTTTCCTGCCAGGCGTGCACTGCCTCTCCCCTAGTGACTTGCAGCTCCTTCGGAGAAGCAGGATCCCACCTTCGTCGCCAGTGTTGTGTAGTGAGTTTGTTGCGCACGAATGAAGACGAGGCAAGTGAGTTCAGCAATGACCATGTTTATTTGCTTGCAGGATCTGAACTAGAGAACAGGGCTGCAGCTAGCAGCAATTTATAGCCTTCCCCCTAGGTGGCAGCCAATAGGTTTAAAGCAACCTATTGCCACCTAGGGGCAGCCAATAGCAGCACTGGAGACCGGGTGTCTGAGTTGCTGGGAGCCGTTAGTTAGCTTCAGCTTACCACGTGGTGTCACAATCAAGCCCAATACATTACACCAGTCATCTTACTTACTATCTATCTACAGGCTATCTTGAATCTTCCCTCTGAGATGTACAGTAGGGCAGGGGTCCCCAACCCCGGGTCCATGGAACAGTACTGGGCCGTGGCATGCCAGCAACCAGTCTGCACAAACAAGCAAAGCCCCATGCGCGAGATGCAGTCAGCACACAAAACCATGCACCCTCCAGTCTGTGGAAAAACCTCTCTCCACGGAACAGGACCCTGGTGCCCAAAAGGTTGGGGACCTCTGCGTTAGAGAATCAAATGTAGGAAGTCTCTACAGTACACATTACTGTATATACATCTCTGAAAAAACACAGTATTCAGAATGTAAAAAAGCAGAGTTAAGGCCAGAAAGCCATATACTTTTATGATGAGTTGGGGCCTATCTACTCAACTATTTTTTTCTGACATCCAATAAATATATCATAATTTCTTTTGCTCTCCTTTTCTTTTCCCTTCTCATTTTCTACTGCATCTGTGCACAGACTTGAAAAGGCACTTCAATTCAACAAAGCTCCGATCAAGTGGTCAAAAGCAGGACTTCCCTTTGAGTATTACAGTGGATGTTCTACTCCAGATGATTTAAAGGACTTCTGCATAGGAAGCTCTTTCCATAAGAGGGAAATGGCCAGTTGATTCCATTTCAGTATTTCAATCTGAGGCTTTGTTACTCAATTTCTGAGTGAAGCCATCACATGGTGAACCACATCACTGCACTGGTGTGCATTAAGGAAACATCTTGAGCCTTGACTGCCCCATCCGACAGTCTAACCCAGGCATGTCAAACTTGCGACATCACGTGATGTTGCGCGACATATCACAACTTTTTCTCCCATTGCCGGCAATGGGGTGGGCACGGTTTCAGGGCGACGCATCCAGCCTGCGGGCTAGCAGTTTCACATGCCTGGTCTAACCCATTGTACAAAAAAATAGTTCATCATGCCTGCAAACGGAGGCACTTGTAGTGTTTCTTCCAATGATTAGAAATAAAAAAGGCCAAAAGAAAGCTTTCTTATATAGTATTTCCAAGTGACCCATCATTAACTTTGTGAAACAGTCAGTTGGGAAACCCAGTGGCAGGGACAAAGAATATGCAACAGATTGTGCGCTCACTTCCAAATACTGATTGCTGTGTTGCAAAATGCTAATTACAGAGCTAGAGAAGATGCAGACCAGAGCAAACCAAATGATCAGATGGGGTATGAAAGTGATTCCCTGATGGGAAAAAGTGTATGCTATTTATAAAATAAGTGCAGGGAACATAGCAGAAATTTACAAAATTCATTGCCATATAGCCATGTTGTGAACTTCAATATGCATAGGGCCTTATGAGAAAAATGAATTATACCAAGACACAATGGACGGATAAACAATGGAATTCTCTTCCAAGATATGAGTGTATGGCCACAAATTAATACAAGAAAGGGCAATCAATGGCCACTTGTCTTCATACTTATCATAGACAGTTAAATAACAGTTGCCAGGTATTGAAGACTTGACTTTCCATAAGCAACTAAGGAAACTTAGCAGTAGTGATTTACAGACTTTTCTTTTTTTTAAATCATAGTTTAATGTGATCTTTTAGCTGGCTTATTCGGCCTACTTCCAAGCATGTACAGTTTCAGGAATTGACATGTTCGACTTTTTCCCTGAAAGAGATGATCAAGTTACTCATACTTATCCTATCAACTCCTGATATTCTATAAATAATTATCTCCGTGGCCTTAATGTTTAGGGGTTTTTGTTTTCATATGGACTGCTGAAGATTTTGCAAAAAGAAAAGTCTTCTGAACTGTGCATTGTGGCTTTGTTCTTCTGAATCTTATTCAAAGTCAGTCTTATTTTCAAATCTTCCCTTCCTAGCCTGAGGTATCCATCAGGGACTATTCTATAGTACCTTAGTCGTAACCATGGTAACCAACAAGTTCTTTTTTCTTTTCATTTATGCCAGTTTTAAATCTTGTTCATACCAAGAAAAAATATTATGTTTAAAAACAAAGCACAAACAAAACACATGTTAATATGTGGATTATTATTTTTTTTTACTTGCATTTCAAAATATTAATTGTCCATCTGTTCCTGAAGTTACTCAGGTTTCAGCACCTATTTTTTTTCCACAAAAGCCTGCAATAGGTAGTGATAAAGTACAAATGGGCAAATTTATAATCACACAGAAGGGCAAGGCCAGGATTTCCCATTTTTCTTCATTGGTTGAGATTGATTTTATTTATATAGCGTGGTGTTTTTGTGAGTAAATTTGTTTGGGGTCTTAAATTATATTTGACCTACCTCAGAACAGTCTGCAACCTAGTTGGCTGCAATAAAACTGTACCAAGTGAAGAAAAGATTAAAATATTAAGGTATTTGGAAGATGTAGAGAAGAATCTCAGCTCAGAAGAATATGGGGGGTGGGTGGGGAAGCTTCTAAAGTTTGGGAGAGAAGAGGCAAATGAGAGAAAGAAAGAAAAAAGTAGGCTTCGAGGGCGAAACAAATTGGAGACCTGAATGAGAATGAGAGAATGAGAGAACCCAAAAAAGGATGAGAGGGAAACTGTTACATGAGATGGTACCCTAAGATAATTACAGGGAGTACTTGTTTAGCAACTGTGGGGTGCAAGCAACCAGATACAGATACAAAGGATTCAAAATTACTGATCAAGCAAAGAGCTTGTAATATAGATAGAATAGAATATAAGGGTAAAGTAGTGTATCAGCAGAATCTTATTAAAAAGACTTTTGTTGATTTTTATTCTAAGTTGTATGCTAGAGATAAGATTAGAGATGTAGATATAGATGGATACTTGCTGAAAGCTAATATTCCTGTTCTTACACAAGAACAAAAGGAAGGGATGAACCAATTGATAACTGACAAAGAATTTTTTTTAGCAATTAAACAATTAAAAGTGGGTAAAGCACCGGGAACTGATGGTTTGACTGCCGTTTACTATAAAAATTTACAGTTAGAAATGGTGGAACCTTTAAGAGAATTGTTTAAGACAATTCAATTGGGAGGAGGAGTGCCTCCATCGTGGAAAACTGCCTTTATTTCGTTGATCCCGAAGGAAGATCAGGATGCTACCCAAGCCAAAAACTACAGACCAATATCGCTTTTAAATACTGACTATAAGATATTTGCAAAAATTTTAGCCAATAGATTAATGAAGGTAATGCAGCAAGTGATTCATAGTGATTAAACTAGATTTATAAGTGGTAGACAAATGAAGAATAATGTGAGACATATTGTAGACTTATTGGAATTCTTGGAAAGAAATAATCAGATCCCTGCAGTGCTGATCTTTTTGGATGCTGAAAAAGCCTTTGATCAATTGGACTGGCAATTTTTGATGAAAGTATTAGAGTAAATGGAATTTGGGGAAACAAATTTACAACCTATTAGGGCAATATATCAGAAGCAAACAGCTCATATAATAGTAAATAACAGTCTGACAGAATTATGTAATATTGAAAAGGGCACAAGACAGGGGTGTCCGTTGTCACCTTTATTGTTTGTTTTAACATTGGAAATATTACTGATTAAAATACGAGATTCAAATAAAATCAGGGGAATTCAAATAAGAGATCAGGATTACAAATTGAGGGCGTTTGCGGGTAACCTGGTTATTACAGTAACTCAGCCGGATTACTCAGTTGTAGAATTGATGGAGATAATAATGTTATATGCGAAGGTTTCTGGATTTAAGATAAATACACAAAAAACTAAAATACTGTCTAAGAATATGACTATAGCACAAAAGGCTGCTCTAGAAGAGCTAACGGGATTTGAAATAGTTAAAAAGATTAAATATTTGGGGGTATATCTGTCAGCCTCAAATGTGAAGTTATATAAAAATAATTATGAAATGTTATGGGGAAAAATACAAAAAGAACTAGATAGTTGGAAAAAACAATTGTCTTTATTGGGAAGAATTACAGCAGTGAAGATGAATGTTTTGCCAAAATTTTTATTTTTGTTTCAAATGATACCTATACTTAAAAAGGATTTAAATTTGGAGGAATGGCAAAAAGGAATTAATAAATTTGTCTGGGCAGGGAAAAAGCCACGAGTTAAATTTAAGATAATGCAAGATATGCGTGAAAGAGGTGGTCTTAAAATGCCTAATTTTAAATTATATTATGAGGCTGCTGCTTTGTCATCGATAAGTGACTGGTTTAATTTAACACAAGGGAGATTATTAAATCTTGAGGGTCATGATTTGTTATTTGGTTGGCATGCATATTTATTGTATGATAAGAAGGTGGATAATGTGTTTAAGATACATATTTTAAGGTTTGCTCTGTTGCGAGTTTGGAAAAAGTACAGACACAAGTTAAATTATAAGATCCCTATTTGGGCAATACCTAAACATGCAATAGAAAATATAAATGTGGGATTTAAACAGGATGAGACTACATATAAGGAAATCTTAAGTTTAGAAAGGAATGTATGGCAATTAAAGCCATATAATATTTTAAAAGAAGAAAAGATTGTACAAACTTGGTTCCAGTATGGGCAATTACAGGCAAGATGGAAAGAGGACCAGAAAGTTGGCTTTTCGATGATTGATGAAAATTTGGTAAAACAAATTAGAGATCAAGGTCAAGCACATATAAAAAGGATATATAATGCATTGATAGAAATTGATTCAGAAACAGAACTTGTTAAAGATTGTATGATAAAGTGGGCCCAGAATTTTCAAGAAGTTATAACAATGGATACTTGGGAAAGATCTGGGTTAGAAATGTAAAATTTACACAGGTCCAAAACTTAAGAGAGAATTTTTTTTATTGAAAAGTTTTACCATACATTTTATCTTTAACAATCCCCCCTCCCCCCACCCCTACCTAACCCTCCCTATCCCTCCCCCCGATTCCCCCCTCCCCCCGACTTCCCAGAGCTAAGTACAAGGTATAGAAACAAAGAACAATCATAAACATCCATATGCTAAAAACAATAAACTATTGATTCTATCGCCCTCTAGCTCATATAAAATGACTACAAGCAATACTAATGTTACATATAAAAAGAAAGGAAAAAAAAGAAAAAGAAAAAAGAAAACTTATTCAAATGCTAAGTGAAACTTTTTAGTCCCATATTTGTTCTGAATATAATCAATCCACTTTTTCCACTCCATAATATAACGTTCTTGAGAATGATCTTTCAAGTAAGCCGAGATCTTTGCCATTTCCGCCAGGTCAGAAACCTTTAGAGTCCATTCTTCTATAGTCGGCAGTTCCTCCTTTTTCCAATATTGACCTATTAAGAGTCTTGCTGCTGTAATTAAATTCATCAACAACTTAATGTCCACAACAGTAGCATCTGTAATTATGCCCAGCAAAAACAATTGCGGACAAAACTTTATCCTTTGCTTAAAGATCTTCTGCATATTCCACCAAATTTTTATCCAAAAGGCCTTAACCTTTTTGCAGGTCCACCATATATGAAAATACGTTGCATCTTCACCACCACACCTCCAACATTTAGGTTGATAATTCGGATACATACTTGCAAGCTTTTTAGGATCTAATTGCCATCTATAAAACATTTTATAAAAGTTCTCTCTTAGGTTTTGGGCTTGCGTAAATTTTACGTTCCTCACGCAGATCTTTTCCCACGTGTCCATTGTAATAACTTCTTGAATATTCTGGGCCCATTTTATCATACAGTCTTTAACAAGTTCTGTTTCTGAGTCAATATCTATCAATGCAAGATAAATCCGTTTGATATGTGCTGGATCCTGATTTCTAATTTGCTTTATCAAATTTTCATCGGTCATTGAGAAACCAATTTTCTGATCTTCTTTCCACCTGGCACGTAACTGAGTATATTGAAACCAAGTTTGAACGATCTTCTCATCTCGCAAGAGATTGTACGCTTCAAACACCAAACATTCCTTTCCAAGCTTAAGATCTCCTTATACGTAGTCACATCATGTTTGAAGCTAACATTTATGTTTTCTATTGCATGTTTCGGGATTGCCCACAACGGCATCTTGTAGTCTAACTTATGTCTATACTTCTTCCAAACTCTCAACAATGCCTGTCTTAAAATATGCACTTTAAACACATTATCTACCTTCTTATCATACAACAAATATGCATGCCAGCCAAATAACAAGTCGTGGCCCTCAAGATTTAATAATCTCCCTTGTGTCAAATTAATCCAATCACTTATTCCTGACAACGCAGCAGCTTCATAATATAATTTAAGATTAGGCATTTTAAGACCACCTCTTTCACGAGTGTCCTGCATAATCTTAAGTTTAACTCGTGGCCTTTTCCCTGCCCACACAAATTTATTGATACCCCGTTGCCATTCTTCCAAATTAGAGTCTTTTTTAAGAATCGGTATCATTTGGAATAAAAATAAAAATTTAGGCAGGACATTCATTTTCACTGCTGCAATTCTTCCCAGTAAAGACAATTGCAATTTCTCCCAACTCTCCAATTCTTTTTGAATTTTTCCCCATAGCTTTTCATAATTATTTTTATATAACTTTGCATTTGAGGGTGACAAATACACCCCCAAATATTTGACCCTTTTAACAATCTCAAATCCAGTTAATCCTTCTAAAAGGGCCTTTTGTGGTGTTGTCATGTTTTTGGCCAAAATTTTTGTTTTTTGTACATTAACCTTAAATCCAGAAACCTTCCCATATTGCATTATTATCTCCATCAGGTCCACAACAGAGTTTTCTGGCTGAGTCACCGTAACAACCAGATCGTCTGCAAACGCCCTCAGTCTATAATCCTGATCTCTAATTTGAATACCCTTAATTTTTTCCGAGTTCCGTATTTTTATCAATAATATCTCCAATGTTAAAACAAATAATAAAGGTGATAACGGACACCCTTGTCTTGTGCCCTTCTCAATATTGCATACTTCAGTGAGACTATTGTTAACTATTATACGGGCAGTTTGTTTTTGATATAATGCCCTAATTGGTTGTAAAAATTTATCCCCAAAATTCATTTTATCTAAAACTTTCATCAAAAATTGCCAATTCAATTGATCAAAAGCTTTTTCAGCATCTAAAAAAAATTAGCGCCGCAGGGATCTGGTTGTTCCTTTCCAAAAACTCCACCACATCAACTATATGCCTCACATTATTTTTCATTTGTCTACCACTAATAAACCCGGTTTGATCCCCATGAATCATCTGTTGCAGAACCCTCATCAGTCTATTAGCTAACACCTTAGCAAATATCTTGTAGTCTGTATTTAAAAGTGATATTGGTCTGTAGTTTTTTACTTGAGTAGCATCTTGATCTTCCTTCGGAATCAAAGAAATAAAAGCAGTTCTCCAAGACGGAGGCACCTTTCCCCCCCTCTGAATTGCCTGAAACAATTTTTATAAAATGTTTTATAGGTGGCACTTAGACCCTAAAAATTAGCAAGTATGTATCTGAACTGCCAGCCTAAATGTTGGAGGTGTGGTTTTGAGGGTGCAACAAATTTTCATATATGGTGGACTTGTAAAAAGGTTAAAGCCTTTTGGATTAAAATTTGGTGGAATATGCAAAAGATATTTAAGAAAAGGATAAAGTTTTCTCCGCAATTGTTTTTATTGGGTATTATTACAGATACTACTGTTATAGACACTAAGTTGATGTTGCATCTAATTACGGCGGCAAGACTTTTAATTGCGCAATATTGGAAGAAGGAGGAACTGCCGACTATAGAAGAGTGGACTTTGAAAGTTTCCAACTTGGCGGAAATGGCAAAGATTTCAGCATATTTGAAAGACCAATCGCAACAGAGATATATTGTGGAATGGAAAAGATGGATTGAATATATTCAGAATAAATATGGGACTAAAAAGTTTCATTTAGCATTTGAATAAGTAGTGAATTTTTATGATGTATGATTAGTTATTTGTTACTTTATTAATATTATCACTATGGAGAGTTAAAGTCCGATAGAACTTAATGTTTTATTTTTGTTGTTAGCATATTTTAGTTTATGTTTGTATTATTATACCCTGTATTCAGCTCTGGGAAGTCGGGGAGGGGGCAGGGGAGGGGAGGGGAGGGTTGGGGAGAGGGGAGGGGGAAGAGGGAGTCTACTGTATTTAAAAATGTATTGTAAAACTTTTTAATAAAAAAAAATTACTGGTCAAGCCTATGCACAGGCATCTTCTCAGATTAATTGTCTGCACCTGGGTAGAACTAGGTACTAGATGGCATTCAGGGAGGGTTGGACTTCATCGTCTTCTGACTACATAGAGACTTCAAACTGATTCCTCGCTTGACTCCTCCCCCTGGCTCTGCCAGTCTCTCCCCTACAGCAACTTCAGTTGGGACTGGTTGGTTGCGAAGGGAAGTGGCTGCCAAGAGAAACTCTGACTGTGCTTGATCTCGCTTCAGCTATCCTTTGCTTTAGAGACCTGCAAAGGTTATATGTGCAAGAATTGCTCACCAAGTTACTTCTCCATCACCATCATAACTATGAATGGTCACTGTATGAGGCAGTTGCTAAATGAGGATTACTGTCTATTTGCCAAGGGAGTGAAGACAGCCAATCCAGCTGGGAAGGACAGAGGAAAAAAAATCCAGAAAACTGCCCCATGTTTTTCAATGGAGGAGGCAGCCAGGCGGCAGCTCAGAAAGTAGCTCCCACTCTCTTCTAAGCCACCTTCCATCTGGTCACATGACCCAGAGTGGAATTTGCTATTAAGAATGGGAAAGAATTCTAGAAGCTGTATAGGCTTCCCTTGCCTTGGTTTCCCCAGAAAATTTGGCTCATCTGAGCTCACCCTGAAAGAAAGAACTGCAATTCTTCCTATTTGAAATCACAAAGATACTCAAGGCACTTAAACCATTACAGGTGTGGTTAACCCAACCTGAGTTTCCAGGTTCTCTCATGGGCTGGTGGCCTAGCAAGTCAGCAGCAGGCTTATTTGGCAGTCTTGATGTGAGACCTGTGTTCAATCAAGGATTCAGTTATCTAACATGTCAGTAGGCAATCCGTTATAAAATAAATAACAGCACTTAATGTACCCTGAACTGTCCCAGTAAATAAGCCTGTAATTAATATATTCTTTGGACTAATTAAAAGTATCAAAACTCCAGGAAAACACAAAAACTTTTCAGAGTATTCTCCATATACAGTATGCAGGTTTTCTTCCTGCCTTTACATTGTAATTTTATATAGCAATAGCAATAACTATTGCTCTCTCTAAGAGGTTTACAGAGTCAGCATATTGCCCCCATCAATCTGGGTCCTCATTTTATTGACCTCGGAAAGATAGAAGGCTGAGTCAATCTTGAGCCGGTCAGGATCAAACTGCCAAACTGCTAGCAGTTGGCAGTCAGCAGAATTAGCCTGCAGTACTGCATTCTAACCACTGTACTACCACGGCTCTGTATTCTTATATAAAATACAGTCATCCATACTTTTGACATAATTCCTTCTCTCTCTCTCTCTCTCTCTCTCTCTCTCTCTCTCTCTCTCTCTCTCTCTCTCTGTGTGTGTGTGTGTGTGTGTGTGTGTGTAAATTGGCCACTAAACTACTTGTGCAAGCCAGCTGGAGTTTTCCAATAATGCTGACCTGGACTATTGGAAAACCATGACATCAATAACTAAATCCATGAAGCAGCTTGTTCTCTAATTAATTTTTTTTCAGGTTACATAAAATATCTGAATCTAAAACTAAAATCTGATATCCAAAGGATGTTAGGGAAGATTTAAAATGAGACTGTTAAAGCCTCATTTGTAAAGAAAGCTCGGCCACAAATGACACCGAATTAGTCTATGACAGATGAAATCATCTTTGGGGAGTAAATGCCTACATGTTTGTTGCTACCTATTTATTGTGTACTACATGGCTCCTTAACTGTCATTAGGAGCTTCTCTGTAGTTAAATGTGTTGTGCAAACATGGAGCGGCTGTCATTTAAAGATAACATTCACCAGTGTCTGAAAACAAGTAACAGTAAAGCCACAAGTACTTGGGAATAGCCTAAAAGTTCCTTGCCCTGTCAGTCCATCTATCCCACCCCATTTTAAAAATAGGGAAACAGCCTGAGCTGCACTATGGATTCCAATAAAATGAAATAAATGAATGGCTACAAAAGAGATTTCTTGTTTAAAGGCTGTTTTATGGTTGTCTTTTAGATCACATAGTGTACTGGGACTTCTGCAAATACCCTGACCAGTATCTATATTTAGCACATGCATTAAAGATGTCAATACTATACTATCAAATATAAGCACTAACTGACTGCAAAAAAAAAAAAAACCAACTAATGTACAGCACATCTGCAGTTATAACCTGTGATGCAAAATCAGCAAAGAAAAAACAAAGCCAAACAGTGCACCACCATAATGGAAGACCTGGCTGGAAAATAAGAATAGCAAACTGAGATCAGGTGCAAGACCAATGAATATCACATAAAAATAAGGAAGATTAAAGAAGCAATGGAAATAATAAAGTACCAAACAACTGCTATAGCTAGGAAGATCGGCAGATATGAAGCTCGAATTGCACACTATAGGCAGAATCTCCAATTTCAGTCCAATCAGAAACATTTATGTTTTTAATTTTGTCTATTTTTTGTTTTAATATTTTTAGCTTTTAAAAAAAACACTATTGCTTGTATCTCACCCTCCTTATGTTCATCTATGACCATAATAAAGATTTGGTTTGATGTTCATAGTTATTCATTATTGTCCCAGGATCAATGAATCAGACATCACAAAAAGACAGACATTTATTTTGTGCCAGATAATATTACTAATTGATCCACACAGAATAGTATTATTACTGTCCAGCTATCCATCATGGCAATTGTATTTTTCTCATTTGAAATTGGAGTTACTAGGAAATGAATATGATACTTTTGGAATTCATTGTTGTTAGCTGTGAAGTCGTGTCCAACCCATCGCAACCCCATGGACAATGTTCCTCCAGGCCTTCCTGTCCTCTACCATCTTCTGGAGTCCATTTAAGCTTACGCCTACTGCTTCAGTGACTCCATCTAGTCACTTCAATCTCTGTCGTCCCCTTCTTCTATTGCCCTCAATTTTTCCCAACATTAGACTCTTCTCCAGTGAGTCTTTCCTTCTCATTAGGTGGCCAAAGTATTTGAGTTTCAACTTCAGGATCTGGCCTTCTAAAGAGCAGTCAGGGTTGATCTCCTCTAGGACTGACCAGTTTGATCTCCTTGCAGTCCAAGGGACTCGCAGGAGTCTTTTCCAGCATCATAGATCAAAGGCTTCAATTCTTTGGCACTCAGCCTTTCTTATGGTCCAACTTTCACAGCCATACATTGCAACTGGGAAGACCATAGCCTTGACTATACGCACTTTTGTTGACAGGGTGATGTCTCTGCTTTTTAGTTGGAATTCATAGCACATGTCTATTGATTAAGTGTGAAACTTTGAGGAAATTGCAAAGTTTTGATGATTTAGTTTGACTTAGAACTTCTCAACATCACAACTGCAAGAAACTTCAGAAATTTCAGCAATATATAGCTTGATTATCCTACCACCAGTATTCTCAAAAGTATTTCAAATAGCTAATCATGCTATTATCAAAGCAAACAGCTTTACTTTGATTCTTATCTGTTGCCATGGAACAAAAGAAGTTATTATCATGCTACTAAGAGCAAAACTTAAAATTATTGTTCTGTCTACTCAAATGCTTGAATTTTAATGGCATATCAAAGCTGTATTCAAATGCTCAGAAAGAATGAATACCAACTTATTTGAATTTCATGGAACATATTCTTCCTTTCCAGCTGCCATTTCTATATTTGGCATAATTTCAAATACTTCCTCTTGGATCATTTTCCATAAAGTAGTTATACAGTAAAATTTATATGCATTACCTGCCTTTAGCATTTTATTGTACTGTAATACTGTCAGTGTAGATATTCAAGATCATGCCAATAATAAAAATAGCTGGAAACCCTTTTTCACTTGTGAACTGAAGTTCACAGTCTGCATTTTTATCAGTTCCCTTATTTGTTGTGCATGTTTGTCTGTAGAGCACAATTGTGTTTATAGTAGACATCTTATATGGTCCTCAGTTCCCTAAAGATCATACAACCTGGACTCAAATGGAATAAATAACATACAAACATGATTTAATCTTAAAATCTTAGTTGAATTAGCTATCATTTGTATGTCTTACTCATTGGATTCCCAACATATTCTGTCCTGAGCTTTAATAAGCAAATAACCGTGCAGAGCTTCCTGGTTTCCTAATATAGATGCTATAATATGGTCCTGTCACATCACTGGAGGATTTCTGAGACACATGATTTTTTAAAGCCTATTTTAATATATTCTGCCTCAACCAGGGGTAGGCAACCTTGGCTCTTTTATGACTCGTGGACTTCAACTCCCAGAATTCCTGAGCCAGCTGGCTCAGGAATTCTGGGAGTTGATGTCCTCGAGTCATAAAAGAGCCAAGGTTGCCTACCTCTGCTCTAGACTAATCCTAGACATATGTAGTGTAGTTAGGAGTGCTTATAACCAGCTTTGGATTGTGTACCAACTACGCCTTTTCCTGGAAAGGGTCAGCCTGCCAACTTTTACCCAATAATATCCTCATGTTTAGGGTAGAGTAATGCACAGAGTATGTGCACTTATGACAATGGGATGGCCAAACTGCTGAGTGGGACATCTGGTCATAAGTTGTGATGTTTCTGTTAAAGCAACTATGCTGCTTTCCAGTCATTTTATTGACTGAATTGGTTTAAAATGGCATAGCAAGCCTTAAACAACTGGGGATACCTGACAGACTGCTTTCAACATTATAGATTTGGTTGATTATGGAGTTTCATGGAAAATGCTGGTATTATTTAAGAGATGCCTACTGTTATCTCTTTGTCTCCTAATTCTTAGCTCAGGTCCTTCCTTCTCAGAAAGTTTTTTTTCTTGTTCTTCTTCTGTTCAGTTGTGTCAGAGACTGCCTGAAGACATTCCTGCAGTTTTCTTGGCAAGGTTTTTCAGAAGTGGTTTGTCCTTGCCTTCTTCCCTGGACTGAGAGAGAGTAACTAGCCCAAAGTCATCCAGTTGGCTTCATGCCAATTTGGGACTAGAATGATTTCTAGCTTGGTACTATAACTACTACTCCCAACTGGCTGTGATTTCATTTTCTAATTATTTTTCCCTTTTCCTACTTTTTAAGTGAGCATATTGCCAGTTATTTTAACATATACTATTTCATCAGAAGACTTTAATAACTGTTACTTTATCATAAGCTATTTTGAGATGTTATTGATAATTGGTAGAGCTGCATAGTTACTTCATTAAGATAGAAAATGTTAGACTTTGCAGAATAATATGCTAGAGTAGTAAACAAGCCATAGCAAAGTACACATGTACATATTCATACATGATTTTTTTTTTGCTTTGGCAGTTATTACATAATACAATGATCATACATAATCTGTTTAGTTTTGGCTTAGGATGTTGGGTGGTCTGTAAACAATGTTTTAGCAGGTTACATGAATAGGCTGTTGTGGCTTAGTCAAGAAGTCATGGTTAAAATAAATCACAACTCAGTGCAGTGTAAGAACTGAAACAATGAATCTCGGAAGATTTGAACAAAGAACCAAAGTTATTTTAATTTTCTCCCTCCTTTCCCTGTAAAGATGTGTATTGCGGTCTATGATTCAGGAGAAGCAAAAAATGACTCAGAACTGGATGAAGGCAAACCCCCAGAAATACACTTTGCCTGAGTCTAACGGTATGTAGGAAAAACCTTGGGATGTAATGGTATGTAGGAAAGACCTCGAGAGATGAGCTCAGGAGATGCTGCATAGGGAGAAAGGGCACAGCCAGCAGCTGGATAGTGGACAAAATAAGAAACTCAGGTGGGACCATCCTAGTTACTTAAACTATAAAGGAGATGGTGGGAGATTTGAACTTTCAGACTTACAAGATTCTGTTCGTGTAGCTTCTGTTCATGTAAAGTAGAATTAGCTTATCTGGTTATGTTACCTGTCTAGTCTACCTGGTAAGGGAACATACTGTTTTCCTGTCACTGTTCCCCTGTAATTGGCATTTCGAAGAAGACTTTCCTCATCTGTGAGATATTAATAATAATAAATAATATACCTTTATTGTCAAAGTACAACATGCGTACATTGAGATTAGCTGAGCCTCCCCCCCCGTGCTCTCTCCCCCCCAACACACAGTGGCACAAACCCTCCATCCTACCACACCATGTGAACCAACTACACCACACATCGGCCTCCCAAGTCAATTCTGCATAAGTTCACAGAGATTATGTCCCATTTAAAAGCCTAACAGCCCATGGATAAAAACTATTTTTCAGCCTGTTGGTACGGCTGGCTATATTCCTATATCTCCTACCGGATGGGTGTGAGTCCAGGGTGTGAGTCATCCCTGAGAATCTTCCTCACTCTTTTAGTCTTCAAGACTAAAAGCTTTCAATAGTGCTCTTCCCCATATTAATTTGGCCTTGTTTTAAAGCTATAGAGTTAGTAAACTTGTTAGCAATAGATCAAGTTCTACAAGTACAGGCAATCCTCAACTTACAATAGTTCATTTAGTGACCTTTCAAAGTTACAACGGCACTAAAAACAGTGACCTATGACCATTTTTCACACTTATGACTGTTGCAACATCCGCATGGTCAAGTGATCAAAATTCAGTTGGCAACTGAGTCATATTTATGATGGTTGCAGTGTTCCAGGATCACGGGATCATCTTTTGCAAACTTCTGAAAAGCAAAGTCAACGGGGGGGGGGGGGGAGCAGATTCACTTAAAAACCATGTAACTAACAACAACAACAACAACAACATCATCATAATAATAATAATAATAATAATAATAATAATAATAATAATAATAATAATAATAATAATAATAATAATAATAATAAGAAGAAGAAGAAGAAGAAGAAGAAGAAGAAGAAGAAGAAGAAGAAGAAGAAGAAGAAGAAGAAGAAGAAGAAGAAGAAGAAGAAGAAGTAGTTGGAAGGGACCTTGGAGGTCATCTAGTCCAACCCCCTGCTCAGGCAGGAAACCCTATACCATTTCAGGCAAATGGCTGTCCAGTCTCTTCTTAAAAAACTTCCAGTGTTGGAGCATTCACCACTTCTGGAGGCAGGTTGTTCCACTGGTTAATTGTTCTAACTGTCAGGAAGTTTCTCCTTAGTTCTAGGTTGCTTCTCTCCTTGACTTGTTTCCATCCGTTGCTTCTTGTCCTGCTTTCAGGTGCTTTGGAGAATAGCTTGACTCCCTCTTCTTTGTGGCAGCCCCTGAGATATTGGAACACTGCTATCATGTCACCCCTCACCCTTCTCTTCATTAAACTACACATACCCAATTCCAGCAACCATTCCCTATTACATCAATTCACTTAATAACTGTGGCAGGAAAGGTGATAAAATGGGGCAAAACTCACTTAACAACAAAAAAATGGGCTCAGTTGTGGTCATAAGTCGAGGACTACCTGCGTTGTGTAAAGAATTTATTTATTTTATTTTAGGGGAGCTTCATTGGCTGAGTCCTGGTCCCAGTGTGTGCATTTTCCATACATACTGTACATGACTTTTCCCTTCCCTTCCTCTACTTATGAGTTTTATACACCATGATTATGTTCTAACCCATCCAGATATGACCTTTGTAAGCCAAAACATCCAAAGTATAAGCAAGTGTTTGGATCCTCTGATCATTTTCATCACTTTCTTATGCACGTTTTCCAGTTCTGCTGTACATGGGACGTTTGGATGAGGGAAATTTCCCCCTAATGTACCATTTTATACTTATTTGAATTCTACTGCATTTTTAATTTGGGTAGTTACTCATTCCTTCTGGAGTTGTTCACAGTTACTTAGGGGTTTCTTTGTGTTAAATAGTTTGGCATCATCTACAAACTTACTCAACACACTGCTTACTCCAAGTCAAGACCATTAATGTTTAAAAGTACTAGCCCCAAGACAGATCCTCCAGAGACCCCATTTCTTACCTATCTCCAGTGAGAAAACTGCCCATTTAGTTTTCCTGTTTACTTTCTGTCCCTTAAAAGGATAGCTCCTCTTTATCTCATGACATTTAAATATCCCCAAGAGGAAGTTTGTCAGACTGTTAAATCTCAGTACATTGTATTGGCGGGATTACACCTATCTTGATGCCTGTTGATGCAAAAAACATTTTAAAAGCTGAGGCTGGATTTATCTTTGCAGAATCCATGTTGATTTTCTGTCCCTTGGTGCACCTAGTTATTTTTCTTTTATTACAGTTTCCACTAATTTGTCCAGGAGAGGCCCTGAGCGGTCTTATGATTTCCCAGATCTCCCTCAAATCCCTTTAAAAGTAACCGGCATATTGGCTATTTGAGTTCTCTGACATTAAGCTTTATTTGAAGAACAATTTAGATGTTTTTGATGGAAGGTTCAGCAATTGCACTTTTGATTGTTTAAAGAACTAGGCAGATGTCATCAGGATCTAGTAATTGGTTACTGTAAAGCAGGGGTGTCATTGAGGGCTGCATCAGCATTGCGGTTGCCCTCAGGGGGGCGGGTGGGTGTGGCCAGGGTGGGCGTGGCCTACTGGGTGGGTGTGGCTAGAGTGAGTATGGCCAACTGGGTGGGTGTGGCCAGCTCTACATCATTTGCCTCAAGGGTGCCTATGGGGGCCTGGGCAGGAGTGGGACAGATTTGAGGGTCTCTGGTGGAAGCGGGGTCTCTGGGCCAGGGCCAAGGCAGTGGGGGCCGTTCCCTCACTGTTTCCAGGATGGCTTCACGGGCCACATGAAACCCCCGGGCCTTGTGTTTGACATGTCTTCTGTCAGGTTTTTCAATATGTCTTACAATATTATTTCTTCCTTCCCCCATTTACTTAAATAATTCAGATTCCCCTCACAAGGAAGCAGTACAGATCCAGGTATGTCTCTTACATTTTCAATAGCAAAGACAATTCAAAGAACTCATTTCCTTTGTAGTTTCCCTATCCTCCTTCAGTATTCCTTTCCTTCTTTTGATGTCTAACAGCCCAATCACTTTCTTGGATATAATTTTCTGCTTCAAATTATATTTAAAGAAATTCTTATTTTTCTCTTTAATGCTTTTCTTTTAACCATACACTCCTTAAACACTTTTCTCCATTTATTTATTATTTATTCAATTTCTATAGCTGCCCATCTCAATCAATGACTCTAGGTGGCTTACAATTCCAAAAGTACAGGTAGTCCTTGACTTACGACAGCTCATTAGTGACTGTTCAAAGTTACAACGGCACTGAAAAAAGTGACTTATGACCATTTTTCACACTTATGACCATTGCAGCATCCCCATCGTCAAGTGATCAAAATTCAGATGCTTGGCAACTGACTCTTATTTATGACAGTTGCCATGTCCTGGTGTCATGTGATAAAATTTTGTGACTTTCTGACAAGCAAAGTCAATGGGGAAGCCAGATTCACTTAACAACCTTTTTACTAAATTAACAACTGCAATGAATCAATTAACTATGGCAAGAAAGGTCGTAAAATGTGGCAAAATTCACTTAACAGAAATTTCAGGCTCAGTTGAGGTCATAAGTGGAGGACTACATGTATAAAAAAATTAAAACAATAAAAACCCTTTCAATACAATAAGAACATCCAAAATAAGTACACTGTACATCACAGCTGAGATACTTAGCCAGTTTCTTATCACCTCACACTTTTTTCCCCTCCTTTTTTCAGTCTCCTGTACATCAGTCCACTTATTTCTGAGAAATAGTTGAATGTGTCTCTGTTGGACCCAGCCAATGTTTTCTAACTTGCCCATGTGCATTAAGATAATTGTTTGCTCAGTCCCACAATGAATCTGTTCAGAGTCACCATTTAGGATTTGAATCTGATTTTTCCAAGATCAGCTGTTATTCTGGATCAAACTGCTGTATTGTGATTGATCCCTTTGTTAAGACTCCTGTGCTGGTCTATATAAGCAGGTGTTATCACTATTAACAATTCTTTCCAGATAGCAGAACTCGTGGAAACACCTTTTATCATCTAGAAATACCTTTATTTGCATGTACAGTAGATTACAGCAGATGAGGTGTGTTAAGATGATATTTGGTTGGTATTCCCAAGGTCAGAAGACGGTAATTACTCACAGTGTCTGCATGTGTGTCTGCCAGTTATGAAGGAGCACATGTGTGTCTCCCAGTTATGGAGGAAGAAAGCCTCCAGGGAGCAAGAAGGAGGAAGTCCATCCCAGAAAAGGGGAGGAAAGAGGAAATACATCATAGGGTAGGATGGGGTCTGGCTGCCCACATTGTAATTTCCCCAAAACAGCCACATGGTGGCAGCACAGCTGTTCTGACGCACACAACCACAGAAGAGGTTTTGAACTGTCTTCATCATGATGTGGGCACAAGTGTACTACAGTAATGGTAATTAAAATTTCCCATTATTATAAAAATGTTGCCTTTGCAAGCCTTCCTAATTTCTAACATTTGAAGATTTCTCTGGGCCTTTTGTTCAGATGAGGAATAACCTTGCCCTAAAACCAGATGATGCCAGCCATAGCAGCTCTGTGGAGGATCTGGTAGTCTAATCTTTGCTAGTGTGCTGTGTTTTTATCCTCCTTGGGCTTGAGCAACACTTACTCCTTTGTGCCTTTCCCTGCCGTTTATATAAAGTTGCATCCAGAAAACTTTATATCCTACTAATTCTCTCCACTATGTTCTTGTTTGTAACCAAGGGCTCTATCATTCTCAAGAGACCTCTAGTATTGGGGGGGGGGGGGAAATGAAAATAATGGGAAAATAGAGGAGGGGAAGAGAAAGAGGAAAAAGTGTAGGGTAAAGGGGAAAAGAAAGGGAAAAGCATTGACTTCCAACTCTTTTTGGTGCAGTATATACAATAACATACAACCTCAACTTTTTACTTTTACATAATATATACTAGCCATATCTAAAATCAATCATTCAGAATAGGGCTGGAAAGGACCTTGGAAGTCTTCTAGTCCGATCAGGAGACCCTATACCAGAGGTAGGCAACCTCGGCTCTTTTTTGACTCATGGACTTCAACTCCCAGAATTCCTGAGCCAGCCATGCCATGGCTGGCTCAGGAATTCTGGGAGTTGAAGTCCATGAGTCAAAAAAGAGCCGAGGTTGCCTACCCCTGCCCTATACCATTTCAGACAAGTGACTGTCCAGTTTCTTCTTAAAAACCTCCAGTGATGAAACACCCACAACTTCTGACAGCAAGCTATTCCACTCTCTAATCAGCAAAACCTAAAATCAAAGTTTCATTTTTTTCCCACTTCAAGCACAAGTCCAAAAGCAGTTTCCAAGTAGAAACAAAGTTAATTGCATTGTTGTCTTTAATCAGTCAATATAGCCATCTTTGCTAACGCCATCAACTTTTGCAGCCCTTTGTCCCGTTGTGGGAATCTGTATTTTATATTTGGATAAACGAATAAAAAAATTGAAGTGCCAAAAGACTTCTAGCATCAACACAGAAACACTTGTTGTTGGCATCAGATTTTTCATTTCCTGTCTTGTCCATCTTGGCCCTATTCCTTATAGCAATTTCTGAACAGCTGCACCCTTCTGAGCCACACACTGCCCAGTGTCCAATGGTTTCATCCAAAGATTGGTTTGTGATGCAGTTCTCCCACGGCCAAGTTGCTTTTGGATTAGGTGGAGACCCACATTCTTGTATGAGTTCAACTTATCCAAAAAAAGTTCCCTGGTGTCCAGTATATCTAAACCTACTTCCTGGCCCCATCATGAACAACATTTCTGTTCTTACGCGTCTAGGGAAGAGTCAGAATAAAATTGCCACAGCTTGTGCTAGAGTAATTCTAGCCTTTGGAACAAATCGACCAGGTAACACCCTCTGAACCCAGCAACGAGAAAAAGATTTGTTGTACAATAATAGGATAATTTTAATAAACTGGTATCTTGTGCTTATGCTGTGGAAAATTTCAGAGCTGTTACTGTATTGCTTTAGAGTGGTTTGTTGTTAAACAACAGCTGTTGCTAAGTAGGCAGTGTGAAGGATAATAACTGCTGCTGATTGCCTCAGCCATATTGTGGCAACTTGGTTGGCTGATGCAATTTTTTTTCCCTTTTCTATTGGCAATAGCAAACTTATTGTTCTAAGTGACCATTTATATGATAATTTTAAAGGGAAAATGTAGTGCACATTTGAGATAGCAAATAAGGACAAAATTGCATACACAATTTATGCCAATAATGGAGCCCTCCCTCTAGGTTACGCCAATCTGTAACATGTGCATTGTGCTATTATAGAATACATTTTAGAATTACCCTTTAGCAGAAACACAGTCAGAAATTGACAAGGACATCCATGAGTATTGTTGTGTGGCCAGGTTTCTTTGCTGCATCCTTCTAGCTGAATGCAGACCATGGATTGTGGCCTTTAGATCCTTCCTAAGGACGTCGTATGATCAGATTTGCTAAGGAGTGAAGTCCCAATTGCTTCTTGCCAGAAAGTTTTTGCCGAGTTGCCCAGAGGAGTGTGGGCATTACAGGGAGAGACCAACATCCAATTTCACAAAGGGGCTCAAAGGAGAATCCATCAAGAGCAGCTGCATTGCTCCACATGGAAGAAATGTTCCTTGGCAATGTGGTTCTTCCTGCTTAGTGATCTGGTGCTTTGAAACAGAGGAAGTAATTGACTCCTTGGCCATCGGACAGCTGTTATACAAAGATGCTGCAAAAGCCTGGGGTTGAATTCCAGCAATTTTTGTTCTGTTAATTCTCTTTACAGAACATAAGGATTTGGAACAACTCATTATTCTACACACCATTAACTCAGGGAAAGCAATTTTTTTTTTTACCTATCACAAGGCCTTGACACAGCCTGTGAAGACTGTGACCCAACATAGAGAAAGGCTGCAATGCTGGGAGAAAACCTCACTGATGTCAATTAAACTTAACTTTGTGAAAACACAAATGGTTTCCCTAATTTAAGTTAGTTTAGCTGCATCACGACTGGGATTGGACATTCTTTTCAGAAGGCAGGAAAGAAGCCTCCATAGTTAAATCACTGGTTGTTACATAACTGAGTGAGTAAAAGCCTTGGAATAAATAACAGTATTCCGGTACGATTAGGGATTTTTTTTAAAATGCACCTTAGTTTTTCAGGTAGGATTCACACAGAAGCAAAAGTACATTTTTACTGGCTGTGAGAAAGGGAGGAAGGGAGGGAGGGAAATTATATAATTATTGGCATGTTATATGCAGTCAGCTTTATAAATACCGTCTGCAGAGTTTATTCTTTAAATCATAGACTTGTAGAACTGTGGACTTGGAAAGATCAGAGAAATAAATTATTTCTGGGCAGAAAAATAAGCTAACACATCCAGAGAGAAGACTGTCCAAACTTTTCTTTAAAATTGTCAGAAATTGAGAACCTGCAACCTCCTCACAGGTGGGCTATTTTAGTTTGATATAGATCTTACTATCAGGGACATTTTCCTTGTATTCAAATGAAATTTAGGTAGCTGCATTTATACCTCTGATTTCACATCCTTCTTCTTTGTGACCATGGAAAATAGTTCTTGACTGTCTTCCCTATAGCTCCCTTTATGAGTGTTTAAGCATGGCTATCATGTTTCCTAAGTTTTCTTCTGTTCATTCTGAGAATAGCCGATGATCCTTCAACCTATCTTCAGGGGGAATTTCCTTAAATTTCTGTATTGTCTTTATTGCCCTGCTGAACCTTCTCTAACCTGGCCGTATCTTTTTGGAAATGTGGTGCCCAGAATCGTATACAATAGCTTGAGTGTGGTGTCCTGAGTGCTGAATAGAGAGGAAAAAGATTTCACACATTTTTGATGTGCTGCTGCTGCTGCTTCTAACGCAGCCAAGAACATTGTTGGTCATAAATATATAAGTTGTGCATGGTCGCTTAAGCCCTCTGGAAGCTAAACTGGTTCTACGTGTATGGACCCAGCTAACAAAGGGTGCTTCAATATTTGCCCACATAACCCCTCTCCTGCAGGAGCTATAGTGACTGTCAGCCTGCTTCTGGGTATAATTCAAGATGCTGGTTACCAGCTTTAAGACCTTGCATAGCTCAGGGCTTGGTTATCTCAGAGACTGCCAATTCAGTAAGATCTGGGGGAGAGCTCCTGCTGATGATCTCATCTCCAAAGGAGTTCGATCTGCAGAAGTACCCTAGGAGGGCTTTCTCACCCTTCCTATGAAACAGCTTGCTCTCATATGTAAGAACCACCTCCTTCTTAATGAGTTGCCATTAAGAAGTCAAAATGTAGCTGTGGGAGAGAGAATTTGGAGGAGGAGGATAGATTGGGAGTTTACCCTTGCTGTATGGAGCCATTTGCTCATTGTGTATTGTGTTCTTTTGACTCCCCTGCTTTTTTGTGCATACAGTACTCTGCCCAGAGTTGTTGCAGGTACAGCAGCATAGCAGTATTAGTGATAAATAATAATTATCAATAACAAACACCAAGCCTGGATAGTGGATATTTGCAGTAACTGGAGACAGCAGAACAGAAGAAAAAGAACTGGGGAGGAAAAAAAAATCACAAAACACAAAAACCTGCAAATAAAAGTGGAATGACTGTGGCAAAATAAAGCAAAGATAGTACCTACAATAATAGTCAGGAGAACCACTTGAAGCCCAGTGGCATTGACAAAATCACCATCAGTCAATTGCAAACGACAGCTTTCCTTGGAACACCTTATATCCTGTGACAATACATTTAACTCCACCAAAGAAAAACATCTACCTATCCCAGATCCTAAGGAAGTACTCGATAGGTGGGAAAAATGCCAAATCCAGTCTAAACATCTGGCTGACTGTATGCCAATTGTTCCAATCCATCTTCTACAGGTGGAGTTTCAGTAGATATTGTTGTAGTAGGGATCTTTCTAACCAAAGACCATGCAGAGGAGAACATTGTTAAACAATTTGTTAGTTATTGGGAGAGAATGTATTCTGTCTCTTGGTTGTTTGTGCCTTCACTAACGTCTGGAATCAGTGTTACCCTCAATAACAATGGCTTGAAACCTATGATTACAGACTTTTTAAAAAAATATTTCAAGTTATAAAACTGCATTGGTCCAAGTCATTTGATGCATGTTCCAGCAGTATTTAAAGTCATAATCTGGTATCACCATGAAGGTTATTGAGAACCAAACTAAAATGAACAAGGTTGTTTAAAACTGAAATGAGGTAGGGTTGAGAAACAACTCTATAATTCCAAATATTAAAGATATCTGAGTTCTTGATGGTTCTTGTCAGCCAAGTACCACTTCTATAGTCGTGTTCCTGTTTTTTTGAATCTTCAGGACTGTCTTCTTCTCCTAAACCTGTGGTGGCGAACCTATGGCACGCGTGACACAAGTGGCACGCAGAGCCCTCTCTGTGAGCACACATGCTGCTGCCCCACTCCTAGGCCTTCAGCTGGGTTTTATAAAATCTTTTCGCTTTAGGCCTCCACCGCCATGTGCAAAAAAAAAAAGGTTCCATCAATCAATCAATTCCAACTTCTTGCGGGGAAAAAAAGATCTTGCGAAGTTGGAATTGATGGATTGAACTTTTTAGCTCCATCCAGTCTGCCGTTACCACTGCAGCCATGCCCACCCAATGGGCCACACCCACCCAATGGGCCATGCCCACCAGGCACCTGACGATACATAAGTGGGTTTGGGGTTGCAGTTTGGACACTCAGTCTCTAAAAGGTTCACCATCACTGTCCTAAACCATTTTATAAATATAGCTGGGTAAAGACTTTTGTGATCAAAAAGATTAAATGGATTTCCACCCTCCACTCTCTGATGCAGAATATTCCCCATTTTACTTTCAGGAATATGCTTCCAATTGTTCCAGTCTTGCCCTAACCCTAACTCTAATCCTTAGTTGGGAACAATTATTGTAGAATGAAAGAACACTAAGTTTTCAGAAAGCCTGACAAATATTACATAACCAAATTATTTTTTAATTTTATTTTAATTCCATTTATATCCCGCCCTTCTCCGAAGACTCAGGGCGGCTTACAAGCTTAGCAGTAGCCTTCATTCTATGTATATGCCTGCTTATTAGGGCTTTCACACACACCCCAAGCGGCATTATTACAAAGTCAGCTTAATTGCCCCCAACAATCTGGGTCCTCATTATCTATATGGTTTTATAATAAAGGGGGAAATGGTATGACAATTCCTGTCAGCCCCTTATATCCTTGTTTGTTATTGCTCAAGATTGCTTGGGCCCCAATATCCAATCCTAACAGCACTACTGATAGCCCAGTATCATATGGCCTGTGACCTTCTCCCTTCCAGGTCAATCTTTAAAAATTGTTTTGCTGCCTTGAAAAATTCAATGATTACTAAAAAAAAAATCATCATAAAATGAGAGAGGAGTCCACTCATGAAGGTTCAATTTGATTTATTGCTAAAAGCCTATGCCCAGGAGTATTCTCAATTAATGGTCAGCACTTGGAGTTAGATAAAGGTCTACGGCAGTCAAAGGGAGGGTTGGTCTTTGTCCATTTGTGATTCTAGGCTGATCCTCTTCCCCTTGGCTCTGCCAGTCCTTCTTTTCAAGATAGTTGAAATCAGTATAATCATATCTCTGTCGTATTCATATTTGCTACATTATAAAAGCAGACCCTAGTTGGTAGCTTCAATGAGACAACAGCAGGTCATAGATCCTGTGGAATATTGATTTGTGGTGGAATAGTGTGAGAAAAACTTAATTCGTAATCTCATTTGTTGAAGAGATGAATCAGCTATACTGAGTAGGAGTTACTGTATTTCCAACCAGTCTCTGGGAGGGCCATTGGCAGAGAACCCTCTTAGTTTGCATGCAGGTTCCGATCTTTAAATAAGGTTAGAAAACTCCTACCTAAAATCTGGATAATTGCTGCCAATCAGTGTTAGTAATATCGGTACAGATGGACTAAGGTTTGGACATGAGAACAGCACCCACTACTTTAAAGCCATTAGCTACAGATTTCTTTAACTTCTAGGAATACATTCAGATTATATATAATCAAGATATATTTTCATACTTGAGCACTTATACAATAGTGTGGCTATAGATTTGAAAATGCAGGACCGTGTGACTCTCAAAGTAATGTAATGATGATTGATCACATTTTCCACTGGAGCTACATTCAGATTGACACTCAAAACACTGAAGCAATCTACTAAATGAGGCAAACTAGAAACCTACAGATGGATCTTCTTAGCATGTACGATTCAGTGAGATATGTAATGAATGTAGTCCACTGTAAAATTTCCTTGCAATTTTTATAAAACTGTATCCTACTGTAAGATACAGCTGAGTTTCTGTAGCAGAATCTCTCAACTAAACCAAATGTCTTTAGCTCTCTTTTCTACGAAGTTTAAGTGTTTAGCATTGTGCAAGAATAAGAATCTTTGATCTCTGCAATATTTTTGTGCACACTGTAAGTAAAACATGGACAAAACAAGAAGTTGCCAAGAGAAAATGCTATGCTTGCAGCAGGACTTTGGTCACTTTCTGCCACTGTCATGAAGAGCTGCCGGTAATATCAATCATGATGCTATTAGCTCTCTTATCAGCATTCAGTACCATGGATGATGTTAGCCTTCTAGGCCAGGGGTCCTCAACCCCTGGGCCGTGGACCAGTACTGGTTCATGGCCTGTTAGGATCTGGGCTGTGAATCTGGAGGTAAGTAGTGGGTGAGTGAACAAAACTTCACCTGTGCATGCATGGGATCTAGATTGCACACAAAACCATCACACACACACCCTGGTCATGGCAAAACTATCTTCCATGAAACCGGTCCCTGGTGCCAAAAAGTTTGGGGAGTGATGTTCTAGGCCAGGGGTTCTAGTGCTGACTCAGGAATTCACCAGAGCCTTGGTGGAGCAGTGGGCTAATGCCTCCTTAAGTAACACCAGCTGCCTGCAATTATTGCAGGTTCGCATCTCACCAGGCTCAAGGTTGACTCAGCCTTCCATCCTTCCGAGGTAGGTAAAATGAGGACCCAGATTGTTGGGAGCAATAAGCTGACTTTGTAAAAATGCCGCTGGGGGGGGGGAAAGCCCTAATAAGCAGGCATATACATAGAATGAAGGCTATTGCTAAGCACTTTGATTTGTGCTTAGATTGTAAGCCACCCTGAGTCTTCGGAGAAGGGGACTAAATGGGATTAAAATAAAAAAAATTCTGGGAGTTGAAGTCCATGAGTCATAAAAGAGCCGAGGTTGCTTACCCCTGTTCTAGGCTGTTTGTGAGAGTTGGAGATAGGAGGCAACAATTTAAGTGGTTCTGCTCCTTCCTCAGTTGGAGGTTCAAGTCAGAATGCACAGGAAAAGATCAGTTTTCCAATAGCTGCTTTAACATGAGGTACAAGTTATGTATGTAAACTCCTGGGCCCTACTAGGAGTGATTTGGTGTTTGAAGGTGTGAACATGGTTGAGTAAAAAAAAATCAGATTTAAATCCATGTGTGATGCTTATTTTGGGTAATTGAACTGGCATGATTATGGTTTCAAGTTTGATGAGAGGGAATCCCACTTCCCATAAAGAGCCTGTGACTTAAGGGATCCTCCTGGACTATTAGAGCAGCAGATGAAGATTTAGCAGTGTGATCCCAATGGTATGGCAGCTGTAGTAGTTGCCAGACTGCTTCTAGGACTATCGTTATTTGGAAAACATTGGTTTCCAAAGGATATTTTCCCCGAGGACTCTCAGGACTGTTTGTTTGATATAGCATGAACTACACATGTAGTAGCCAACTCTGTGGCAATTTAAAATATATGCAGTCCTATGAGAAAAATGTAAAGTCAGAAGTAATGTAGAATCCACAGTACATAATTCTAATCAAAATCATGCTCTTCTTCAAAAGCCACAAAATGTAGGATTGGTGAATTTGGAAGCCTCCTTCGTCACTTATACCTGGGTCACTTCACAAGAAGACTCCTAATTTCTGAATATTGAGCATTTTGGCAAAGCTTGGCAAAAAGTCTGGCGCTATTAGATTACTGCTGTTACAAAAGAAAAAATAAATAAAAACAGAGCAGAACAGGTTGCACAGCTGCAGAACAGGTTGCACAGCTTTGGTTAATGCGTGTGTCGTATTATTACCATAAAACAATGCATGTAATTGTAATAGCCTTTCTTACAGTTTATTCTTCCATGCAAGAACAATTTGAAGCTGACTACTTATGGATCCAAGTTTCCCTCTTGACACTTCACTTGGTGCTTGCCTGCCACGTTGTTGGTCCTCCTGGCTCTTTAAGTTTCAATTACAAATAATAAATCAGAAGCTGGCACGCCTCTACATTTCTTATAATACCTCTGGGATCCTTGGAAGTTTTTAGAAAATAAAAAGGGGAATGGTTTCAGCTCTGTTTCTAGTTCAAATTATAATGAAAATAAAAAGAAGGGAAAGTAGCAGGGTGTCTCCTAGGATTAAAGTTGGTAGTAAGGAATAACTATCCCAGCTTCTTTTGTACCAGTGAACCAGCATGCTGGAGGACTTCAGATCTTGAACTGCTTTTAGTGAGACTCACGGTCAAGTCTATCCTCTTCCATCAAAGCTCTTTAGATGACTTTATATTTATTAAACACATTCATATGGCCACTCAACTCACACACACAGGTGACTCTGTGCTGCTTGGAACATTAAAAAACTGTAACACAAAACCCTATTCCACCCATCCCCATGGCAGCAGTAATACAATCAAATCAACCACTTGATTGGCTCCATCTTCATCCGTGGTCCTCAGACTCACTGACAAAAGCCCATTTTCAGGGCTTTTCAGTAAAGCAACAAGCTGGGGGCCAATCACACCTTGGGGGAAATGAGGTTTCAGAGAGAAGTGGCTGTCACCATGATCCCATCAGATGCTCTTCCCTAATAATGGGACCCACGACATCCTCTGCCTTTCGATCTTGGTGGGTCAGGTGGATGTAATAGGGTAGAGCCTGTCCCAAGCCATTTTGGGCTTTAAAGGTAAGAACTCGTACCTTGAATTGTACCCAGAAGCATATTGGCACTAATTGCAGCTCCTGCAAGAGAGATGACACATGTGCAAGTCTAGGTTTGCACAAAACTGTTCAGGCCACTGCATTCTGCACCAGCTGAAGCATTAGGACACGTGGGCTTTCCAAGCCCCGCTTTCCTCATCAAGGTCGTTGTGGAGGAAAATAGGAGAAAGAAGTATCATGTATGTTACCATGGATCCTTGCCCCAAAACTAGTGCTCTACCACTTTTTGCAGTGCTGGGATTGGCTTTTAAACAACTGCAAATGTGGGGGAACCGAAGAGTACCCTGGGATGTGAGGCTATAACTTTGCAGCCTATTGTGTCCTCCAACTACACTGGATTAAAAAAAGCCCAAATTCTACAACTGCATGATAAGTTATCTCATTTAATTCTGACTGCTGGACCACAAATCAGATAGCTCGAAGTACGAATTTTAAGATTGTTATTAATTTTGCCTGGTGGCTTAAGGCAATCAATTATTTCTTCTCAGAATTAATCTCTCTATCCCATCTGCAATATGAGGGTAATGCTGACTTCCTTATAGGATAGTTGGAATATTGCAGTAAGACAAAATATAGGGGTGTTTTGAGCATGTCAAGTATTATCTCAACTTCACATAGTTCCTAAGCAGCTACTTTTACACTTTCCAAAATCATAAAATAAAATATTAGGGAAAATAAATGTTTAGGGGGGGGGAGAAGGTGGCTAGTGTCCAGGAGAAAAATGTCAGTAATTCACACAGCTCTTCTTAATTCACTAAATCCCTAATCCCTTCAATCCCAAAAGTAGCCATGGAGTCAATATAAGAGCTACTTATATTGTAGAAAAACTCTCCAACGCTGAAATTGTGTCAAAGTCGTTTTCAGGGCTCTTATAATGTATTATTGCCACCTTGAATTATTTGAAAAATAATAAAGGCAGGATAAAATAAAATAATACTGTAAAACATTAAGCAAAAAGCCGAAGTTCTCATCCCACTCCGGTTAAATTATGGATCCCATTCATTTCAGCTTTCATTGTTTGGGTGAAGACAAAAAAGTCTCTCTTGATAGTTAAAATGTTGTTCATCCCTGCCTTGAAGAACGGGGAACCCTCCATCTTCTGGTGCACCCCATATATCTTTTCACCCATCTTGAATGTAACACGGTATTCCTCTCTGATGATAAATCAGTTCTATTCTGAGGAGCACAACCTGCACAAGATAAAGTCATCATTATCTAATTTTTCTCATCTAGATTAAGAAATAATTTACTGTACAAAAAAAATCAAAAACAAAGCACCATCGGGGATCATTTGTCAATAATGTCCTTGGAAGCTTTACATTTCATAGGTCAGTGGATCCTGAGAAATGAACATAATAATCTGTCATCTTTTTGTTTTAATCTTCTGCCTCACTTGCTCCAGTCTTCCAAATCACTTTCAACGTACTGCAGTGAAATCTTTTTATTTAACATCCAAATAATGACTCTTCCAAGTTGCCAAGAACTCATTCAAACTTTTTCGATGTGGAAGCTTCACCTTCCTAAATCTAGAAGGTTTGCAAGAGATTGCTTGCAATTTCTTATGGACTAAAAATTAAAAGGACCCTGCACATAATCGGAATAGTCACGGTTGCACATTTGGAATAACCCGTGTCATGGACAGTGTTGTTCTGTTCTCATTCTGAAAACAGGTACATCTTCAGTAACTTCTGACTCCCGTTAAGCCTGGAGTTTGGCTTATGATAATTTATTTTAGTTGCCCAGTTTAAAATCTGCATAATATCATTGCAACCGTCTTTTCTTCTTAAATCAAAAACCAAAAGGTGGGGAACCTTGAAAGATGAGGAAAAAAAATCTTTTGTAAGATGGTTGGAGTCAGATTGCATTACGCTTGCTCAAGGGGGTTTAAATTGTAACAAAATTAAAACATAGTGACTCCATGTACTATTGAATGTTGACTCAACTGACAGAAAATAACTTGCCTGGTTTGTTTTAAAACAAGAAATGCTTTTCTTCAAGTATAAGACAAAGTTCTGTTTTAGGAAAGAATGGGCAAAGCAGTCTAAGTCCTGTTTGATGTCAGTTTTGCATCTATCCAGTGTACTATACGATGTCTAAATAGTCTGTGATTAAGAAGCATACATCAGTAATAGGCATTTTTGTAGGTAATTTCCCCTAACATTAGAAATACCCATTCTTTTGTCTGTGATTTTTGAATTAAGAATTTCATTGCAATGCTTGAAGAAGTATACTGACCAACAGAAAACTGTCTTTCACTCTGTACAGGTACTCCTTGACTTATGACCACAATTGAGCCCAAAATTTCTGTTGCTAAGAGAGACAGTTCTTAAGTGAATTTTGTCCCATTTTATGACCTTTCTTGCCACCGTTGTAAAGTGAATCACCATAGTTGTTAAGTTAATAACATGTTTGTAAAATGAATCTGGCTTTCCCATTGACTTTGCTTTGTCAGAAGATTGCAAAAGCTGATCACATGACCCCAGGACACGGCAGCCATCATAAATATGAGTCAGCTGCCAAGCGTCCGAATTTTGATCCCGTGACCGTGGGGTTACTGCAATGGTTGTAAGTGTAAGAAACGGTCACAAGTCACTTTTTTCAGTGCAGATCTATTGTAAGTCAAGGACTACCTGTATAGTAATTTAGAAAGAGAAATTCTTTAAAAATCCAAATTAAATTAATTTATCTCTAATTCCAGACTAGCAGAGATGCTGGGGCACATTTAACTCTTCCTCCCCATCAATTTTAGAGTTCCCATGCCAAAATTACTATCCAAAATGGAATAAAGAAGAATAGAAAAAAGAAGAAGAAAACGCAGGCAAGATACATTTACCTGATTTTTTTTCCCCACTAAGGGATAACAACTGTGGGAGACATTTAGGCCAGGAAGGTATCAACAAAGAAGAAAAGTTGTCTGCTCCAATCACAATCAGATTCCCTATCCCAACTAGAGACCTTCGGGCTGGATTGGCTTCATCTAACTTAGAGACTTTGCCATCAAGAAGCATTAAGGGAGAACACAGTTCTGACTACAAATGTAAAGGGAAAGGCTTTTCACCCACTACACTTACTCATGATTAACTGAACTGTTAAGTCAACATTCTCAACTTGCATGACCCAGAATCACAACACCAAGTCTGACTAAAATGTAGCTGGTTAGCAATGTTATGAGATGACAGCTACTTCCTGCGGACTACCAAGTTTCTCTTCTAAAGTTTCACCTGTTTTTGGTTGGTATTCCCCATAACAACAGGATTTATGCATCCTCCAGACAGATTTTGAGATCGCAGTGCCCTGAAAGTCAGCAGGTTGCAATTTATAGTTTTAGCCATGTCAACTTCCTATCCATTTTTTAAAATAATAATCAGGATTTACAGTAATGGTCCTATTGCACTGTCTCAGTGATAGAGCTTTGTGAGTAAACAGCACCCAGGGCCACCCTAATATACATTCAACAGCAATAGCACTTAAGACTTATATACTACTTCATAGTGCTTTACAGTTCTCTCTAAACAATTTACAGAGTCTGTATTTTGCCCCCAACAATCTGGACCCTCATTTTCCTGACCTTGGAAGGATGAGAGTCTAAGTCAACTTTGATCCAGTCAGGATTGAAGTGCTGGCAATCAGCAATCAGCAGAATTAGCCTGCAATACTGCATTCTAACCATTGCACCACCCTGGTTCAATGTCCTGTGTGCAATTTTTACTCGTTGCACCCTGAAGCTGAGCCTGACAGACATCCAGGCACTCTTTAGGAGCATGAAGGGAATATGAATTGGATCACTGTCCAAAGAAATGTGCACTATCAGAATTTGCAGATCTCAGGACTTGGATTGGGAGGAAAATAGGTCAAGGTGTTTAGTTCAAGTAGTCTTGCTGTTACTTGAGCAAGCAGCATGTGCTATGATTGATATCTGCTGGTAAATTGAGGTTTACATTATTACCTTCATGGAGAATTCTATTTATTGGAAGAAGTAACAAAATTAAGGATTTCTGGTTTTATGCTTGGACAGAGAATGTCCCTTGTGTGGCTTCCCTTGGTTATGTGATGTTTAACCAGGGCTCACTCCAGCAAACTTCAATTATGGCAACCAGCACAAATGTATATATCCCAATTCCAAAGTCTGACACTTTGGTGCTATAGATTCTCAGAAAAATAGTCATGGTACATTTAAAGTTCCACAGAAAACAGTAGAATTCAAGATACGTCTTGCTGAAATAAGTGGGAAAGGTTAATTAAAACTCAAGCAGTTTGTTTGGAGCGAAGAGTACACTCATGGTAAGAATTAATATAAAACTGATTCTATTGAGAAAATTGGATTCATAGGACTACAAACTACAACATGATGTAATGGAAGCATAAGACAAGCACAGATGAGCATAGCCTGTTGTCATCTTTCGTGTACCTAATCTTTGTCAGCTCCAACAAGGTCCAATTCAGTATAGGTACTCCCTCAATTTCCAACTATGTAGTTGCTTAGCAACTGTTTGAAATTATGACAAGACTCTGAAAAAGGACTTTTGACCGGGTTCCAACATCTGCCTCCCCAGTCACAGAACCACATTTTGGGTGCTTGGCAACTGGGCCATGTTTACAGCCGTTTGCAGCACCTTGAAGTCATGTGACTGCAATGTACATTTTTGTCGGAAACTGGCATTTTCTCCTAGTTTCTGGCAAAACTGCCCGACAGCAAACCATAGGTTCACTTAACAACCAAAGCTTTCACTTAATGACTGCCAGGAAAAAAAGTCATAAAACTGGATCTGGTTATGCGGCAATCCACTTTATGACCATGATGACTTACAGCCATAATTGCAAACTTAATTACAGTCATAAACTGAGGATTATCTGTAATGTTGTTCTGAGCTCAAGTGAACATTTCAGTGTACCTGAGCTTAGAAATCTCATTACAAATACCTCACTGAAAATCCATGTTATTACTGAAATTTAACATTCTGAAAGTAATCTGTATTTGAATAAATTATTTCAAGGTAATCGAGTTATACTATTTCTTAATACTGATAGAAACAATATAAATAATAGGAATGATAATGACTTAGGCTTACATCCTGTATTTCCCCTGGCTGCTTCTATGGCTGGTGATGGATTTGAACTACATGATAATCTCTGACGTTTAGTGAATTTTACATTTTAAAAAGAAATGTAGTGTTTGAGAAATCAAATCTTAAAAATGGGGATGGTCACTATTTACCTGAGAACATGTTTTTTCCAGCTATCAAGCCACACCCTCAAGGTGCAACTTTGCAGTAAATCTCCTTATCGTGCATAGAAACAAACCATCTTAGCACGAAATAAAACAGAGGGAAAGCTGGAACTTGCCCATGCTATACATTGGCTTAGTAAAATAAACCATGACATATTTACTTGTAAGGATTTGGAAGGGGAAATAAAGACAGTGCTTCTACCTCATGAAAAATATTTCTATCTCCAAATGTAAGAAAAATTGCACCTTAATCCAATACATTGGTAATCTATTGTAGGTCCACAAGAATCTTATTTTAAGAGATCTCCCATTCAGTTTTAAAAGAGAGAGAGAGTGCTATGAGGCTGCCACCCTTTTAAGTGAATGTGTATTAATCATCTGTATTTCTCAGTAAACACTGCTAGTTTTGCAGAGCACTAAGTCATGATTTTCTGCATAATCCTTAGTTGGCTGAGTTTGCACATCATATTAAGCCACAAAACACACGGAGTAGGGTCATACTAAATTCAGATCAACCAAACCACATTTTGTTCCTTATTACAGGTAGTCCTCCACTTACGACCTCAATTGAGCCCAAAGTTTTTGTTGCTAAGTGAAACACTTGTTGCCTCATCTCACAGCCTTTCTTGCTACAGTTTTTAAGTGAATCGATGCAGTTGTTAAATTAGTAACACAGTTAAGTGAATCTGGCTTCCCTGTTGAATGTGCTTATCAGGAGGTCACAAAAGGTGATCAGATGATCCCAGGTCACTGCAACGGTCATAGTCATTTGCCAAGCATCTGAATTTTCATCACGTGACCATGGGGATGCTGCAATGGTTGTTAGGTGTGAAAAACGGCCATAAGTCACCTTTTTTTATAAAGTGCCGCCGTAACTTCCAATGGTCACCAAATGAACTGTTGTAAGTCGAGGACTCCCTGTGTAATGTGAAGCGAACACATTGTTCCAGAGATTTCTTTGAAAAGAAACCTCCTCTATAGTTTTTTTTAAAAAAAGTTAAGACTTTTGACTAACGTGTGCATTAGGCAATGTTTTATCCTTTGCTGCTGAACATTATGACTGACCTTTGGTGAAGGGGACAAGGTTTAAGAACTGTGGGTTTAATACTTGTTTTGTCAGAGCTGCTTTTTGTGCACTTTGGTTCTGAGGTAATCTGTGCCTGGGGAGGAACAGTGACTGGAAAATGAGGACCTCTGCTGTTGCCCCACCCCCCCATCAACTGGTTTCTTTCTTCCCCACCAACCCTCTTGGAAATCTGGAGAGGATTGAAGGGGAATTCTTTGCCCACCTCCCCCTCCCCCAGGTCTGGCTAAAGACAGAGAGGGAAGCCACCATAACTATAACGTTAGGAATCTGGTGCTCAGCCAAGCTGAGACTGGTGCTACAGGGCCTCTGGTCTACTCCAAGATTTAAGCAACTTTCTTAAAAGGTGCCAGAAGAAGAGAAGGTTCCACAATGCAGTTAGAAAGAGGTAAAGCAGTTTTTTAGACTAACAACTCAAGTTTCCAATCTTGCCTGAGGTCAGCCCTTCATCTGTGACAACCAGCCAGTTCTCTAAAGACCCCCAAACTCCTTCTCCTCCCTCCTCCCCCAAAAGTGACAGACCCCCTTCTTTTCCTCTATTTAGACTGTCAAGCCTCAGGTTGACTCCCTCCGGAAACATCAGGCTGGCTTGTTCTTTAAAAGGCCAACAGCTCCCTGGTGTACTTAGGCATCAGCGACTGTGTTTATTCAATTCCTCAAGAGGTGACTTTGTTCCCATCACTAAGCAAATGCTTCTGGCGACACGAAAGACCCAGGAGAAAATCATTTTATAACTCTGCTTCTTTGGAATAGCATCCCTCCCCAATGAAATTAGGCAGCCCCCTAAACCAGGGGTCCCCAACCCCCAGTCCGTGGGCCGGTACCGGCCACGGCATGCCAGCAACTGGGCCACACACACAAGCAAAACTCCATCTGCGAGGTGCAGGCAGCACACAAAACCATGCACCCTCCGGTCCGCAGAAAAACCTCTCTCCACAGAACCGGTCCCTGGTGCCTAAAAGGTTGGGGACCTTTGCCCTAAACCTAAGAAGCAAGCAAGCAAGCAAGCAAGCAAGCAAGCAAGCAAGCATGCATGTTCTGATGTTGTTAAAGCTCCAAGAGACAGTGTTTGATCTCACATTTTTCATTTTCAGAAGAAGAAAAATCAGAAAACAAATATTTTATGCCTTCTTCATTCTCAGTGTGAAATTCTGTGCTATTTCATATGCTTTCTCCAAAAAAGGTGAATTTTAAAAGAAAGAAAAAGTTACAGGCACATTTCAGCCTTTTATACTTGAAAGTGTGCTCCTTTGCTGGAACTTTTGTCTCTCCTCTGATGTTATACCCCTATTAAAAGAAAGCAAAGCTTCCACACATCCAAATACAAAATATAACTTGCTCCAGAAACTCCCCAATCTGCAGAAAGTGTCCAAAGAGCTGCATTTTCATTCTATTTACATTCTCAGAACAGAAACAAAAAGCAGAGAAAATCCATTGGCAGAGGATTTTCCATCCCTTATATGAAGGAGCATGTACATCTTCCTTGAGAAATAAAATGATTAACTGAAAAGGTTTCATTTCCCTGCATGCAATCTTTCCAAGCCATGGAGAATAAAGAGAGAGCAATGAAGAGGTTTTTCCCCCTTTTTTTAGTTTTTGGGTTTGAAATTGCTAGCTGATTGAGCATCTGGTGTAATCTTCATGCTCAGTGAAAATTTCATATACATTAAAAGATGAGAAAAGGGAGAAAGTGACCCCATTTTATTCTGAGGCCAACCAAAGGACAAGAAAATAATACATTTAAACTATTCCACCAGTCCTTCAACCTACCTATTATGTCCTTTTCAAGTTTCTTAAAAGTTGAACTGAAATTTCACAAACATTTTTCAGAGTTTCTAACCTCACTTCATAGTTTTTTCTTTTGAATATTCTCCAGTTTCTGGATAAGGTGCCCGTTATCACTTTTCTACACAGCCTTAATAATGTTTCAGGATGTCCTTCGCTTTGCTGATGGATTACATCATAAACTCTTAGCAACCATCTAGATTTTTTTCCCATGGTGATCTGTACCCAATTGGGCTTTTCAGCGCCTCGAACATTGCATCCATTGTCACTAAAGTCCATCTACCTTGCTGCTCTTCTTCTTTTGTTCCACTTTTCCCAGGATTATAGGAACGTCCAAGAGAGTTGGGTCTGCACATAATGGGGCCAAAGAATGACAATCTGAAGCCGGTCACTTATGTCTTAAGGGAGAACTCTGGATTTTTTTTTCTAGTGATCCATTGTGGTTTATCCTCTTGTCTGTCCACAGTATTCTCTTTTAAGTATGATCTTCATTAGATTTTTTTTAACATAGATAAAAGATAAATATGGGAAAATATAGAAAAAGAACATAAGAAAAGAAGAAAAAGTGCAGTAGAAATGAAATATTTAAAAAGTTTAAAGAAGCAACTTCTGATCTTTCTTACAGCAGGCACATACTTTTTTTCTTCCCCATCAAGGCTACCTCACTTATTCTGATATTCAACCCTTTTCAATCAGAAAATCCAGAAATCCTAGCTATCCATGGTATACTTTGAAATCTTCCATTTCAAAAGCAACAATATTCTTACTATTTCACTTTTCTAAGTCCACTTGGCATTGTAAGATATAAAAAAACAGCACTTGGACTGCCATTATGGTAGTAAGCAACACTTAATTTCCCATCACTCATTACTTGCACAAATTGTGTGGAGAATTTTGAGAACCCATTTGACCACATAGCTTTTAACATCAACCCAAGGTAAGACAGGGATGTATAACTATTGCCATTCTTGTTTCTCCTCTCCATGGACTTTGTTACACAGAGCTATGAATAACCCTAGCTTGGGCACCCCATGGACAATAGCCTGTCTAACAGATTTAGATTTTACAGATGACATCACACTGCTTGGCAAAACAAAAGGGTGCTTGCAAGAAATGGCCACCAGTTTAGATAATGAGATTGCCTTACGTATATATTTTCAGAAGTCCACGTTCATCCACGTCGGAAGTGTTCAGGATAATGTGCCTATAACAGTCTGTGGCCAGGCTATAGAACAAGTGCAACAATTTACCTATCTTGATAGCACTATGTCTATCAATGGAGGTACAGTTAAGGACATTAACCATCAAATTGGAAGGGCAACGGATGTATTTCAATGCATGTGCCCAATTTGATCTACGATAGTCCTAAGTATTTCCACAAAGATTAAACTCTTCAAGAGTGCTGTTATACCAACTGCAATATATGCTCGCAAAACACGGAAGTATACAGCCAAGATGATTAAAACAGTTAAATGTTTTCTAACAATGCTGTTTGAGAAGACATCTCCACATCTCATATCGTGACCACCTCACTAATGAAGAGATCCTACAAAGATCTGATTTAGAACACCTATTGAAAATTGTGAACGAACTCTGAATGTGGCTTGTTGGCCATATATTACGTATGCCTAAAGACCGGCATCCAAAAATTGCACTACGTTGGATACCTCCTGGAGGAATGAACAACACAAGGCTGGCTTAGGAAAATATGGTGCCAAACACGTAAGGAAGATTTTGGGATTACTAATCACCCTTGGGATGCCGAAAATGCCCTGAATGATCAAAACCATTGGAAATCACTTACATCCCAATGTGCCCTGCGTAGGAGCTAATCATGATGATTTGACCACACATTTAAATCCTATATCGTGCTAGCCCTCCACAGATTTTCTTAATAGATCACCAAAATATCTAAGCAGAATAACTCCAAAATTAATAAAGAAAAGGAGAAGAGGCAAGTATTACAATTTGTGAAACCATTTTAGGTTTTAAAAAATCCCAACAATCCAAAATGTTGTGGGATCCATCATGATATTGAACTTTACAAGCTTGTAAATCCATTACAACCAGGCATCTAAAAAGAAGTGCAATGCTACAGTGATTTACATGTGGCTTGTGAACAAATCATAATTGCTGGTGTCACACAATGCCCACTAGAATAAACTATGGTCCACAAAGTACGGTAGCTGTTGCCCACAAGGTGATAATGCCCAATCATACAAACCCTGGGATGCTTATAATACAAGTCTGGACTGCAATTGTTAGATAATGAAGTATGCTGGTGAAAGTCGATTAAGCCAATAACAGCATGTTTAGCCTTCAAGCAGCATTAGTGAATGAAAAATGAATACAAGAAAATTCTCCCCAGATTGAATGGCAGCTGCCGACTGCAAATGACACAAATACTTTAAAGATCTACAATCAGGTGTTCTCTTCACAGTTTCACTGTTTTGAGGGCAATTTTTTGGATTTATTTTTGAAGCTTAGCCCCATCCATCTATTATTTTATAAGTCAGCTGTAATGTTACTGATTCCATGAAGTCACAGACTAGAATTTTTCCTCTTATCATCACAGATTTTATTTTCAGACCTAACCTGATAAACATCCTAACAGGAAATTAAAAGGAATGGAAAAGAAAATCTGATTTAGTAACTGTTGTTTAACTGGCTAAATTTAGAAAGACTCTTTGGACATTATTGGCAAAAAGATCATTTTAATGCTGCTTGCCCTAAAATTAACTGATATGTTTTATAAAAGCAAATTATGATCGAGCAAGCCTTGGAAAGCTCTCCAAAGGTATTGCAAGAATGCTTAGAATAGGAAAATTAAGGGAAGATGAACTACCATAATAAGAAATCAATTAATATTACGTGGAAAAAATAACAACTTTTTAAAATTTCTGAAAATAGAAAATCAAGAAAACATAATTAACTAAAAATCCTAAGGTATGTTTCAGCCAAAAACGTATAGCTTCTTTTGCAATCCTATGTATACAGAACTAGTCTTTCTACTACCCAGAACAAAGGATTTCAGATTAAAAGCTTACTGCTTTGTGTGAAACTTTTAAGCCCTTATGCAACTCTGCTGGTGAAATCACCAGAATTTAATCTGCTTCACTGCACTTGGCTCAATCAGAATAATGATTAATTAATTTCTTCCTGAGTAATCCACTACCTTGTGCAAATAATCAGAGTGAAACAGAGAAGAAAACAGCAATCTTAACTACTATTAGAACTTTCTGCCTACATGTAGCAGGGCTATTTTTCATGATGACTGATGCCTTCAGAAGATTTATATTGCCCTTCCTTATATGCATCCTATTGTCGATGGTAAGTTTGCCGAGACTGGATGACATTTACACCCACTGCAGCCCTGCTGTGAAGCCATACTTTTCTTTTCCCCATAGAATTAAATGGCACAAAGGAAAAGAAGGGTTTCATAGATTGGAACAACACTGTGTCATGTCCAGATTTTGTTTCTTGAACTCACTCACATAAGAATGGAACATTAAAAGAAAGGGATGAACAATCTTCATTAGGAATGAACAAACTTATTTAACTCTGAATATCATTTTCCTGATTATAAATTGATTTCAGCCTGCTCCAATTGGACCCAGTTAAAACAAAGACAGCATGAACATTGATATACCTTGTACTGTTTAATATGGATTTCTCCTAATATATCTATTTCATATGCACTTTCCCAGAAGTAGATGCTTTCCCTGAAAGATTTCTACTTAAAAGCAATTTTGTCCAATCATCCCCCATAGGCAAGCATAGGCAACCTGCATCCTGCAGGTACTACAATTCCTACCATCTCTTGCCACTGACCATCAAAACTGAGTGCCTTGGGGGCTGGTTCAAATCACCTACAAGACACCTGGCTGTTTATACCTGTTCTTTTAGGGCACTCTCCCTTTTTATTGCTTTTGAGCAAAAATGAGTATGTTGCCTACTGTATTGCAAATTCTGGAAGGGATAAGGTTTTGTAAAGATTCACAAGGTGCAGTGAATCAGAAGGATCGGATTTGCTCTCTTCTTCCCTTAATCAAGTTATAATAGGTTAAATCAAATCTGTACAATATGCAGTCCACCGAATTGAAAGAAAATACTATGGCATCCGGTTAATTGTTAATTATTATAATCAAACGTTCAGTAATATTATTCAGCTCTTGATAAATTGCCATCCTAGATTGCCATTAAGACTGGGGATGGAGATCTGATGGGAGTCCAAATTGAGCAGATGAGATAGAATTAAGGTAGTTATTACAAAGGGGGTTGTCATCATTCAGTCATTTTATTAGTTTCAGTAGAAAGCCCTGAACAGCTTTAAGAATTCAAGTAGCTGCTTAATTTCTAAGCGCATGAAAGTCTATTGCAAAACCCACTTAAACTAGGTGCTTGAATTTAAGATGATTTAGTGCTACTGAAACCATGTCACGCTTAATAAAAAACCAATGGAACCAGATTGACTAATACTTTTAGCTGGAGTGTGTGGATCATTTTCAAAGTTTCAGCCAAGTGTATTGCTATTTATATGTTGAAAGCTGAGCTTGAAGAGAATGGCTTCTCTAAATTGCTCATTCTCAGCGCTTTTTCTTTCTGAATGGGACTATGCTATATGCAATAATGCATACTGCTATTTTCAGTTGTGGAAGCCCTTCTACAAGTCAGTCTTCTAATTAAGATAGGATAAAAGAATTCAAAATGAATTACAGAAAGTCCTTGACTTATGACTTATGACAATTGAGCCCAAAATTTCTGTTGTTAAGTGAGGCATTTATTAAGTGAATTTTGCCCCACTGTACGGCCTTTCTTGCATCAGTTGTTAAGTGAATCACTGCAGATAAATTAATAACATGGTTGTTAAGGGAATCTGGCTTCCCCATTGACTTTGGTTTTAAGGTCGCAAAAACTGATCACATGACCTTGGGACACAGCAACCGTCATAAATATGAACCAGTTGCCAAGCATCCGAATTTTGATCACGTAAAGTGCTGCAATGGTTGTAAATGTGAAAGATGGCCATAAGTCACATTTTTCAGTGCCGTTGTAACTTTGAACGGTCACTAAATGATCTGTTGTAAGTCGAGGACTACCGGTAGTTATTCCCGTGATTATCCCAGTGTGAGAATAACTTATGTGTAAACTGGAATTTTCATTATGGGAGTGATTCAAAGAGAGTTTCCAGAAGCGAATATATGGCAAAATATTTGGCCTTGAGAAAGACTCAAACATGCTTAAATGCTGATTGTTCTGTAAAGCAGTGTCAACCTGAAATCAGTACTTGAAATGGAATATAATTTGGACCTTAGATTCTAAAATATGCATACACAAACCTCCTTTTCAATGATCCAAGCATAGAAACCTCCTTTTCAATTATGCCTATTGAAGTAAATTTTAAGGAATGAACATGAAGTCCCAAAAGATGGAGGCTTAACACTCACCACAATCTCAATGCTTCAAGAAATTGGCATGCTTTTACAGAAAACACATAATAGATATACATAACCATTGTTGATGTGAAGTACAAACCACCACAAAGCTACAGCCACTCAAATCTTTTATAGTAAGCACACTCCTTATTTCAAAAGACCCTAAAATAGTGCAGAATGGATTTATTTTGTCTTTAGTCTGACTAAATCAGTATGGAGTGTGATCAAAGGGAATGATAAAATATTGCAGGATCCAGCCTGAATCCGTCACTGAGACCAGAGGCTTTTCCTTCTGAGCTTTTCAGACTCATGCCAGAGCCCATCTTCAGGGATGTTCTCTCTAGATATTATCTCTAGAGAGCAGTTCCCTGAAGATGGGCTCCAGCATGAGTCTGAAAGCTCTGAAGGCAAAACCTCTGGTCCCGGTGACCGACCCAGATTGGATCCTGCAACATTATCCCAGGACACATATATTTACCTTCATTCGTGATAAAAATTATTTGCTAAATAGGCAGGAGGGGAAGATATTTTAACCCAGGGGTCTTCAAACTTGGCCCTTTTATGACTTGTGTGGACTTCAACTCCCAGAATTCCTTAGCCAATGTGCCTGGCTGAAGAATTCTGAGAGTTGAAGTCCACAAGTCATAAAAGGACCAAGCTTGAAGACCCCTGTTCTAACCTTTTGTCTTGGAAAGTTTAATTCAGTCAATCATCACATATTTAAGAAAGGGGAGGAGTGTTTTTCATGTGTTACTTCTCCTATTATGAGAGCTCTGGTGAAGGCATGTCTCCCGCTGACATCACCGAGATGACATCATTCAAATGGAGGAAAGAGGGGTCATTCCATTGGAATGTTTGCATATTATACCCTTACTAAGGAGTGGAGTCCAATTCAGGTGGTGGCCTTCAGTGACTATTGGATGTATCAGTGATCTTCATATGGATTACAGCACCAATAGTGATTGTGCCAAACTGTTTCGCAGAAAGCAATGCAGATGCACATGTGGCTACGTCAACTATTTCTGTTCACACATAACTAAAGCATTGCATTGGTGATCATATGAACAGATGTTAAACCAATACTGATGTAGCTATCAACCAAGCTATGAGCAGCAAGCATATATCTCACTATATTCTCAGTGGAGTTCTTTCCAATTGAATATTTACAGGTTATTAAATCCGAAGGAAGTAAAAGCCCTTATTTATCTAATGAATTTCTAAAGATAAGAAAACATAGAACTAATGAACCAACCAACATTGGAAGTCAGTTTTCTTTCTTGCTAGTGCCTCAGATTTGATGTATTTTTTGCCATGCTCACAATTCAACTATCAGTCAGTTATTCTATAGCAAAATAATATATTGAGGCAATAGCTATTAATTTAAGACTCGTGAAGATTGCATTGTGAAGGGCAAAGAAATGTATAATTTTGTATGCTATTGCTTAATAAGCTTTCAGAGTAGGAGTATGTGCAAGAAATTGATCAGTTGAAAAACATCACATTAATATAATTAGAATGTACTCCGCTCAGAATATTGAGAGATGTCCCTATTTTTCTTTACTCAGATTTGATTAACACTAAGGACAGACAATAGAATAAAGATTGAAGTACTCCGCTCTTTCAAGGTTCATTTTCTGTACTTAACAACAACAAAAAAGTCAACCAAATTGGGCTTGTGATCAGTTTGAATTTCAAAGCAAACTCAGCAACAATCTCTTTGTGGCTTTTGCTATGAACTATCAACAAAGAACAGCTTATTATTGTGTGGAATCTATACTCACCTTTTTTAGTTTTCCTGAAGAATATTCTGGGCAGGCAGAGAATAGAGCAGCATACAATAGCTATGAAATATGTGGGAGTCCAAAGCTGAAATGATCCATAAATCACTTAAGCAAAGTAGGGCCATGGAAGAAAAAGAATTATGCTTGAGTAATTGCACAGAAGAGTTCAAGTATTATTCCAAAGAAACATACAAAAGCATAATTATATTGCTTGCATTCAATCTGATTCATAGGTTACCAAGTCATAAATCCCCAAACCAAAACAATTTGGCTTAGTTCTATCTAAAGATACAGTTTCTATGTATTTACCTCAGGATAAATCTCACTGAATCAGACAGTATTGTATGTGACTGTAGACGCATAGCAGAAAGACTGCAATCCTGAGTCTGCTTACCTGAGTCCACTGAAGATAGAGGGACTTACTTTTGAGTAAAAGGATAGAGTAAATCTATAAATAGAAACACAAATTCCAACCCATAGCTATGTTATGTTATTGTTGTTTTCATTACTATTCTTATTGGTTTCTTGAGAGGTATGGATTGTGGGAATAGATTAAGCCTCTCACCTCCAGTTCCCCTCAAGCACAGAACTATAACTGGAGAAATAAGCAGTAGCACAATCCTATGCAAGTTTATTCAGAAATAATAGTCCCCAAGAATGCATATGGGATTAAAATAGTTTTTTAGATCACTGAAACATGGCTGCCTTCCAAGCAGAAGGAAACATTTAAGAAACCACTAAGAACATTATCAAGTGCAATACAAGTTAAAATCTTGAGTGGATTATTAAAAAGAAAACCATATTATTTCCCTTCCAATGTGTTTAACTGAACAACATTTTAAGGCTTGTTCGGCCCACCACACTATTTAGTTTAAATCTACTGTGTGTGTTGTAATTTTTGATCCAGTCCAAGTCTGCCTTCCCCAACGGTGCCCTAACTATAAAACACCTAGAATTGACATTCAGGAGAATTTAAGAGTTAAATGGGAATTCTAAAAGCAATAGTCACAAGGTCTCAGAAGGCCAAGTACAAAATATTTATATTTCATAGGGTATAATCACAAGTAGCAGCAAGCCCCAGTTGCCTTAATGTGGGGATGTTTCTGAATAGATAGGTATGGAATTGCAGTTTTAGTCTTTTTAATCCAAATCACTTGGTTGAAACATAGGATAGGCTTAATGAAATTCTATGCCCCAGCTTCCCAATTTTAGCCAGACTATGCCTGTGAAGTCTAAAACAAAAACAACAGAAAGGGGAAAAGCATTATAAAGGGACTAAATCCCCTTCATCTTTTTGAAATTCCAGTGCAGTTCCAGGAAACAGAACAGATCTAACTTATTCTGCAGTTATTGATACCAAGTTGGGAAGCAGGTACATTTAATAAGTAACTAAGTAAATAAATAAATAACCATGTTTATCACATGGCCATTTGCACGGTGCCAAATGCTGAAACATGGGATATCATTATGTAAGTGCTGTGACTTTCCTACATGTAAAGATTATATTTATTATAAAGGATATAATTACAATCAACACAGCATTTATGTGCCAATGTCACCACCGATGTGCTGTCATTTTGGCAACAGGCAACCCTAAATAACACCACATGGCTTTACCATAAACTAAAATCTCCACTCCAAACAGGAGACTGTTAATTGCTGAAGGCAGGGAAGGCAACTGCTACCTCTTAAAAGAAATTATAACTATGCAATAAAGCTAAAGCATTTCTCGGTGACCTTATATCCATATAAGGGATTTTTGCCAATTCAGATTTTTTAAAGAATTCTCAGGGTAACACAAGATTTCCTGATGACACCCCTATCCAAATACCAACCTCATTCTGCTTAGCTTTTTCAAGATCAGTCAAGGTCACTGAGGAAATGCTTCATAAACACCAATATGGCTTAATTTAAAGGATTATTTTTTTTGCTGTTTAGCCATGCAGTGGCCTAAGCACAGCCTTTCACAACCTAATGCCACCTGAACAGATTTAAGACTGTAACTCCCTGGGACTGCAATTGTCCTGGTGGCAACAGCTGCATAAAGTTAGACCCAGGACTGACACTGTATTGTGAAACCCTTTGCATGCTTACTCAGAAAACAAGCCCAGATAAGTGCATCAGATGGCCATTTTTTCCCCTCACAATTCTACTGCATTGTTTATATCAGTCTAACACTCTGGAACCTGATAAACGAGCCTTTTAGGAAACAGATTTTAGAAAAACCCTGGTGAGTAATTCTACGAGATTTTTCATCCCATAAAATTGCCATGCTGTAAAGAAGTAATTGCATTCCCTCTGGAGGTAGTGGACTTCGAAAGCATCAAGGTCAACTGCGGCCAAAATATCAGGAGGGCACCAGGTTGCCCCCCCCTTCCCCATCAACAACCCATCAAAAGTTCTTGCATACTCAGAACAGGCAGAACTCAAAAAAACACACACATACACAAAACCCGCCCTAACCTCAGTCCCTTAACAAATAAAAAAAAATCAGCCCTCGTTCTTAGGAATTAAAGCCAGGAACGTTTGCTTTTTTCTTTTTTTAAAGGGGGGTGGTGGTGTAATTTTTTCTCAAAACATTTTTATTTAAGCAGGATGGGAAGTATAATGAACACGGATAGCCCCGAGCGACTTTGTCCACAGACTTTGTTCATGGCGTGGCTGGCCCCACCCCACCCTCCGGGTCGTCGGGCTCACGGTGGTGACGACGATCCCTGTTCGTGGAAGGCGAACCAACCTCTGGCCGAGGCCAAGGGAAGGGCAGCCGCTGGTTTCGTTTGGTTTTCCCTCCATGGGAAAAGACCGGAGGAGGAAAGGCGGAAGAAGCCGAGCAACCAGGCGGCGGAGCGAGTCTGCGGGGAGGACGGGTGGTGCTTGCCGATCTGGCCACGGCTGGTCACCCTTCTCCCTTCCCCCCCCCCGGTCGCGCCGGCTCCGCTTTTTATTCTTTGCCATCCACGATCGCCAGCTCTTGGATCACCCTCAGTTTACCGCTGGCATCGATCCTGCGCTTCTCTCTAATGAGGTCCTCCAAGCTTTGGAACCGCACCGTGTGGCCCTTGTTGTCTGCCAGGTGGATCTTGAGATAGTATTGCTGCTGAGGCTGAGAGCCCGAGGCCGGTTGGAGCTCGCCGCCGGCTTTGAACTCCCGTTTGCCGAAGCGGCACCAAGCGGCGAAGCTCTCCGAGTTCGTCCAGCAAATCTCGTGGCTCTTTAAGCCCAAGTGGCTGCAGGCGTTCTGCACTACCAGCTCGGCCACTAGGGGGCGGAAGCGGTACCAGCTACTCACCACCCGGCCCACGTTGCCGGTGGCCGCCGCCTCGTACAAGCTGTCCTGCCGAATCTGGCCCTGGTGCAAGTGGATGATCTGAGCGTTGCCCACGTAGACTGCCCACTGCGGGGGCGGCGGAGGGTGGTCGGACGGACCCAGGTAGAGCAGCTCCAGCAAGTCTCCCGGCTTGCACAGAGCCGGCAGGGCTGACGCCGGATAGACGCTCAAATCGCCAGTCTGGGAGTCCCCGCTCACCTTGGAGAAGATGCATTCCTGGCCGCGGAAGGCGGAGAACTGGGTCTCGCTCAGCACAAGCTGCGGCGGGTGGTGGCGGGTGGGGGACTCTTGGGCCGGGCTGCTCGACCCCTTCACGCAGTACTTGTCCGGCTGCCCGCGCTCGTCCAGATCCTCCTCCTCGTCGGAGAAGAAGTATGCCACTCCGACGCGCAGCTCGTCTTTCTCGATCCCCGAGGGGTCCCCGGTCGGCAGCTCGCTGTAACTCAGGTGAGTGATGCGATCCAGTTGATTTCCCATCAATGACAGGGCGCGGCGAGAGCAGGAATCGCCGGATCTGAGGGACAAGCAAACGGGAGAGAAGAGCGGGAGATTAACGCCAATGAGGACCTGGGGGGGGTTCGAACATAACAATGAACACGCACCCGACACGAAAAGGGGCGCAAGCGGGTTCTCAGCGCCCCATCTTGGCCAAGGAAGAGAAAACTGTCGCCGGCCGATTTTTCTTGCTTTTTGTTTTTCCCCCTAACACGCCCACCCTTTCGCTCGACACTACCTTTAGGACGGGCAGGGGCTGGTTCCTGGTCGCCAGAGGTTGCGAGAAACCCTGGGCTGCCCTGTTTGCCAACAACCCCCCCCCCCCGATCTGCTGCCGCCTCTCCTAGGAGACCTAGCGGTGCACAAAGGAAAAAGAGCGGCGGCGGCGGCGAGGTCGCTGTTTGGGACGGCACCCCAAAGCTCTTCCCTCCCCAAAGAATCAAAGCCGCATCCGGGCTCGGTGTTGAGATGTCCCAGCGAGTGGATTCCTCCCGCCCTTCGCTTTGTCTCCAGTTGTCGTTCCCCGCGTCTCCCGTTCCTTCTCCAAAGCGGCGACGGCGGCGGCCACTTCTCGCGGAGAAGTCGGCCGATTCCAAGTCGCCGCTCTTCGGCTTCTCGTGCACGCCTCGGTCCTCGCTCTGCCTTGTCTTTTAACTCCTGGCCCGAAGAAATCCCGCCAAGCAAAAAACCCGTCCCGCCGGCGGCCTTCCCAGAAACCGAGCACTAGACGCGACGGATGCAAGGTGGGAACGAGCATGTCGACCACAGCTGCGTACCCGGAATCGCCCAGATGCCGACCAAGCCCCCGAACTCCTTTAAAGTCCTTTGGTCGCCATGGGGAGGGGGGGGGCTGCTGCTGCTGCTGCCGCTGAGGCCGAGGAGTGGAGCCAGGTGCCCCTCAGCAGGACCCGCCGCCGCCGCCGCCGCCGTCCAAGCGCTGGCGACCCCGGCCCCCCGAGTATCTGAGCTCCCGCTCGCGCCCTTCACCTGCGCGGTCCGACTCAGCTCTGGGCTCCCCCTCGACAGCACCGGCGAGTCTAAAGTAACAGATACTCCTGACGCCAAGGCCCGCCCCCCGGTCGCGCTCATTGGCTGCACGGCTCTGCGCTTGGAAAGCTCGAGCCATTCTCTGGGGTGTCAATCACGGGAACTCCAAGGGTGGGATTCCAGACGCCCGCCGTCTGCTCTCTCCCTGCGGCGGCGAGACCCCGACCGGCTTCCTCTGCTTCTCCTGCCCGGCTCCCTTGGCGGTGTTTGAGGTGGCGGCTCCGCTTGTGGTAAGCAGCCGCCGTAGGAAGGGAAGCCCAGAGCTAATCCCCGCCCCCAGCCGGTATCCCACCAGGTAACGCATAACCGTGCCATTAATAGCACTTAATTCGCCCATTGTTATTTGTCCATAAGGATCTTCCTAGGCTTCCAAACCGCGCTTAGATTTAAGAGTCCAGCTTTTCTTTCAACGTTACCCAGAGTTCCCGATTACACGTAAACTCAACTTGGTTTGCAAAGGGAGGGAGAAAAAAAAACCCACACAATTCGGAATCACGAAGGAAATCTTTGTGTATTTCTCGAGAATGTGCCCATTACGCTTAAATGAGTACCCATTTATGTGGTTTGCGGGTGTGGGTGTGAATGGAAGGGGAAGGCTTTATGGCATGTTCTGAACAAAAGCAGTAAATACAACTATCAGAGGTTGGGGAGTTATAATCTCAGTTGCCACAGATACCAAACTGCGCTGCCTTCCCAGTTATCCTGAGAAGGAGGGGATTTTGCAGGAATGATTGTCAGCAGGGGATAAAAGAGTTGTTTTGGAAGTGGTGGGCTCTTTTTCTCTGGATGTCTTTAAGCATAAGCTGGATATACAGGAAACCCTTCCTTAATTTGGATTTCTGCACCAAGCAGGGAAATGAACCCAGTAGTCTGAATGTCCTCTTCCATCTCTAAGGATGGCATAGACTAGTTTTATTCTCAATTTGTAGAGCATACCTCCATACATAATCAGCTAAGTTAAAATCAGTTATTAATGATCCTTTATAAAAGACCGATAGAAGAGTTGGACCAAAATGCATACGGTGTGACAGAGCAGAACAAAGCAAGGAAGTCACTCTAAAGCTAATAATAACAATATTATTACTAGGCAGTAATGAGTAAAATGTGCAAATTAAATAGCTCTGAAAAACAGTAGGCAGCAAGAGAAGAGAAAAGGGAAGATAGGGAACCAAAATCCATTAAGAACTATAAACATCAAGGGTCAAAGGCTAGTGAATAAAGTAGGTTAAAAGAATATAGGAAATGGACCATAACTAGACAAAATGAAGAAATATAAAATAACCAATAGCATGTTTGCCAATTTGCAGAGTTCAGGATTGAAAATATTTTATGAGGGAGCAACCTTCAACAATGATAAATCCCATTATTTCTTTCAAATGTGGGGAGTTTTCAGTATTCTCCTTAACCCCTACACAAGCTTAGCTGAGTTGGTCTTGGTGATGTTTACTCCACCGCAGGATTCATTTTGTAGCCAATTGCTGTTATTACTGGCATCAATTCCTGTGTAATATTGTGAACTTTCTTCAGGTAATTTTTAGTGATCTGTCTCTATAAGATCAAGATACAAATGCTGGCTTTTTTTCATTTCGTTCAACTTGGAGCCCTACTATTGAGACTGCTTTTTAATGCATATGACTTATAGGTAAAGGTTCCCCCGCACATGCGTGCTAGTCGTTTCCGACTCTAGGGGCCGGTGCTCATCTCCGTTTCAAAGCCGAAGAGCCAGCGTTTGTCCGAGGACATCTCCGTCGTCATGTGGCCAGCATGACTAGACGCCAAAGGCGCACGGAATGCTGTTACCTTCCCACCGTAGTGGTCCCTATTTTTCTACTTGCATTTTTACGTGCTTTCGAACTGCTAGGTTGGCAGAAGCTGGGACGAGTAACAGGCGCTCACTCTGTTACGCGGCACTCGGGATTCGACCTGCCAAACTGCCGACCTGATCGACAAGCTCAGCGTCCTAACCATATGACTTATCTCTATTGAAATAAATGGTGAGCCTTTATGGTTGTATTACCCATCCAGGCCCACTTTTGCTTCAAATCCTGCCTTGAAATGTATTTATGGGAGTGTCTATTGTTAAATGATAGGGCACATACTTTAAGAGAGCCTAAACTAGTGATGGCAAACCTTTTAGAGACTGAGTGCCCAAACTGCAACCCAAAACCCACTTATGTATTGTTGGGTGCCGGGTGGGCGTGGCCCATTGGGTGGGTGTCGCCCATTGGGTGGGCATGGCCAGTTGCGTCGGCGTGGCTGTGGTGGTGATGGGACACTGGGTGGGACTAAAAAGTTCAATCAATCAATTCTAACTTTGTGAGATCTTTTTTTTTCCCTGCGAGTTGAAATTGATTGATTGAACCTTTTTTTTTTTTTGCACACGGTGGCGGAGGCCTAAAGCGAAAAGGTTTTATAAAACCCAACTGAAGGTCTAGGACTGGGGCGATGGTGTGCGTGCCCACAGAGAGGGCTCTGCGTGCCACCCGTGGCATGCATGCCATAGGTTCGCCACCACAGGCCAAAAGCCTGAGAAGGAGGGGGAGGAGGAATATTGGTATGTTAGATCTATTTTGGATGCAGTAAAAGAGTGGTAAGTCAAAGATAGCAAAAATATTCCCTCTGTTTTCTCCAGAACAACCTTGTGAGGCTGGCTAGGCTGAGAGAGAGTGACTGGTCCAAAGTCACCCACCTGGCTTTCATGGCAAAGGTGAAACTAGAATTCACAGTCACCTGGTTTCTAGCCTGGGGACATAACCACTAGACCAAACTGGACAATTTGCTGCTGCCCAGGAAGATAATCACTTGACCAGGGAAGAGACCTGGGTTTTAAGTACGTATGTAAGTAAAGCCGAGGAAAGGGTTCTTGACTTTTTGGATCTGGGGTTTTGAGAACATTGTGTAGCTCTTTCACAAAAGATTGATGGGGATGCTGCCCATTCATAATGGGGGACATAATCAGTTATAAGCACTAATGCTCCCTGTCATTTTCTTCTCAACTGATGCTATATATTATCCTTTTCCTTTTTTAGGAAGAGATGGGGATGCCTCTAGTCTAGCCAAACTACTGGCTATAGCCACCCTCATTTTGGGGGGGGAAGATTTTTGGAAATACACATGCCAGAAGGTCGCTTTTGGTTTACAGTGTGCTGACTTTCCATTTTAGTTATATAAAAATGAATTTTAATATAGAAGTTAGCTAAGGCAGAGAACATTCTGTGCAATTCAGTAGTCATGGACGGATTACTCTGTGGCAAACTTGTGTGAACTTGTATGAACTTCCAACAAGGTGGTGGGTCAAATAAATGCTCCACCTCAAGCACCTGAAAGATCCAAAAGGGTTTCCTAAAATGTTTCTCTTTTTTCTCTTATCTTCTGATACTTGTTGAAACTCTGGATATTCTGTGCCATAGAATAGCATTCTAGAGGCAGGCTTTAACTGACCAGTAGGCACTGTCACATCTGGAGGGAAAGATTGGCATAGTCATTATCCCTCATAAGTATTGCTTTCCTTTTAGAGCAGTGGTGTCCAACCTTGAGAACTTTTAAGACTTTGGACTTCAAATCCCAGAATTCCCCAGCCAGCTTTTTAGAGCCAAGACAGCCCCCCCAGTTTAATGACTAGTTGAGAGCTGTAATTTGAAAGGGATGGGGCTTGAGCCTAAATGAAGGATTTCTTGAAATGAATGAAAATGAGCACAGAGGAAAGTCCACTCGGAGTGTTATACCATCGCAATGCAAGCAGTAGCTGAATGCCTACTCTTCTGCCTCTGTCACATGTCCACAGAACGAGCTTGTGTTGTTCTTCCACACTGCAGTGCTTTCAGGACCAGAGACGCTACATTGCCTCGTTTTGTAATTAGTTTTGCATGTCGCTTGCTTTCTCCTGCTGTATCCGTGGATAGGAATGCCTTTGTCTACAGCTGGCATCTCATCAGGAACTTGCTTCATTTAGATTACTGTTTTAATTAACTTCAGAACACAAGCATCAGTTCATTCTCAGCAGCCTGACAATGCAAGGACCTGCCAAATAAATAGACTGCATTTCAATGTCAGAGTGGTTCAAGGTGTACCCTTGTCAGCTCCTGAACAAAAATAAGCTGCTTAGTAGTCAGATTAGCCATTGGGTTTGCATTGTGGTTTGTGTGACTTCTTTCTCTTCCCAGCCACAAAACAAATGTTTACTTGCCTTTCCAGCTGCAGCAGTAGTTCCAATATGTAGCATTCGTGAATTGTTGGTTAAAAAGAAGACTCTTGTAACCCAAGAAAGCATAGTTAGAAGCAATTTGCTCCTCTGAATTATTGCTGTGCTTTGATGGGAACCTCAAAATGGGAAAAATAAACCTTTTGTGGTTCATTGCTTATATATTGCTATAGTATACTAATCTACCTACATCCAGCCTTTTAGGATATGTGTCAGCCTTCCCAGGTAGACCAGACAGAAACATGATCAGATGAGCTAATTCTATTTTACTATAAGGCTACATTAACAGAATCTTCCAAGTCTGAAAATACAAATCTCCTGCAGACTCCTTTAGAGCCTGAGAAGCTAGGGAGGATCCATTCTGAGCCTCTTTCTCCATCCATTATGCAGCTGCAGGCTATGCTCTCTCTTATCTAACTTTTCCCTAGGCCAGAGTCCCCCTTTGGGGCACCAGGAACCGCTTCCGTGGAGAGAGGTTTTTTCGTGGACCGGAGGATGTGCGATTTTGTGTGCTCCGCATCCCGCGGATGGGGCTTTGCTTGTTTGTGCGGATCGTTGCTGGCATGCCGTGACCCTGTACTTGTCCACAGACTGGGGGTTGGGGAACCCTGGCCGAGGCCTTTCTCACATACCATTACACATGGATTCAGAAGGAGATCCATTCGAACTGGGATTGTGCTGGCTTCTCTCTATACTAATGCTATAATCCTATATGGTTTTGCCCAGGAATAAATCCCATTGAATTGGACTGGACCAACTTCAGAGCAGATACAGATTGGATTGCACATCTAAGTCATAGTTCAAGTCTGCCTACACAGCATCTCTTGATTCTCATATTTAAAAATACTTTGGTGTATGGGTAGTCCTACGGTAAGTATTCCAGGTACATGAACATTTTGGAGAAAAATACTTTAGATTTTACAGACTGTAAGAGCAATATGGTATACTTAATTAGAACTTGAGATAAGCCTAAAATACCCCAAGCATAAGCCAAACTCTTTCCACATAGAGTAGAGTAGCAATGTATTTTCCTACAACTGGCTGTAGGATCAGGGTTGGATTGCTTCCATGTGGGCAAATTCTTGGCACTTTCCTGATAATAGTTCATTTAGTGACTGTTCAAAGTTACAATGATACTGAAAAAAACTGACACATGACCATTTTTCACAGTTACGACTTTTGAAGCATCCTCATGATCATGTGATCAAAATCCAGATGCTTGGCAACTGGTAAATACTTATGATCGTTGCTGTGTCCCAAGTTCATGTGATCACCTTTTGCAACCCATCCAGTAGTATCTCTTTCAGTGAACACCCTCATCAACTACTGCTCTGGAAAAGTATCAATGACTAAACTCAGCCAGCAGGAAAATAGGGTTAAAGTTAGCGCTAGGGTTGATTTTCTTATCATTAACCCAATCTCACATATACAGATTACGCATTCCACATTGATTAACAATCAAAGTCATAATGGCTTAGCAATATAACTGAATGACTACAAGCAAACTGCACTATGCTCCAACTTGCTTGTTTCTTTATTTCAGGTTGAAAGGTTGTTGAAGTGGCCAAATAAGAATGAAGGTGCAGGAAGACATGATGCTGCTTCTTTCTTGAAGTTCAGAATGGGCAGGATCTGGGAGAAGAATCCTGCAGTTAGAAAGTCACAGGCATATTTTTTTAAAATCCTTTGAATGTTTTCTTGTGACCTCTGCACAGGAGAGGAAGTGAATGTTATCTTTTCTGCCTCTAATCTCCTGATTACAGGTCTGGAGAATTGCAAAAGAAGAGGGCCTGAGACTCCAGGGAAAGGAGAAGATTCAGTATCTTCTCTCCTCTTTTATGTAATTGTTCTCAATGGAGCTACATTCAAAGGGGCTTGCATTGACCAAATAGGAATTCTCGCTCCAGCTCCATATTTGTAACATATTCATTTATCCAAATATTAAATCTTCCTTCCTTCCTTCCAGCAATTTGTGAGGTCCACAAACTCCCAGTTTAAGCCCTTCCAAACATATGTCTCAGTCATCAAGGCAGTTTGTTGCCTATGTGAACTATGTGAGTTTTCATGAACTGCAGGATATTTTCCCCAGATTTTCAATGCGGCAGCACTGTTTCTTGTTATAATGTGTAGATTCCTTTCTTTGCTTCCTCCAAAAAAAGTTCAGTAGATGAGGACAGCAACCTGCAGCAGTCCTGTCCCAAAGCAATACAATTCTGTAAAAAACATTGCCCTCTTCTCAGTGTTATTGTAAAGAGTTGTCTATTGGACAAAACAGATAAATAATAGGGAGAAAAGATTTCATATTTTTGTTGAATCATCAGTTTGATAGCTTGTAGTGTTAGCTTTCATTTCAGATTTCTTTAAACAGAAATGAAAAATAGTCTATTTGTTCATATGATTTGTTTTTCATGCTGAATTTGTTTTGGATTATCTATCTCTAAACAGTTCCTTATAAAACCAGTTTTAACTAATCTACAGTCTAAACATTAGAACCAAAGAGGTCATGGCAAAATTATTTCTAGTGTTTACTCAAGATTCTTGTCACCATTCTCCATCAAAAGCTGGTATACTCATGCCATGTTTATGCCCCTCCCATAATAGCAGACAGATTGAATTTCTGCTTTTGAACAAAAGTTTAAAGTTCGCTGTGGGTAAACAGGATTTGTTTTATTTTGGCCTCAGCTTTCACTCAGAAGACATGCAAACATCAAATCTGTATTGTTATGGTGGAGACTGGGAACATTTAGAAAGATCAGCACTATCTATTAATACAACCTATGAAAGGACTAAATGGTCAAGGCCAAACTTTAAACAGATGCCTCCTTAATTAGCTTTATAATAGATTGAACAAGCTTGTGAAACATTGCCAAATCTTTAAATCATATTCAAACACACACGTATAGCCTAATAATCACATTTCTTGAAACCTTTTAGCAAGGCTACATTGACTATTTTCTGGACAATTATTGCCTCACCTTTCTCACCTACAAGCAAAACCTGTTTGTTTGGGTGTGTTCTTGCCACAGCTGAAATGTTCTCATGCACTGATTTTGAAATGTCAGCAATCTTGGCTTTGCTGCCACGCTTGTTGGAATCTGCCAGAAGCTCCACTTTGCCTTGACCCTGAATAATAAGGGTCAGTTGAGGGAAAACCAGCTAGGAAAGTCAGCCACACCTACCTGCTAGATTTGGAGCAAGATTCATAGTTCCTTCGAGAGAAATATGCCCCAGAAAGAAGGAAGGAAACTACAGTTCTTTTCTGCTTTTCATTTTGGCCCAAAGAACCATTTCAAACCCAAGTGCAAAAATGGATGGCCTGACTGACACACTGGTAAAGAAGATGGATTAAAAAAAACTACCAATAATTGTTAAATGTCCAAATAAGAATAAAAATATTCTGAAATCCCCTAGCTCAGAGTTCCCCAACCTTTTCAGCTTTGCAGATCGGCCGGCGGGGGGGAGAGAGGGGAAGATGGACAGGGGATGGCTTAGTGCAAGTGGTGGGCAAGTGCACTCAAAAGCTCCATTTGCACAAGTGGGCATGTGTGCCCACCACTCATACAAATGAGCACACGCATGGACGCTCACCTATCTCTTCTGCAGCCTGGTTCTGAACGGTTCACAGCCCATTACTGGGCCGCAGCCTGGGGGGTTTGGGGACCCTTGCCCTAGCTCTTAGAAATGCTTTTAGGAAAAAGAAGAATATGAAATACTAGGCAATATTGAATAGAGTGTATATGAGGGTTTTTACAGAATCTACAAGATAGATCTCATAGCCATCTTCTAAATAATCCTGAGAGATGTCAATTTGAGATGGAATTGTGACTCCTCATTTGAGAAACCTTACAGCAGGAGAGCGGTTTAGCTGTTTAATAGAGCTATGCACAAATGCCTTGTTTTTATCCTATTGGTAGGTAAAGAAAGCACAGGACCACTTTGCCAGAATTCTCCAGCAGTTTCTCGAGCCTGTCAGTAGCAGTAACATTGAGATCAAGCAATAACAGCATCAACAGAGCCAGTTTGATCTAGTGGTTAAGACATTTGGCTAGAAATTAGGATACAGTGAGTTCTAGTCCCACCTGAGGCATGAAAGTCAGCTGGGCCAGTCACACACTCAGCCCAGCCCACCTCACAAGATAGTTGTTGTGGGGAAAATAGGAGAGGGAAGTATTAGGTTCACCACCTTGAGTTATTTTTAAACAATAATAAAGGTGGGATAAAAATCAAATGTATAAATTTTGGTTACCATTTTATCTGTTCCATGCTGTCAGAGATGCAAAGAGAACCAATGTTGTTGGACATTGGATATGGCAGTAGGATAGTGATCACTATAAGAATAGGGGAGAATTTGTGAGAAATATTCTGCAAAAGTGTCCTTTTCCATAGTAAAATACTGAGGTGGGACACCTGATCCTTCACTAACACATAGAACCTCCATGCTCCAAATCTCAATCCAATCGACACCATAACTGATTGGAGAGTGCATGCATATCCGTATTTGGGGGAAATAATCTGACTGCTGTGATGTTCAGATTGCTGACAATCTGCAAAAATGGAAACTTCCAAAAATGCCAGAAGTCAAGGATTCGTTCTTAAATCATTTTTAAGATATCTAAATCTGTTGTTTAGGAAGCCCCTTAGATGAATGGAGCAGTATACAATCACTCATAAAAATAATACATAATAATACATGTTCCATTAGAGTTTGATAACACATAATCTGTGTTCTATAATAGGAATCTGCAAAGAAGCATCCATCAGATGAAAAAGAATCAACAAAGTAGGGAATCAGGTGGATTCAAAGCAGTCTGAAGTCTTTTAAAGTGTCATAAGGTTCTCTGACATGACATTTAGTGCTTTGGCAGTTATAGAGTTTATATAACGTTTCAAGGCCACTCCCATTGGGCTGAGGAATGTGACATAAGTTTTTGATGGCCAATGAATGTTATCAGCTCATTAAACTCCCTGCCCTTCCCTCATTTGCTCAGCTACTCAGGAGCTTTGGGTCTTTTTTTCTAGTGCAGAGGTTCCCAAACTCTTCAGCTCCTCAACCCCCTCATGAAGTTTCAGATCATTGACCCCCAAATGTTTATTATATGAAACTAATATAATAAATACTACTTTAACTGATAGTACTATGAACAACAATAACAGATAGTCCCATTGACGCTTGACTACTTTGAGCACTCAACTGGAAGCAGCAAAATTCTCAGTGCTCTGTGCATGGGCTGAAGCCCAGTCGATCTAATACTTGCTCTTAACAATGAATGGGCAGTTGGATACACAGGTGCAAGCTCAACATTTACTCTTTTAAGTCTGAAGGCTACAAATAGCTATGCATCTCACCATGCTTGCTTGCTTTTGCTGCCTCTGCTAACTTACATTCAGAATAAGTTCATTGCCACTCACCTATGAATGACTCCCCCCAGGAGAGCTTGCCAATTAGTTATGCAAATGCTCCAGTCACACCACATACTAAGAAGCAGAAGCAGCAAAGCTACATCACACAATAAAGTCGCTTCAGGAGACATTCTTCCAAATCCAGCCCTGAAGAGGTCAATCCTTCCCAGCCTGGTACCCCAATTAACTCGATGGAATACTACTGTGTTATATATATATTTCCATCATTTCTCCATCCGGGCGAAAAGTATTTGGGCATCTATGGGGCGTTTGGAAAGATCCACTCCCCCGGGTTATTTTTGCGGTAGGGCTTATATTAGGTCCACCCCCAAAAAATCAGGCTATGGCTTATTTTTGGGATGGATTTTATTTTTGGGAAAACATGGTAGCTCCTGAGTGGGGAACTTCTCAGGTAACTGTGCCAATCTTACTGGTATCCCCCCAAAAACAAACAGTCCACAAGGACAAATCAGTAATAATTCTGCAGTATTGTGTCAAGTTTAGAAGTCCAAAAGAGCAAGTGGAAAAGAACTGAGTTTTAAACAGCTCTGGGGATAAGATATTTACTACTCTAAGTCAGTGCATCTTAGGCAGTTTTCTGTGCTGCCCTCTTCTCTTATTTCTGCCTCAAAAGAGGAGAAACTCTTGAAGACATCCAGCTGATACCAACAGCAACATGTCTTCTAATGAATCTTCCGTTCCTCCTATGTTCACCCCATGCAGCATTTAAAGATATTTCGATACCATTATAACTTTGAAGAAGCTCAGATCAATTCCCTTTGTTCTCAAATCTTGAATTGCAAATTCAGGTTGAGCTCCACCTTCTTCCAATCTTCAATCTATGTTTCAAATCAAATCAAATCAGGGCATAGTCTAAATAAAGCAGATGATGTCAACTTTGCATCAGTAAGAACTAGCTACAAATCTCTGTTGACAGGTTCACTGGATTATTTTAAGCAATCTAATATTGCTCAACATAGAGTAACCCAGGTACAATACAATAATCAAATATATCATCATTCTATTAGGTAAAGAAATGTACCCTTTATCAGATTTGCAGTTGAATGCCTAATTTGTATTTTTACAAAGACAATAGCTAATTCTTTATTTGAAACAAGAGAAACAGTGGCCTACTATTTCAAACTATCTGGAATATTGATATAGAATCTGTTTTAGAATTATTCTTCTACATACATAAGTCAAGTGCAGGTGTGTTTTTAATGCTGCACTTCCTCATTTTTATGAGCTGAGCCAATATTCTTCAGATTGTAGTTGCCCCATCTATTTCTTCTAAAACAAACTGAATATGTAAATAAAATACTTAAAAATTAGCTTAAAAATAACATTATGACTGTTTTCATTATCACTTCAGGTAATGAACTTAGTGAACCTTTGAGTCAACCTTGACTTTGGCAACTTCATGTGCATATTTTGTTTACAATATCATCGAAGTGGCTTGTTATTGCCTCCTGGTTTGTTTGTTTTTTCCTTTTTTTAACTGGATTTGGAATGAAAAAGCCTAATATTCATTTATTTCAGCTGATCACCAATGAATTTTGAATATATTAAAAAGATTTAGTCTAAAAAATTATGTTTTAGAAACATTAAAGGATGCCATTTTATTTTACTATTTTAAAGCTTTTACACTGAAGCTTCAAACTGAGAACACATAAAGTAAATTGACACATTTTGTTCAACAACATATAAAGAAAATCTTTGAGGGAAAGTACTTTCAGTTCTAGTAACTGAATAACAAGAACAGAGACAGTGATGATCTAGATCTATGCTAGGCAACAACCAATCCCAATGATAATTAATCAAGATTGATAAGCAGTCACCTGATATCTTCATAAGACCATTAATAAGATCTAGTTTCCTTCCATTTCTTGCTTTCCAAGCAAAATTTAACGATTTGTTTAATAACACCCCTTATGGATAACTTCTAGCCTTAATAGCTGTCTGACAACACTGAAGAACATGCAAAAGTAGAAAAGGATTGCAAAAAATAAATCCAGAATAAAGAGCTTTTTCATACTCTCTAAACTATGATTCCAATATACCTGTCAAGCAAATTATTTCAAACTTGTACCCAATGTTTTCCCCCATTGTCTATGCCAGGAAACTCAATTTTCCTTGTATGTAACCTTTCCTGAACATTCCAGTGTTTCAATACATCTTTTGTTTCTTTTGTTGTGAACCTTTTATGTTATTAGGGCATTGTTGTTTCCTCATTCTTTACTCTTCCTGGAGAACAGCTGCCCAAAGGTTAGCTCCTTCCTCCAGCTGATCATCTAGCTTTCAAAGGCTTAAAACAGAAAAACAAGTTTGTTGCCCAATTGGTGGACAGAGAAGATATTTAATTTTTATCCTGCCTTTATTACTTTATATGAAACTCAGGGCAGTGAGCATACTTAATAGACCTTCCTCCTCCTGTTTTCCTCACAACAACCCTGTGAGGTGGGCTGGGCTGAGAGAGAGTGACTGGCCCAAGGGCACCCAACTGGCTTTCATGCCTAGGGTGGGATGATTTCAGAGTCTCCTCATTTCTAGGCCAGAATATTAATCGCTACATCATATTAATATAAAATCCACTTGAGTAAAATCCTTAGTTCTGATTTGCCCATATCTTCCTAAGCCCTCCAGATTTCATTTCTGCTCTCCAGGAAGTCCTGCTATTCTTTAATTTGATGAACTAGCTCATAAAGAGCTTGTGTTGAGTTTACTGTAGATAAATACATGAATCATGGGAGGATAGGAACATGCTAGCAAGGGATATTATTTTTCTCAAGTGAAGCCGAAAGGGAGTTTTGTCAGTTCAGGGCCTGTGTGCTTAGGGGGAAGCAGAATTTCTAATGACAAATGCTGACTGGTTGGCATATGTAGCAGTCATCCCAGCAGTCCCCCAAGATAGATGTCAGGCAAAGGGAAAAATGTCTCGGACAGAATCCAATTAAATTCTAACACTCATATTTTAGAAGTTTGGGGATGAACTGTTCATCTAGAGAATCTCCCACTCTCTGTCTCCTGCTTCTGTACCATATGACAACAATGTTAACTAGCACTCTCCTAAATGAGTGCTCCATTTTGAAGTTGCTCCCAGTTTTGGAAGGTGATAAGTGGAGAACCTGAAAAGGAATAGGCTATGGAAATATGTGATGGGAGGGCTTGAGTCTTTTAAATAGGTCTTTTAAATAGATACTTACTGCCTAGGCCAGGGGTAGGCAACCTTGGCTCTTTTATGACTCGTGGACTTCAACTCCCAGCATTCCTGAGCCAGCAAGGCTCAGCTTGGAAACCTCTCCCTTTCCCCTCAGCATGGCTGGCTTAGGAATTCTGGGAATTGAAGTCCACAAGTCATAAAAGAACCAAGGTTGCCTACCCCTGCCCTAGGCCCATCCGCAAGCACATCTCATGGAATTTGGTAATAGAGGAAGGTTTAACTCACTACAAATTCCAGCATTAATATAAATAAATGTCAAAATGCTTCTTTCTAAGTTTTCCACAATAGGCATTTTAAAAGTTGAAATGGTTTCCTATTAATGCAGACGGTGAAAATGATTGACTTTACACTGAAATGCATCTGCCTAGACAGTTACTTTTGACAGATAGCTCTGTGACTCTAGAACTCCACATAGAAGAAGCTCTCCTAATTACTTTTTAGGCTGATTTTTTTTTCTTTCCCTTTTCTACCTTGGTGCTTATTTTGATATGATTTGATGTGCATTTCATATTATATTAAATGGGTTTTGTCTCTTGGTGAAGTACCCAAAAACAATAAAAATCCAGAAAAAATATGAAATATAATAAAAAACCTGGTGTGTATTATTCTGTGCCACTGCAACTGTCTTTCTCCTGAGGATGCCAGATAAATTGCATATAAACGTAAAGCAATAAGATAAATAGACTTGCCCCTCAATCCACAAAGATCAATAATATTTTCATAGATTTCAATTATCATAAATAACCCTCATATTCTTTTGACATAGCAAAAGATTAGTATGCAATTTGGGTCACATTTGCTTTTCTTGAGTAACTTTATTTTGCTGATTTACTCATAAAGCTGCACATCTCGCATTCTCTTCCTCTTAGGATTTCTGCCTCCAGAGCATCTTCGGTGTTTGCTTCCCATTTCATTATGATGAAAAAAGTTATCAAGTTTTGGAGTGGTGGGCAGAAGAGAAAAGGAGAAAAGAGAAAACTCATGCAGAGAAAATGAAGTATATTTAAAGGATTAGAACATGTTAGCTCAGTTTAGTGAACTGTCTACCACATTCCTATTGTTTTGTATGGCTGGATTCTACTGAGTTCTCCCTTTTGTCCTCTACTTGTTGGGTTTATTGTTTCTGTGGCAGGCATGTGCTATTAGGGCCTTTCACAAAATCCCCTTATTGCTGCCTTTTGATGCATCACTGCTGGATTAAAAAAAATGGGTTCCAGAAAAGGATAGAGAGTACCAGAGCATTAAGTGGTGCTACAACTGGATTGGTTTATTGCTGAAGGTTACATGCATCCAAAACTGCAGGCTAGGCAGAGAGAAATGAAATATCCATATGTTAATTTATATCTATATATGCAGATTTAGAAACAATTTCTAGTAATTTAAGTAGATATGCAATCAATCTTAGTTGGAGAAAGCTGAAGGAAGAAGTACCTAACAGTTATCAACTATTTATTTATTTTAAATGGCACAGGTTCTGAAGTTGAGCTTGATTCCAAGTAACTTTAATATGTAATATATCCAGTTAGTTTTCTTGCAAGACATACTGAATTAGGGTGCTATTGTTTCCTTCCCCCCCCCACAACTTCCCAAGCTGACCCCCCTCCCCCGTTTTCTAGAAGTTTACTAACCAGGTCCAATTGCCATTTAGCTATTTAAGTACCAGTCACATGCTGCAACCTCAAGACTTTATTCAGTCTGTTCAGTATTTGGCATGTCTGCATGCTTGCATAAAATTAAACAAAGCCAAATTGAACTTTATAGATTGAACTATATTTAGAAAATTCAGAACAAAACACCGTCTTCTAAATACAATTCAAATTGGACAGGTGTATATTTAGAAATAATTATAAAACAATGATTTAAACTTGTTTTGAATCACAGCATTTACATATCTGTGCAAGACTTTCCATGATTTGTATTCAAGTGGATTTTGTTGCAGTTGCCCTCTCCTGCCCTATCTTTTTCCATTAACCTTAAAGTTAGAATATTCTACAGCTTAAGCTATGTCAAAGAAGCAAAGAGGAGCAAGAGAAAAATGCAAGCAGATCCACATTGAACATCCAACTGGCAAGGCTGAATAAATACCTTCCTGATCCTGACACCATCTCTGTATTCTGGGCCTCCCTCTGAAAACTGCAGCATGTATCCTGTGCCTGGAGGAGATGCCACTTCCTATCTTCTTCATTTGCTGATAAGAAATTGTGGCTTATCTTGGACAGGGCTAACTTAAGCTTCTCAATCAATTTATGACCTTGGACTGTAAAATGACTTTGACAAACATCTCAGTGGGCCAGAACAAATTAGAAGAAACCTTCCACTTTGGTTTTCCTTGGTTAATCGGGTTTTGGGTTTTTTTTTAGCCTTTTTCTCCTATTTGTTTCTATGATGGTTTGCTTCTGTTTAAAATACGTGCCAAAAGTGTGTAGATTTATGTGCACTCCTGCTATAAGCAGTTTTCACCAGCAGACATACTTTGTATGCATTTTAAAGTTTTCAACCACATGGCAAGGGGTTTGAACATGCAGTAGCGTATTGAAGGAGTGGAAAAGTTGGATTTCACTTTATAGCTTGACCTCTGAAGGCTACATGATATAAGGGAATGGAGCCCCCCCCCGAAAAATCAAGGTCCCTTAGGCCAGGGGTCCCCAACCCCCAGTCTGTGGACCTGTACCGGGCCGCAGCATGCCAGCAACCAGTCCGTGCAAACAAGTAAAGCCCCAGTCCACGGAAAAACCTTTCTCCATGAAACTGGTCCCTGGTGCCCAAAAAGTTGGAGACCTCTGCCTTAAGACAGTGCTCAATTTCTAGGACAATTTTATCTGATCAGTCCCTGCCTTCTTCATTAAGTCCCATCTAGTGCTTAGAAAGGCTCTCTAATTGGAACCAAGCTCATTGCTCTCTTTTTGACCTTATCACTAATCAGCGCTTGACACAAACTACTCAGCTGAGGAAGGCACCTTTTTTCCTCTGAACTTAAGGAGAGAGAAAGTAGATGGCAGGCTGAAGCAGCACTCTCTGAGGCCGTAGCCTGGCAGACACATCTGGGAAGTGCAACCTTTTTTTCTTCAGTGTTTGCAACAGTTCCACCACACTTGACAGAGAGAAGGCAAGGTAAAGCAGCTCCTTTCCCAAGCCTCCATTTTTACTGTCGGTTTCCTCATGGAGAAACTTTTACACTTCCTATTTTAGAAGTTTTTTTTAAAAAAAAATATGGGAGGGAAATAAAATACTCTAGTGACCAAATGAATCCCGTGGGTAGAAAATCGCTCCAGTGTTCCTCTTTCTCATCTACTTCAGTGTCGGAGATTCAACAGTAGACAAATAACAGCCATAGATATTTTAAGATACCCAGAGGATTTTTATAAGGTTGACGTATCTTCTTCCCATATCAGAGTCTTCTGTCTGCCACTGGAGATCTGAAAAATCCTATGTCATATGCACTCCCAAGACCACTGAATGGCAACAGTCTTTTTACATAATATCTTGGGATGAGTAAAGTGCTCTTTTCTTTTTGTTTCACTTTCATTGCCACTTTTTCATGATTCATTCATTTTCTATGAATAAGTTTGAGTTTTTAGAGTGTCTCTACATGGGTAAGTTGTTCTTGATACAAAATAAGATTTTCAGCATATTGCCTCTTTCTGGAAGCAGGCCCTGTATGCTAGCAGCTGTGATATACATGGGACTAATTACTCAGACTGTTCTAGGTTTATTACTAGCTGTTTCCCCCCCCCACACACACACCTTTCCTTCCTACGTATCCTGGGCAAAATGTCTTCTTGAGTCAAAGTCATCAACTTTTCATCAATTTCTTCTATAAATTGTAGGGGGGAAAAGAATGCCCATTACGCACAAGAAAAGTTGCAATTATCAAGGATTGCATTGTTGTTCCATTAGCTGGTTGCTTCTTTTTCTTACATACAAAGAGTTCTTATTAAATCTTTCTTTTATAACTGTATTGTGGTTTAATATCACAAATTTGTAATATTTAAAAATTGCATCTTCCCTCAGGGCCTTATGAAAATTATATAAATGGGGATATTTTTTCCTTCTCCACTCTTGAGCAAACATACATTTTTTATTTTATTTCCACTTCAAAAGGCTTTTTATTTGCCTCTCTCTGATTTCTCCTATTTCCAAATATATACCAAATATTTTTTTTAAAAATACTATGTGATATTGGATTGAACAACAAGACAGAAAGAAATGGAATCTTGGTGACAGTTGAGTTTTGTAAAACACTCTGAGCTGTGCTTTCAAGGTTTATGATATTTTTAGAGTCAACTGATTTATTGAGTCAAATTCAATTTGAGAGTCATTACTTTTTGGGGAGAACAAATATAACTTATTTTTTCATCTTTGAGAGTGAAGTTCCAGAGCTTGGTTATTCAGTGGTAGCTTTGCCTGTATTGTCTTCATTGGCTTACTGATTTTTTTACTAGATAAGTGCACTTTATATTCTGCAGGACCAGTGTACAGTAATAGTGTGATCTGTTGTACTGAGAAGGCAGATATAAATCCTCTTTAGGTATTTGTGAAAAGAATGCATGTAGGATAGTGCATCATCCACAATTTTTCTCTGTTGACAAGTATTGCTGAAACTTAAGGTTGGCCAAGCATTGTTGGAATTCACCATGAAACTAGGAACTCACCCTAATCAGGTTTTTGATACCATGGAAGGTTGTAATTACCTTCATCTGAATTCACCAACTGCCACTCCTCTCTGGAAGAGTTCTCTTCTGAAGAACAAGAAGAATTGCAGGTCCCTACCCAGGAATACTACCCTACGGGCTTACACCTTAAAGATGAACTATGCAGTCATTTGGAAGACACATCAGATGAGGATGAGTTTGCAAAGATATCCCAGGTCCTAAAGAGAGATGGTTCTTAATGGTACAGGATTAGTGCCTACTTGGTGCATAGGCTGTAGAAAGTAAGGAAGATGGCCTTGACAGAGACATGCAGGAACCTAGGCACAAAGGGCTGAAGCAATTTTTAAGTCTAGAAACACAAGATTACATTCAGAAGTGATTTAGGTAAATTCTCCCTAATTTGCTGAAGTGTAAGGAAGATCAGGTACAGCACAAGCAGACTTGCAAAATTCTGTTAGGGTAATCAGTGTTATTTTTTAAAAAAGTAGTTTTAACCTTCCTGTGGAGTTGACTTCCAGGTCTAGTCTTATTAGTGGAGCTGATATACGCTGCACAAAGGTGCTTTGTAGTAATGACAGTCTTGTCTGGGGTCATATTTCACAACTCAGTCAAGAAGCATGGCCCATGGAATGCCTTATTTTTTGGGGGGGAGGGGGCACAAAAACTAAAACACCTGGTTGCATTGTCCAAAATTTGCCTTACTTGAGATACTAGAATAAGCTGTTGGGATGCTCCCTTGCTCTAGTCCTGTTTGGACTTGACAAATTGAACTTTGAGGTTTCTCTGTTTCTGTGAGGTCGCTGGACTTAACGTGACTTCCCTTTTCAGATTGCTCCCTATAAATGGTTTATTGCTGGCTCAGGCAGTAAACCTGACAATTAAACCCTCACCATAGATCTTCCCTGTCTACCTGGGGAGATTGCAGTTAGAAAAAGCAGGGGCCATGCGGCATCTTCATTACTTGTCCTTCATTCTTCTTTAGGAGCAGAATGAAGAAAGTACAGAGACAAATCCGTTTCTAAATAATTTAAGAAAGTGTCTTATACTGTTATGACTATTTAATTCAGTATTGCCAACACTGATTAGAAGCAGCTCTCTTTAACATGTCAGGGAGGAGCTTTTCCAACCCTGTTGGGAGATGCAAAGCCTTTGAGTTGAGTTGAAAAGAAACCTTTTCAATGGAAAACACAGGCTGTGTCCCTAAGCTGTAGCTTTCCCTTGATCCCTTCAAGGGAAACCAGAGTAGGAAACCATAATTCCGAATGCAAATACTATTTTTATTATAAGGTTACATTGACAGAATCTTGCAACTCTGACTGTGTCGTTCTTCGACTCCCCACCCGCACCCCCAAACTACTTGAGAACTAGGGAGAGATGCTTTCATATGTTACACTTTTGGTCTTAAAGAGATTCCAGAGCCTGAAAAAGTTTTAAAATCCCCAGTGTGGAGCATGTTTATTAGGAAGCGCCCTGCCAAGGCAATTAAATTGATCCCCAGTTAAGTGTGGGTGGGATTGAATAGCAAGTGGTGACTGGAGACTTGCCTTTCCAAGACTCTCTGGACAGCCTGCTTGAATTCTAGGCTTTGGGGAAAAAAAAACTTTTAACATGCTAAACTGCAGGCTATTTAATATCTTATTTTCTCAATTTTTATTGTACCTTTCTATCATGTTTTGTTTTGTTTTGTTTTACCCCAGGAATGTACATTTCTGATAAAGCTCTAGGACATAATTTATGTAAACTAGCAAACCAATAATATCTAATAGAATTCAGTGGGTGAGATTAACGTTTGCATAATTTTCCTTTTACAATCAGCAATAGAAGAGAACTGTGGCTGGAATATTATAACATTAATATCATACTAATGTAATACATGCTGTAGAGAACGACCCAGAGAACAATAGTTGGAATGAAATGTTCTGAATTCTGACCTGAAAATTCTGGCTGATGTTCTAAAAATTGCCTCTTTCTCTCTAGTCCTGTTAAATAATTAGAATCATCATGGATATTTATCATATGGCAGTGATGCAGAAACAACCATTGCTTCATCTGTTGAAACATGTTTAATTCGTATGTGCTATGTTTTCAGTTTTTTTAAAAAATATACCAAGATTAAGGCAGCTTGCAACAATTAAAACTATATGAAATGGAACAGCAAACTGAATGCAATTAAGTTCAGCAATCAGTAAAATAATTTAAAAGAAATAACAAATAACAGCAAAGAACCTTGATCCTGGACTAGAGACTTGAACTGAAATGGCTGTTAGATATTGGGCTGGCAGCACTTCATAATCACCTAAGAAACCACGGTAACATATGAAGCTTGGCCTTGGTTTGTGACAGCACATCTGTGGAGTCCTACTGAGCCAATTTAGCACACTCAGAAGCAAATACTGTCCTGATATCAATGGCATTCTTGAATGACAGCTTTATGGCATTAGAATCAAAGATGTGACGATAATACATGTCTGTCAAGAACTGTTTATAAAAAGAAATGAAACAAAAACAATAATGCGGAGGTGAGATTATTTGAGTTCAGTCCGGTTAGGCTTTATCTGAATATGGTTAACCTTGGAAATATTGAGAAACACATTATATGCAATGAATAAAAACATAGCTCTGCAGCTATCTATGGAACTTTGTTGAGTTCGGAGTTATATGAAAGGAAATAAACACCTGAAGGAGGTCTCACTTTCTCAGTTTCAGTGTGGTTGCTATGAGATTCTTCCCTTCTTTATTCATACCAGAAGCTTGTTCAAATTACAGACACATAACATTCAATACTTGAGCAAATAAAATAGGTCATTGGTCATTTGGATGGGCTGATGCAAATCAGACAAAAGGATAATTTTCACTGCTTGAAGACTGTTATGGAAGACCATCTTGGGTTCTGATATAGCTTTCAACCTATATTTGGGCTTAGTGCAGAATGAGAGTTCCAGGTTCTCGTCACACCAAATGCCATTTTTGCTCACCAAATCCCCAGATGTTAATTGAGGTGGACCGAGCACCATGTCTTTGCCCAATTTCTTGAACCCGCAGGGAAATGACAGGTCAAAGCTACAAGTGCTCAACTTCTGTGGGGAAAGGGGACAGTCAGAACCCAGAAGAGTTGCAAAAGTTCTCACCATTGGGGAAACCGCCTACATCCAACCTCCACAGAGCTCCAGTCTTGCTCCTGTTGAAACATTCAGTGCATTTTCTGTTGAGCCATAGTTTCACTGGAAATATGTCAGCATGGGACCATGTGAGCAGGGAGCAAACACAACATGTTGAACTGTCTCCTCAGGCTGTCCTGAGGATTATTTTGCAATCATCATCACCTCCCAAAGAAAGACCTGATTTGGTTTTGTCAAGTGCATATCTTGGCTCTGTTGATGAGATCTGCATTGATTATCTTTGCAATGGTCTATCGAGGCTGAAACCTTTTGAGCACAGCTTTCAAGTGCCCTCAATCAAGCCCAGATGTGACAACTAGATGGCTGTTGATTAACAACAGTTGTGATTCTGCAAACTTTGACACCAGGATGCTTTTTTCCTCAGGGTCTTGTCAGAAAATAGAATTAAGTACTTAGTTGGAGCCCAGGGATAAAACTTATTCAGAATTTCCAGAGCTTCTGTCTCTTACTGTATTTTAATGCACATACCTTTTAATCTTTCCTTTTATCCAGGGATTTCCATTTAATATATTATTAATATATACTAAACCATATATATTGAACCATATTCCCCTTATCTTCCTCAATACACAGTGAAACAGAGATCAAAAGAAAAAAAAGGGAAGGGACAGAGAAGATGGGCCACTGACAGAGAAAGCATGATCAATCCTTGGACATGTTAGACAATATAGGACAACTGTTTGGAATAAAATGCAAATTTGTTTCCTTGATTTCTACCGCCAACTTATTTTGTGGCAGAATGGCACTGCCAAAAGCTTACTGGCAATGACTGTAACTGAATGCTCAACATTCTCTGCATGTATGTGCTGTACACCACAAGCTGCTATGGAAAATATTCCTCAGCCATAAACAGAAGCATGAAGCCCAGCGTCTGGGCATTTTTTGCAGGGATTTGATGAAGATTAAGTAGAGAGCAATTTCAATGAGATGATGAACTGTAGTAGAGGCAATTAAATGTTCCACTGATTATGGCTAATGGAGCTAATTAGAGAATATATTTTGAAATCAAAATGTCCATGACAGTGAGGGAAAGAGCAGAATAGAGAAAATGCAGAGAATAAAGTGTGTCAGTTGTTCAAGGCCTTTTCAACTCCTGCATCCCCTGCTGGTCACACTTTATCCTATTTTATGCAAGGCCAAAATTCCTTCTTGTCACAACTTTGCTACTCTTTCCATCCCTTGGGTGCTTAAAATTGTTTTTATGTAATTGTTAGGTCAAAGGCTTTAGATCAGTCCCTGCCTTTCAGTCTAATCTCCTGCACTGGGTTCTTTTGCAGATATTGTGTACACAGAGTAGAAGAAGATATACACAGGGTTAGAGCTGTTAGAGGAAAACGAAGTCAGAAATACAACAAGAAATACATTAAGTGTAACCAGTGCTTTTTTGGTAAAAGAAAAAGGTGCCGGAACTCACATATGTCATACAACTCACCTTGCCTACCCTATAAGGTTCCATCCAAAAAAGGTGCCGGAACTCCGTTCTGAGCATTCTATGACAAAAAAAGCCCTGAGTGTAACACCTATAATTCTGTAATTATTTCACCATCCTGTGGTCTTGCAGATCAGATAAACTGTAGAGAAAAGGAGAAAAATAAGTGGCAAGAAGAAGGAAGATACACTTCTCACTCTGGATCCCAAAGAAAGTACTAAGGAGAGCTAAGAGGAAAGAATATCTTAATTTTAATTTTATTTGGGAGGTGGGGAGAAAACCCTCCATATTATTTTTTTTAAAATCATTTTATACATATTTCTCTGAGCATACAAATATATATGTAATTTTGCCTAATGGCACATTTTTGCCAGTTACTGCCGAATTATTTTACCCACTTAGCTACTTACCCTTCACTTCCCTAACAATAAAAATGTTTACATTTGCAAAAGTATACAAACTTCTCCTTGCCCATGGGCAGCATGATACAAATGCTTAAACAAATCTAGTTTGGGAGTAATTTGACTGCATGGGATTACTGCACTGATTCAAATGTTAATATATTTTATATGTCCAATGAAAGGTAATCCAGAATTTAAGATGCTATTTTCCAAATAAAAAATATTAAAAAAACACGAGTAAAAACATCCGTGCAATATATAGCTTTCCTTATTTTGACAACCTAGAGTTACCAACTGTAGTGATTTCCTGAAATCACCTAAACAATGTGCATATACTTGCTGAAAGCTTCACTCACAGTCCGAGGGCCAGGACAATGGAATGCACACAGCCATACAATAACACACTTGGTTTATAAAATTAATTTATTCCCACAACTCTTACATATGAACAATTACTGCATGTGGAAACATACACATAATCATCTCTCTGGTGAAAAGAGCGAGGAGGAAAAAAACAACCCAGAAGTTGGAGAGGGGTTTTATTGGGTGTACAGGTAGTCCTCGACTTAACAACAGTGACCGTTCAAAGTTACATCACTGAAAAAAGTAACTGATGACCGTTTTTCACACTCTTTTATAAACCTTTTGCATCTGTTTGCGTTTTTTTAAAGCACATAAAAGCACTTTAATGCATTTATACACTTTTTTAATATCAGTTTTCTTGGCATACATATATAACCATACGTTTTATAGCGATCTTTTCTAGTTTGTGAAATTTTCTATGCGGCTCTGCTAATCGCTTATGTCACTGTTTGCAATATATAAGCAATTTTCAGGGCAAGAAATTGGATTCTCTGTCCCTATTAATGCTACAATGGATTCTTGAAATGAAATGCATTCCTTCAACATTTCTACCATGAGTTATCCTCACTGAATAGATTATTGCTTCTTGGGAACCATACAAAGGATTACACTATAAATATATAAACGGCACAGGTATTTTTACCACATTCTTTTGCATTTGGACAAAGCTATATTTTTTCATAAAAGCCTACATTTTAGTTATATGCATTGTCACTCCTCTCATTTTAACACACTGCAGACAAATTAGAAAAGTATCAAGGTGGTCTTTTAACATTTTAACAATGCTGCTTTCTTCATCTGACTACAATTAAGCCACTGAGATTCTCTTTCAGAGCAAACAAAAGAAGGGGTGTGTGTGGTGCTTGCTTTTTCGCCTAAATTTGTTATTCTTGCCATGCGAAATATTATGTAATTTCTGCTGTCATTTGGCTGTTCCAATTAGAGCTCAATATTTAGAAGCTCTCTTGAGAAAATATTCTTTTTATCAGGGGTTTTTTTCTCATAGAACGCTCAGAATGGCGTTCTGGCACTTTTTTTTTTTGCAAAAAAAAAAAAGCTGCCTCTATTGGCTTTGGAAAGCCTATTGCAGTCTTGGCTCTTTTTTATGACTCATGGACTTCAACTCCCAGAAATCCTGAGCCAGCCACACTGAGGGGAAAGAGAGAGGTTTCCAAGCTGAGCCATGCTGGCTCAGGAATTCTGGGAGTTGAAGTCCTTGAGTCATAAAAGAGCCAAATTTTATTTATCAAATTTTCATCAATCATTGAGAAACCAATTTTCTGATCTTCTTTCCACCTGGCACGTAACTGAGTATATTGAAACCAAGTTTGAACAATCTCCTCATCTCGCAAGAGATTGTACGGCTTCAGACACCAGACGTTCCTTTCCAAGTTTAAGATCTCCTTATACGTAGTCACGTCATGTTTGAAGCCAACATTTATGTTTTCTATTGCATGTTTCGGGATTGCCCACAACGGCATCTTGTAGTCTAACTTATGTCTATACTTCTTCCAAACTCTCAACAATGCCTGTCTTAAAATATGCACTTTAAACACATTATCTACCTTCTTATCATACAACAAATATGCATGCCAGCCAAATAACAAGTCGTGGCCCTCAAGATTTAATAATCTCCTTTGTGTCAAATTAATCCAGTCACTTATTCCTGACAACGCAGCAGCTTCATAATATAATTTAAGATTAGGCATTTTAAGACCACCTCTTTCACGAGTATCCTGCATAATCTTAAGTTTAACTCGTGGCCTTTTCCCTGCCCACACAAATTTATTGATACCCCGTTGCCATTCTTCCAAATTAGAGTCTTTTTTAAGGACCGGTATCATTTGGAATAAAAATAAAAATTTAGGCAGGACATTCATTTTCACTGCTGCAATTCTTCCCAGCAAAGACAATTGCAGTTTTTCCCAGCTCTCCAATTCTTTTTGAATTTTTCCCCATAACTTTTCATAATTATTTTTATATAACTTTGCATTGGAGGGTGACAAATACACCCCCAAATATTTAACCCTTTTAACAATCTCAAATCCAGTTAATCCTTCTAAAAGGGCCTTTTGCGATGCTGTCATATTTTTGGCTAAAATTTTTGTTTTTTGTACATTAACCTTAAATCCAGAAACCTTCCCATATTGCATTATTATCTCCATCAGGTCCACAACAGAGTTTTCTGACTGGGTCACCGTAACAACCAGATCGTCTGCAAACGCCCTCAATCTATAATCCTGATCTCTAATTTGAATACCCTTAATTTTTTCCGAGTTCCGTATTTTAATCAATAATATCTCCAATGTTAAAACAAATAACAAAGGTGATAGCGGACACCCTTGTCTTGTGCCCTTCTCAATATTGCATACTTCAGTCAGGCTATTGTTAACTATTATTCGGGCAGTTTGTTTTTGATATAATGCCCTAATTGGTTGTAAAAATTTATCCCCAAAATTCATTTTATCTAAAACTTTCATCAGAAATTGCCAATCCAATTGATCAAAAGCTTTTTCAGCATCTAAAAAAATTAGTGCCGCAGGGATCTGGTTGTTCCTTTCCCAAAACTCCACCACATCAACTATATGCCTCACATTATTTTTCATTTGTCTACCACTAATAAACCCGGTTTGATCCCCATGAATCATCTGTTGCAAAACCCTCATCAATCTGTTAGCTAACACCTTAGCAAATATCTTGTAGTCTGTATTTAAAAGTGATATTGGTCTGTAGTTTCTTACTTGAGTAACATCCTGATCTTCCTTCGGAATCAAAGAAATAAAAGCAGTTCTCCACGACGGAGGCACCCTTCCCCCCCTCTGAATTGTCTGAAACAATTCCCTTAATGGCTTTATCAGCTCCAATTGTAAATTTTTGTAGTAGACCGCAGTCAGTCCATCCGTACCTGGCGCTTTGTCCACCTTCAATTCCTTAATTGCTAAAAGAATTTCTTCTTCTGTTATCAATTGATTAATCTCTTCCTTTTGTTCTTGTGTAAGAACCGGGATGCTAGCATTCTTCAAATATACATCAATATCTGTTTCATTAATCTTCTCCTTAACATATAATTTGGAGTAAAAATCCACAAAAGCTTCCTTGATAAGATCCTGTTGAAACACAACCTTTCCTTTGTATTCAATTTTATCTATATTAGAAGCCCTTTGTTTTTTCCTTAACCTGTAGGCTAACCACCTACCTGGTTTATTGGCATTGCAAAAAGTATTATGCCTAGCAAACCGTAGGTTAGTTGCCACCTGATCAGCCATCAACTTATCAAATTGTCCTCTTAACAGGTTAATGACCTCCTTAATCTTCGCATCCGATGGATTCAAAATTAGGGCCTTTTCTTTTTCCCTAATTTCATTCTCCAGTTCTTTCCTTCTAACTTCCAAATTACGTCTGTATTTATTATTCATATACCGTATATACTTGAGTATAAGCCGAATTTTTCAGCCCACTTTTTGGGCTGAAAAATTCCACTTCGGCTTATACTCCAGTCAACAAAAAAACTTACCGAGGACTTGTGCGCGGCCGAGGCTTTGGTGCTTCCGGGATCGCCCGCACCTCTCCCAAGCCACCGCCGTCCGAGACCTGCCGAAGTTTGGGGAGGTTTGGGGAGGTGCGCGCGCACCTCCCCAAACTCCACGCCTTGCCTGCCTGCTTCTTTCCGCAGCGGAAAGAAGCAGGCAGGCAGGGCGCGGAGGAACGGAGACTTGCCGACGTTTGGGGAGGTTTGGGCGCCTCCCCAAACCTCGGCAGGTCTCCGTTCCTCCGCGCAGACCTGCCGACGTTTGGGGAGGTTTGGGCGCCTCCCCAAACCTCGGCAGGTCTCCGTTCCTCCTGCCGACCTTTGGGGAGGTTTGGGCGCCTCCCCAAACCTCCCCAAACCTCGGCAGGTCTCCGTTCCTCCTGCCGACCTTTGGGGAGGTTTGGGCGCCTCCCCAAACCTCCCCAAACCTCGGCAGGTCTCCGTTCCTCCTGCCGACCTTTGGGGAGGTTTGGGCGCCTCCCCAAACGTCCCCAAACCTCGGCAGGTCTCCGTTCCTGTTTGGGGAGGTTTGGGCGCCTCCCCAAACCTCCCCAAACCTCGGCAGGTCTCCGTTCCTCCGCGCAGACCTGCCGACCTTTGGGGAGGTTTGGGCGCCTCCCCAAACGTCCCCAAACCTCGGCAGGTCTCCGTTCCTGTTTGGGGAGGTTTGGGCGCCTCCCCAAACCTCCCCAGGTCTCCGTTCCTCCGCGCAGACCTGCCGACGTTTGGGGAGGTTTGGGCGCCTCCCCAAACCTCCCCAAACCTCGGCAGGTCTCCGTTCTTCCTGCCGACCTTTGGGGAGGTTTGGGCGCCTCCCCAAACCTCCCCAAACCTCGGCAGCTCTCCGTTCCTCCGCGCAGACCTGCCGACCTTTGGGGAGGTTTGGGCGCCTCCCCAAACGTCCCCAAACCTCGGCAGGTCTCTGTTCCTGTTTGGGGAGGTTTGGGCGCCTCCCCAAACCTCCCCAAACCTCGGCAGGTCTCCGTTCCTCCGCGCAGACCTGCCGACCTTTGGGGAGGTTTGGGCGCCTCCCCAAACGTCCCCAAACCTCGGCAGGTCTCCGTTCCTCCGCGCAGACCTGCCGACCTTTGGGGAGGTTTGGGCGCCTCCCCAAACGTCCCCAAACCTCGGCAGGTCTCCGTTCCTGTTTGGGGAGGTTTGGGCGCCTCCCCAAACCTCCCCAAACCTCGGCAGGTCTCCGTTCCTCCGCGCAGACCTGCCGACCTTTGGGGAGGTTTGGGCGCCTCCCCAAACGTCCCCAAACCTCGGCAGGTCTCCGTTCCTGTTTGGGGAGGTTTGGGCGCCTCCCCAAACCTCCCCAAACCTCGGCAGGTCTCCGTTCCTCCGCGCAGACCTGCCGACCTTTGGGGAGGTTTGGGCGCCTCCCCAAACCTCCCCAAACCTCGGCAGGTCTCCGTTCCTCCGCGCAGACCTGCCGACCTTTGGGGAGGTTTGGGCGCCTCCCCAAACGTCCCCAAACCTCGGCAGGTCTCCGTTCCTCCGCGCAGACCTGCCGACCTTTGGGGAGGTTTGGGCGCCTCCCCAAACGTCCCCAAACCTCGGCAGGTCTCCGTTCCTGTTTGGGGAGGTTTGGGCGCCTCCCCAAACCTCCCCAAACCTCGGCAGGTCTCCGTTCCTCCGCGCAGACCTGCCGACCTTTGGGGAGGTTTGGGCGCCTCCCCAAACGTCCCCAAACCTCGGCAGGTCTCCGTTCCTGTTTGGGGAGGTTTGGGCGCCTCCCCAAACCTCCCCAAACCTCGGCAGGTCTCCGTTCCTCCGCGCAGACCTGCCGACCTTTGGGGAGGTTTGGGCGCCTCCCCAAACGTCCCCAAACCTCGGCAGGTCTCCGTTCCTGTTTGGGGAGGTTTGGGCGCCTCCCCAAACCTCGGCAGGTCTCCGTTCCTCCGCGCAGACCTGCCGACGTTTGGGGAGGTTTGGGCGCCTCCCCAAACCTCCCCAAACCTCGGCAGGTCTCCGTTCTTCCTGCCGACCTTTGGGGAGGTTTGGGCGCCTCCCCAAACCTCCCCAAACGTCGGCAGGTCTGCGCGGAGGAACGGAGACCTGCCGAGGTTTGGGGAGGTTTGGGGAGGCGCCCAAACCTCCCCAAACAGGAACGGAGACCTGCCGAGGTTTGGGGAGGTTTGGGGAGGCGCCCAAACCTCCCCAAAGGTCGGCAGGAGGAACGGAGACCTGCCGAGGTTTGGGGAGGTTTGGGGAGGCGCCCAAACCTCCCCAAACAGGAACGGAGACCTGGGGAGGTTTGGGGAGGCGCCCAAACCTCCCCAAAGGTCGGCAGGTCTGCGCGGAGGAACGGAGACCTGCCGAGGTTTGGGGAGGTTTGGGGAGGCGCCCAAACCTCCCCAAACAGGAACGGAGACCTGCCGAGGTTTGGGGAGGTTTGGGGAGGCGCCCAAACCTCCCCAAACGTCGGCAGGTCTGCGCGGAGGAACGGAGACCTGCCGAGGTTTGGGGAGGTTTGGGGAGGCGCCCAAACCTCCCCAAACAGGAACGGAGACCTGCCGAGGTTTGGGGACGTTTGGGGAGGCGCCCAAACCTCCCCAAAGGTCGGCAGGTCTGCGCGGAGGAACGGAGACCTGCCGAGGTTTGGGGAGGTTTGGGGAGGCGCCCAAACCTCCCCAAACAGGAACGGAGACCTGCCGAGGTTTGGGGACGTTTGGGGAGGCGCCCAAACCTCCCCAAAGGTCGGCAGGTCTGCGCGGAGGAACGGAGACCTGCCGAGGTTTGGGGAGGTTTGGGGAGGCGCCCAAACCTCCCCAAACAGGAACGGAGACCTGCCGAGGTTTGGGGACGTTTGGGGAGGCGCCCAAACCTCCCCAAAGGTCGGCAGGTCTGCGCGGAGGAACGGAGACCTGCCGAGGTTTGGGGACGTTTGGGGAGGCGCCCAAACCTCCCCAAAGGTCGGCAGGTCTGCGCGGAGGAACGGAGACCTGCCGAGGTTTGGGGAGGTTTGGGGAGGCGCCCAAACCTCCCCAAACAGGAACGGAGACCTGCCGAGGTTTGGGGACGTTTGGGGAGGCGCCCAAACCTCCCCAAAGGTCGGCAGGTCTGCGCGGAGGAACGGAGACCTGCCGAGGTTTGGGGAGGTTTGGGGAGGCGCCCAAACCTCCACAAACAGGAACGGAGACCTGCCGAGGTTTGGGGAGGTTTGGGGAGGCGCCCAAACCTCCCCAAACGTCGGCAGGTCTGCGCGGAGGAACGGAGACCTGCCGAGGTTTGGGGAGGTTTGGGGAGGCGCCCAAACCTCCCCAAACAGGAACGGAGACCTGCCGAGGTTTGGGGACGTTTGGGGAGGCGCCCAAACCTCCCCAAACAGGAACGGAGACCTGCCGAGGTTTGGGGAGGTTTGGGGAGGCGCCCAAACCTCCCCAAAGGTCGGCAGGAGGAACGGAGACCTGCCGACGAGCCTTGGTCACACAGGGTATTCCTGTGTATTCAGGCTTGCAAAATGGCGGATCGAGCCTCTGCTGGCGGCAGAGGCTTGCAGAACGGCGGATCGGCTTATACTCGAGTCAATAACTTTTTCCAGTTTTTGGGGGTGAAATTGGGGGTCTCGGCTTATACTCGAGTCGGCTTATACTCAAGTATATACGGTATATTAACACCCCTCTCATATAGGCTTTGCTAGCATCCCAAACCATGTCCATAGAGGTATCCTTGTTCATATTAATTTCAAAAAAATCCTTCATCTGCTTTTTACATTCTTCCACATTTCTCTGATTTCTAAACAAATTCTCATTTACGCGCCAGGAGCGCCTATCTCTATTGTCCTTGTTGATCTCTAACCAGACTGGACTATGGTCAGATATAGTTCTTGCACAAATCTTTATCTTCTTAGTCCTAGAAAAAAAATCATTAGTCAGTAATATAAAATCAATCCTAGAAAAAGATTGATGTCTATCAGAAAAAAAAGTATAATCCTTTTCATGTAAGTGTGTATCTCGCCAAATGTCTCGCAATTCCAAATCATCCTTCATTTCAAAAAAAAGATTTAGGTAATCTAGCATGACTCAGGGCACACTTAAAGAAACCAGATTTATCCAGCTGTACATCCAGGACACCATTCCAATCTCCCATAAAAATAAAAGATTTATAATCCAACTGGGTAATCTTTGTATGTAATAAACTAAAAAAATCAGTTTGTTGTTGATTAGGAGCATACAGTCCAACTAAAAGCGTTTTTTTGCCCTCTAACAGCAAATCTATCATAACATATCTTCCTTGTTTATCTACCGGTACTTCAATTAGTTCCGCTGTCAGAGTACTCTTGACATAGATAACCACTCCATTTTTCTTATTAATTGCAGAAGCAATAAATTGCGTGCCCAGCCTTGAGTTCAACAAATACTTTTGGTCCATAACCCTAATATGCGTTTCTTGCAAACAGATAACATCAGTCTTAAATTGTTTTAAATATTGAAAAACTTTCTTTCTCTTCTGTGGTGAATTTAATCCATTAACATTCCAGGTTAGAAACTTAGTCGCCATTCTTGGCATCCCGAAGCTTCTGGAGCACGTCTGCCAGGGCCCCTTTAACTTCCTTAGGCCGCGCTCCTCCCACAGCTTCGCTATAAGTACGCTTTGGAGGTTCCATAACTTTCTGCTGATCTTGCTCTTGCTCTTGTCTCACTCGTCTTAAGGCGGCACGCGTTATCCTCTGCTCTCCAACAGCTGCCGATGAAACTGTAATTTGATCCCCTCCAGCACCATTCTCCTCTATCTGTATTCCTTCAGCATCTTGAGGCTTTCCCTCGCCATTTCCCTTTACAGGTTCCAGAAGTGGTAGTGGGGTTGCTTTTAAAACTTTACTGTAAAAATCACGTGCCTGAGTCACTGTAATCAGACGATATATTTTACCTTCATGCATCACCACCATGCCCACTGGAATCTCCCATCTAAACTTGATGTCACATTTCTTAAGTTCCTGTGCTAGAAAGGCAAAATCTTTCCTTCTCCTTAAAATCTTTGGAGGAATCTCTTTTAAGACCAAAACTTCTTGCTCGGCAACCACAAACTTAGTATCATAAGCAACTTGAATAACTTCATCCCTAATTGCTCTCTTTGTAAAGTAAACCACCACATCTCTAGGTAGCTTCCTCTGCCTTGCAATCCATGAGTTCACACGAAAGATTTTATCTATACTTCCCTCAATTTCAGCTGCTGATTGACCCAGTACCACTTCCAAAGCCTCGGAGACCAGCTGCTTTAAATCTTCTTTAGGATTCTCTTTTAAGCCCCTGATTCTGATAGCAAACTCCATCTGATGGTCCTGGACGAGGCTCAAGTCTCCATCCATTTTATCCCTTATATTTTCATTCTCTAGTACTTTTGCTTCTAATATAGAATTCTTTTGACTAAGATCCTCCACTTTTTCATCCAAGTGTTGCACACATACAGCCACAGCTTCAATTGTAGGCAAGATGTCTGCCCTCATTGCTCTAAACTTCTCTTCCATCTTCTCCTCCAGTTTCTCCTCCAGCTTTTCCATCATATCTGACATTAATTGTGAATGCTTTTCGAAGGCATCCTGTAAATCCTTAAGCGTCAATGCCGGAGCAGGTGCAGAAGGGAGCAAAGCTTGCAACGAAGTCTGTTGCACCGGGGAAGCCCCCGCACTCCGGAGAACTTTGGAGGCTTTCGTCGCCATCTTCCCCCACTTTCACTTGCTGCGCACTTTCACTTTAAAGCCATAAAATCCATTGAGCTAGAGAGTAAAGATAAAAGTCCACTTCACCTTGACCTCCTGTACCGCTCTGCCTGCGTCTTCATACTCAAGAGTCTTCTGGCAGGGGTGGTTGCTAACGCTTGGCTCTGCTCCAAAAATCATGGAGCAGAGACGCTGCGCAGCCCGGAGGAAACCCAGGCTTCGGGGGGGCTCGATCCTTCAGCCGCCCAAACTTAAAGCTCAGGCGGCCCCGGAGAGCTCAACCCCTACCTGGGGCCTCACCCCCTCCTCTTCTCCCGGGGAGGGGGCTTCCGAATCACCAAAACAGCTGATCGGCGCTGTTTTCAATGATTCAACAAAGCTGCAGAGCGGACAGCCCGGAGATGGCTGTCTTCAGCGTCGCATCACCACCGGAAGCCCCACTTTAAACAATTCTTAAGAATGAAATATTCTTAATTTGGACTTTACTTTTACTGTTTGGACTGTTGTGTGTTTTGAAAAATAGATTATTAGAATCTAGTTATGTTGCACTTCAGTCTTTAAATAATTAACCTAGTATATACATAACAATATATGATGTTTTCCATGGTGAGCTTAACATCATTATTTATTAAAAAGGCTAAAATAATTTCTGGTGGTATTATCTGTACATTAAAATTTTGTTTAGTCACAATCTTTCACTTTTCACATTCTGGGCAAGCAGTAGTCATGTATCCTACCAAAAAATGTTACATGTGTGCATAAGCATGGTCAGTAGCATATGCCTTTTTAAAAATATCAAACATGCAAAGAAATAAAAATGTCCAAAATATCTGTATTACATCCAGAAATGCCAACTTTGCAACCAATATTTCTCATCCATAACTATGGCACCCTAAGGATACCTGCATACATGCAAATGCTTCTCTGGGATCAGTAACGCAGCAAGGATTGCTTTTTCCTTCCAATAACATAAACCTAAAACCAGTTTATTGCATTTGGCAATTGTACTAAAAAAAATATCTCATTGTCAACCAATATAATTCATTTAATTTGAAATCAAGTGAAAAATTGATTTAAATTGTTTTATTAAAACAAATTAATGGCAATTCTTTTATAAGAAGTTGCCTCAAACAAAATGAGTTTGACATGCCTGCTCTAGATAGCTGAATGCTCCAAAATAAATTCTAGACCAGGCCTGTACATGCAGCCTACCAAGCACCCTTGGATAGAGCACAGACTTTTTTTAAAAAAATAATAATAATAAAATCACCACCACTGCCCTGAAAGTCATGTTGCCTAGTGCCTCCATAGCTTACCATGACCACGAGCTCCAACACTGTAGATGCTCCTCTATCACCAAATCATTGATTAGCCCACCAACATTCTTTTGCAGACCACAAAGATTTTTAATTTATCAGTGTGGGCCTTTCCCTTCTACAAGTTGCACAGATCTCTTCTAGATTTTCCTCTTGCCTTTCCGAGTTAACTCCTTGGTCTGTCATTGAGCAAGAATTGACTTTGTAGGGAAGCATATTATCATTTGATGTATATTTAACATATGTTCTACCTTTATTTATTTTATTTTATTTATTTTATTTATTGAATTTATATACCGCCCTTTCCCGTAGGACTCAGGGCGGTTTACAGGGCATAAAAAACGTCAATACAAAAATTAAGAGCAATTAAAAAGATTACCGGTAAACTAAATCCCTGAAAAAATATAAAACATATAAAACCCCAGTTAAAACCCCAATTAAAACTCAGCCTGGGCCGGAAAGCTCGAAGAGCCAGGTCTTCAGGTCTCAGCGAAATGATCGAAGGTCGGGGGCAGTCCTAAGCTCCACGGGCAACTGGTTCCAAAGGGCAGGCGCACCCACTGAGAAGGCCCTCCCCCTGGGTGTTATCCGCCGGCATTCTTTTACCGGCGGCACCCTGAGAAGGCCGTCCCTGTGGGAGCGCACAGGACGAAGGGAACTTGATGCCGGCAGCAGGTGTTCCCTCAGATATCCTGGACCCAAGCCATTTACCAATTATATAATATTTGTATGCAATCCACATGGCGAGGTTTGGGGCAACTTACAATAGAAAATATATATTTTTAAAATCAGAAGATTAAAACATAAAACAGGGCTTTTTTTCTTTTAGAATGCTCAGAATGGCATTCCGGCACCTTTTTTTGCACACACACAAAAATGTTTTTGCACAAGCTATGCTACTCCCTCTAAAACCAATAGGAATTGCTGCTGAGTACGCCAAAAGACCTGGCCAGCAAATGTTGCACCGGCAAGTTGTCTGCAGCGAAGGCGAGTTGGCAGGAACTTTGCATCCCTCCCTGCTGCCCAACTACACCATCTCAACTAGGTAAGTAAGAGAGGACAAGGAGTGGGAGGTGGATTCTGTGGAGTCCATGTGCATTCCTTCCTTGTGCTCACCCGTGACAGCCAGGCTGGTGGCCTACCCGGTGCTGGACCTGCGCCACCATCGCCTCACCCTGCACGCCTAAGTGGCCGCCCTGCATTGTCTGGCCCGCACCGCCTCCGCCACACGCCCCGCGCAGCCCTGCCATATAGAGCGGGCCCTGCTGCTCCCACAGCCCCAGCCGTGCTGGCTCCGGCCCCGGGGGAAAGCCCACCACCAACACCCCTCACACCCATGACTGCAGCAGTGCCACCCCCCTGTCCCCCCCCTGCCTCCTGCACCCGCCTCCTGCACCCGCCAAAGGTGCACCCGGCACCTTTTTTTTTTTTTTTAGAAAAAAGCCCTGCTTTTTATCTTCCATAAATTGAGAGTGCCTTCTGTTTGTAACCTAATTATGTCAGAAATGAAGTGCTGAGTAGCAATGCCTGCACTCTGAAGTTTTGCTAAATCTCACTTTAAGGTACAGGTGGACTTCATAAGAGAGAAACCTCACTGGGCACCAAATTTACTTTTACCTTCCCCCAAATTCTCAACATGTTTCATTTTGAGGCCTTCATCTTAAGTGTTCTGAATTTTGTCTATGTGACGTTTCTATGATATCGCTACTGGCACTTAGAAACATTTTGCTGAAGACACAAATTCCTTCTCTACTGTAGTCTGAGAACAAGAATGGTAAATGTTCCTTGCATGATCTCTGTTGTTGTAACAAAGCTGTGCTACATTATTCAGGGAATGTGAAATACATGAGAGCCTAAGAATTTTTAGCAACCATTTGCTCTCTATCCTTCTTCCACCTATCAGCTATTCATAACACAAAACAGAGGGAGAGGAGTAATATATCGGAAGTTTAAACAATCTCATGGACATTTGGCAAATATAATTGTTATATGCATCAGAGGCAGCAGAATAAGTATTCTAGTAGATTGTCCTCAGTTGATTTCAGATCCCATTAATTTTCCTAACCAATAGTGCCAATTTTATTTTGAATATTCTCTGCTATTTATAAGTAACTCTAATCTCCAGGTAATCTTGCCTTCCTTTACACCTGCACGGTATAGTGGCTAATGTACTAACTTGAGCAAAAGTCCATCTCAGCCATACACACTTGCTGATGACACTTACCAGTCATAGTCTCTCAGCTCAACCTTCTTCACATGCTTGATATGGGGAAAAATGGAGATAGGAGCATTATGTTTGCTGTCCTGGTAGCTAATAAACAAATGAATAATAATAATAAAACTGGATCTGTATTATCTAAATAATTTAAGTATTCAAGAAAGGCAAGTACCCAGAATGTATTTGCAGGGTTCTGCCCCCCCCCCCTTTTTTTTTTTACTTCTGACTGAACAGTTTTGAAGTTGGAAGGCAACCACTTTTAACCAGGTCTGCAAGACATGGACAGGGATGCTTTCTCCTTCTCTGAAAACTGGAATAGTGCAATAGAACTTATCTTCATGGATCATCAGTCCCAGACTACAATGTGATTTATTTAACTAGATTTTCAGAGGGCTGAATGGGAATTCTGTGTGCTCAGCAAAAGGAATCTTTATAAACAAGGAAGGTTAGATGAAATCAGTGCTTTTTTTGTAAAAGAAAAAGGTGCCGGAACTCACACATGTCATACAGCCCGCCTTGCCCTACCCTACAAGGTTCCATCCAAAAAAGGTGCCGGAACTCTGTTCTGAGGGTTCTATGAGAAAAAAAGCCCTGGATGAAATAATACTTTTTCCAAAAAAAACCAAACAGGAACAGGGAACCTGTTTCTACGACATATGCTTGCCTACTAATGCTAAGTGCCAGGAATGAGCAAATCTACTTTGCGGAACTGGAGTTGTTGAGATTTTCTAGGAGCCTGACAAGGTTCCATCTTTGGCCTCGGGCCTGATCATAGCAAACTTGCCAACATGCAGATGATCAATAATTCTTTAAACAGACACATTAGTATGAATTTAAACATATTCTGGCTGAAAGATTCATCCAAGAAGCAATTTGTTCCAGGGGTGCATGAGACAGAAACTCAGCCAGCTTGAGCTTCCCAGGCCAATATTACACTTTCCTGGAAACCATTGATGGTCACTTTGGTTAAATGCACTCCAAAAAAAAAATTAAAACAAAATCCAACACATTGCAAAAATGTAGTGTTAATATCAATTAACATCTAAATATTATTTCTGACATATGATAAATATAGATGGAGCAAACAGATTTCAGATTTTGATTGGAACTGAACAGCTTTGCAGGTCATCAGTTTCACCTGAAATCTTAATCCAAATTATAAATAAATAAATACTCAGAATTCCATTTTGGAACACTGGAATTTTTATTTTTTTCCATTGACATTTATGGGGGAAAAAATTAAACAGCAACAGCAGAACTGAGTGAGATATAAGGATCTGGCAGCTTTTTCTGAAAGGATCAGGGAGATGATTATTGTTTTAGATGCCAAAATTGTACACAATCCTTTCATTTTAAAGAAGTAGTACTAAAGCTACAGTCTTAACCAAAATTATGTGAAGATCTTTTAACCCAGCGGAGATTATTGCTATATAAAGCTGTACAGGATTGTCCATCAGATTGTAATTCTATGCACACCTTTCTGCTAGTAAGCCTAGTTGAACTCAGTGGGGCTTTTTTCCAAATAAATTTTTTACAGCACTGCCAATTCACATTTTAATCTTTGGACTATTGGCTCCAGGCATAGGAAAAACATGTTTTCTCCCTTTAATTGGGCTGAGACAAGAATGTATGTCCCTGAGTAAGTATCAAAGTGTGGAACACACAGTTTTTAATGCCAACTTCAACCAGTCCTTTCCCATTAGCTCCCTGAAACAAACAAGAGTGACAAAAATAAAGGTGCTAAAAAGCCCATAGGGAAATAATTATCAGTATCTTTCATTAAGTTGCACTCCAGGGTCCATTTAGCTTAATTTATTTATAATAAATCTTCCTTTTCCTCCTTTGATATCTCTTCAGTGCCTGCAGACTATCTGCACAAAAGCTGACAATAGTAGTTTATTATTTCCTTTTTTAAGACCACAGACTGCATATACATGGCAATTAAAGATAATTCAGCACTCCAGTTTGAACAAAGGAAATGCTAATATGTCTATCAGTAATGGCTGCTCACAGTAATAAAGGGAAGAAGCATCAAATAATTAAGATGTTTTCCCAACTGATTTTTTTTCATTATTATTTAAATATACTTCCAAACTTGTAGCAGCAGCATCCATGATGGCATGTCAAGCCAGCCCTCCCATCATTTACCTCCACCTTCTTTCATTTGTATCTCTTCCCCCTTTTTAATAATTTCTTCCTTGACAGTATGAATTCCACCCTGGCTTGGCACTGCATATTAAAAAGTCTAAGCTCAGAAAGGTTCAATGTTTTGAAAGGAATATGTTCAAAATTTAAAGTTTTCACCCAATATTTTGGAAAGAAGACTGGAGAGGGTTATTTATTTATTTATTTGGAAATCAGATTAGTGGATGCATTTCAAAATCAGGAAACTTTGCATATAAACTAATTCTTCTGAAGTCACTGAACGTGTAGGTACACTGCAGGAAAGTGTGTTTCATTGTCAATTGGTTCTCTGCAGGAAGCATTGGCAAATCCCTAAGGCAGGGGTGTCAAACTCAATTTCATTGAGGGCCGCATCAGGGGGCCGGGTGGGTATGGCCTGGGTGGGCGTGGCCTACTGGGTGGGTGTGGCTAGAGTGCATATGGCCTACTGGGTGGGCATGGCCAGCTCTACATCGTTCGCATCAAGGGTGCCTATGGGGGCCTGGGCAGGAGTGGGACAGATCTGAGGGTCTCTGGCAGGAGGAGGGTCTCGGGGCCAGGGCCAAGGCAGTGGGGGCCGTTCCCTCACTGTTTCCAGGATAGCTTTGCAGGCCGCATGAAACCACTTCGCGGGCCGGATCCGGCCCCCGGGCCTTGTGTTTGACATGTCTGCCCTAAGGGAACTTGGATTTCTAATGGAAAATTCTAGCACTTGGAGGCTTTCATTTCTTTTGCAACAGCAGACCATAAGAGACCCAAGAGCATAGGAAAGGAGGGATAGGTCACCAATATGTCCTGATTTAGCAGCTGGTCTAAATTTGGTGCCTTGCATGTGTATAACACATCTTATCCATTGAAATGTTTGGCTTTTTTGCTACATTCTTATTTTTAAAGATGGTTCTGCCACAAGTTTCTGCACATCAGATTCAGCCTCTGGGTGAGATCTTGGGTACTTAATTCTCCATCCCATAATGTCTTAGTTAAAGGTTCTTTTCTCCCAATTTCTTTTTCAGGTTCCACTCTTCACTGCTATGGATCAAGGCTAGTATAACCGTGATACTGGATTATTTAGGAAGTGGCAAGATGAAATATGGAAAAACTCTGGTTCCCAGTTGGAACATTGTACCAGATGCACTGCAAGCATCATATGGTATAGTTTGAACATGGGGGTTGAAATATCAAAGAAGTGGAGACATAGCAACATGCCTTCTGCCCCAATGCTACGGTTATCCAACCATTTTCCCCTCCAGTTTTTGCCTTATCAAGAGTGAAAAAATAATAATAATGATATATACTGTTTTGTTGGTTCAAAAAATAAAAAAGGAAGGGGACACATATTCACAGAATTTTGAGATGAAACATATGTGAGATGTTTGAATTGCTCTTGTGAAAAGAGCATCTAAGAATCAGAATCTTAAGAATCCCTTTCTGAAGTAGGTTTGCCTTGATGAGGACCATAACAAAGGAATAACATTGAAGCCCTTTTAGAGAGGGGACAATTTATAGCTATTAGAGATCCTCCCCATCGCATTTGGGCTGGATACCCAACAATGGTTCAATTTATAAAAAAATCATTAGAATACCTTGCTATTTCTGTTAAAGCTTTGTACCATGTCTCTGAAAGCAAGGGAGCAATTTCTGAGGGCTCTAGTTCGAATTCAGTTTCATAAAATGCTTAACTGTGATGGAAAAACCACTGGCTTATTCTTAATCAGAGCTGCAAAGTATCACTCAGAACAACAAAATGGTGGACTTGATTAGATCAGACAGTTGTTTCTGGTCTACTTAACTGTGTATTCAAGGCTACAGAATGAGTAAAGGATAGGTAAGTATCATAGTATCAACTAACTGAACTGTACACACTTTAAAAAACAATTCAGAAAAAGTGCTTAGGACCTTAGTATGCACGGCCCCATAGTTTTTAGGATGCTGTGCAAACCCCCCTGAAGAAAAGCAGCCACAGCTTTCATCAATTAGTTCATTACAGCTAATGACACTTTCAAAGCAACAGCACTTCCCTCTCCCCCCCCCAAAAAAAAATCTCACATGGAAATCTAAAAGAGGTTGGATTGCTTTAAAAAGTAGCAGAGGTGTGCAGATACTAGGTCTGAAACATTCCACCAAATCATTTTAAAAGAGTGTACGTTCCCAGGATCCAGTTGTATCACCCTAGTTGTATGATTGTAGTACTGGGGAAATGGTGTTTACACTTCTGGATTTTCTGCTTAAGATAGAAACCAAATGAAACATTGACTTCGGGATTTTCTGATTAGACAAGGGTTTTTTGTTATACAAAAATGGCTAGTATATACTGAGTGTGCAAAGTAAAAAGTTAAGGCTGTTACATTATACTAATTTTAGTGCACTGAAAAGAATCAGAAGTTGATACTTTTCTTTTTTTTCCTCTTCATCCTACACTTCTTTTTTTCCCTTCTCCCATTTCCCCATTATTTTCATTTTCATTTTATACTCTTAACAAGTTTAATACAACTGTATTTAAAATTTAGCACCGGAGAAAGGGTAGAGGAATGGGAAATGGGAGTCCAGTACAAATCACTATAATATCATATGCATCATGATGTCATAATGCAACTGGTGTAAATTTCCTCATTGGTGCAATTCATGTAAATACCAGGAAGCACATGACATTCTCTGCTCTTCCCTTTCCCATTCTGGCAGACAACTAAGAGAAGGAAGATTAATGTATTCAGAAGAGTTAAGAAAACCCTGAAAAATAATTTCACCAGTTTTATACAAAGAATCTGTATACTAAATCACTGACAGCCATATAGTGTCGACTCTATGTCTTTGAAAAGACAATGCCTGCAGATTGTGGTGTACTATGTCTCTGTGTTATTGTAAGTAAACCCTTTGGTGCCCATCCAAGGAAGCTTAGGTAAAGGTAAAGGTTCCCCCGCACATGCGTGCTAGTCGTTTCCGACTCTAGGGGCCGGTGCTCATCTCCGTTTCAAAGCCGAAGAGCCAGCGCTTGTCCGAGGACGTCTCCGTGGTCATGTGGCCGGCATGACTAGACGCCAAAGGCGCACTGAACGCTGTTACCTTCCCACCGTAGTGGTCCCTATTTTTCTACTTGCATTTTTACGTGCTTTCGAACTGCTAGGTGGGCAGAAGCTGGGACGAGTAACAGGCGCTCACTCTGTTACGCGGCACTCGGGATTCGACCCGCCAAACTGCTGACCTTCTGATCGACAAGCTCAGCGTCCTAACCCACTGAGCCACCGCGTCCCTCCAAGGAAGCTTATTCCATAGTAAATAAGTTTAGGTTTGCAGCCTGAGTGAATTACAAAAAGCAACACAAACAATGGGGCAACAGGATTTAAATGGGAGTAAGCCTAATTTAGCTCAGTGGAATTTACTCCTAAATAGACATAAATGGGACTTGAATATTTTAAAATATATATAGCATAGATGGGTAAAATGTCCAGAAGCATGGTCCTGAGCTCCCTCCTTCCCTCCCCCCCTCAAAACTGATGCTGGCTGGGGAATTCTGGGAATTGAAGTCCACAAGTCTTAAAAGTTTACAAGGTTGGATGTCCCTTGCTTATAACTTAAGAGCTTTCTTTTAGATGGCTCTTTCCACTCCAAAGGCTGCCACCTCTGGCAGGGAGGTCTTGCTGTATGGGCAGGTACCTTCTCACAAAAATTAAACTAATTGAAAGTATGTAGTAGCTTGAGAAAACTTCTTGAGAATGAATGTCTGTGGATCTTTGGCAAAGGAGCTGCAACCTAGCTTACCAGCCATTTTGCGGTGGCATCAAAACCAGTCTTTTCCATAAAAGGCATGGCTGAAGACAGGCTAGTTTTGTTAATTATCTCATGCAGATTATTGATAAGAAATAGTTAATGGACAAAGCTTTAATCTAGGCATATAACACAGGTAAGCAGAGCAGCAGAAGCCCTGGAGACATCCAGCTGAGCTCAGCTCAGTTGAGCATCCAGCCAGAGCTGAGTTGAGGAGCGCTATAAAATCAGCAAAGCGGGCCTATAGTCAGAAAGTGCAGAATTTCTTTCAAGATCCTATGGACCCGAGACATATTACTGATTATAAGGCAAGTTCCCTGACATGTAAGGGTGACACAGACTCTCTAAACAAGCTAAATATTTTTTTGGGTGGTTTGAGGCCACAAACAACGTTCCAGCAAGGAAGGCTGTTCCCCTTCCTGATGAGCAGGTGCTCAGGTTTGATACAACTGCTGTTCAGAAGGTCCTGTGGAAAGTCAACACTCAGAAACCTGCAGGTCCTGATAATATCCCTGGGCGAGTACTTAAAAGAGTGTGCTGACCAGCTGGCCACTGTTCTCACAGACAACTTCAATCTCTCGTCGCATCAGGCCGTGGTTCCATCATGTTTTAAGTCTGCAATCATTGTACCAGTGCCTCCAAAAACTAAAAGTAGAGTTCCCAAACACATTCAAGTTATAGGTTCACATAACCCCCAACCCCAAATCAGGAAGGGGCTACAGACAGAATGTGTGTAACCCCTTCCCCCCAAAAAAAGGGCTCAGTGGGTAAAGAACAGGCATATATTGCTGTGGGATTATATGAATTGTACGGCTTAGAATTTATAAATGGATGTGGTATTAAAACTTGCTAATTCCTATATTATGGATTATTATGGGAGTATTTAGGATTCTTCCTGTCCACTAATCATTAAAGAACTTTTATTTTTCTGTTCTCTAATGAACTTTGTCTCCTGATATTTTCCTCTGTGTTGGCATTAACCAACCCATATATTGAAGCCAGAAGAAATCAAAGTCCATTAGATACCACAGGAAACTTCTACCCTGAACATATTATCTACTGTGAGAGTTATCAGAAGTAGCCATTTCGCAAAGGGACTGAGATATATTGTTAGAGAGTAATGTGACAAACTGGTACAATCTGGAAATAGTCATTGTTGCCTCTGACAAGTATGGAGCTGCTAGCAGCTTAAGGGACAATAGATGATGAGTTCTATTCACATTCCTGTTTTGTTGATTTGTCTAGGGCACAGGTCGGCAACCTGCGGCTCCGGAGCCGCATGCGGCTCTTTGAGCCGTCTCTTGCGGCTCCCAGCCGCCCGGTGCGCGCGCACCTCTTCCAACGGGCAGTGGTGCGCGCGCACCTCTCCAAATGGAGAGTGGCACCGCCCGTTTGGAGAGGTGCACGCGCACCTCCCCGAATGGGCGGAGGTGCGCGCGCACCTCCCCAAACCTTTGGAGAGGTGCGCGCGTACCTCCGCGCGAATGGGCAGCGGTGCCGCTCTTTCAGGAAGCTGCCATGGCCCGTCTGTGAAGCTGCCGAAAGCGGCAGCTTAGCAGACGGGCCGCGGCAGCTTCCTCAAAGAGCGGCGCCCCTGCCCATTCCGAGAGGTGCACGCGCACCTCTCCAAAGGTTTGGGGAGGTGCGCGCGCACCTCCGCGCGAATGGGCAGCGGTGCCGCTCTTTCAGGAAGCTGCCGTGGCCCGTCTGTGAAGCTGCCGAAAGCGGCAGCTTAGCAGACGGGCCGCGGCAGCTTCCTCAAAGAGCGGCGCCCCTGCCCATTCCGAGAGGTGCGCGCGCACCTCTCCGAACGACCGGAGTTGCGCACGCACCTCCCCAAACCTTTGGGGAGGTGCGCGCGTACCTCCGCGCGAACGGGCAGCGGTGCCGCTCTTTGAGGAAGCTGCCGCTTTCGGCAGCTTCCTCAAAGAGCGGCGCCGCTGCCCCTTCGCACGGAGGTACGCGCGCACCTCCCCAAAGGTTTGGGGAGGTGCGCGCGCAACTCCGGTCATTCGGAGAGGTGCGCGCGCACCTCTCGGAATGGGCAGGGGCGCCTCTCTTTTTGAGGAAGCTGCCACGGCCCGTCTGCGAAGCTGCCGAAAGCGGCAGCTTAGCAGACGGGCCGCGGCAGCTTCCTCAAAGAGCGGCACCGCTGCCCATTCGCGCGGAGGTACGCGCGCACCTCCGGTCGTTCGGAGAGGTGCGCGCGCACCTCTCGGAATGGGCAGGGGCGCCGCTCTTTGAGGAAGCTGCCACGGCCCGTCTGCAAAGCTGCCGAAAGCGGCAGCTTTGCAGACGGGCCGTCGCCGTCGGGCAACCGGGAACCGGTTCCATCTCATTTTTAAAAAAATGGCAGCCGCGTGCGTCCGCGCATGCGCAAAAAACCTTTTTGCGCATGCGCGTGCATGGACACACGCACGCGGCTCCCTCTTGTTTTAATTTGTGATGGAACCGGTTCCCAGTGGCTCTTTTTCTTTTTTAGGTTGCCGACCCCTGGTCTAGGGGTTCACTATGGAATCTACCATACCCTATAACAGAACTGAGCAGAAGCTCCTTATGTTCTTCTACTGCTCCCACCAACCTTATTAGTAGGATAAAACATATGTGATTATCATTACTTTAGCCCATGGGCTGAAATTGCAATATGTAAGACTAGGCTAAATAGGGAGTAGTATTCAGTCTTTCGAAGAGTTTTTTAAAAAAGTCCAGATTTTTTTTTTCATTTTTGGAAATTCTCTTTTAATTGAAATCAACAGGGGAGTTTTAAAAAAAACTGCCTTTGAACCAGACATCTGCCAAATGAGCCAATGCTGATAAGAAACTTTAGCACAATTAGCTATGTTGCCTGTGTTTAAACAAATCTCAGCCACCTTACAGTCTCAAAACAACCAGAGACATCAAGTAGACTGTTGGCATTACCACCAAAGTTTTATTCTTCCTTGACAGTGTCTTGATTTAGAGGTCAACTTTATGAAATCAAAAGTTTCACTTTTGTATGCTTAGAAATCAGTTTTTTATAATCCTAATCATAAATAAGACTATGAGCATCAATAAGCATCTGTGCTTACGTACAAGTACATTGTCAACTCTACAACGAACCTGGCTGCAGCCATTTTGCTTGTTCTAGGTTGCCACAAGAATGGGAGGGGGTGTGGTGGTGGATTTCTACTGTCCAAACATTTTACTGTCCCATGGGAACCAAGGTCATTTCTGCCTATTAGATGGGGGTGTGAGCATTTGGTTAGAAAGCCCACCAAACTCTTCTATTGGGGAATGTAGCTGATTGCCTAGCATTGGGGTGGAAAGTTCAACTTTGTATTATTGTCTCTCTTTGAAGGGAATTTCAGACTTGGTTTCACTTTTGACTGTGCTGATACTATGTAACCCAGGGGTGTCAAACTACCGGCCCATGGGCCGGACGTGTCATCAGGAAGCCACGCCCACCCCATTGCCGGCAATGGCAAAAAAGCTCCGATACGTTGCACGACATCACGTGACATCGTGAGTTTGACATGTCTGATGTAACCAATAAACATGTTCTTTGAGGAAATCTCAAGCCTTGGAGTTCTGATTTATTTGGTCTTGTCTGTTGAAACGTTCACATTTCATCACAAGGCTGATTTTCAGGTAAAAGAACATATAACTGTAAGATTTATGATTGCACTACATGACTGTATAGCTAATACATTTTTTTCCAATACTGAATGTTTTTTTCAAATGTTCCCTTAGAATAAATGAAGACTGAAACTGGCTACAAGATTGTGATCTATCTATCTATCAAATTTATTGGCTGCCCATCTTACTATATGGCAGATTACAGACATAAAAATACGTCTACATCAAAACATGAATAAGTTAAAACCAAAGATTAAAATCAAGGACACATGGATAGGGTGGAGGTTGAATGGGGATAGATGGGATCTGTTGTTACTCGATTAAACACCTCCACTGTGCTGTAAATTGGTCATGCATATGAAAGAAAGAAAGAAAGAAAGAAAGAAAGAAAGAAAGAAAGAAAGAAAGAAAGAAAGAAAGAAAGAAAGAAAGAAAGAAAGAAAAAGAAAGAAAGAATGAAAGAAAGAAAGAAAGAAAGAAAGAAAGAAAGAAAAAGAAAGAAAGAAAAAGAAAGAAAAGAAAAGAAATGAGTTACTGAATTTTTTTTACTGTATTTTGACCAATTATTGGTCCCCTTGTGTGTGGAAAATCCCAAATCCTATTTCTCATTATTGCAGTCATTCAGAAATTACAGCTAGCACTAAACTAACCTAAAATGCTATCTGAGGATGGATGAGTGAATCTGTTCATTTCAATTTGTCATTTTTCCAATCTTAAATTTCATTTGTCTCATTTTTATTTAAACTTTCATTATTGATCTATCTTTTCAGAAACACCTGCATGAAAATATGCATTTATTTTTGTGTGCTGTTCTTTTAATAAGCCACTTTGCAGACAATTTATTTTTGCAATTATCTTTGTCCTAAGATCATATATTTTAAATGGTACTTTCATGTTACAAAACATGCATTTTTTAAAAAATAATCTAAATTTAAAAAATTTAGAGACATGATAATTTTAATATCTAATAAATAAATCTTCAGCTTTTCAAAATGCAATTAGCTTCACTTTCAAGTAGCAATTTTGAATTCTCTAATTTCTGTAGATACCATAGTGATAAAGGACTAATTTCTATTTTTCAGACTTGAGAACTTTTTGAAGGTTGTATACAGCAGATTGGAACACACTAAAAATTATGGAAAAATCCAGGATTTGGGCAAAATGGTGGCAGCATACATTTTCAGCAAACAAAAAGCTGCAAAATGGTGTAATTTATGGTAACTCAGACACTTCTGAATGTGCAAAAGTAGATTTCTTTCTTAGTATTTAACAATTGCTTTTATTGAATTGCATACACTTAGTTTTAGAATATAAAACTTTCCCCAAAGACCACTGTCAGACAAAATAAGAGTAAAATTTGTGTAATTAGGAAGCATTTTGCATATTATGCAAATAGGAACCCTCAGCAATTTATTTGTTTGTTTGCTTGAGGAATAATATATGGGGAAATGTGTACATTCAAAAAGGTTGAAGGGAGCCATATAGCATATTTTCTAAAACTTTCCATTGATGTTCCTTCTTAAATATTGTCTATTAAGTCCATAAGTCAGCTCTAGGATGAATATTCACTAAATGTTTAAATGTTGAAAACTATTGTAAGTAAAATCCTTTGTCAGTTACCTCCTTGCAAACATAATAACATCAGAAAACATGAACAGCAGAAAGTGGAACATCTCATTAAAATTCTACTAGCTAATTCAGACTAGCATATTATTAAAAATTTAAACACTTTCTGTAAGTACTATTTTCCTTATATTAAATTACCTAATCAGAAAAGATTCAAATTGATTAATAGAGCATGAAATTTATGGTTCCAGCAAATAGAAAAGGTCCAACTGATTTGAAAGGCTGCTTTATTACAGGAATTGTCTGTTATACTAGGATCTCATAATCTTCAAAACAGTTTATAGCGCTTAGCAGGATATAAATTACCCATTTTATGTTAAAAACATTCAAAATTGAACTCAAGCATGATTAAAGGGAAAAAAGGGACTCCACTTTTAAATGCTGCAATGCAAAATATGAACATTTTTTTTGTTTTGGCCTTAAAATATTTGTAGAGGTTCTAGAGCAGTTTTATTATTATTTTAATTCTTCCAGACACCATTTCCTCCCTCTGTTTTTAATGCTATTCTTATCTTTCTCATCTTCCTTTTTTAATATTGGTTTTCCTGTAAATTGGATAACTTTATCATGAATATGAAGAAATAAATAAGGGCTAAATATGTAACAAAACCTTAATTTTCTTTTAAATTGGATAAACTTTTACAGAAGAGTTTGACTATTAAGTTTTGTGATTGTACTAGGAAATGGGAGGTTTGGAGAATTGGAGAATGAAATAAGGGTGGAAGATACATAGTGTCTATGTGATTAGTCATTCAACTTTACTGAATAACAATGATTTTCCAGTTTGACTGAGCAAGTACGTGAACTAGCAACCCTCTTTATGAGCTTTATTTCCAGGCTGTAGCTTGATGCTCTACAACAGGGGTCCCCGACCCCCAGGTCATGGACCGGCACCAGCCCGCGACATGCCAGAAACCGATCTCTGCAAACAAGTGAAGGCCCATCCACGGGATGCAAGCAGCACATGAAACCATGCCCCCTCCCATCAGCAGGAAAATCTCTCACCACAGAACCAGTCCCTGGTGCCCAAAATGTTGGAGGCACTACTCTACAAAGAGCTGAAAACGGAAGGTTTTAATTCTTTCCCCCAATGCTACTTGGTTGATTATAGATGAATATTTTCCATTTTTCTTTGATACTGAAATAATTCCAAGTTAAGGGAAATATGCATCAAAACATGGCAAGGAATAGAACCCAGGAATGTTTAAGTTACATATGTAAAATGTAATATGTTGTCGTTATCTATCTCATTCACTTCCAATTTTAATAAATAATATTTATTTGTAATTCTGCCTTTATTATTTTTACGAAATAAATAATTCTAGACAGCGAAATATCCAACATACCTTCCTTCTCCTATTTTCCCCACAACAACAACCCTGTTGTTGGATGTAATAATTTGCACCATTTCAACTCTGAGCAAAGTACAGGGCATAGTACTTCTACTCTTTAAGTGTAAGAGCAATTCAACATACTTTCTTTAGGCTTTCTGTAAAATTCTGTAAACTTCGGCAGAATCAGAGACTCCCGTCCTCCCCTTTTTAAAAAAATGACCCTATTTCCCACACACCCACAAATATCCCTGCTGGGTGAACAGGTTCAAGCAGTTTTGGAATGTGTTAGTATAAAGCCCGTGGAAGAATGGGAAGAATAAAGGCTCTATTATTTCAACACATCAACAAAGTGAGTACACGGGGACTACATGAATCAAGATACAGAGGTCCCAATCATTGATCAAGAGACAAATCAAGGAATAGATGGATAGAAAATGTGAAGAAAGGTAAATTACATAATTGAGCAGAGCAGCACTGAAAAGAAAATACCCAATGCTCCCGCCTATATTTTTCCTGTCAACTTTAACTTACTGGTTCCAGTTCTTTCAGGGTTGAGAACCTGGCCCCAAAGCCAGGTCAGGTAAGATTCCCAACTTCATATTACTCTGAAGGTACTGTGACCAATACTGACAGTATTGTGACGTACAACTCTTTTTCACAGTGATGACCATTGCAGCATCCCCACAGTCATGTTATCAAAATTCAGACGCTTGGCAACTGACTCATATTTATGATGGTCACAGGGTCCTCGGGGGGGTCACGTGATCCCCTTTTGCGACCTTCTGACGAGCGAAGTCAATGGGCAAGCCGGATTCTCTTAACAGCCCTGTTTACTAACTTGCCAATTGTGGCAAGAAAGGTTGTAAAATGGGGCAAAATTCACTTAGCAAATGTCTCGCTTAGCAACAGAAATTTTGGGGCTCAATTATGGTCGTACGTTGAGGACTGCCCGCATGGGTTTTAAGCTTCACCAACATTTTATTTTAGATTAGATTAGATAACATTTATTGTCATTTTTTTTCTTTCCCCTGTGGGCACAAGGGCACACATTAAAAATGAAATTTAGTTGGTTCCTCTCATAGTGTACACATTCATAACACGCATTTAAAACATACTATATGCAACATATATTAACATATATTAAGCATTCTACTTACTCCTGAAAAGCCCCAGGGCCTACAAATTGCCTCTGCCCCCCTCCTCCACCTTCAAGATGCAATCTTAAGATGCTATGCTGCCGGCGTCAACTTCCCTCCGCCCTGTGCGTTCCCACAGAGAGGGCCTCCTCAGGGTGCCATCGGTCAGAGAATGTCATCTGGTGGCCCCCAGGGGGAGGGCCTTCTCTGTGGGCGCCCCGGACCTATGGAATCAGTTGTCGGTTGAGCTCCGGATGGCACCTGACCTTCGCTCCTTCCGACGCGATCTGAGGACCTATTTATTTGAAGAAGCCGGCCTGGCCTGATGGGGGATGTGTTGGGGTTTTTATTGCGGCTTTTTTATACTATTATTTATTGTTTTAGCTTGGGCTTATATTTAATTCTCTTTTAACTTTTGTACTTTGTATTTTATATGTGCCCTGTTCACCGCCCTGAGTCCTTCGGGAGAAGGGCGGTATACAAATATAATAAACTTAAACTTAAACTTAAAATCCTAGCATGGCCCTGAGCTGACTGAAGCTGCTGACCTCTGAGACATACCTCAGACCTAGATGTCTTCTGGTCTTTTTCCGATTTCTTGTTCCTGCCTCTAACATTGCTGGTTTCGCAGTCAGATTTTAACATGCAGACAGGCGAGACCTTCTTTCTGTTTTGAAGTCTTGCAATCACCATTTACATTCAATACAATGCAAAGCCTACGTCCCTGGTTTTGCACTTGCCAAGCGAAGGAAGTATTACAGTTCAGGTGTGAGTTTGTGGTTACTTGTGCCAAGAGTGGGACACACACACTGATTTCCCAGAAGCGAGAAAACCTCTGCTAGGGGTTGAAGGATTTTCACCTAACGCAAACAGAATGTTCAGTTGAAAATGCCCACCTGATCACAATTTAAAACAAATCAAATTAAAAAACAAACAAACTTCTATTTCATAATGTATAAATAATATAATCTTCATGTCACTATTCATTTTGTTTGTTTGGGCTGCTCTCAAGACCATAATTTTTCCAAAACAGCTTACATGTTAAATCAATAGCATTCAGCACTGCAGAGGGTTTTTTTTTATAAAATTGCATCAAAGGCATATACCCTTAATGAGATATTATACACAAAACAAAAATACAATTTAAGATAAATAATGTGAACTATTGTTTTATGCAAATCAGAGTGGCATTGCTCTTAGATACTTCCTAAGCAATTACATTTTTTTTGTAAAATGTTGTTATTAGACTCGTTCTTCAGCTATTTGGAAGGGTTGCTTGACCCTTCAATATTTCACCTTTAAATTTAAAAAAAAAAGCCAGAATAGCAGATTGGAGAGATATGGTGGCTAATGTGGTGGGGGGGGAGGAGAAAAATGTTACTTTTGACAATTGCTTGGTAAAATTATCCTTGGAGTCCAAGAGAAACAATTGTATACAAAGGCATGTATAACAGAGGTAAGAAGGTTAATCGACATCTCTCAGTATAAAGCTCAGCTGTCTTCTCTCTCTGAGAATGTGTCTGCTTAAGTTTAAGTAAACTTATGGTAGGGTCAACCATATCCAGGCTGCAAAAATCTAGATCAGGGGTCCCCAACCCCCGGTCTGTGGGCCAGTACTGAGCCGTGGCATGCCAGCAACTGGTCTGTACAACAAGCAAAGCCCCTTCCATGGGATGCAGGCAGCACACAAAACCACACACCCTCCAGTCCGTGGAAAAACCTCTCTCCATGGAACCAGTCCCTGGTGCCCAAAAGGTTGGGGACCTCTGATCTAGATGGCCACCAGATGGGAGTAAAGAGTTACAATTTTGTACCTCTTTGCTGACATCAAGGCTGATAAGGATGTGCAGAGTACCTCTTGAGCTAACAAGAGCTTGCACAGAAAAAGAGGATACTGAGAGTAGTCAAGTTTACGCAGCAACCACACAGATACACTGAGGTGTGTAAAAAAGGTTTACTTGTGGAATAATACAATAGCACAGTCCAAGAAAAAGTCAGTCCAGGTCATACACGAGTAAAGAGATGATAGCAAATAACAATAGTCCAAGGATTATCCAATACAGAGTCTTCTTACCAGTCCGTAAGTCAAAACACAGTTCTTCAGGTTCAGCAGTAGCAAACCCACAAACCACAATAATCAGCAAGTAACAGCAAACGTAACAGAGAGAAAGAAGCTATGTCTCTAGCTCCCTCTTATGGCCATTGGAAAAACAGCGTTGGCCAATCATCACACATTTAAAGTGATACAATACAGTTTCTATTACAACAATCATAGTTTATATATATTGCCAACCCAACCAGTTAGGCCATAGTCATCTACCTAATAAAGGCAATCCTAATAAGAAAATTGTGCGCAAGCCTTTCATGTTTGCCACTGTTCAAACCAATGAGTAATTGTGCTTCTGCCCTCTTAGCAGATGTCAAAATAACAATATATTGAACAGTTCTGAACTTCAGGAAGAATCTTTTCTAAGTGAAGAGCCAAAACTCCATCTCTTAATTGATGGCCATTGTACTGCTGTTGTAATGCTTCATTTAGAAAGAGAGACCAAGTGTCATATTGTTTTGATATGGCAAGTAACACCTGTTAAATCAGCAAAACAAAGCAAAGCAATAAAGACAAATTAGGAATCTCTGCTGGTTCCTCCAAAATGATCTCTGCTCACCAGTGTTCGTGGACTGGCCCTGGAGGGACACAACCTATCTCACAAAACTGCTTTTGTGGGGAAAACATGAAAGGAGAAAGAAGCTATTTAGCTAACCAAAGTTGCAAACTGAAGCATTATGTGTTGGTTTTCCTGAGAGCAATGATTGGTAAATTATAAGTATAACAGAAAGGGCATTTACCTACAGGGAATAGATTATAGGGATAGGCAAAGCCTAGCATTCAGCTAGCTACATACTATCAAGAGGAGTTCCCTATATGTGACCTGGCAAGAAAAACACACAGACGTGATCTCAGGTCAGCATTTTCTGAGACAAAGAAGAGAGACAAAATAAATACTTAGCTGTCTAGACCCTATTGTCCCCTTGTGGTGAGTCCTTTGAATCACCAACAAGCAACATCAAGGAACAGGCAAAAACTAGAACTCCTGTTAAGAGCAGCCTCCCAACTTTTGCACTTCTGTGACAACCCTCCAACTATATACTTACAGTTCTATCCTGTTTGGCCTATAGTTGGACACTAGGCTTGATGTTTGAATGACTTCTGGAAGTTTCTGGCCCCTGAATCTTGAACTATCATTGAACAGATTACTCTAGTAACTCCACCTCTCTCATGACAGCAGATAACTCAAGTTATAAGGCAAGTTATGGACCCTGCAAAGTTTCCAGCTCTTGTCTCTTCGCTTGACTGATCACTCACCTGATTCTTATTACAATCAGGAAGGTTACAACGTGGCAATACAATAGGGGATCTTCAAACTTGGGCCTTTTCTGACTTGTGGATTTCAACTCCCAAAATTCCTCAGCCAGCATGCCTGGCTGAGGAATTCTGGGAACTAAAGTCCACAAGTCAGAAAAGGCCCAAGTTTGAAGACCCCTGCAATAAAACCTTTCCTGGTTTGTATTTGCATTGGCTGACACAGGTCATTCAGCTTGCCAACTTATATAGCTACTGCTTAAAAGTCTCAAATCATCCTTTTAAGAAAAAGGAAAGACAAAACCACTCCACCATATAAGCTTGGGTCATTTTATCATTAAATAAGAACAGTGGAATTATATCTGCAGTGCTCATTAACAAGCCAAATTGCAAACAGAAGAGAAATAGTGTAATATTGTTTGCTCCAAAACAAGTTTCCAGCCCTACTGATATTTTTCTTTGGCTTATTCTTCATAACCTGCTTCTCTGTTCTTGCTTTTGTTCATCCTTTCCATCCCTCCCTATAACAATTATGTAATTACTGCTGCTTATAAACTTGCAGTACTTAAGAATGCTGAAAGCACATCTGATCTATTAATGCTTCCCCAGGATAACTAATCCTTGGGTGAGTCTCCTTCCCCCATGCATGCTTGGAAGCAGCTACCTGATGAATTTCAAATACCAAAGAGGCCAGCACTTTAGATAAGCTCCCGATCGATCAGATGTTTAATATGCATGAATTTGCATGGCATTATGGCCAACCTTTTGATTTCAGGGTGAAAACTGCAAATTACAGGTTCCAGAGAGAGCTGAGTGTGTATGTATGCCTTATAAGACTGCCAAGAAACAAGACTATATTTTTACTTCCCAACTCACCCTCATTTCTAAAATTCTATGATCATCTCATTAAATTCAGGGGGGGAAAATACAGCATTGAAATGGTAATCCTTGCTGCCTGTTTCAGTATAGAACTGTGCTGCCTGCTACTTCTTGAAGATTATGTTCCCAGGCTGCAGCCAAGTGTTAAAGTAAACATGGTTTTTACATATATCAACTGCTGTATTTTGCTGTTGATTGTGATTATATTGAGCCATATTCTGTATTATCTATGGACTGTGATCTTGGTGAATGCTCCTAGATAAAGATCTCATTGTAAAATCACTCACGTACTTTCACAGAATTATACAGATTACAATGTTTTTCCACTATGTTTTCTTACAGCTTTTTCTCTTTTCCCAGAAAATACTTTGAGGAAAAGACAGAATAGTTGCATGATATCATGAAACTAGAAGTACCCTATATTGTCTGTCTTTTGTGGAAGCTATAGAGGTGTTTTCAAATAATATGTTATCCCACCAGCTAACTACACAAATCATCATGCATAAAAGAGCTTCCAAATGAACTTTTTAATAATAATTTGTTTCCTGTCATCCATTGATACTCCATTCAAACAATACAGAATAAAGAAACATAGAAATGCATTGAGTATAAGGGTAGAAATCCTTACATCTTGAACAAACTGTTTGGCTTTACTTGGGAGAGATGAACATATGTTTAGCTTCATTTTAAACAGAAGTGATGCAATTTAAAGTAGTGCTCCGACTGATGTCCATTTAGCAAAAGCATGTTTAATCTTTTGCATCAGATTTCCCTACCTAAAAGCAAAATTATTTTCAGCTATTGTAAAATTGTACAATAGTTTTGTTGTACAATTGCACTGTTTGTGGTAGCAAACTTAAAGTGTATTTATTGAAAGTGAGAAGCAATTCAACAGAAGGGTTTTGAAGTTCTAGACCAGGGCCATCATGTCGGTATTTACACTGAAAATAGGAGGGAAGGAGGCTAAGCTGATCCCTACAGAGAGATGTTGTAAATCATTTATACATTTCTCCATCGTTGGATCCAAATCATTTCCCACTCAGAGCTCATATGAAGTTCAAAAACTTTCTGCTGGAGTTCACATGGCATGATTTGTTGTTTGCAGAATGATTCAGTCCAATGAAAGGCTTATCACAAGCTGCCTTTTTGGCACTGACATGCCACCTAAGCTGTGGCAGGCTTCAGTCAATAAAAGCAGAATGTGATCTGCCTAACAATTCCATGACAGGCTTTCTTAAAATTCTGCACCACTCCATCTTCCAAAAGTTTGCTCACTGTTTTTTCTCTCTTCGATGATAACTGAAGAGCATTACATTCTCTGTCGCATAAAAGGGCTAGTCAAGGGCTTGCCTTAGAGCTAATGTAGTAGATAGAGAATTGAACTTTTGACCAGTGAGATCGGAGTTCAAATGTTCAGATACCCTGTTCATAGGAAAACCCTGAGTCAATCAGCCTTACTAGGCTGGTGAGAATACATTGAGAAGACAATGTACATCATACTGAGATACCCAGAGAGGATCAAGACAATTGAAATATTGCAACATATAACCACTGACCCAAATATTCTCAAAGAGTCACTGAGTTCAGTAAAGAATATTTTGTCTTACTGTGCTGGTTGTTTGTATGCTATTTGTTGAATATTGCTATTATTATTATTATTATTATTATTATTATTATTATTATTATTATTATTATTATTATTATTATTATTATTTGTCAATCTTCACGTTACCCAGAAAACTGGTTGTCTATGGAGATTCTCAGTCATGCAGGCCATGGTTGTCCCAAAGGTGCTTTTCAAGAGGCAGCTGGACTTCCTTGTTTTTCTTTGAAGACATTTCGCTTCTCATTCAAGAAGCTTCTTCAGCTCTAAGCGAAGCGAAGCGAAACGTTTTCAAAGAAAATCAAGAAAGTCTAGCTGCCTCTTGAAAAAGCACCTTTGGGACAGAAAACCGGCTGTTAAGATATCTAAAACTGCAATGCACAAACAAACATTGTTGAAATGATTGTGAATACCACTTGTGCTGAGTGTCATGCAGTGAATACAAGGAGCTAAATGCCACAAAAATTACAGTTTAAGAACTATAGCTCAGCAGGTACTTGAAGTTTTCCCACTGAAACCAGTAAGGCTTCGGTCTATTTAGTGTTGGCTACATCATGCACTCTGACAAGGCATAATCCCCTTGAAAGTTTCAGTCATTTGCATTTCAAGGACACTTCCTAAGAAGACAAATTTACACACTTCAGGGGTTCTCCTACTGTACAATTTAAGGTTTTACATCAAACAGAAATAACATTGACTACTGGATTACTCCTCCACTACATTTACATTCCACTTTTCCTCCAGGGAATTGAGAATAGCATCCACATTTTATTCACAACCAATATTAAGATCAACACCTGGCAGCACCTAGCTGGCTGATTATGAAAAACTTAAGGTGATTAATATTTGGATAGGGGTTCACGAGAAATTCCTTGGTAAGCTACAGTGGGAAGTTGGGGGGCAAAAAGTGAAGAAAGCAATGGCAAACTTTATTTGTGCAACAGCTAAGGAACTAAAACATTCTGTGTACCTGTGTTCATGCATTATCAGAATCAAGTGTGACTCAATAGATTTGATTATCTGCGAAGCAAGAATGCCATCAAAAGATGACCCAGAAGGAATATAATGGAATTCACTGAGACTGTTCTTACTTTCTAAGAAATAATTTCTCATAGTGTGTGGCAGCATAAGTACATACACGGCTCAATTAGATACTTTTGGATTTTTTTTTCCCTACAAGAGAATTTCAAAAACAGGCTTAGGAATAGATCCCCCACCCCCGCTATGAAAAAGCTCTCCCTAAACCAGTTTGAGAATGTCTCTTAACACACTTTCCTTATAAATATTTCACTTCTACAACTGTTTTCAAAACTGGAAAGTCCAACTGCTAGTTTTGAAATCAAACCCTCAAATCCTGACTCTGAAAAACCAGTCCAAAACCTTTTACTAAAAGATTGGGGGGTGGGGATGGGGGGAAAGCTACAGTACTGTAAAAATGGCACCATGTGCCAACCTCACAATATGAAAAACAGGAACTTCTCCCTACCCTCCAGAACAGGGGTGTCAAACTCAATTTCATTGAGGAGTGCATCAGCATTGTGGTTGCCCTCAGGGGGCCGGGTGGGTATGGCCAGGGTGGGCGTGGCCTACTAGGTGGGTGTGGCTAGAGTGTGTATGGCCTACTGGGTGGGCGTGGCCAGCTCTACATCCATCAAGGGTGCCTATGGGGGCCTGGGCAGGAGTGGGACAGATCTGAGGGTCTCTGGCAGAAGGAGGGTCTCTGGGCCAGGGCCAAGGCAGTGGGGGCTGTTCCCTCACTGTTTCCAGGATGGCTTCGCAGGCCACATGAAACCACTTCGCAGGCTGGATCCGGCCCGCGGGCCTTGTGTTTGACATGTCTGCTCCAGAAGCACACAGTGCCAGCCATTCACGACATACTAATGTGTATGATACCACAAGAGAACTATTTTTCACACTACCTTAATATAAGGATCTCTTAGTGCTTGAATAGTTTCAACTCTGAATTGTTGACTGAAGGTGAGAAATGTCTCTAACAAGACATTCTATTTCCACATCAATGAACAGGACGAGGCACCACCCAGCCTATTTCAGAAAGAGAGCATTCCAAAAAATAAACATTCAATAGCATTGCCCTTTCAGGAAATGTTTAAATATTTGAAAACATTTCAAGAGACTTAATCCCAATAACATTTCCATTTCCAGTACATCTGACTGATTGATTTCCCCCCCCCCTTTGTTTGCATAAATCCTCTACAATTGTAACAGTGATCGTAAACAGGTTCCTTGTTCACTGTCTGCCAATTTGGGGATGGTGTTTTCTTCCCAACTCTGAACTGTTTCCCCTTTCCCCTGAATCCGTGAGGTGAACAGCGCTGCTTAGACAGAGTGGGACTGGCAGCTGGTCTGAGCTACTTGCTATTGTGCATGCAAAGCGTCCTCTTCAGTTTGCCTATGTCAGGCAAAATAAGAGGTTGCCCACTTGTGTTTTTGTCCTCCCCTATTTTGGCATTGCACATTCAAAAGGCTCATCTTGAAGTCAGAAAACTTCAATTAGCTCAAAATAGGACTCAAAATCACTCGTAAGGAACAGATATGCAGGTCCTTGACTTACAACAGTTCATTTAGTGACCGTTCAAAGTTATAATGGCACTGAAAAATGTGACTTGAACGTTTTTCACAATTACAACCTTTGTAGCATCCCCATGATTATGTGATCAAAATTCAGATGGTTGGAGGCTTCTGGTTCTGGACTTTCGGTGCTCCCAGACGTGCGAGGGAATTGCTCCTCATGTCACCTGGATTTCTTCATGGGGGGGGGCCTGTAAAGGGGTCAAAAGTCACCCTGAAGGGGTGATGAGTGGGGGAGAGGTCACTCCAGTTGGCGGTAGAAGGGCGGCAGCCCTCCCATCGGCTTGGAGCTACTCTCCGAACCGAAGAAGAAAGGATCGGCCACTACCATGGCCCATCATTTAGCCATTTCCTGCCGAAGCCAAAAGCACAACAAAGCACTTGAAAGCACTTGAAAACTGGGTGAGAATTGCCTTCTTGTTTTCCTAATTGTCTACTTTCCCTGTCAAAAGCTTCTTGAATTTGCTTCCCCCTGCGAGGAGAGAGGGAAGGGATTTCTTTTCCCCACCCTCCTTAAGAGCGGCCTTTGTCTACATTGGGAGAGAAAAGAAAAAGCCTTGTATTAAATTATACTGATTTATTGGACTTACTGCCTTTCTACCTTTGGCCCAAAGTTCCTATATTTAGAGAAATGGACTATTCTACCTATTAGTCTAAAAAAGGGGACCAAAAAAGAAATAAATAAAAAGATACTGTCTTTTGAAGTACTCTGAGGATTTCTAGTGAATACTATTGGCAAACAAGCTTGCTTACATTTTGGACTGACCTTGGCATTAAGATAAAAACCTGAAACAGCTGGAGGTGAATTTGGCTTAGACTTGTGGAGGTGGACTCTTACTGATTTTTGTTTGAAACATAGACTCCACCAAGGCCTACTTATAATTATTACAAAATGGAGAAGGATCAGCCACAAACCTTGCTTGATTATAACCTCATACTTGAAACAATCTACAGAGTCACTGAGATGTCTATCTCCAGATTTAATAATTTACATGCCAACCTTAAGTCATAAATTGAAACCCAGACTGCAACGAAAGAATTTACACTTCAGAATATAACAAAATTGGAAGATATTACTATTGAGACAGAGGAATATAAGCAACAACTATCCAAAGAATCAACAACTCTAAAAGTACAAGGAACTATCACTATGGCAAATAACCTTAAGGACCAACAACAAACTATGGGAAAACTTAATACTCAACTTTTGACTCCATCAAAAGAGCCTATAACTTTAGAAGTATACTATGTACAAGATAGTGATGCTAACATAGAGGACGTGGAAGATCAACAAAGACAGTTTTCTGAAAGCCTGGATAGCAAGCATTAATTATAAAATTGTATAAGACTCTCTATTTAAAGCAAATGAACCCAGATGGAAGAGGAATCCAGACTGAACTGAAGATAAAGTTTTTAGAGCAAATACAGAGACTAGAACTAACAGGGCAACAACATAATGATTACAAATGGTTTGGTTTTTGTGGACCACTGATGGCTAGATGGCCTCCTTCGATTCAAATAATATGTATTGGAGCGAAGGGAGAAGACCTATCTGGTAATTCAAAGGCCTTGGTTTGGAAACCTGATTGGCAAAAAAAGAAACCCAGAGTTATATAACCACACTATTGTATGCCGGTGCTTTGCTTTCTGGGGTCATGTCTAGTCTATGTTTAAACCTCTGTCTTAGTTTTTAGTGGTTTGGAGCTAGCTTAGGGTAGTAGATAGACAACAGATGCCCCATTGGGAGAGCTGAAAAAAAATCATTAGAGGGAGATCAACATGGAGAAAGATCTACCTATGTGGTCACTAAGAATTGATTCCAGCTTGATAGCACATAATCAGTGGGGGAAAAATTAGATAACATGCTTTCTTTGGATCTAAAAATCTTCTCTGAAAATGTCTCTTTAGATATCTTTACAAAAAAGAGAAAAAGGATGCTGAAAGATTTGTTGTCTTATGAAAGCCCATTCTAGTGAAATTCATGTGGCATCTACTCTGAAATTTTGGCACCGGATACTTTTTTTTAAAAAAATGTCCCCAAACTTTTAACTTATAATTGGGTAGTGATAATGGATTTACCAATAGATTGACAAGGAGAAATTAAGTAGTGGTACATGCTTCTTTCCCTTAGGGGGCATGGTACTGTTGTTTGATAATATAATATAGAATTAAGCATACATTTCAGTCGCTACAAGGATAGATTTCATTTTGTTCTGTTCTCGATACGGAACACCTGCCTAGAATCAGATTATCTTTATCACGTTTAGTACAAAACCTTGGTAGGATTAGGCAAAGAATTCTAAGAACAAACAAAAAAATACAGGAATATCTTCCTTGTTCTTGGTAAAAATAAAGCAAATGAGACAACTGAAAATGAGTGGGATTGATTATGGTTTGGAGTCTACATAAGCTGATCAGGATCCCCCATGATATGGAACTTTAACGCAGACCTAACCAGGGAGTGCTGTACAGTATATAGGCCAGATTAAAGTGGGTTCATTCACTGCCACCTTTTTAGAGCTTCTTTTCCATCACTCTTTTTCAAATCTACAATATTCTTGAATTTCTTTCATTGCTGACTTGTATTATTTTTTTCATTTCCTTGGAACAAAGTCATTCATAAGTATTCATACTGGTGTTATCATTGTTTTAGAATCCGAAATTCAAGTACCTGTGAGCCAGGGACAGAGCAGTACAACATGTTAATCTTTTTTTTTTTGAACAATTCTGTAGATATTGTGGCATTTTTAGAATGTTAACATCAATACTGCTATGAATGTTATTATATTTAGTCTATTCCTGCTACCTTTAATGCTTCAAATTATAACTTTAATGTAGCTTTTTGTGTGTGTGGAGAGAGGTAGATAAAATCTACCCTCTTTATCTAACTAAGAATAATGTAGAAGAGTTATTGGTCATAGGAAAAAGTTACTGTGCTGGAAATACCTGAGAATTACTGTTTCAGAAGACCGAGTTAATCAAGACAAAGTGAGGCAGAGATTCATATTATAATGGCAATGTATCTATCCCATACCAAGAAATTATTAAAGGTTTGAAAATCATGTCCATTTTCCACAGTGCATGGAGACAGGCAAGAAGCATGAGAGCTGCCAAGTAGAGCAAGGGGAAAATCAAGTGTGAAATTGGAATTTTTTTCTGAGTCACACACTAAGAATTGAGCTTTACTGTTAGACACGAAACAACGTGAATGAAGGTGTTGAGGTTGTGCTCTTCATGCAATGACTATTTATCATGTCTGGGTAAATGAGTTAACCCAACTTGGCAAAACATTCTAAAGATTATGATATAACTGACAAGAGACAAACTATGGCAAAGAAATCGTTACTGGCTAGGTCAGTGGATCAAGAATATTACTGAGGACAATCAAATGCTATTTCTCTTCTAACTGATGACTCCTTGCAAAGAAAGCAGAGAGTGCGAACACTGCAGAAGGAGGATAACAGAAGTGGGACCTTTTTTATGTACAGATCAAAACACACACACAAAAAAACCTTATTTTTAGGCAGGTTATCATTCTGCTTAACTCAGTCCTAACTTCACTGAATACAGTAGACTTTTTGCAGGCCTACCTATGGACTGACTCAAGGATATTTTGCAAACTTGGCATGTAGTTCATCTTTGCCTTAAACATATTTTGAGCATGCACTAAAGCATTTTTTTAAAAAGAGGGGACAGAAGAACAAAAAAGAATGTGATTCCCAGCGGTCCCTTAAAGCCAATATTTTAGAAAGTAAAAGAGGAAGCTAGCACATGTGTGGTGGAATCTAGCCTTTTTACTTCCTCCGAGACATTTCTGTGAAATGCATCATTGCATCCTGACATTGATACAAACTACATTGATAATGCCATTAAAACCTTTAATAAATTGCAAAAGATGGATACCAAGAGTAAAAGAAGAATAGATACTGAACACCTAACAGTCCTTCATAACCTGTGCTGTTGGGGATTAAAGTCTCACCTTGCAAATTAAAGGAGCCATGGTGGTGCAGTGGTTAGAATGCAATATTGCAGGCTAATTCTGCTGACTACCAGGGGTTCCATCCTCAATAGCTTAAGGTTGACTCACCCTTCTATCAATGGTGGGATTCAGCCAGTTTGCACAGGTTCGGTAGAACCGGTAACTAACTTTTCGTTGACTTCGGCGAACTGGCTGATGCCTTAGCCCTTTTTTGCAAGGCCCAGAACAGACTGCCGGAAGTGTGTGGACGCCACTTCTGGAAGTCTGTTCTGAGCTGGAGGAGGCCTCCCAGGACCAGAACAGCCCACCAGAAGTACGTGGATGCCGCTTCTGGAAGTCCGTTCTGGGCCTTGGAGGCCCAGGCCCAGAATGGACTTCCGGAAGCAGCATCCACGTAGAGAACCAGTTGTTCAGGTATTTGAATCCCACCACTGCCTTCCATCTTTCTGAGGTTGGTAAAACGAGGAGTCATATTGTTAGGGGAAATATGCTCACTCTGTAAACCACTTAGAGAGGGTTGTAAAGCACTGTGAAGCAGTATATAAGTCTAAGCGCCAGGGCTTTTCTTCTCATAGAACACTCAGAATGGTGTTCCAGCACCTTTTTTTTGCAAAAAAAAAGAAAAAAAGCTCCCTCTGAAAGCCTATTGCAGGGCTAGGCAATCTTGGCCCTTTTTTTATGACTCGTGGACTTCAACTCCCAGAAATCCTGAGCCAGCCATGCTGAGGGGAAAGGGAGAGGTTTCCAAGCTGAGCCATGCTGGCTCAGGAATTCTGGGAGTTGAAGTCCTTTTGTCATAAAAGAGCCTGCACTAGAGGAGGACATTAAAATTATTTACAGGGTTACTTCTTTAGGAACTAAACTTTTAGAATCTAAAACAGCTAATTTTAAAAAGCCAACAGGAAAGAACCTCACATTTTTCCTCTGCTTCTGTCTTTTGGAAGGTAAAATTAGATAACAAAATAATCTATTTCCTATGTTAACATCTCTGCAATGAAATCAATAAAGGTAACAGGAAAGAAATGACAAACATTTTTCTCAATGTAATATGTCTAATTTAGCTGATGCTGGGGAAAAATAGTATCTTTTGTATATACTCTTGAAAACTATTTTGAATCTAACCATCTATTACAACTAAACCACTTTAAATTAAACAATTCTTAAGAATGAAATATTCTTAATTTGGACTTTACTTTTACTGTTTGGACTGTTGTGTGTTTTGAAAAATAGATTATTTAGAATCTAGTTATGTTGCACTTCAGTCTTTAAATAATTAACCTAGTATATACATAACAATATATAATGTTTTCCATGGTGAACTTAACATCAATAACAACATTTATTAAAAAGGCTAAAATAATTTCTGGTGGTATTATCTGTACACTAAAATTTTGTTTAGTCACAATCTTTCACTTTTCACATTCTGGACAAGCAGTGGTCATGTATCCTAGCAAAAGATGTTACATATGTGCATAAGCATAGTCAGTAGCATATGCCTTTTTAAAAATATCAAACATGCAAAGAAACAAAAATAAGTCCAAAATATCTGTATTACATCCAGAAATGCCAACTTTGCAACCAATATTTCTCATCCATAACTATGGCACCCTAAGGATACCTGCAAACATGCAAATGCTTCTCTGGTATCAGTAACGCAGCAGGGATTGCTTTTTCCTTCCAGTAACAGATTGCTGGGAAATACCAAACGTGGCCTTAAGAATTCCAATGTTTGTTACAAATTTTTCTGGATGTGGTTGGAAAGAGGCTTAGAAATGCCAGCACAAATATATCACACTTGCTGAATGTGCTCACGCAACTAATTACAATCTTCAATTATATGTGATATATCCAGGGCTTTCCCCATAGAACACTCAGAACGGTGTTCCGGCACCTTTTTTTGCACAGAAAAAAAAAAAGCTGAAGGAAACTGTTCTGGAGAGCCAAATTCTCCTCAGGCAGCCAGGTTGCAGAGCACAGAATGCATCTCAGCGACAGGCCTTCAGATGGCTCAAATTGAAGGAAATGTGATCCATACAGGCTAATTTAAAAGTGTGAGGGTAAGAAGGGCCGAGTGTGAACAGGTTGCTTAGCAACCTGCTTAAACAGCCTCTGTAACTTTCAGCTCCTGGTGCCTTGCCTTTTTTAAGCTGGGAAGTTGAAAAAAAGGCTAAAAAGAAGGCAATAGAGTGCTATCAAGAAAAATGTATAGATATAGCCAGCAGACGTTTAGGGAACCTTTATTTTTCATACACTGTTCAAATTTTGTTTTAATGTCATGGTGATACACAATCAAATGTGTTGTTGTTGTTAGCTGCGAAGTTGTGTCCGACCCATCACAACCCTATGGACAACGTTCCTCCAGGCCTTCCTGTCCTCTACCATCTTCTGGAGTCCATTTAAGCTCACGCCTACTGCTTCAGTGACTCCATCCAGCCACCTCATTCTCTGTCGTCCCCTTCTTCTATTGCCCTCAATCTTGCCCAGCATTAGGCCCTTCTCCAGTGAGTCCTTCCTTCTCATTAGGTGGCCAAAGTATTTGAGTTTTAGCTTCAGGATCTGGCCTTCTAAAGAGCAGTCAGGGTTGATCTCCTCTAGGACTGACCAGTTTGATCGCCTTGCAGTCCAAGGGACTCGCAGGAGTCTTCTCCAGCACCATAGTTCAAAGGCCTCAATTCTTTGGTGCTCAGCCTTTTTTATGGTCCAACTTTCACAGTCATACATTGCAACTGGGAAGACCATAGCCTTGACTATACACACTTTTGTTGACAGGGTGATGTCTCTGCTTTTTAGTGTGCTGTCTAGATTTGCCATGGCTTTCCTCCTGAGGAGCAAGCGTCTTTTAATTTCTTGGCTACAGTCCCCATCTGTAGTGATCTTGGAGCCCAGGAAAATAAAATCTGTCACTACCTCGATTTCTTCCCCATCTATTTGCCAGGAATTGAGAGGGCCAGATGCCATGATCTTGGTTTTCTTAATGTTAAATTTCAACCCAACTTTTGCACTCTCCTTCTTCACCCGCAACAAGAGGCTCTTTAGTTCTTCTTCACTTTCTGTCATTAGAGTGGTATCATCTGCATATCTTAGGTTGTTGATATTTCTCCCCGCAATCTTAATTACAACTTTTGATTCAACTAGCCCTGCCTTTCTCATGATGTGCTCTGCATATAAGTTAAATAGGCAGGGTGACAGTATACAGCCTTGCCGGACTCCTTTCCCAATTTTGAACCAATCAGTGGTTCCGCAATCAAATGTAGTCAGTCTTTTTTTTTTAAATCCCAAAGCATCTGTTCGTTAAATACAGTATAACAAATTTTTGGATGATGGAATTATTTTTTATCTAACGATAACTAATGATAACAGCTCTTAAATCTGTTATTTTGTTTTATTTTTGCACAAAAAAATGTATAATTTGCATTTGCATTCATTTACAAATAGAATATGTTGTTAAAATGTATTGGTGTTGAAATAATTAGTGCACACATATACCTAAAACCAGTTTATTGCATTTGGCAATTGCACTAAAAAAATATCTCATTGTCAACCAATATAAATCATTTAATATGAAATCAAGTGAAAAATTGATTTAAATTATTTTATTAAAACAAATTAATGGCAATTCTTTTATAAGACGTTGCCTCAAACAAAATGAGTTTGACATGCCTGCTCTAGATATTTGAATGCTCCAAAATAAATTCTAGACCAGGCCTGTACAAGCACTCTTGGACAGAGCACAGACTTTTTTTTTTAAAAAAAGTAATAAAATCACCACCATTGCCCTGAAAGTCATGTTGCCTAGTGCCTCCATGGCTTACCATGACCACGAGCTCCAACACTGTAGATGCTCCTCTATCACCAAATCATTGATTAGCCCACCAGCATTCTTTTGCAGACCACAAAGATTTTTAATTTATCAGTGTGGGCCTTTCCCTTCTACAAGTTGCACAGACCTCTTCTAGATTTTCCTCTTGCCTTTCCGAGTTAACTCCTTGGTCTGTCATTGAGCAAGAATTGACTTTGTAGGGAAGCATATTATCATTTGATGTATATTTAACATATGTTCTACCTTTATTTACCGATTATATAATATTTGTATGCAATCCACATGGCGAGGTTTGGGGCAACTTACAATATTTTTAAAATCATAAGATTAAAACATAAAAGCAGGGCTTTTTTTTTTCTCATAGAACGCTCAGAATGGCATTCCAGCACCCTTTTTTGCACACACAAAAAAGCTTTTGCACAAGCTATGCTACTCCCTCTATTGGCTTTCAAAAGCCAATAGGAATTGCTGCTGAGTGCGCCAAAAGACCTGGCCAGCAAACGTTGCACCGGCAAGTTGTCTGCAGTGAAGGCGAGTAGGCAGGAACTTTGCATCCCTCCCTGCTGCCCAACTACACCATCTCAACTAGGTAAGTAAGAGAGGACAAGGAGTGGGAGGTGGGTTCTGCAGAGTCCATGTGCACTCCTTCCTTGTGCTCAACTGTGTCAGCCAGGCTGGTGGCCTACCTGGTGCTGGACCTGTGCCACCATCACCTCACCCTGCGTGCCTAAGTGGCTGCCCTGCATCGCCTGGCCTGCACCGCCTCCTCCGCCTGCCCCGCGCAGCCCCGCCATATAGAGCTGGCCCCGCTGCTCCGACAGCACCAGCTGTGCCGGCTCCAGCCCCAGGGGGCAGCTCGCCACTAACACCCCTCGCACCCGTGACTGCAGCAGCACTGGCCCCCCTGCCCCCTGCCTCCTGCGCCCGTCAAGATTAGAGTTCAAGCACCTTTTTTTTTTTAGAAAAAAAGCACTGCTAAGGAAGAATAGAAGAGCAAAATACAATAAAGGACACTTCTACAACAACTAGACACAAATGATGTGCATTGTTACTTGAGGGGCATCTTCCTAAATTCTGATTTTAAAAGCACCTAATTGGGCTCCAAACTAATGGCCTTTTCAAAGCTGTAATAAACTTTGATGACTGTTCAGGCAGGACTTGTTGTTAGTAAGTTTTCATTTTATTTAAAAATGGGGTGTCATATTATAACTCATAGTTGCAAATTATAACCTGTTGTAACTTCTGTATTATTGTCATTGTTTTTATTTTTAAGATTTTATTCCCTGCCCAGAGTCACTTGGTTAGACAGGCAGCAACATGAATGAATGGAATTAATTAATATGTGTAGTTAAGAGGCTGTTAGGGAGAGAATATATTGGATTTCAGCATGTTTCTTACCATGATGAATATTGGTATGTGTGCTGATTATGGGCTGTGCCTGATAGCCTGGGCTGAAAAGCTATTCTACAGAGCTATGTTTTAGGGTTTGTAGCACCTTCCTGAAGAATCATATTCTTCATGGGGAAAGACATAACTAAGAGCCAGATGTTGGGAACTGCACTAAACGGTAAAGATAAGACTATGTTTAATCCTTTATCAGTTTTTTTTCTCCCTTCCAAATGACACTTGGGCAAATTGCTTTAGTGTTGATTTAAAGGGACAGCCAACCACCTTCTTCTATTTTATCACTTCAGCGACTGCCAAGATCACTCACTGCATCAGCTGCTGCATAAATGAAAGGGAAAACAAGCAACGGAAACCCTGGGGGCTATTTTCGGTATTGAGCACTTAAGGACTTGTCTGCAAAGGATTCCTTCATTCAGTCAGTAATACAGTTGTTAAATGAATCTGGCTTCCCCAACTGACTTTTTTTTGTCAGAAGGTCACAAGAAGATCAGGGTCTAAAATTATCTGGCCATATACCTACGGGTAAAGCAAAGGTCTGGAGGAGGAGTTACAGATAGTTCTCGAATTACAACCACAACTGAGCCCAAAATTTCTGTTGCTAAGTAAGACATTTGTTAAGTGAATTTTGCCCCATTTTATGACCTTTTTTTGCCAAAATTGTTAAGCAAATCACTGCGGTTGTTAATAACACAGTTGTTAACGTGAATGTGGCTTCCCCTTTGACTTTGCTTGTCAGAAGGTCACAAAACGTGATTGCATGACCTCAGGACATTGCAACCGTCATAAATACGAACCAGTTAACAAGCATCTGAATTTTGATCACGTGACCATGGGGATGCTGCAATGGTTATAAGTGTGAAAAACAGCTATAAATCACTTTTTTTCAGTGCTGGTCATTAAATGTAAGTCGAGGACCACCTGTACTAAAGAGATGGGGACTGCTCAGCTGCAATAGTTAATCTGCAAACACCCACTTTTATCAAATCAGTATTTTTTTTGTAGTTTATGCTCATTAACTGCACTTTTGTAGCTGCAGAGCCCTTTTGCAATTACACTGAATTCTCTTGTACCAGTTAACAAAGAAAGTAAAATATTACCAAAACCAAACCAGGATAGTAAACAGCCTTATTATCCTGTATGCATGGTGATTGGATAGCTTTCTAGTTCAGCGCTTTTCAACCTTTTCACTCGTTGTACCACTTTTAGGATAGGGCAATATCCGAGTACCACCAATCACCCAGCAAGGTGTCAAAAACCTGAAACCCCCCCCCCCAAAAAAGGAGAAAATGATAAAGTGCAGGTAGTCCTCGACTTACAACAATTTGCTTAGTGACTGTTTGAAGTTACAACGGCACTGAAAAAAGTGACTTATGACCATTTTTCACACTTATGACTGTTGTAGCATCCCCAGGGTTATGTGATTTACATTCGGATGCTTGGCAACTGATAGCGCTGGTGGAGGCTATCTTAGGCGTTAGTCACCCAATTACTCCATGTGCAAAAGCTCTCGCTCTCTATCCCCACTTTGCTGGCTGCTGCTCCCAAGACCCGGTCTCCCCTAGCCCAGCCTATTAGGAATAATCCAAATCGGGGTGAAATTGCTAAAACAAGGCAGTTGCAATCCGAAAGGAGGAGAAGAATGCCATGTGCGGGGACACTGACGAGGTGGGGGGAAGGTGGAAGAAAAGGGAGGGGGAGTTCTGGCTTTTATTTGGAAAACGTTTTGCAAACAGACCAAACCCAACCAACCGCCAAACCCAGGGCTTCTGACCTAGACCCCCAGTTGCGACCTTTGGGATGAATCTGGAGAAAATTTGCTACCTGCCAAGGGAGTGGATGTCTGTCCCCTTCAGGCTCATGCCTGTCCCCTTCAGGCTTACGCTTGCTTCTGGGGGAAGGACCACAATGAGTCCCAGGGGAGGGGCACTCTTTGCTCTTAGTGCACCCTAGTAGGTTCCTGCAGGCTGCCGGCAAACAGCATGTTTTCCGGCAGCAAGTAAGCTGGGAAGGAGCAGGGGAGAGGTGGGGGGAGGCGGGGGGAGGCGGGGGGGACACCGTGTACCACCAGCCAGGTGCTCACGTACCACCAGTGGTATGCGTACCACCAGTTGAAAAGCCCTGTTCTAGTTAACCGAGGCTTGTACAGTATTATGGCTCATTATTTATTCCAAGCAACAGAGCCTACATTTTAGAAATAAAATATCTTTTGAAGAAACTCCCCAGTCAGTTGAAGGCTTCTAACTGCAGATTGTAAAGTACAGTATTAGTTTGATTCAATAGATTTTTACCAGATCCAAGAAGCATGTGTCAATCTATTACATTTGGCAGCCGAAATAACTCAAACATTACTTTCCACCAGTCACAACACAAGTCTTATAGATTTCAGTGCTGCAAAATTCAGAGCATGGTTGTTCAGATCTAATGTTTTAGAAATTTCTTTATTATAACTTAGAAAGACAAAGTCAGCTTTACCTTTATGATTCTTTTACAATCCCAGGAGACATAAACTGATGTTAAATGAGATCATTCAATTTTTATCACCGTACTTGGAATTAACATAGCCCCAATCCAAAGACTGGCCTTATAAAATGCAAATCCATACTTTGTGAGAATACTTGAAAACTGTACCAGTGAATGTTTGTCTTTCATGCATAAAGGATTTAGCCAATTTTTGGTTCTGTGCTTGGGTTTTCCCCTTTTTTTCTACAGCTATCAAGGCCATGTGTTAAAATTTCATTCCTGAGTGGATCACCCACCCAGCACACTGTAACAAAACTCTCAAATAAGGCGTGTTTTCCTCAGCTGTCCAGGTTTAATTTATTAAATCACAGAAAAATCCGACACTCTACCTTGCCTCCAAGGTAAACAACTGATGTAAGATTATCTTAAAACGCTCCTTTTCTAAACAGTGTACTTTATCTTCTAGCTTTTTATTGCTCCAGGCCCCAACTGATTTACTTGGCTTTTCTACCCACCTGAAACAAAATAAAAATCCCCATCTCCCCTTGCAAAAATACCACAAGTGGTCATTTACCTCAAAGCACTTCTTGGAGTGCCTTCACTCCTTCCCCTGGTTAACAAATAAAGTGTCACAGCAGTTACAAGGCCAGGAACTCACCCTTGAGTTGCAGTCAAGTAGCTCTCGGGCAATGAGGGAAGATCCCACTCCTCAAATGTGATTAGCCCTCATAAAAGTGAGCCCAGCTTACGTATGCATATGACTTCAACTGGCAATCACAGTCTCCCTGACATCTGTTGGCAATTTCAGCTTTCTCTGAGCAAACCTGAATCATACCATTTCACCAGGAATTGGGGATGGGTGGGGGTGGAGGGAGGAGATTGGCCCTAAGTGGAGGCTAGCTCTACAGCCATATTAGTGGCAAATAAAGGTAACAAATGAATAAAATAAACATTTATGACCCTCCTTCAGGAATTCAGCTTTTTGGCTTTCTGTCAGGTTTAATTTACTTGGATACGGATTACTGTTTGTCAACCTTGGCAACTTTAAGGGTTGTGGACTTGAACTCCTGTAATTCTGGGGACTGAAGTCCACAGGCCTTAAAGTTGCCAAGACTGACAAACACTGACCTGGAAGAAACTTAAGTGTAGGTTTTCCTATTGCTGAAAGAAAAATCAAGCCCAGTTCCAAGCCGGGAATAAAATTGGAGGCTGCTTTTGAAAGAAGGTTCTTGTTTATTGAAGAGCAGAACAGCAGGCAGTTCTGGGACAGCTGAGCAATTGATTTGATGAGTACAAGTACAGTTTTACAGCATTTTGTATTTTGGAGGCTTGCTTTATGTGCTTTTGTTGTTAGATTTGTTTAGCTTGCTTGCAAAGGCTAGCAATGGGTCTAAAATACTGACTTCCTTGGTCCTAATCCTTTCAAACAAATGTAATTAATTTTATCCCCTTATCTTTAGTCTGTCTGTTGCCTCCATTGAGCTCTCCTTGTGAATCAACAGGACTGATTCAATGTTTCTGCTTTTTGCAATAGCCAGGGGTTTCATGAGTGAAACATTGCTTCTGTATGTCTTTTCCTGAACTTTGGAGGGCCAAGTAAAAAGGTAAAAACTAGCATTCTAACCACACTACCGATTCTCCCTATGAGCCAGGAGTATTATTTTTATAGATGAATCACTTTCTTGTACCCTCTTGGATCCATGAAGTACATTACAATATATCCCAAATTAGGAGCAAGTAATATTTCCACATCATGACTATCTAAAATGAGTAATATTTTCCCTCAAGATAGAATGTACATGAAAGCATGCTATAATTGTCCTACAGCTATGATGTAGTGATGGATGTTTCATGTTTTCCATTTCATTATACCAACAGCCCACATGAGCATAGAGTGATAAGATATTTTGGGGTAGGTCAAAAAGGAAGTGAATAAATTGATGCCAACTTCCCCTATTTTCCATTTCCAGTATAACGTTCCTGGGGAACAGAAAATGCTGTGGTGGGTGTGAAAAATGTTAAGCTTGTGCTTATGTCCTATTACACAGAAACATTTATTTTGGGCCAGAATGTATAAATATTGAAATCTGGTGCTTGTGTGAGCAAGCAATTAAGTATTAAGCAGCAGGAGGTGGGATGCAATTTAAGGGTAATTTTAACATAAAATTTAAAATATACACTCAGTGATTATCTTCTTATGGGGGAAGAAGGGAATGTGTACAAAAAAGCTAACATTAAATTGTAGCCTTCCAATATTCCAGTTGAGGAAAGCAAGTAGAAATATCTATATGGTATGAAAATAATCAACAGAAAGTGTTGAAACAAATGAAGGCTTGGAACCAGACTACCTCCATCCTAGAAGAAGGGAAAGGATCCCACTGAGAAACCCACAATATTTTAGAATTATAGAGGGTCTCCCAAACGTCTGGAATTGAATCTTAGGAGGACTGCAAGGGAAAAGTCTTACTTCTTCTTCCTCCACTTGAAGTATTGTGTGAACAGCATTTATACTAATGGAGCCTTGAATCCAAACTAAGAAGTCATCAGAAGATAGCTATGGGATTTCAGAAATTAATACTGTGATTGTGAAACCATGATGGGCTTTTTCCATGGTATTTAGAAATTAAAATATTAGGTCCACCTGTAAAATTGGAGAAGCACTTCCAAACACGAAATCAGTGGAGCTGGCTACAGATGAAAAAGTCTTCAGAAAATGGGTTGTACAATTGTTGTGGAACAGTAAACCTGCTTTTAGTGCCATAGGCAGCTCTAGTGTGGTGAAATGTGTTATAATAACACTGCAGTGCCAGTGTGTTGCGTAAAAGCATGTGCTGTGATAATGTGCAAAGGACACGTGGTATGGACTAGTAAAATGTGCAATAGTCAGGCTTTTTAGTTATTGGGCTGAGCAGTGATTGTGTTGTAATAGGAAAAGAACATTCATTTTTTTTTTCATGTTTGATGCTTTATTAGCAACAAGTTTTGCATAGTAAAGGGAATGAACAACTGCTTCAGGGATGTTGGTATTATCCAAGAAAGTTGGATAATTTAGAACCAGCAGTTCTCTACTATCCACGTTTACTAAGTTTAGCCCTCGGTCTAAGTGCAGCAACGGGAAGGAAATTAGAGCTGACTTACAATTTCTTCAGAAGCACTATTTTGTTGTTGTTGTAGCAATCAATTGACACAGTGTAAGTGACATTAACCTACAAGAAGATTTTACTTCTTGGAAATGCTTCTTTTCTTTGTGCCAAATAGAGATTTTCTTTGTCTCTTGCTTGGAAATGTGAGGTTTGAGATACAGCCTGAGTTTGATTAGGAAACTGAGCATTCATGCTGAACAAGAGACCTATTGTTTTACATAATAAATATATTTTGGCAAGATGTGAGATTTGTCTTTGTATATGCAATTTGTTTATTAGATTGGTGTGCTATCCAAATTTCCCATCTATGAAACTAAAAATAGCATACTATCAAGTTTTAATACAAGTCTTCATATGATACATTTGATAGGAAGCATTAATATGGTATTGTAAGCTTTTTACAGTCAAGAGCGTAACATGAAACAAAACAGAATATAAATATGGCAGAATGTGTTACATTAAGCAACATAGATAATTAAAGTATAAATATTCATGGCTGAAAATGTTAACATTATTTATGCCTGGGCCAAAAGATCTTTAGTTTCTTGCCAGAAACTATATAACAAAATATTTCTGAATGGCTGATTTTTCTGTGATTCTTTTATATCTCTTCGTGGGGAGGGGGATCACATTAAGTCCATTTAAAGCTGAGCCAGAACTGGTTACAATTTGTGAAATATATTATTACCTCTTTAGCGGCCTTGTTTGTTGTGGAACAAAGTTCGGCCTATTGAAACTGATTAGAATTCCTAAAGACCATGACTGCATTATGGGACTTCATAGGTACAGCCAGGAGGCCTGTAGGAATTCAGTCTGACTAGAAGTATGTCCAATTTACTTTTACATTCCAACATCTCATTTTCTCCTTTAGTTTCTCATCTGCCAAAGATTGTGCTTATATTATTCCCTATGGAAAGCTGGCATCTGCAAATGCTAGTTTCTCTCTTCCAATGGAGGAAGAGATCGGCTTATTTTCTGTCAGACTCTGACTCATCTCCTAAGCCAGTGTTTCCCAACCTTGGCAACTTTAAGATATGTGGACTTCAACTCCCAGAATTCCCCAGCCAGCATATGGACTGGAAATTGCCAGGTTGGGAAACACTGTCCCAAACCATTCTCATATACCATATTTTCCGGCATATAAGATGACTTTTTAACCCATGAAAATCTTCTCAAAAGTCGGGGGTCGTCTTATACGCCCAGTCGACTTATACGCCGGAAAATATGAGTACATAAATCAATCGAGCGCCCCCGTTCTTGCAAAGCAACTTCAAGCCTCCTTAGTCCAGTCCCCCCTCCAACGTGACCTTCCCTTCCCACCCCCAAGAGCCTCTAAGCCCCTTCCCCTCCGCCTTGCAAATGCCAGACCCCAGGAGCAGCAGGAAGCCCCTCACCCTCACCCAAGTGGCATCTGAGCATAAGCAGAGCGTGCCCTGCTACCCACTATCTCTCCCGGCAGCCCAGACAGCGGTACTTGGTGGCCTGGCACCCCTCTCACCCGCAGACCACACAGTGGCCCTCGCCAGCTGGCCTCGGCATGGCCGCCCCAAGCCCGGCTCTCCAGCACGTCTTCCGGGCCTGCCTGTATTTTTTTTTCCTGTTGTATATCGCCTGGAGTCACTTAGATGAGATGGCAGTATAGATATTTAATAAATAAATAAATAAACCTTAAGCGCTTTTGACAACATGTAGTGCTTTGTAGCAGGTGTGGCTGATATATCAGCTGCAGTCCTGTCTGGAAACTGAAAGTTCAGTTGCAATAGACGGCAAGGGAAGCATAATCCCATAAACTCCCATTTGGATAGTTGTGCGACATTAAATAGGGGACTGCTGCTGAAGCAGATTTGGTTAATGCAAAATACAGTTGCAATACAGCTGACTCAGACTAGGTCAGGGATAGGCAAACTTGGCTCTTTCATGACTCGTGGACTTCAACTCCCAGAATTCCTGAGCCAGCCATGCCATATACCCCTCTGTTGTCTTCACAGGCTTTCGATTTGTTCCCTAGGCCAAGTTGAAGTATTACGTGTGCAGGCAGATAAATAGCTCTTAGAGCTACTAACATGCTGTTTGTAAAAGTTTTTTTTTCTAGTAAGGAGACAGAATATAGCAAGCAGTGGGAAAACATGAGGAAAATTACACATAGAAAATAACATCTTCTAGATAACTGTTTCCCTTAAATCCATGAATGAGACTGCAATTCCAATACAAAAGCCTGAATTAGAAGCACAGCTTGAAAGAGTCCTACCTGACTTGGTACCGTAAGTGTAGGAGAAGTAATGGCAGAAGCTGGGGGCAGAGTCAAATAGAAATCAGCCTAAAGTTTCTACATAGCCACAAGCAGACTAAGTCCAACTCATCTTGAATGTAATTGACCCTTATCCAGCACCAATTGAATTTCATAGGTAGTCCTGGACTTTTGTGCCTGTCAATAACTTATGATGAAACTCTTCCTTCCATCCCAAAGATGCTTTTTGAGGCAAATGGACTTTCTTGTTTTTCTTTGAAGACGTTTCGCTTCTCATCCAAGAAGTCTCTTCAGCTCTTTTGGATGAGAAGCGAAAGAAATTCCAGTTGCCTTGTGAAAAAGCATCTTTGGAATATGACCTGGATGATTGAGAATCTCCATAGACATCTTCCTTCCATCATATCAAACTCAAATTCTGATTGCATCCATGCAATCTTCTTGGCAACAATACTGAAGTTGCTTTATATTGCCTTCCTCATTGTCTAGCCAGAAAATTTAGGTAGCATTTGGTTAGATTGCAACTTTTCCTATATGTTGTTGTTGTTGTTAGCTGCGAAGTCGTGTCCGACCCATCGCGACCCTATGGACAATGTTCCTCCAGGCCTTCCTGTCCTCTACCATCTTCTGGAGTCCATTTAAGCTCACACCTAATGCTTCAGTGACTCCATCCAGCCACCTCATTCTCTGTCGTCCCCTTCTTCTATTGCCCTCAATCTTTCCCAGCATTAGGCTCTTCTCCAGTGAGTCCTTCCTTCTCATTAGGTGGCCAAAGTATTTGAGTTTTAGCTTCAGGATCTGGCCTTCTAAAGAGCAGTCAGGATTGATCTCCTCTAGGACTGACCGGTTTGATCGCCTTGCAGTCCAAGGGACTCGCAGGAGTCTTCTCCAGCACCATAGTTCAAAGGCATCAATTCTTTGGCGCTCAGCCTTTCGTATGGTCCAGCTTTCACTGCCATACATTGCAACTGGGAAGACCATAGCCTTGACTATACGCACTTTTGTTGACAGGGTGATGTCTCTGCTTTTTAGTGTGCTGTCTAGATTTGCCATGGCTTTCCTCCCCAGGAGCAAGTGTCTTTTAATTTCTTGGCTACAGTCCCCATCTGCAGTGATCTTGGAGCCCAGGAAAATAAAATCTGTCACTACCTCCATTTCTTCCCCATCTATTTGCCAGGAATTGAGAGGGCCAGATGCCATGATCTTGGTTTTCTTAATGTTTAGTTTCAACCCAAGTTTTGCACTCTCCTTCTTCACTCGCAACAAGAGGCTCTTTAGTTCCTCTTCACTTTCTGCCATTAGAGTGGTATCATCTGCATATCTTAGGTTGTTGATGTTTCTTCCGGCAATCTTAATTCCAACTTTTGATTCATCTAGCCCTGCCTTTCTCATGATGTGCTCTGCATATAAGTTAAATAGGCAAGGCGACAGTATACAGCCTTGCCGGACTCCTTTCCCAATTTTGAACCAATCAGTGGTTCCGTGTCCAGTTCTCACTGTTGCTTCTTGGCCCACATATAGGTTTCTCAAGAGACAAATAAGATGGTCTGGTATGCCCATCTCTTTAAGGACTTGCCACAGTTTGTTATGATCCACACAATCAAAGGCTTTAGCATAGTCAATGAAGCAGAAGTAGATGTTTTTCTGGAACTCTCTAGCTTTCTCCATGATCCAGCGTATGTTAGCAATTTGATCTCTAGTTCCTCTGCCTCTTCGAAATCCTGCCTGTACTTCTGGTAATTCTCGATCCACATACTGCTGGAGTCTAGCTTGTAGAATTTTAAGCATAACTTTACTAGCATGAGAAATGAGTGCAATGGTGCGATAGTTTGAACATTCTTTGGCACTGCCTTTCTTTGGAATTGGAATGTAAACTGATCTTTTCCAGTCCTGTGGCCACTGTTGAGTTTTCCAAATTTGCTGGCAAATTGAGTGTAGCACTTTTACTGCATCGTCTTTTAAGATTTTGAATAGCTCAGCTGGAATACTGTCACCTCCACTAGCTTTGTTGTTGCTCAGCTTTTCTAAGGCCCACTTCACTTCACATTCTAGGATGTCTGGCTCGAGGTCAGTGACCACCTCACTGTGATTATCAGGGACATTAAGCTCATTCTTGTATAGTTCTTCTGTGTAATTTTGCCACCTCTTCTTAATCTCTTCTGCCTCTGTTAGGTCCCTGCCATTTTGGTCCTTTATCATGCCCATTTTTGCATGAAACGTTCCCTTCATCTCTCCAATTTTCTTGAAAAGATCTCTGGTCCTCCCTATTCTATTGTTTTCTTCTATTTCTTTGCATTGTTCATTTAAGAAGGCATTCTTATCTCTTCTAGCTATTCTTTGGAATTCTGCATTTAATTGGGCATATCTTTCTTTTTCTCCCTTGCCTTTCGCTTCCCTCCTTTCCTCAGCTATTTGCAAAGCTTCCTCAGACAGCCATTTTGCTTTCTTGCATTTCTTTTTCTTTGGGATGGTTTTGGTTGCTACCTGTTGTACAATGTTGCGAACCTCTGTCCATAGTTCTTCAGGCACTCTGTCTATCAGATCTAATTCTTTAAATCTATTTGTCACCTCTACTGTATATTCAACAGGGATATGATTTAATTCATACCTGACTGGCCTAGCGCTTTTCCCTACTTTCCTATATGTACTGAACCTTTAAAACTATGGTTTTTACAGGTTTCTCATTCATTACTTGAAGTGAGGAACATATGAAAAAAAGTTGTTTCAACCATAGTCTCCTAAAAGAGGGTCTTTGTTCTGATTTTCTTTACAGGAACATACAGTAAATTGCAATTTGGTGTCTGTTGCACAATTTTACATAGTTTAAAATGATATTTTGAAGTTTCACTATAGTGTATTTTATTGTATTTCAGAAATTTTGTGTGATTTTTATTTTGTGTGGGTGATAAAGAAGAATATGATGAAAACTGGCGTGCTTTAACTTCTGAAATTATGTTTTGGGATGTTTAATAGATATATTTATTTACAGCTGATTCTTTTCCTTCCTACAGAATAGCTCTTTTGTCTACCAGGTTTAGGAATTCGAGAGTAGATTTGTCCATCAATTTATTTTTAAAAATCTGATATGGTTCTCTATAAAACCCTCTCCAGCTTGCAAAATATGTTTTGCCAGGAAATGAAATGATGAATTTAGGGTTATGATCTAACTTTCTGTAGATGTTTGAAATGGGGAACTGCAATGACATTTATTCAACTTTATTTTTTAAAGATCTTTATTTTAACTTGACATTTTGACCACATTGTTGAATGATGAATATGTCGTTACTATGTGATATATTTTCAAAATCCAGATACATGTCAAATACATTAGAGACATGTCTTCTAAAAGAAGTATCTTGTTTCTACAGCATGCTAGAGAAAATGCTGAAGAAGATAAAAATTTGTTGAGAAGGGTCATTGGTTTCATCCTGTGAAGAAATTGCATTTTTCACCCAGTTTGATTTAATACCCAGATTGATTTTTGCTGCTGAAAATCATCAGACAAACTATATCTCCCGTTACTAATGCTTCAATAGTTCCAAATCATTTCCCCAAAATCATCTATTATCCAGATATGTATCTTTTATTAATTGCTATTATTTTTTTTCCTGCAAAGGCAAGTTAACTTTATGCTCCAAATTTCTGCATATACAACTTTATACAACTCTATCTCATTCGTATCCTATCCTTTTTGAAAAGTCTCCTTAGATTTAAACCCAACGGAAAAGAAATGGAGAAAAGTTGAGAGATGTGCATCATTCGGATTGCATTAAAATGCACATTGTTTCAGATCATGAGGCGTTAATGAAAATATTGGTAGTATACATAACTTCAATGTATTACAATAATTTTTAAACTGTTAGGGTTGAAAAAGAGTCAGAAATCTAATAATATAATTTAGCATCCTTCACCTTATTTTGATTCTCTAAAGTAAACTGTTTTCATTAAATTCTGCAAAACAATTGTGGATTTCTGTCCATTTAACTATACCTGAAAACTAGTAATGGACAACTTTCTTAGAGCACAGAAAGATGCCTAAACTTTGGTATTGGTACTTCAAGCACAGAATTCACTACATTGGTTGGGACAGGTTCTCCAAGGTGCGGTGATTTTTCTGCATCTATATTGCTCCACTGAATTTAGAAATGCTTCCTTGATTGTGTCTGACAGTATGCATAGGATGACAATGTCAACTTTTGATTCTTCTTTCCCCCAGCATCACTGAATGCCTTTTAAACCTTACTTTTGCTCTGGCACAAATATTGTTGAGATCTTTACAATACTTTCTAAAAAGAACAGGATATTTATTCTATCCAATTTATAAGCCTAAAGGTGCACAGAAGAGCAAACTGTACACACACACACACACACACACACACATTGTCAACTGTTGGCATATGCAGCAAAAGAAACTCCTGGGACATTATTTTACCAAGAATATAACTTTACCGATAGATCCATACAGGCACAGAAGAAGCGAAGCTAACTTTGAGGTTTTTGCGTGAAAAACAGCATGGTTATTTCCCCCTTTTCCCCATTTGGGCCACCCTTACGTTCCTTTTATTTTGGGAAAACTGTGCCTCTGGAAGGTTCCCATTGCACTGCCTTGAAGTATCAGGATCTTCTCAGGCTGCAAACAGCTCACATAAATTCCTCATCTGCCTTCCAGCTCCCAATGCATTCCAAGTATTCTCCTCCTCCCTCCCTTAATTTCTTTTGTCAAATTGCGAGTAGAGGTGCATTACAAGGTAGCCTTCTCTCTCTCTCTCTCTCTCTCTCTCACACACACACACACACACACACACACACACACACACAGAGAGAGAGAGAGAGAGAGAGAGAGAGAGAGAGAGAGAGAGAGAGAGCACATTGACAGCTTTAATTGCTGCCTTTTCAGCTGGAGGTTTTTAGCACTGAATTATTTGTATAATGTGAGTTGCTATAAGAACAATTCACTAATTCAATCAGAGTCAGTGTTTTTTTTCTGTAGTAATTACCAGTTAATTACAAGATAGACAATATTTATCTTTACAATGTTTTTTCTTTTTTTTTTTTTTTGAAGAAATACAAAATAGCAGCAGTTTATTGTCCTCTCGAAATTTAGTTCACTTCCAAAGCAAAACTGAATGAAAATAGCTGGACTTTGAAGATCATTTTTTGCAGAATTTCACCCATTATTTTTTAATGTCATTTCTGGTTATTTTTACTACATTTAACTCTTCCAGAACATACACAAGGTGGGTAACAAAATTTAAAAACAAACAACTAAAGCAATGTTAACCTCTTCTCTTCAAATCAGTTTTGAAACCCTAAAAGATATAACAGTATAACCCTCAAAAACACAACACAGATATAACAATGCAAATACAATTTGAAAATGCAAGGAAGACAGGTGTGAAATAGGCAATTCCACATTTCATTTCTCTCCACAGTTTCTAAAGGCACAGTGGCAAACAATGCACAATGGCAAAACTGCTAAACAATTCCATACTTTTACATCCAGTTCAACTGTGTGAATATTTACAGTTGTTTTTCCTTTTAGGTCTAATGAAGGGGATGAGAAATGAATTAATTTGTTAATACCTACAGATGCAATTCTTGACCCAATGGTATAACTCATCAATAATTATTTTCTGCACCTTATTGGAATTGGTTGTGTATTTATGCAAGGTTTCACACTGATTCTAAACAAACTGGTGCTTGTCTCAGTAGAATTTGCCTTTAATCCAGTCATTTAAAAGTAGTTTCAGAGCAGAAATATCTTGCTTTTTAATTAAGACAGTTTGGATCTTGGGAGCCATGTATTCAAAACTAATTATCGTCATCATCATCAAAAAAATATATATGTTGTAAAGTAACATTCAAAGCCAGTCAGCATCTGAACAGTCATATGAATAAGATCTAGTTTTGGCCATGTGGGCCCCAAGAGATCCCTTCAACTGTTCCCTTTCCTCAACAGGGAAAGAAAGTTACTCTTTAAAAGACAAGAGTCAGAATTCCAGGGAACCAGAGCAAGAGTTCGCAGTGCCTTAACTGAAAAATGGTGTCCATTTTCTGGATCAGAGGTACCCAAAGAAACCAGTTCCGTGGAGAGAGGTTTTTCCATGGACCGGAGGGTGCGTGGTTTTGTGTGCTGGCTGCACCTCACGGATGGGGCTTTGCTTGGTTGTGCAGACCAGTTGCTGGCATGCCGCGGCCTGGTACTGGATGTTTCTTATACCAACTAAAATTACCCCAAGAAGCCAGAGAGCTGCAATAGAGGCAGAAGATTTTTGTTATAAAAAATATTTCCATGTTTACCTTTTATGGGAACAAATTATGGGAGTTTTGTTTCACACATCGGGGTTAAAGGAAGGAGACCCCTCAAGCACAGCTGGTGGTAGTAGTAATTATGAAGTACCTACACTAAGGCAAGAGTGTGGATGCTAATTTTGTTTTGAAGGGAAGGAGGTTTGAGATATCCAGCCTTTTACCCTATATGGTCTTAGCAATTTTCCCTATCTAAAGCATTATTTCACTTCTGGAAAGCCAATCAATGTGGAAGAAAAATTAGCATTACTCACCCTGCCCTCCTCCCCCTATTCCACATATAAAAATCCCAATTGAATCTTATTTGACATTGATAAAGGAACATTATTCTTTGTGAACAGTAGACCAAGTAAGGGCAGAGGAAAGGAACCATTTTGTTAAGAGCTGCATTTGCTTGGCAATACTCAGTGGGGGACTGCAGGTCGGTGATGAATAGAGCTAGAAGAAATTGTAGGCAAGAAGGATGAGATGAAACCAAGTGGAGAGGGCAGCTTATTTTTTCTTGCAGCTGAGAGGGCAAGATGCCATAGAAAGCTGAATCATTGCTAGAAAGCAACAACTAAATCCAGCCCTCTTATTTTGAGCTGACACAGCTTTGAAAGGAAAACACACCATGAAAAAGTTCAAAGAGTTTGTAAGTTGTGAGCCTCTTGGGGTTGTTCTGGAGTGAAGTGGCATCCAAGATGAATAAATAAAATGAAAAGATGAAACATGTTGGAAATGGGTGAGGAAAATCCCTAAAATGCTTGCCAACCTTCCTCTGAATAAGATGGAAAATGCCCAAGAGGATTTAAACCTACTTTGCAGTATGATAATCATCAGAAGCGCCGCCCTCAAAGGATGCAATCAGCTTGAGAAGAATTGTTAAATCAGCTCTCCTTTTTCAACTTCATGGAAAAAGAGTGTAATAATGGTGGACAAAGATGCAAAGATTATTGATGTAGTCTATCTTGAGCTTGTGTTCTAAAAATGAAAGATGGATGGATTTTACAAATAGTATAATTACAGTCTGTCTATCTATCATCTATCTATCTATCTATCTATCTATCTATCTATCTATCTATCTATCTATCTATCTATCTATCTATCTAGACTGTATAAAGAAAAAAAATAAGGAAAGGGGTAAGGGAAGTTTCAGAGAAACGTACCCTCTCTTTGTAAGGTTACAGTCTATCCCTTCTAATCAACAGACCCATAAATAACAAGTTCACTACTTTTTTTCAGCAAAAAGTCCATAAGAGGTTCCCAATCACTAATCAATGTGGTTAACTATATTTATTTAAATTTCTTTTAAATATCACATTTACTATAATAGGTGGGGAACATGCCCAATATCCTTTCTCCTCCTATTTTTCCCACAACAACCCTGTAAGGTAGGTTGGGCTGAGAGAATGACTGGACCAAGGTCATCCAGCTGCCTTTAATGCCTAAGGCAGGACTAGAATTCACGGGCTCCTGCTTTCTAGCCTTAGTGCCTTAACCACTTAAACCAAACTGGCTATTATTGTACTTTCTCTACACAATTTTGTCATCTCTGCTAATTCTGTGAGTATTTCCGTCTTTCCAGTTTTGAACATATAATAATTTTGTAGTAGTTATAATATATAAAAGCAATCTTCTACAACTCTTTTCTGTCTATCCCTCAGTCCCAAAAAGAAGCATTCTGGTTCCAATTGAATATTAATCTTTAAAATTCTTTATAAAACCATATGTATCTAAACTCAACATTTTATAAGGTTTTTGTTTTTACAATCCATCTGACATAATAAAATGAAGCTTCGTGTTTTCCACTTTTCCAATATAAATTTGAAGTACCTCTAGATAATTTTTCTGGAGTCACGTACCAATGGCACATCATTTTATACAAGTTCTCTTTTCAATTATAACAACGTCAGTTTCAATTCTTTTAGCCACATATTTTTCCCATCCATCGGTATATTATGTCTAAAGTTCTTAGTCCATTTTATCACACACTCTTTCATTTGTTTTGCTTCCTTTTGAAATTTCAACAAAAGTATATACATTTTAGCAATTACATGTTCATCATTTCTACATACTGTAGTTCTATTTCAAATTCTGTTTGGTGCTGCTCAAATATTTTTTAAGTACAGTACCTGAAGTTTTGACCCTGAATGGAATTCTCTGGAGATTATACAAAGTTATCATTGGGAACTTATAAATACTGCCATATTCTGGTTTGCAATCTTGAGGGGTTTTTTATTGAAAAATATGGCACTCTTCCAACATATGAGGGGCTGTCAGAGAAAAGAGCGAGTCAACCTATTCTCCCAAAGCACCTAAGGGCAGAACAAGAAGGAACGTATGTGAACATAACAAAGAGAAATCTAATCTAGAACTAAGGAAAAAAATTCCTGAAGTGAAAACAATTAGCTTATGGGACAGCTTGCCTCTGGAAGTGGTGGATGTTCCATCACTGGAATATTTAGTAAGATATCGGACAGCCACTTGTCCAGAATGGTATAGAGCAAGGCTTTTCAATCTTTTCACCCATTGTACCTCTTTTTAGGATATGCCAATATCTGACTACCACCAGTTACCTAGCAAGGTGTCAAAAACTTGATGACCACCCCTCCCCCCAAAAGGAAAAAAAAGTGATAAAGTACAGGTAGTCCTCGACTTACAACAGTTCACTTAGTAACTGTTTGAAGTTGCAACGGCACTGAAAAAAATGACTTATGACCATTTTTCACACTTATGACTGTTTCAGCATTCCCAGGGTCATGTGATTTACATTCGGATGCTTGGCAACTGATTCATATTTAGGATGGCTGCAGTGTCTCAAGGTCATGTGATCCCCTTTTGCAACCTTTTGACAAGCAAAGTCAATGGGTAAACCAGATTCACTTAACATTTTATATCAGGGGTGTCAAACTCAATTTCACTGAGGGCTGCATTAGCATTGTGGTTACCGTGGGTTCCTTCCTTTTTCCCTCCCACCCTGCCTCCCTCCTCATTCCCATCTCCCTCCCTCCCTCCTTCCTTCCTCCCTCCCTCCCTCCCTCCCTCCCTCCCTCCCTTCTGTCCTTCCTTCCTTCCCTGATCCTGGTGCTTCTGCTGAACCCTGACAGCTGATCCACAGTTCTTTGGGGCTCAGCAGAAGCACCAGGATCAGTGCTGGGCTCCAGCTGATCTGTGCTTCTGGGTGGCTCCACAGAAACGCGGATCAGCTGTAGCTGCGTGCACCAATTCTGGGCTCCTGCCCAGCTCAATTGCTCGCACTTCACTGGAAAACAGTCTGGTTGCTAATTTAGTAGAAGCGCCAAGATCAGCGCAGGGCTACAGATGATCCGCGCTTCTGCGGAGCTGCCCAGAAGCGTGGATCAGCTGTAGCTGCTCTCCTGGGCTCCCGTCCAGCTCACTCACTCACTCACTCAATCTTTACCTGAAAACACGTGCTTGATAAAAATGCCGCTCGCTTGCTCACCCTTCCCCAAAAAACACGCCGCTCGCTCACTCATCCTTCCTCTGAAAACAGGCCACTTGCTCGCTATTCATCCAAAAACAGGCCACTCGCTCTGTCTCTCTTCACTGCTTTGGTAAGAACTTCTTTTCTCAGTCTGCCCCTTTTATACCTTTTCTTCTCTCCCCCCCCTCCTCCTTTGCTCTTCCGGGTGCACCAGAAGCTCCAATTAGCATGTCGCCACATGGCAGATCCTGGGGATTCTGCCAAGCTCTGCAGCTCCAGCTGATCTCCAGGTCTGTATGACTCCACTTTAACTGGTTCCCTCCCCCAATACAATTAGCTAGGGCTCACATACCACTAGCCAGGTGCTAAAGTACCACTGGTGGTACACCTTATTCTTAAGGCACAAGAATAATTAAGAATAATAGAATTGCCATTTGTGCTAAACACAAAGTTTCTATGGTTTTTCTGTTGTTCACTGTAGTAGAGAGAGCCAGTTTCGTATAGTGGTGAAGGCAACAGGCTAGAAAGTTCCAGTTCCAGTTCCAGTTTTGCCTTAGGTATGAAGCCCACTGGGTGACTTTTGGAGCAGATTATAGAATAGAATAGAGCTGGAAGGGACCTTGGAGGTCTTCTAGTCCAGCCCCCTGCTCAAGCAGGAGAACCTATACCAGGGGTAGGCAACCTCGGCTCTTTTATGACTCATGGACTTCAACTCCCAGAATTCCTGAGTCAGCTATGCTAGTCTATGAGTCATAAAAGAGCCGAGGTTGCCTACCCCTGACCTATACCATCTCAGACAGGTGAATGTCCAGTCTCTTTTTAAAAACTTCCAGTGATGGAGCGCCCACGATTTCTGGAGGCAAGCTGTTCCACTGGTTGATTGTCCTCACTGTCAGGAAGTTTCTCCTTAATTCCAGGTCGCTTCTCTCTTTGATCAGTTTTCAACCATTACAAAACACATTAAGGTGGTGGTGTCAACTATCCTACATTATCCTTTCAATCAAATATTTAAAACATGTTTGTTTTCCCTACCCTAATAAAAATACAATCCAATAAACATTATACAATCCAATCAACATTAATATGGGAGCACGTGGCTCAATTTTTTTCTGGATTAATCGTGCTACACACCACTGATTCAGCTGGAGGCTTCTTTATCTGATCTAAGAATCTACAGTTTGCTACAGTTTGTAAAGCTGACTTGCAGGAATTTATTGAGGGAAATTCAGCAAGCTCGTAAGGTAACAGGTCAATGTGTCACTACTTATAAAGCTGATTCAGTGGACACAGTATTTAAAGAAGGAATCACTAGAGATTGGAGCCTTACTGGAGGAAATGCAAAAGATAAATTATACTGTGTTTCCCCGAAAATAAGACCCAATCAAAAAATATACATTGGTGATGTATATACTGGCCCCTCAAACCCATAGCAAGCTTGTTTTTTCCCACGGGACACTGCATCAGTTGGTGTTCCTATGAGAGAGCCAAGGAGGCTAGTGTAGTTCCCCAAGCTGTACCTTCTTGAGAAATCCTGAGAATAACTTGTTTTTACTTATTTAGGCTGTTTTGTACAATTTGCAGAGTAAATGTATTCAGCTGGAGTCATCCTGCTCAGAAGACATTAGACCTGCATGTTTCTGGGATGAAGGAAAGGGTTGTTGCTGCAAATGGAGTTTCCTGTATGCTGCTGCAGCTGCTGCTATGAAGGAACGCTGAGAAAGAGCTTCAACATGCTTGATGAAGAATTTACTTCTTTCCATTGTCTGGGTGCCCAGAATGATTGAGATGGATAGCAGAGAACACAGCGGAGGTTGGAGTCATGGTGGGAGGCTGCACTCTGGCCACTGCTGGGGAAGTGGTTTGGTGGGCGATCAGGTTCCTCTCTTTATGTGTTGGACTCTTATTGGTGGGTGGGGGGGAGAAGGCAGGTTTATGAAAGCTGGCACAGCTTTCCTTCAGTGTAATCTATATCATCTTTTGTTGCCTTCCTTGACTTTGGTGCCGCCATTGCTTTTCCTTGCCGCCAGCATATTCACCATATCTTCTCTTGTTCTCATCTTTAAAGGGCTTTTGTGCCTCGGCACAGGCACTACCACCCTCAGATGCTTTCGCTCCCTTCCTTGACTTTGGTGCCACCATTGCTTTTCCTTGCCGCCAGCGTACCCACCATATCTTCTCTATCTCTGATGTTCTCATTGCCTACATGCCTCAATTCCATCACTGCTGCCATTGATCAGAGAGTCAATGTCCAGTGGTGGAAGTGCCACAACTGAGGAATGCAGGCAATGAGAACATGAAAGCTAAAGAAGATATGGCAGGTAAGCTGGCGGGAAGGAAAAGCAATGATGGTACCAATGATGCTTCTAGCGTACCCACCATAACTTTTCTTGTTCTGATCTTCAGAGGGGCTGCGTGCCTCGATACTGGAACTACCACCCTCTGATGGTTTCATTTCCTTCCTTGACTTTGGTGCTACCATTGCTTTTGTTAGGGAATTTGTTGTGCAGGGTCTCCTTGTGCTACCAAAGAGTTGCACAGACAAGGAAGGGTACTGAGAGCAGCAAGAATCACACACAGGAATACACTGAGTTATAAAAACAAAAAGTATTTTACTTTGAGGTGGTGTAAAAACAAAAATGCACAGTCAAAAATAAACAGTCCAAGTCATACACAATAGCAACAGTCCAAGGAGTAATCCAAACTACAAAGTCTTCTTACCGGTCCAGAGGTCAATACACAGTTCAGCTTACAACAGTAGTAAACCAACAGCAGAGCAAAAAACAGTAACAGTAGAGATCAGTGAATTCAGAGAGAGAGAGAAGCTATGTTCCTAGCTTCCTCTTATGGCCATGAGAACACTTACACACCCATTGGCCAATTAACTTCTTAAAGACATAGCATTATGGTTAATATATTTTCAACCCAACATTGTAGGCTAACACCATATGCCTAACATTCTCCCCTTTGGGTAGAATAATATATAACTCTTACAATCTTATGCACATTCTTTCACAATTAGCATTGTGTTTCACAGCACTTTGTACCTTCGTAAAATGGTCTGCAATATTTACATCAGATGAACAATACTCTAGCTGTATTAATTTATCTTTGATACATTGTCTGACATTCAAATAACGAAGATCAGTATGTTTAGATCTTGTTCTTACTGCAGCATTATTAGCCATCTTTATCGCAGCTTGATTGTCCTCATATACAATGAATGGATCATTTACATTTAAACCCATATCTAACAATAATTGTTTGTACACTAGCAGTTCTGTACATAACACTGATAGACATGAAAATTCAGCCTCCATTGTAGACAAGCTTATGTGCTTTTGTCTGATGGACTTCCATCCAATCAAAGAATCACCCAACATAACAGCCAACCCTGAAGTAGATTTACGAGTGTTTGTATCAGAGGCAAAACTCGCATCTGCATATGCAGTAAGGATTAACTCACGATTTGGCTCTAGATATAACGAGTAGTGAATAGTCTGCTTCAAATACCTTAATACTCGTTTAGCTGATTGCCAGTGTCTAACAGTTGGATTATTGTTGTACCTAGCTAATTGATTTACACAGTAAGAAATATCAGGTCTAGACCAATTACTCAGATACATAAGACTTCCTATCAAAGATTGGTACATAGTCTTATCAAATACAGGACTCTCAACATTAGTGTCCTTAAAATCCATAGCCATCGGAGTTTTTGCTGGTTTACACATTTCCATGTTGTATCTCTTTAATAACTGAGATATTTTACTGGCTTGTGACACCTTAAAACCCCTATTTGTTTTCACAATATCTAACCCCAAATAGTGGCTAATTTTCCCAAGATTTCTAATTGTGAATTTATTTTGCAATCTTGAAATGATAGTTTGTGCTTCTAACTCAGTTTTTGTTATTATTGCAATATCATCTGTGAATAATAAAATAAAAGATAATGCTCCGTTGTGTTCTCTTCTAAACAAACAAGGATCAGCATTACTGGCTACAAAACCTATTGCACTTAACTCATTAACTAAACATGTATTACACTCATAGCCTGATTGTTTCAATCCATAGAGGCTTTTCTTTAATTCCCAACAATCATGGTCTCTATCACTGGTCAATCCTGGTGGTATTCTTAAATAAATAGTATGTTGCAATGGAGCATGTAAATATGCAGTTTCAACATCTACATGATTAACCATATATTGGTTTTTAGCCGCCCATACTAAAGCTGCTCTTAAAGTAGTTGCCCTTAGACTGGGTGCAAACACTTCGTCATAATCCTCAGTAGTTTGGGCAAAACCTTGTGCAACCAAACGTGCCTTATGGGTTATAGTTCCATCTACACCCTTCTTTATTTTATATATCCATTTACAACCTATAGCTTGCTCACCAGGTGGCAGTTTTGCTTTCTGATAAACCTTAAGATTCTGCAAAGACTTCAACTCCCTGTTCATTGCAGCTTTCCATGATGCTTGTTCCTTTTCAGGATACATCCTGATCTCATCATAGTTAGATGGCTCTACACTAACTTGACATACTATACTAGCTTCATAGCGATCAGGTGGATGTCTGATACGCATTGAACGCCAAGGAATTACAGGGCTTTGAATTTCTGTCTCCTTTCCTTCCTCTGATTCATCTATTATCTCCCCTATCTCCTCTTCATCTTTTATATTTACAGGAGATGTATTATCAATACTAGTTACGTTATCAGAGGAGTCCTCAAACACTAGAGGATCAGTATTAACAGCTTCTTGCTCTAACCTATCCCAACCAACGTGCTCAAGGAATTTTGCACTAGCACTGTTATATACATTAGTTGTGCCTCGTTCCCAGAAACGATAGGATCTATGGTTAGATTCGTAACCTACGAAGTATAATTGCCTAGCCCTATGTTGGCCTTTACTCCTGAGTTGTGCAGGAATGTGGACCCAAGCTGGGGTGCCAAATGTGTGCAGGTAATCAAGGTTTGGTCTTCTACCATGCCATATTGTATGTGGTATTTTACCAGTAGAAGTATTAACAACTATATTCAGAACATGGTTTGCACATTTTGCTGCTTCCCCCCACAGTCTATCTGTTAAGCCTGAATCTCTTAACATGGTTCTCATCATGGCTTGTAATGTTTGTCCACGTCTCTCAACAAATGCATTATGTTGAGGCCTATAAGGGGCTGAACGTTTATGCTCAATGCCAGCTGATTGTAGCATATCAACAAAACGCTTGTTTGTAAATTCAGTACCATTATCAGTAATTATGCACTGAACCTTTCTCTTTGTTTTTCTCTCCACAAATTTCAGCCAGTTTGCAAATTGTTGGAAAGTGTCTGCCTTTGACTTAAGCAGATAACAAAATCCATAACGAGAGTAGTGGTCCAATATACTTAAAATATAACAGGATCCTCCTAAACTTGGTTTCATGGGTCCAATTAAATCAGCAAACACAACTTCCAAAGGTACAGTTGTTTTGAAGCCGTTTAACCTGTTTGCAGGAGTTACCTTGCTCTTTTCCTGATTACAGGCATTGCAATTCAAATACTTACTACATGGCTTCAGTGTAATTCCCTCTACTAACTCAACTGTTTTACGTAGTGAGTTAAAGTTTACATGCCCTAACCGCCTATGCAATAAATGTATGCACTCATCATGTGGCTTCTTGTTCTCACATATTGAGTTAGCTTTAACTGTACTAACTTGGTTACTTGTGAGAATGAATAAACCATTTTTCAAATTAGCAGTTACACAGGTTCCATTCCTCTCAATAGTGCATTGCTCCCCTCTGAATATTACCACAAACCCAACTTTAACCAATTCCCTTACAGATAACAGGTTGAATCTTAGTTTAGGTATATATAACATAGGTAACTGTTCATCAATGCATGGACAATAGGAATTACCTTCACCAGAGGCCTTCATCCTCCAACCGTTTGCCAGTGAAACATATTGGTTGCTGTTTTTCATAGTAACAAACCTCTTTTTCTCTTTAGTAATGCATTGTGAAGCCCCACTATCAACAACCCACAATTCATTATTTCTGGATGTTGGTTCATCAGAAACAGCCAAACCAATGCCCTTCTTAGCCTTCCCACTGATATTCACATTCTGTTTTTTACCCTTTCTACAGAATTTGGCTATATGCCCTCTAGCCCCACAAGAATAACATTTCTTGACGTTGTAAGCAGTGGAGAATGGCTGCTCCTCTTGTGGCTGTGTCTCTCTCAGCTGGTCTCTGTCACGCCTCCTTCTGGACTCTTCCAGCAGTCTCCCAGTAATGTTAGTCAATGTCAGTTCCTCTCTGGTCAGGACTTCCAAAGAAGAAACATATCCATCATAACTCTCATCCAAAGATGACAGAATAATGTAGACCTGATGCAACTCTGAAAAAATCAGCTCCTTTTCATGAAGCTCTTGAAAAATTGCTTTCATGTAATTTAAATGGGTCAGCATATCTCCATTCTTCTGCAGACGAGCCCTAAACAGCTTACGTGTAAGGTGTATATGTGCACCCACACTGTCTCGAACATAAAGCCTTCGCAAAACATCCCAACACCTAGCAGCAGACTCCTCACCACGAATATGGACAAGCTGCTGGTCATTCAGTGTTAGTCCAATAATGCAAAGAGCTTTCTCATTGCTACGTTTAAAGTCGTCTAACTTCTTTGCATCCTCTTCGTCATCTGGATTCCAAGCAGTAGTATCTGGTGGGTTATTTACAACAGTCCATAGTCCTTCCTTGCGCAAAAGCAAGCAGCATTTCGTGGACCAGGAAACATAGTTTGTCCCATCCAACCGGGTTATCCAGGAGATGCCTGACAACAGGTCCTGTGCCATTTTACACCAAATAGCTAACACAAACTCAGCTAGGAATACTGTGTGTACTTACTCTCAGTACAGGCCTGGGCCCATAACCAGTGTTAGGGAATTTGTTGTGCAGGGTCTCCTTGTGCTACCAAAGTGTTGCACAGACAAGGAAGGGTACTGAGAGCAGCAAGAATCACACACAGGAATACACTGAGTTATAAAAACAAAAAGTATTTTACTTTGAGGTGGTGTAAAAACAAAAATGCACAGTCAAAAATAAACAGTCCAAGTCATACACAATAGCAACAGTCCAAGGAGTAATCCAAACTACAAAGTCTTCTTACCGGTCCAGAGGTCAATACACAGTTCAGCTTACAACAGTAGTAAACCAACAGCAGAGCAAAAAACAGTAACAGTAGAGATCAGTGAATTCAGAGAGAGAGAGAAGCTATGTTCCTAGCTTCCTCTTATGGCCATGAGAACACTTACACACCCATTGGCCAATTAACTTCTTAAAGACATAGCATTATGGTTAATATATTTTCAACCCAACATTGTAGGCTAACACCATATGCCTAACAGCTTTTCCTTGCCATCAGCGTACCCACCATATCTTCTCTTCTTCTGATCTTCCCAGGCCCTAGAAAGAGTCCATTCTGGCACTGCCACCACTGGGCATTGACTCTGATCTTGCCACTCTTTGTCTCTTAAGTGTAGTCTGCCTTTTGTTCCCTTCCTTGACTTTGGTGCCACCATTGTTTTCCCTTGCCGCCAGCGTACCCGCCGTATCTTCTCTAACTCTGATGTTCTCATTGCCTACATGCCTCAATTCCAGCACTGCCACTACTGGGCATTGACTCTATAAACATGCCACTCTGTCTTTTTAGTGTACAGTCCACCTGATGCTTTCATTTCCTTCCTTTACTTTGGTGCTGTCATTGCTTTTCCTTGCCACCAGCGTACCCGCCGTATCTTCTCTTGTTCTGATCTTCAGAGGGCTTTTGTGCCTCGATTCTGGCACTACCACCCTCTGATGCTTTCATTCACTTCCTTGACTTTGGTGCCGCCATTGCTTTTCCTTGCCACCAGCGTACCCGCCGTATCTTCTCTAGCTCTAGCTCTAACTTTGTAATAGTGTGACCCTTTCGAGGGATTTTCAGACTTGAGTTCTCTTTTGACTGTGTTGATACTTTGTTAACCAATAAACATGTTCTTTGTGGAAACCTCTAGCCTCACAATTCTAATTTAATTGGTCTCATCTGACACAAACTGGGGGGTGGGGCAATTTCAAAGACCCTGGAGAAAAAGAGCAAAGCTCTTGTGTTTGCCAACCGATGTGGGTGCCGAGGTCAACCCTGCAGGAAGGAAGAATCCATGGTCACTGAAACCAAGCGATAGCAATGCTCGTTGCCAATGCAACAGGATAGCTCCAAAGCACCAGTGAAAGGTGGAGCTTAAAATAGGGAGTGATACTTCACCTTTGAATCGCAGGAGATGTGGGTGGCAGCAACTCCTCCCCTCCCCCGTGCCTCTGCCTCCATCTGCTGCTTGGAGGGTGGGGCTGGAAGCCCCCATGAACTCGCTACCTCCTGTACATGAAAAAATAAGACATCAGTGAAAATAAACCCTAATGCAGACATGTCAAACACAAGGCCCGGGGGCTGGATGCGGCCCGCGAAGTGGTTTCATGTGGCCCGCGAAGCCATCTTGGAAACAGTGAGGGAATGGCCCTCACTGCCTTGGCCCTGGCCCAGAGACCCTCCTTCTGCCAGAGACCCTCAGATCTGTCCCACTCCTGACCAGGCCCCCATAGGCACCCTTGATGCGAACGATGTAGAGCTGGCCACGCCCACCCAGTAGGCCATACGCACTCTAGCTATGCCCACCCAGTAGGCCACGCCCACCCAGGCCACACCCACCCAGCCCCCTGAGGGCAACCGCAATGCTGATGCGGCCCTCAATGAAATTGAGTTTGACACCCCTGCCCTAACGGGTCTTTTGGATCAACAGGAGACTTAAGTCTTTGCAGAGTCTGGCTTGCAATTTTGTTAATTTCCCCCAGTCAGAGCTGCATTCACTGATCTAGTATAGAGTCTTCGGTTTCCACTAGAAGGCCTCTAAGGTTCCTTCCAACTCTGTTATGTTGTTGTGTTATGTTATGGATGTTCTCCCAGCAAGTATGAAGTACCAGTGGTAACATAACATTTTAAAGAGTTGTGATGCACTGAGCATTCCTTGGCCACTGAAGCAATTGATGATATCCCTGTCCTTCAACTTCTGGATTCCTGATATGGTAGCCAAATGTTAGGACTGGGAAAAGGGATTAACATACGCCATCATCAGAACTAATTTTATTCAGTGCAATACTGAGCTGCCTGGAAGACAACATTAAAACTCTGCTGTGCTCATCTTATTTGCAAACAACAAAGAGAACATGAGTAGAATTTAGATCCATTAATAGAAACATTTAATGTATTTTCTCTGTTGCAGAGCAGCATAATACATATTTGTCAAAAGAACCGATTAGCCATATATCCAGTTAAAGCATCATTTATTTAGAGAGATAGGCCCACAACCTGAAATGCTTCAGATCTCCTTTTACTTACAGAGAATTTAGCAGACTGTACCAAATAAACAGTTATCAATTATTATTTATTTGTGGTTAATTTATACCAATTATTCAAGAATTTAGGCACGTATTCACAGCTATTGGAAGATGATTTTGATAGCTTTGACTAATGTCTCTAAGTTTCTATACAGTTAATTCAGCAAAGGTTATTTTATGTATAGGCCATTTTTCAGGAAGAAAATTCTTCTAATGAGATCAAACAGGTTTAAAGTCAAACCATTTTTATATTCAAAATATTTGTTTAGCTTGAAAGGACACCTAATTGTCATCGATTACATATTAGTTTAAAGATTTTATGTCTGTCTCTGTATTTGCGAATCTTGACTGGAAGTTGTGTAACAATGTAATCTGAATTTAATCCTAATTAAATGTTTGGTAAACTGATTTACTCTAAACAAATCATTTGTGAAGTATGATATATGTTATAAGACCATTTTTATGCTCTGTGACTGAGGACTATCCCTGTAACTTATTTTGGGCCAATTATTTTGCAAATGATTTTTTAAAAAAAATGGAAAAAGGGCATGTCTTTAGAAAGGGCATGTTTTGATTGGCTGTTAGGTCTTTGACAATGCTGCAAGTTCACAAATGATTTTGTAGCCTTCTAGGATCTTAAAATAGCCAAGCCTTCCTTTATTTTAATTATCAGCTTGACCAATGAAGAGGCAGATCATCTGGAAGTTCTCCATAACTAGTAATCTAATCAGTGGTGGGATTCAGCCAGTTTGCACCACTTTGGCAGAACCGGTAGCTATTTTTTGTTGCCCAGGCCCAGAATGGACTTTCGGAAGCGGCATCCACACAGAGAACCGGTTGTTCACATATTTGAATCCCACCACTGAATCTAATAATAAAACCCAGTGATATTGATGGGACAAATTATTGGGTCAATTAACATTTTTTATCTTGCTACTCTAATTATTATGTAGACCTCATGTTAATGTTTTTCAATTCTCATCTTCACTTACTAAAATATAGGTTCAGAGAAATAACAAAACAATATCAGAGCTTGATAAATTTTGTATTTGTGGATAGTATGTACTATACATCTTTTACAAATTGGTGAGTCTATCTAATTTGCAATCAGTTTCTCATCTCTCCAACCTTAGGTTGGTTTTATTCATTTCTGGATTATTTCTTAGTTCTGCTTCTTAAAGTCTTGATTAAAAATTTGCTTTCCTTTCTCTTGATACAAATGTGTTTGTACTTTATTGAAAGCAAAGTTTCAAACTATTAATACTAGAGGTTCACTTACCTTTGCCACACAAAAATATATAACTTTGATCAGTTTCCTTGATAAATAAATGAAGAAGTATAATGTTTTTGATTTGTTTGTTTAATTCCCTTTATCTAGTTTTAGGATCTGTGTGCAGAACAGATCATGCTTTAGATCATCTTTATGCAGAAATATTAAAAATTCAAAAGGAATACCACCATTTCCAATCCCAATCCCAGATGAGAAATGAGGAGGGTGTCAGAGTCTGCAACAAGGTGGACGAAATATCTATGTTGCATCATTATGCATCAGACCCAAAACAACTCCTGAGATGCAGGCATGCAAGATGCTGCAGACTGGATGAAGTGGGCAAAATGCAAAACTGCATATCCTGTTAAATGATGGGAATAATGCAAGGAACACCAAGAAGAAGGTTAAACATTCAAAAGGATTCACAAACTTTTAAGTACTGCTGTAAATGTAATATGCTTCATGCATTTTCAGAAAGCATTATCAAATAAATAGAAAAGGTAAAGGTAAAGGTTCCCCCGCACATGCGTGCTAGTCGTTTCTGACTCTAGGGGCCGGTGCTCATCTCCGTTTCAAAGCCGAAGAGCCAGCGCTTGTCCAAGGACGTCTCCGTGGTCATGTGGCCGGCATGACTAGGCGGCAAAGGCGCACAGAACGCTGCTACCTTCCCACCGTAGTGGTCCCTATTTTTCTACTTGCATTTTTATGTGTTTTCGAACTGCTAGGTTGGCAGAAGCTGGGACAAGTAACAGGCGCTCACTCTGCTATGCGGCACTCGGGATTCGACCCACCAAACTGCCGACCTTCTGATCGACAAGCTCAGCGTCCTAACCCACTGAGCCACCGCGTCCCTGTAAATAGAAAATGGGAACCAAACAACTGACACTACCATCTAATCAAAGTTAATTATTTTTTTTCGAATTAAAATAGCTACTTCATGATTTTTTTAAAACCTTTTTCTGATTTAACTTCAACTCTTGGAAATCAACCCTGCCTTTAAAGTTTTTCTCTTTGCAGGACCCTTAATGAAGCTGGAAGAACTTGCTTTGCCATTAGTCAGTATCGATTCATATTACAATTGTGCAGGTCTTAGAAAATGTCCACTAAGTATTATTTATTTTGTTGATGTATTGGTTATAATTTTGAATTTATAATTCGTTTGTTTACCTGTATTGTGCTTAGTAATAAGAACAAACCTATAACAATTGCTACTAATCTTCAGTTCAATGACACCTCCTTAATTGTTCCTGAGCTTTACAGTTTGCAAACATCAATACTCAATTCCAGCTTCTGAAATCCCTTCTCTATTTGAGATGGCCAAGCAACAGAAAGTTTTTCTCGGGCCTCACAGAAAAAGTTAGACCCAAGCACAGTATGCCTAACTATTTGAAATTCTCTGAAACCTTCAAGGCAATAAAATATTCAATTGCTCTATACTGACATTTGGAGATTACCCACGTAGAAGGACATTTTACCCTGTTTTTTTTGTATTTTACAAAGAATAAGGTTTAGACTGGTAATTACGGTTAGTGATATTTAATGGTATGTTACAGCTAAGGAAGAGACAGGGCAAGTATTTCAGTTGATATGAGAATGAATTTATGGTTAGGGGTAAGCATCCTTTAGGTCTGTCATAAATATAAGATTAGATTCAAGGTGAGTTTTAATGCTTAGTGGTAATCTTAGGGTGTTGTTATGGCCAGGTACACATAATGATTTTCTGGTTTGGATAAATATTTATATTCCAAAGAAGGTGAAAATTGGGGTAGGGTTAGAAGTTTTTAAGAATTTGGATTATATTTAACTTTTGATTATATCTAGGATGAGTTTAATGGCTAGTGATAGTCTTATATCCTGGTTGGAAATGTTCTGATTTGTACAGATCTACTCGCCTCAATTTTAGATCTCCAGAAACTTCCTTTTTCCCTAAAAAACATTAACAAGAACACAGATAGGTGTCATATGTGCATAGAGGCACAAATACCATGATTTAAAAAGAAGCAGACTGGCAAATGATTGTTTTGTCTGTGTGATATGGAATGTTGTAAATACTATGGGCTATAAAATAGAAACCACAACAGATACCACTATGCATTTAAAATGGGCTACCTTTGGGTAGTTTAATCATGAATTCATCTGACAGCTGCCCTTGAAAGGTTGAAGATCCAGTTTCCCATTTGTTGAAATCTCCTTGCTTGCTTCTTCACCAGCCAGTTCTAGTATGGCCTTCCAAACATCCAGCTGAAGACTGTAGGCCTAGTGGTGATCTAAGATGAAATTACTTTTGCAGGAAACAAGCAGAGCATTTCAGAGCTCTTTCAGGAGAAAAGTGATGATGGTTCCTAAGACTTGTAAGCAACGCTTCCTTTTTTATTCCTTCTTTTTCTCCCTCCCTTCTTTTTCTGGTCTTTTAAAAATCATTACTTCAGTTAATAGCACATTAATGGAATACAAGATAACAGCTGAACAGCTCAATACCATGAAAAGTAACACCTTCAAGGTTAAATGTCCATGACTGGGCAGTTATTGTGTGCAGAAGGAGAGAGGAAAAAGCTCAGCTCAGCTCCATTGTGTGCCTGATCTGAACAGGGAATAAATTGAAAATCAGTCACATTTTGGAAGGAGGAAGGAGCAATAAAGCTACACAATTTGAAATGGAATAAAATCAAAATTGCAAATGTTATTATACACACACTGTAATGTCCCACTGCAGACTTCATTGCACAAACTGGCCAGTCCCCATAGAAAGGAATAAATAGATTCTAAATCTGACAGCAAAAACCAATCTAGCAGAAGTCCTGGGGGGGGGGAAGGAACACTTCAGTTCCTTGAAACATTCTAGCAGTGATTTCAATGTGTTTGTTCTTCAGCAACACAATTAAAAAGACCAATTTCATTGTGAAATAACTGAGCTGGAATTTATGGGAATGTTTACAACTATTCATTCTGGATTAAAAGAGGGCTTTCTTAATCAGCTCACCAGTGCAAGAATCCTTGTCAGAATCTCAGTGATTTTACTGATGGCCATGATCAGTGAATATCTCTTCAGCTTTTATTTCTACCTTTTACGGTCTCCTTCCCTTCATCATGAACCATGGTAATTTCTTCAATCCTCTGTTAGGTGGTGCTCTCCGAATTTGATTGAGTGGATTGTACTGCATCAAAGCTAATGCCATACAAGTAGTCTCCATTTAGCAATAGCCTCGTTTAGTGACCATTTGCAGTTATGACAGTGATGAAAAAGCAACATTACACCCAATCCTTGCATTTACAACTTTTGCAAGTCTGCAAAGCAAAGGAAACTGAGGTAAGATCATAAACACAGTCATGGTTTCACTTAGCAACTGCTTTGCTTAATGGCAGAGTTGCTGATCCCAACTGTAGTCACTAAACAAGGACTACCTGTATAACATTTGTCACACTTCAATAATTTTGCAACCATTGATTAGCAGGCCTCTGAAAATGAGCTCTGTTCAAATGTTCTGAACTTATATTTATGGAGAGGAAAGAGGGCTACAGTATGTGCATCCCGATCTCTATGTTTCCTGTTTATCTCTGATCTTTCTATAGCAAAAGTTGTTTGAGTGATCATATGGCCAAGGAAGGTCTAGAACTGTAGGGAGGTTGAATGCATTTAGGATCCAATTTCAGATCTTCCTATCCATCACAGTGGTCCAATGTACAGGAAGTACACCTGACAGGGATGAGCATTTGAAGCTGGTGCAATATAAAGGTAAAGGTTCCCCTGCACATGCGTGCTAGTCATTTCCAACTCTAGGGGCCGGTGCTCATCTCCGTTTCAAAGCCGAAGAGCCAGCGCTTGTCCGAAGATGTCTCCGTGGTCATGTGGCCGGCATGACTAGATGCCAAAGGTGCACGGAACGCTGTTACCTTCCCACCAGAGTGGTCCCTATTTTTGTACTTGCATTTTTACGTGCTTTTGAACTGCTAGGTTGGCAGAAGCTGGGACGAGTAACAGGCGCTCTCTCTGTTACGCAGCACTTGGGATTCGACCCGCCAAACTGCCAACCATCTGATTGACAAGCTCAGCGACCTAACCCACTTAGCCACTATGTCCTCTGGTGCAACATACATGGCCTTATTCCCTCATAAATTATAATAAACATTGCTAATTTTATTTAGTTCCCCCCCATTTATAGATCTCTTGGATAACAACAAAGTCCATCACTATAAGTAAAGCAGGTCAGGGTAGGATAAGATCCTTGAAATGCCATTCTGTAAGTGGCTTTCCAGAAATCCCAGGTAGATATAACTGAATCTCCTGCATTGTCTTCATTTTATTTTCTTGCACTTTAAGAACAGCAGAACTTTATACTTTCTATTAGTGTCAATGTAGCACTGGCCCATTCCTGGTAGAATATACAGCTGCAGTGGGGTTCATTTTACTGAATTTCCATGGTGTGTGTTGGGGGGGTGAGAGGGGGAGAAGATATAGGAAATGGTTGGAAACATTTCTAGAGCTGATAAGCACCATGTTCACAATAAAGCATCAATGTAGAGCAGGCATGTCAAACTGCTGGCCTGTGGGTGGGATGCAGCATGCTGAAATCGTGCCCACCCCATTGTTGCTAGTTTGACATGCCTGATGTAGAGCATCATTCTAAAAATGCTTGTGTTTTTTTAAAGGCAGCCATGAGCCAACATTAAATGAATTGTTGCTGCAGTTGTAGGAGGGGGTTAATTATAAAATGTGACATTATAAAATAACCCCAGTGTGAAATCTACAGGGCTAGAATTCCTTGTAGATTATCAAAAATAAAAGTCATGTAATAAAACCAGACAATTCATTGTTGGAAGAATTGGGCAGAAAGACTGAAATATTGATCAACGCATTCTATAAGAACAACAAAAAAAAGGATTGTCAGAACAGTACACTCAGGATTGTACTGTTATTTACAGGTAAGGAACAGTGCTCATAATATACAAATCAATGTATCGAAATTAAGCTTGCTCCTGTCACTGAAATTTAGACAGACAGAATCCCACCTTTAATATTTTAACAAATACCTTGAGGTGGCAAACATATCCAACACACGTTTTATTTTCTCCACAATGACAACAACCTTTTGAGGTGAGTTGGGCTGAGAGAGAGTGGCTGGCCCAAAATCATCCAACTGGCCTTCATGGCTAAGGCAGGACTAGAACTCACCAACTCCCAATTTCTAACCTGGTGCCTTAACCACTAGATCCAACTGGTTCTCCTATTCAACACTTGCTTCTGTTGCTTGAGTCTGTTAGAGCCATGGTGGCACAGCAGTTAGAATGCAGCATTGCAGGCTAACTCACAACTCACTGCCAGGAGTTCAATTCCTTCCATCTTCATTGGCTCAAGGTTTATTCAGCCTCCCAACCTTCCAAGGTCAGTAAAATGAGGGGCCAGATGGGTGGGGGTAACAGGCTGACATTTGTAAACTGCTCAGAGAGTGATGTAAAGCACTATGAAGTAGTATATAACTTATAAGGCTAGGTGCTATTGTTACCCTAATATATGGCTCCTCTTTGGGGGTTGCCAATGCTCACTTCCTTAGAGCCTTGCTCTAAGCCTGAGTGCCTATTGCCTTGCAGCTTGCCAATCCAGGTTCACGAACGTTACCACCTTCAACACTGAATTAGGAAAGACTCAGATTTTTAAGGAAAAGAATAATAAGGCTCTGCTGCCTGCCTGCCTCCCCACCCATTACAGCAAGTGGAGATATATTAAAAATAGGAGCACAGGGGACAGGTAGGGGAGGGGGAGGGGGGATTGTTAAAGATAAAATGTATTTTAAAACTTTTCAATAAAAAAAATAGGAGCACCAATCTCGCCAAAGATGTGTGTTTTATTATTCCAAGCTGCCTGCTGATAGCTATCTGTGTTGTTCCCTGCTCGCACCGCCATAGATCATTTTGTTTCTTTGCTCTCTTTTGCAGGCTTGCAGCTGTCTCCGAAGGTGCCTGCGTTTCCATTTACCTTCATGAGTCTTTTCTTTCTTTCTTTTTTGTTGTTGTTGTAATATGGCTCTTCTTTCTGACACCTGAATTCCAGACAACCATCCCCAAGCAGGCTACATTTCATCTCGAGCTATAAAGTATCTCTGATGCTTCTGATGATAGTGCAGTTGAGTAATCCTTTGCACAAGGCAAGCTGGAGTCGTAGATTCCAGCTGAGGAAAGTAATACAAAATAGTAAAAAAAAAAAAAAGCCAAAGACATCCTGAATGTCAGGGCTTGCTGGCAATTGCAGACTGTGGAATATGGCTTTGTTTTTGTTTTATTATCTCTTGCTGTAACTGTAGTTTGGTGTTACAGATCAGCTGACAAGAAAGATTTACTTCTTTTGGGGTGTTTCCCTTCCCCCTCCCTTTGTATTTGATATGAAAGCTTGCTTATCTCTAATGAAAACAAGCTTCTTAAATGCGCTACTGTCATCCAGTCAAACATTGCACCAAATGGATTCTAGAAGCAAGGAATGAGACGGGAAAATACCTTCCCTTCTCCTCCAATAGGAAGTAAAAAGACCCAATAATAGATGAGATTTCTTGTTACTCTAGTATTATGACAAGAAACTGGAGAGAACCCTGTTAACATTTCTTTAAAACTAATGCTCCCCAAATTCCACTTCCTTAAATAGCCCTTCTTGGAGCACTTCAGGTTTCTGTGATAGATTTATTTTATCTTTTAAATATCCCCAGGAGCTAAAAGCAAGACGAGTATTATTTTAAAGCACAATTTGTTCCTTTCTTGGAGAAACACTGCAGATTTATTTGTTTAGCTAGGGCAGCCTCTCAGTATCTCAAGTAATTGCTCGTAAATTACGGCATCATTTAAAAAAAAAAGAGAGAGAAAGAGGGCTAAAACTTGGAGGGCCTTTGGTGATGAACTCTGAACATTTTGCAAATGTCGTTTACTTAAATTAGAGATCTGCCAACAGCGGAGAACTTCAGAAATATAATGGGCTTGACTGCTGCATGCCTATGTTTAAAAAGAAAAAGGTCCTTATGTTATTTTGTGAACTCAGTTACCAATTAGTTCGCCAAGAACAGTAGTGTGGGAAGTCAGCACTCCCCACCCCAGGGAAAGAAATATTTTGGGGAATATTAAAAATCAGAATATTATATTTCTCCAAAGGATCTTAATGGCAGACCCCCCACCCCCCAAGTCTCTCTGCCCCAAACAGAAACCAGGTCTGCAGAAATGCAGATGTGATAATCTTGTCAGAAAGATTGGAGCCAGGAAGCTGGGATTAGAAAGACAAAGATCCCTAGAATCAACAATCCCTCACACCAAAAAAATCCAACACTCATCAGCCCCAGCCCCAGGGAAACAGGATATCACCTTTGGGACATAATAGGATTAACCCACCACCATCAGAATAACAGAAAGGCACACTCAGACTCAGGTCAAAGTTCATGCCACAGGAACGACTCCAAACAAAAGCTCAAGAAGGTATAAAAACCCACCACTCCCTACTACATGTGGCCAGTTTTTCCAGAGCCATCTTTCTGTCTGGCTCTCCTCTTCAATAAACTACAACCTTCTTTCTAAAGCAGTCTCCATGTTGTTTATTCCTAGCTTGAACTGGACCCCGATGAAGATTTTTCTTTCGACAGTAGCATGGACACTAATCTGGCCTTTAATAATGCTGGGTGTTCAAAAAATGTTTGGCCAAGTGGGCCAGAACTTTCAGCAAGGCCGACTCTTGATGAAATTCAATTAAAAAAAAGTTAATTTATTATGCTGCCCAATTCCCAGTGACTCTGGGCAATTGCAGCAAGGACTGCATTATATGTTAATGTTCACTTTTGTTTTTTTAAAGCAAGCATTCTGTTTTATTATATGTATAGCGGTATTACTAAAAACAGGAGCATGGGAGTCCACAATTTTGTTTTTGCTAGGAGAGTAATTATGCACCTGAGCATATGCAGGGTGCCTTTTTCTTTTCCTTTTCCCTTGAGCAAATGCACTTTATCCTATCCTTTGCCCACTGAATGAAGACTGGAAACATTGAACAAAGTGCTAAATCCAAAATCTAGGATCAGGGTTTACCTGGAAATGAAATTAAGGAATAGTATTTTTATGAGCACATTCTCAGCTGTCTCTCTCTGTGTGTGGGGTGGTGGTGGTGTCTTCATTTAGAACTGACATTATAGGATCCTTCACACAATTCATTCCTTGCTGTGTTCTGCCCCTCCCCCAATTCCTCAGCATTTCTTCATTCCAGCAGCCTCAGTTAAATAGAGTTAGACTTTGTTGCAAACTTCACACTAAAATAATACTGTTTGTAAATATACTGGAAATCACTATGAGACACTTTATCAGCCTTGCTGTGTTTTGTTCTTTAGTGTTATATGAAATTTAAAGGTCATGTCTGAGAGTGATGGGCACCAGTGGCTTCTACTAATGGGGGGCAAATAAAGTCAAAATGGCTGCCACAGTGGTATGATCAAAGTTCTGCCTTTTTGCACAAGCACCAACATCAAACACCAAAAGGCAGAACTTTGATCATACCACTGTGGCAGGCATTTTGACTTTATTTGCCCCCATTAGTAGAAGCCACTGGTGCCCATCACTCTCAGACATGACCTTTAAATTTCATATAACACTTCAGAGCAAAACACAGTAAGAATGATAAAGCGTCTCATAGTGATTTCCAGTATATTTACAAACAATATTTTTTTAGTGTGAAGTTTCAATTGATTGCATGGCTGTGACTTCCATCTTGACTTGATGAATACTATGTCAAAAGTCTTATACTTGAAACTGTCACTTCATATACCTCATTCTCCCATTAGCTGTTGCAGTTTCAAAAAACAAAAACAAAACTCCAAACCAATACCATTCTGATGAATATGAAATACTACTATTTTAGGTACGATGACTGACAGTGTATACTTTCTCAGATTCTGGAACTTCAGGAAATGAAGTTTCAGGGTATGAAACACTGAGTTCAAATTACATGTATTTGTATCTTTGTTACCTGCTGCTTATTAGGTATCTGTGATGTCTCCCTTGGACGACTCCCCAGACTCCTCCTCAGATGTCAGCTCAGTGGAGGATGAGGCTGTTCCTGGCACATCAGGAGCTGAATTGATTGATGGCTCTGAATGGCCTTCCGGAAGAGATTTGGAGGAGGCTTCAGCTGGGGAAAGTTTGCAGTGGCAGACAGCCAGTGAAGAGGAGGAAGAACTGCCTTCTGCACCTGATCCGAGAACACATAGGGCAGAGAAAAGGAAGGAGCAGCAGAGGTCAGCCAGACTACTTGAGAGGAGAAAGCCACACCCATCTTGATGGGCTGCACCAGTAAGCTGGCTATTTATAACAACAGAAAGATGAAGGTGTTGCTGAGAACATCTTTGTTTTCTAGCTGTGTGTTTTTGGTCATCGTGTTTCCTGCTTGACTCTGGATTGGCACTGTTTGGAATTGATTTGTGCCTTGTAGAGTCTGGACTTTTCTTGCCTTGTGAGCTCTCTTATGTGTGGATTTTAAGTTTGTCTGGTGGAGTTATTTTGTTTGAGCAACTTTCCATTGCTTTGTGGACTGTTAGGCCATTGTTCTGTGGACTAATCTAGGCCTGCTCATGGCTGAACTTAATTGGGACAGTTCTGAGTTTTGGTGAAGGGAATTGCTGGGGAATATTAATAAACCATAGGGGTGTGTGTGTGTGTGTGGCAGCACAGTATCAGATGCAGATGGATGGCACTAACGGTGGCCTGAAGGAGTTAAAGTCTTCCTGTCTTGCTAAGATATGTGTTTGCTTCCTTTGCACTTCTGTTTGTAAAGGTAAATTAGGCAGATCAATTAAATTGAATAAAAGAAATTAAACCAATTAAAGCAAATAATAAAAAAGGAACCTTAGGCAAGCAAAAAGTAAATCAAATGAAGCTTAATTAAAGTATTACAAATCAGAGTTTAATTTCTCAAAGGATAAAAAGCAATATTATTATATGAATATTGGTGAAGAGATCAGAATTTTCCAATGGTATCACTCAGCTGCAAAAACCCTATTTATGTCATGGTTAAAGCAAGCTGTTTGTGGATTAGAGCGCTTGTTACATGAAAACAAAATGAAACCATTCTCACCAACACTGACAAGGCAAGCCGTAGAATACAAACTGAGAGCAAATCCCACTCCTTAATAGCACTGATGATATTACCTAGTTTGAGTAATGAAACATCTTCAAAAAAACAACCAAGCTCAGAAAGCACCAAGAATCCCTCAAAATAAGGCCGACCTTTTTCCTCCAGATTTTAAAAATCAAGAGAAGAACTGCTGACCTTCCAGATGTTGTTGATCTACAATTTGAGTAATTTGTCACTATCAGTCATTAGATCAGGGGTGTCAAACTGCCGGCCTGCAGGCTGGATGCGTCATGCGGAAGCTGCACCCACCCCATTGCAGGCAATGGCAAAACCGTCCCAATGTGTCTCGCGATGTCACGTGATGTCACGAGTTTAACATGTCTGCATTAGATTCCTGGGAGTTGTTCAGCAAAAGCTGAAGAGGTGGCCACAGATTCCTCATTCCTGATTTTGAGTTGTACAACTCCAAGTTGATATCATTGAATAAAGGCATTTTTCATCAACATTTAAAATTAGATGTACATATTTCTTTAACCATTTGTGAACTTTAAATGAAATATAAATGTAACATCCATAGAGGCTATAAAGTCAATTAAGAATATTACTACCTATGAATGTCAGAAGAAGCCAGGAGCAGAAATTGGGTGAGGACCATACTGATAGCTTGGGATTAAAGATATAGTTTCTGAATCTTCCTTCTTAGCCCCTGGAGCAATTTTGTATAAACATGTATATTAAACTTTGGTGGGTTTTTTGTTGAACATGATACTGCTATTAGAACACCTCTGATCTGTGATCGCTATCCCATTCCATCAGAAAACATAAGGAGAACATTTCGTATGAAAAGTATAGTATTTATGAAAAGCAGTGATATTTTGCCAGTCCATGGTGCTAGCTCCCCAACTGATTTTTAAAAACCCAAAGTACTCAGAAAGTGGGAGGGCTATATAGGAAAGCAATGACATTGCCTGAAATTCATTTAAAATTGAATTAATTAAGGATAACATTCCAAACTAATGAGCTAGAGAGCAAGTAATCTTTGCAAAGTGAGCTTAACGATCAAGTTGTTTGAAGAGAGTTCTTATTGCTGAAATCAACACTGATTTCTACATCTTTGCGTGGAAGAAATCCTTTGTTCAATTAAATTTACTCTTAGCAGTTAAGACGCTGGGCTTGTCGACTGGAAGATCGGCAGTTCAAAACCCAAGTATTAAAACCCAAGTATTAAAACCCAAGTATGATGGGGTGAGCTCCTGTTCCTGCCCCAGCTCCTGCCAACCTAGCAGTTTGAAAGCATGCAAATGCAAGTATATAACAGCTGTCCATGTGCCTCAGTGTATAATCATGCCAGCCACATGACCACAGAAGAGTCTTTGGAAAATCGCTGGCTCCCTCAGCTAAGAAATGGAGATGAGCGTGTGCGCGCACACACACACACACACACCTAGAGTTGGACATGACTGGTCAGGGGAAACCTTTACCTTTTTAAGGCACTCATATCATGCAATGTAAAGGTTTTGAAGAGGCTAGGTAGGTCAGGAGTCTTCAAACGTGGCCCTTTTATGACTTGTGGACTTCAACTCCCAGAATTCCTCAGCCAGCATGCCTGGCTCAGGAATTGTGGGAGTTGAAGTCCACAAGTCATAAAAGGGCCACGTTTGAAGACCCCTGGGCTAGATTGTATTGGAAATTCAACGCATCTGTAATGTTTGGAATATATCCTTAATAGAAAAAATGTACAAACTTAAAAACCTTGTGTGGCAATCTGAAAGCTGCCATCAGTCATACTTTTCTTATCTGCTGAAACACTGTCAAGTTTATGTTTGAAGTGTGTGTGTGTGTGTGTGTGTGTGTGTGTGTGTAGGGATTTCTCACTCAAGGAATTTGCTATTTAATATCCATTTTAAGATTTAAACAAACAGATGTGGAAGACTAAAGTCAGATTTCACCCTGATGGCAATTTTGGAATGAGAACTATAGCTAAATATTAGACAGGAAGGCAGAAAAAGCCTCGCCAATCTCACTAAAACTATTGCGGGTCCACTGAGCTCTCAGCTAATGAGCCAACTGGTTCAAAGCTTTATAATCATACTTGAACATTGTCTATTCTCTCAGCAGGCTCAGCAACTACTTTGGATGGGCTGAGTTGCTATGCTATCATTCCTCCTTGACTTGACAGAAGGAAAAGCCTGCCTATCTGGCTGCCTAAAGCACAGGTCACACAATTCGGGGTATGCTCACACATGTATGCTACATGCTTACACAATTTGGGGTATGTGTGAAAAAATGTTTGTTTTGCATCTCAGTTGAGAACTTTTAACCATCTGCAAGAAGTATTACCCTTTTAACTGTAGCAATCATCAATTAAAATCATTATTCATCTATATAAGATATTTGTCCTTTGGTTCATTCATTCCTTTTGTTGAGAGGTGTAAATCTGGAGGGACAAGAAGATTTGGAGGAGGGTTCAAAGTAAGAGTGGGAAGCTTCAGTCAGGGACAGGCCAATGAAAGTGGCCTTCTTATGGCCCCAGAGTTGTTTGGTGCTGGATATCCTGCCTTGCATTGTTCCCCATTATGTAACCTTCAGGCAATTACTCAAAATATGACATACAGTATGTAAACTTCCTGCAAGGACTGCCTCTGACAGTTTCTTGCTTCAAAAAGTAAAAGGAATTTAGCTGATTATGGGGTTTATTTTACATACAAGTAGGTGGGCAGGGCAAAGACCAGACAAAAAATAGATGTGATTAAAATGTAATCAATTAAATTAGCGACCCCCCCCCAAGACTTTTGGGCACCGTGGACCAGTTCCACGGAGAGAGGGTTTTTCCGTGGACTGGAGAGGTGTGTGGTTTCATATGTGGTCTGCATCCCACGGATGGGGCTTTGCTTGTTTACGTGGCTCAGTTTCTGGTATGCCACGGACTGGTGCCAATTCATGGACCAGGGGTTGGGGACCCCTGAATTAAATGCAGGATATTGGATTAATTAATCTTTAGTTAGGAAATTTCAGAGGATCTTCAACATTTGCATCCAAAGCTTGAATGGTAAATTTATATTGTTCTAAGTTTGTTGTTGGATGGTAGGAGAAAAACCCATTCTCCCACAGTGATACCTTCTGCCAAAATGATCATGTTCACATAGGAGATAAGTAGCTGCAAGTTGGAGATTTCCCTTACACGCAGCACCCATTACTGGGAGAGCACTTTAGAAAACAACAAGGACTACCTTTTAGGACATATGAACAAACGCTCCATTAACCAAGATTGTGATACTGTGAGGATAATTTAGAGCTCATATTTTAGAGATCACAACAAGGTTGAGTTTGCTCTGATATGATCTTTAATACAACAGCATCTGTCTGACATTAGTGGAGAAATATCAGAAAAATGATTTTTTTGATTAAGTGGGCCAACTTACAATAGGTTCATTGCCTTCCCTTACATTATTGTCAACAGTATTTTTTCTCTGTGTAATGACATTAAAGCTAATAAAAGTTTTGATACTATGAATTAGTTTCAATACAATAGAAATTTATATTTATTTTTGTGGGAGAGGGGGTCAGTAATGCCTAGAGGATTGCAACTGCCTATTAATCGAATTTTCTGATTTTTGCTGAGAAACCCAAAACTTTGCTCATGTATACTCAATAGGGAAGTGCTGAAGATTTTCAGAAATTATAAATTCTGAAATATATTGTCTATTTTACTATTATAAGCTATTGATCAACCTAAATTACTGAAGTTTTTTTTGAAAGTGTAAATCCTGAAATACATTACTCTAAGATAAAGTGATCAGCTTTGAGAGTGGTTAATGAAACTCTTCCTTGATTAATGGGAGCAACTAAAGAGACGTTTGCTTAAAATATTGAATGTACTTTGAGATTTCTATAAATCAGGAAAAAGTAAGCAAATCTATCTCATTTGTTCCTATTGAAGTGCTAGGTCAGGTTTATCTAGCAATATTAAAAGTTATTAAACATACACCAGTATCTGTCAATCCATATGTAGTGTGTAGCTTATTTCTAGGCTTAAATTATTTTGCTCTGCACATCAGATTACCGTATTTTCCGGTGTGTAAGACGACTGGCCGTATAAGACGACCCCCCAACTTTTGACATGATTTTCAAGATTTTTCGTCTTATACGCCAGAAAATCAGCGAGCCCGGGAAGGCACGCCCTCCCCTCTCACTGTGGAGGAAGCAGGGAAGGCTGGCGTCTGGCGGGAGCCGGCAGGGCAGTCCTGCGCACGCGCACACTCCACGGCTGTTAAGGAGCACTCCTTAGCAGCCGGGGAGTGTGCGTGTGTGCAGGACTGCCCTGCCGGCTCCCGCCCAACGCTCTTCCCTCTTGAGGCAGCATTGCTCCCCGGCTCCTAAGGAGTCCTCGGGGATGCTGCCTCAAGAGGGAAGAGCGTCGGGCGGGAGCCGGCAGGGCAGTCCTGCACACGCGCGCACTCCCCGGCTGCTAAGGAGTGCTCCTTAACAGCCGGGGAGCGCGCACGTGCGCAGGACTGCCCTGCCGGCTCCCGCCAGACGCCAGCCTGCCCTGCTTCCTCCACAGTGAGAGGGGAGGGCGTGCCTTCCCGGGCTCGCTGATTTTCCGGCGTATAAGACGACTGGGCGTATAAGACGACCCCCCAACTTTTGAGATGATTTTCATGGGTTAAAAAGTCGTCTTATACGCCGGAAAATATGGTAATAAAGAAAGTGAATCAGTGAAGACTTTCTTACAGTCCTTTGGGAACACCAAAAGTTTGCATCTTTATGCTCTTCATAGGGCTATTAAATAATACTTTGTCTTTTTGACAATACTTTTAACCTGACCCATTTATAAGAAGCTATAATAATCTGCTTGATCAGCACCACTATAATAATTTGTAGCTTTAAATAGCTTTATTAATAAATATGTTTTATTGATTTTTCAATTTCATATATTTAGGAACATCGGTATGAAACATATTAAAGCTATGGAAGCAATGAACTTCATTTTGCCCTGTAATGTAATTTTTATACAAATGCAGTTAAGAGTTTTATAGTAACATTTGTGATCAATGATATTTCTTCAGGTAAATGTAATAAAATATACAAAGCCTATTAAGACATGCAATGTATTTGTGTACATCCTTTTCTTCCTAGGCTCAGTTAAACCTTTATTTTAGTCATAGAGCTGCACGAGGGGGATCAGATGCAACTTCCTAGACTAGTCTCTCCTTGCTACCTTCTCTTCCACTCTTTATCTCAGACTCACCAGAGATCCTTCCTCAAACTTTCCAAACTCTCAGAACCAGCCTCAAAATTGCCCCAATACAACAGTTGTAAGAACTCAAGATGAGCTAATCATAACTTACCACCATTCTTCCCAGCTGCCCAGTAAGGAAATACTGAGGTTGATCTCCACTCTGGTTTGCCAGTGTGACTTTATAATAGTAAAGGAGTAGATCTGCTGAACCATCTCAATCCCTGTTAAAGCATCTTCATTATGGAGCAGAGTTTATGACACATCTTTTCATTTTAACCTACCTTCCACTGAAAACAATATGATGGGATATTAACACTAGCACTAGCACTTTGACTTAAATACCAATTCACAGTGCTTCGCAGCCCTTTCTAAGAGCCAGCCTATTGCCCCCAACAATCTGGACCCTCATTTTACTGACCTTAGAAGAATGGAAGGCTGAGTCAACCTTGAGCTGGCCAGAATCAAACTCCTGGCAGTGAGCAGAGAGTTAGTCTGCAATATTGCATTCTAACCACTGTGTCACCACATCTCCTAGCTTATGTAGGTTATATGGATATAAGTAAGCATTTGGAGGATCAAATTTGGTTTCTTATTCAGTATTGCCAAAGTCAGTGATGCAATTCATCCCCATCCCTAGCATTCTTCTTTTGAGGATCATGTACAGCACTTTCTGTCGTATGTAGAAACACAACCACTGATAGCTGACAGTGAGAAAAAGTACATCTCTGGGGCAGATGCACTTCATCTGCAGCAAGATATTTGCTTAATTTTGTTAGTAGCATGGCATTTCTACTTTAACCCTCTGCCAAAGAGTGGATCTAAAGTAGTGGTGTCCTGGAGGTAGCTAAATTTTCCTAATTTTGTGAGCTAGTTTATAGCAGAGATAAACCTCTTGAATCTGTTGTTCCATGGCTAGCAAGCAGTAGTGGCAATGAAGCCAGTGGAGACATTTCTTAAACATTTAGCAACACACCACTAATGAGACAACTTTTCAGATGTGTAAACCTCAACTCCCAGAACTCCCCAGCCAGCTGTTGTACAATTCCAATCAAATGCAGAGTTAACCCTCTTGAGCTTGAAAATAAATTGATGCATCTCTGGATGATCTTAGAGACTTCAGGTGAACAACCAGTGAGCCAATTGCATGACAGAATCATTTACAAAAACCCCCAAATACTGTGGATTTAATAATACTTCTACTTAAGGGCATTTAATTTAGTTTTAGTTCATCATAGATTCATTCCACTGCAGTTTGATTGACTCTAACATGGCTATCAAAGGCTAAGTGGTATATGGTGTACAGCTCATTTCTTCAGCACAATAACTCACTGTTTTAACCACAAAGTGAAGTATTTGCACTGGGACTATAAGATTGTGAAGTAGCCATTAAAACCTGGAATCTTATCACAAACAGAGGAACATAAATTACAATACCTGTTAGCTTAAAATGTGATTATGCTTATTACTATTTAATCAATCAGGGATTTATTGCTTCTCTCACATCCTATTCCATTTGCAGGCACATACAGTAGACAAGAGGCAAGATTAAATAACAAAACCTGGTGTGCTTTATTAGCATTTGCCTTGGCAGAATTTAATGTGTTTCATTTAAAGCCTTTATGAGTAGGTCTAATGCATTTTTTTTCTTTTAAAGACCCTATAACTCCTTGCATCAGGGTGGAGTTGGGGTGACTGATTGGAACTGAGTTTTTACTAACTGGATGCCCTTCCTGACACCTACATGGAGTTCACAGCAGATATGTTTTCTTTGTCCAAAGAGAAAGGATCAAACTCATAGCCTCCTGATTGTGAGGCAAGGGCTCCAGCTCTAGGCCACCACTCTTCTCTGAGTAGGTCTAAAATGGATAAGAGCAGAAATTTTCTGGAGGTAATCATCCTAGTTAATTCCATTGTCCATAAGAGTGAGCATGCAGGAAGGCCCTTGGAACTAATAGTAGCTAGCATCATGCCCAGAAGATGTTTTCACCCAATTTTGACTATCAGTCCATTTTCTATATGTCCTCACTTGAAGAATTTTGCAAAGTAATATTTCAAAAGAGCTGTTTAGGGGAGTGAGGAAATCTCATTCTATCTGCCAGCTACTGTAGATTCACTTCTTAATAGAGCTGGCAAAAAAAAATGCCCTTTCAAAATCCTGTAGCAAGTTTGAGTGAACAATTCCTCTTAAGTTGCTCCACAGGAGTGAAAAAAAATTCAACCATTTCTCAAGAGTAGATCTCTCCTTTAACAGGAACTGTTTACTTATCCATCGATCAAGCTTTCAGACACCAAAACAAGCATCAAGCTCACCTGGGCATCCCAGGGTTCAGATGTAAATCTGTGTATTATTCACATATTGATTATGACCCCACGCCCATGGGGGCTTATTGGAATTGTTAAAAGGGAAATATTGATTTCTCCTATGAATGCTAACTTGAACTGAACTTGGAAGAGGAATGAGGGCCCCCAAAATCCACTTTTCTCAGTGTTGTGTGGAATTGCAGTCTTACCACTTTCTATCATTTCTGAACCTAGTAGCAGCAGTGCTGAAAAAAAACCCTTCATGGGTTGTGTTTCCTCATGCTGTCTTCCCTTGAGCATGGTAGAGTTCAAATAGCTGGATAAATGTTTGCACAATGAAAGGTAGGATATTCACATCCCACTCGTCAGCTACCTCATGATTAAATAAAGTTAAGCACCCCACCTGTGAGAGCTTTTCCTCTCCTTTGAAAGTATGTCTGAGGCAAATTCTTGTTCATCAAAGTGAATGAGAATTATAGAAAAATTCAGGAACATTCTCTCTGCCTGGTCCTAGGCTTTAATAACAATAATATTGTATTTGTGAAATGCCTAAGATGGCTGGTTAAGTTGAGGCCTGCACATCGTAGAGAGGAGAAAGAACAGTGGGAGCCCAAATCCTACATGACATTATGAAGTACCTACTTTATTGGATAGAACTGAGAATTCTTGTTCTGAACTGAAGCCTCCAGGCAAAAACTGGGATTAAAATTGCAGCTTTCTTACAGCAACAACAACCATATGCAATGAGACAAAATCTTAGCCTAATTGCTGCCTACTGGTACCTCTGACTTGTGGGGATTTGTTTTGGGATGGCTTTTTTTCTCATAGAACGCTCAGAACGGAGTTCCGGCACCTTTTTTGGATGGAACCTTGTAGGGTAGGCAAGGCGGGTTGTATGACATGTGTGAGTTCCGGCACCTTTTTCTTTTACAAAAAAAGCACTAAGTTTTGGAGATAGCACTTGCTGCTTTTGGTATTTAACCTCTACTACTACCAATAGTGCTCTTCTCTACTGCTTGTTTGTTAGTAGCTGCTTTTTAATTTTGTATTTAATTGAATTTTATAGTGTTTGTTCTATTGAGCTTTGGTTATGTAGAGTGTCAACAATGGCATGAATTAAAATGTGGGTGCCATCTGGAGCATTATAAATTGAAAGATGTGGTTGATGTGGCGTTAGATTTTTTTATTTGAATGGACCTTACTTTCCATTGAAGGGGATGGGTGGGTAAGGGTTTTGACTATGAAATGAGTATTCTATTCTACCATTAAATAAAAAGCATTCTGCTGAAATGTGCAGTGGCATTTACCAATAAAATATGCTTTTAAATGGCTGTAATTCATATAATGCAACCTGGTAGTTTTCCTAGTTTTTACTGAGATTGCACATCAGATTGCTTCCTCAAAAAATGTGAAGAACATATACCAAATCAACTGTTCCTCATCTGGCTCAGTGTTCTGCATTCAATAGAAATGACAAGTCTCTCTCAAACCTGTCTAGAAATGCTGGAAATTAAATATACAGTATCTGCCATCTTCCTTGGGATATTTCTTTACTAAGTTTATATTCTATTCCAATAAAAATAAGTTTGATTATAATAAGGTAAAGGTAAAGGTTCCCCCGCACATGCGTGCTAGTCGTTTCCAACTCTAGGGGCTGGTGCTCATCTCCGTTTCAAAGCCGAAGAGCCAGCGCTTGTCCGAGGACGTCTCCGTGGTCATGTGGCCGGCATGACTAGACGCCAAAGGCGCACGGAACGCTGTTACCTTCCCACCGTAGTGGTCCCTATTTTTCTACTTGCATTTTTACGTGCTTTCGAACTGCTAGGTTGGCAGAAGCTGGAACGAGTAGCAGGCACTCACTCTGCTACGCGGCACTCGGGATTCGACCCACCAAACTGCCGACCTTCTGATCGACAGGCTCAGCGTCCTAACCCACTGAGCCACCACGTCCCTTTGATTATAATACCAGGGTGTTAAAATATAGTTAAATGCATATTACGCTACCAAACAACACAACAATACATTAATGTTCTCATACTACCATGTCAACTGTGGTGAAGACTCACATTTGGGCCTCAGAAAACAACTCTCAGTTGGGCCTGCACTGATCCTTTCATAGTGGATATCATCAGGTATTCAGCATTCACTCAAAAAAGATAGTTCTTGTAGATACCTAGGTAAATTTAATTTTAAAAGGAACTGTTGGAGATGTTTTATATATATTTTTTGAAAAATATTGTTATATATTTACAGTACAATTTAATGTGGATAGTTATTTCAAAGATTATTTAATTCATTGTAAAAGGAAATGAAAAAATAGGTCATTTTGATTATAAACAGTTATAAATACACATCAAAGTCAGCTTGCTGAATGTCAGTAGGAATTAATGAGCTTACAAATACTCAAGTTGAGTTTTACACTCGCCTGATTTGATTTCCGGACTGTTGAAATGTGTTAAAAGGTTGTTATTTCTCAAGGCACCCATGAAAATCACTGGAGTTTTTGTTTAGTTTGGATAGGTATATATATATATATATATGCTGTGTGTGTGTGTGTGTGTGTGTGAAAGCTGAGAAACATTCTTGTTATAGAAATAAAATAAGCCATAGGTGTTTCCCACTCCTTTTCTATGAAGAATTGTAGAAAGTTCAAGTGCAGTTGTGGGAATAATAGACTAATTAGGAATTAAGGATGTAGTTGTTGATTTTTTAATGAAATGGCAAAGATGTCTCTTTGATGCAGACTCATCCCAGAATCCTTTGCAATGTGCCTTCTGGGGTGCATATATTTGCACATATATCACAGGCACTTCCCTATAGAAGACTTTTTATGGACTGTATCCAAAACAGCCCTTCTGTCAGGTTCCAAAAAACAAAAAAGGCATGCCGAATTTCTTCTAAGCAATATACTCGGAAAACTCCTAGGGAGGAGTTATTTTGACTTTCTTTGTCCCAACCAACCTATCTAAACTTTGCTGTCTCCTGTTCCTCTTCAATGCAGCCCCTCCCTCCTGGGAATTCCTTCACACCTTCCATATTTAAAAGGCTTCTGATCCATGGATATTCCAATTTATAACAGAAAAATATTTGCTAATATCCCTTCCAACCTATAGATGCCTGTACATGAATACCAAAGAAAGTAGAACTTAGGTCTGCAAAAAAATGGAAGAAATGTGAAATGGTAAAACTAGCCTCCTACTTTGTTTCAGTGGGAATCTTCCTCCAGACCAGGGCTTTTTTTTTCTCATAGAACGCTCAGAACGGAGTTCCGGCACCTTTTTTGGATGGAACCTTGTAGGGTAGGCAAGGCGGGTTGTATGACATGTGTGAGTTCCGGCACCTTTTTCTTTTACAAAAAAAGCACTGCTCCAGGCAAATTCTCCAGTCCCCACCTTCTGTACATGGAAGCGCTCCTTCCATTGTAGAAAGCCACCTTTACAAAAGTTTTGTCTCCATGCTTAGCTGGAGAGTCTGTTGTACTAGCAATGAATTATTCCAGGGAGCGGAAACAATCTACCACTGGAGCATTAGATGGAAAATGAGAATGGCTGCTAAAACCAACTTGACTCCCTCAAACAGAGTATATGAATAAAAATAGTATCTATAAAATATTCATATAAAGATGTAGCCAAGATGAGAATTTCAGGAAACTGCAGTTTCAGTTCCTGGCCACAGATAGTCTAGGAATTCTTCCACTTCAGTAGAGTCACTGCTATGTATATCTCACAAAGTCATCATGGCAATGGTCTTTGGAAAAGGCTGAGACAATTTATGCTGAGGAATACTTTCAAAAATTCAAATGCTTCAGAAGTTCAGGAGCTCACATGCTAGGAAATTAATGCTTATGATCCTCCAATGCAGATCAGAACCCTCTATGGAAAAAGAAATGCCAGATGTTCAAGCTGGTTTGAGAGAAAGCAAAGGAACATAAGACATTATTGTTGATAGACGTTGGATAGCAAAAAGAAGCCAGAATGCATTTCATTTGATTATAGAAAGACCTTAAATTGTGTCAATGTATCAGGTTGTGCAAAACGCACAGAAAGATGGGAATCCCAGAGCATCTCATAGTTCTTATGAGAAACTTATATACATGTCAAGAAGCCACAATACAAACCAAATATGATGACACAAACTGCCTGCAGGTTTGCAAGGGAATTTGATAAGACTGTGTAGTTTTCTCTGTTTATTTTTCCTTGCCATATATGTTATAGCTATGTCTCTAAAGTACGCTTTAGCTGTATCCCATACAATTTGTACTGTTGTATCTTCTTTATTATTTTCTTTGAAGAAAAATTTCATTTCTTTTTTCGCTAACTCTATGAATTCTTTTTTTTTTAATATGGATTGATTTAAAGTCCATCTTGGTCTTTTTTGTATTCCTTTCCTGGTCACTTTCAGAGGATTATGATTTGCCCATGTGCCTATTTCTATCTCAATATCCTGTATGTTCATTCTCACATCAGCAGTCATCCAAATCATATCAATCCTTGACCAAGATTTTTGACTATTTGAATAAAAGTTGTATTGCAATTTTTGTGGATTAATCTCCCTCCAGATGTCTTGGATTCCAATTTCCTTCGCCATATCAAAAAATGTCTTAGGTAACCTTGTTCTTCCAGTTTTTCCTGTTTTATTACTTTTATAATCAATTTTTCCATCTATTATTGCGTTGAAATCTCCTAGTAGGCAGATATTTTGGTACTCCATTTCTATTATTTTTCTATGTAAGGTTTTTTTTTCTTGATTGTTGTTTGGTGCGTAAATTGCCACTAACAGTATTTGCTTTTGTTACAGATGTATTTCTACCATTAAGATTCTTCCTTCTTTATCTGAATATGCCAATTTAGAATCTATTGTCTCTTTAATATATACAGAGACTCCTCTTTTTTTCTGATGCATTGATGCATAGTAAAGTTTCCCAATTTTGGGGTATTCCAATAATTTATGATGTTCTTTTATATGTGTTTCTTGTAGTCAAATTATATATAGATTCAATTTCTGTAACTTCCTTACAGAATTCCTTGGGGAATTTAGTCCATTTATATTTACTGAAAAGATTCCTTTTTCTTTCAGAGAAAACAGCAATATGTACCGGTATTATTAAAAGAAAAATTTGGAAAGTTAGAATTGATAAGGCTGTGTAGGATCAGTGTGGTTTTAAAATTGGAGGAAAAAATATCAATAACCTATGATATGATAAATATACCATTCTGAGAGCTAAAGATGAAAAAGATCTGTAAACTCTAGTAATAAAATTCAAAGATCACAAAAGGGGAAAAATGTGACTAAGATTAAACGTAAAGACCAAACTAATGACAACAGGTACTAGCCTTAAAAATCACAATAAAGATATTAAAGGGTGGATAGTTTCTGCCTTTTGAGATCAACCATCAACAGTACAGGGTAAAGCAGTCAAAAAATATCCCACAGACTAGCACTTGTTACAGCAGTTTTGAAGGCCTTAGGAAAGATATTTATATGTCGTGATGAGTTTATGCTGTACCTACATGGATCAGAATTATGTAAGCCATGCTTTGACCCTTTATGGAAGCAAAAGTGGGACTTTGAAGAAGCAAGATACCGTATTTTTCGGACCATAAGACGCACCCAGTTTTTAGAGCAGGAAAACAAGAAAAAAATATTCTGAACCAAATAGTACTGGTATACTAGGAAGGAAGGAGGGGAGAGAGAGAGAGAGAAGGAAGGAAGGAAGGAGGGAGGGAGGGAGGAAGGAAGAAAGAGAGATAGAGAGAAAGAAAGAAAGAAAGAAAGAAAGAAAGAAAGAAAGAAAGAAAGAAAGAAAGAAAGAAGAAAGAAAAAGAAAGGAGAGAGAGAAAGAAGGAAGGAAGGAAGGAAGGAAGGAAGGAAGGAAGGAAGGAAGAAAGAAAGAAAGAAAGAAAGAAAGAAAGAAAGAAAGAAAGAAAGAAAGAAAGAAAGAAAGAAAGGAGGAAGGATGGAGGGAGCAAGGGAGAGAGAGAGAAAGAAGGATGGAAGGAAGGGAGAAGGAAGGAAGAAAGAGAGAAGGAAGGAAGGAAGAGAAGGAAGGAAGAAAGGAGGGAGGGAGGGAGGGAGGAAGAAAGAGAGAAAGAAAGAAAGAAAGGTAGGTACCGGTAGTTTCTTTTCCATGAATAGGTTTTCTAAGATGCCGAAGCAATTTCAAACAATTAGCAGTATTATCTTGCAAATGGGAAATCACTTCCAATAAACTTTGCAGAGAAACCTGCAGGGACAACTCCTCACGGCTTTGCCTATGAGGTTTAGTTTAGCAAAAACTTTCTTTACCAGCGAGGTAAAAGAAAGAAAATGTGCGCACGCAGGGAAGGGGAGGCAGTTAGAAGGCATGGCAGGCACATCCGTATTTCCTCCCCTGCTGACCAATCACAGGGGTGGGGCGGAGAATTCCATGTCTTCATTCAATCACGTCTCTCCAAAGGAGCTGATGGACTGCGCTGACTGAACGGGAGACAAGTGTTTTCGCTTACCTTCAGACCATAAGATGCACCTCGTTTTTCCACCCACTTTTGGGAGGGGAAAAGTGCGTCTTATGGTCCAAAAAATACGGTAAGTAGAATATCCACACCTTTACTCTTTAGTGCTGGAAAGACTCTTAAGAATACAATAGACAGCGCAAAGAACAAACCGATGAATCATTGAACAAAACAACTGTCAAGCCCCGCCGGCCTCCCGTCCGCCCGGGCCTCGACAATGCCCGTGCCGCCGCAGCCGGAGCCCCGCCGAGCAGCCGGCCGGTCCCCAGCTGATCGGCGCGCCCGAGCAGCAACCTCCTCGAGCCCTGGAGGGCGTGGCCCCGTATCCTGCCGGGGCAAGCCGCCGCAGCCCCGCCGAGCAGCTGGGCAGTCCCCAGCTGATCGGCGCGCCCGAGCAGCCGCCTCCTCGAGCCCTGGAGGGCGTGGCCCCGTATCCTGCCGGGGCAAGCCGCCGCAGCCCCGCCGAGCAGCTGGCCGGTCCCCAGCTGATCGGCGCGCCCGAGCAGCCGCCTCCTCGAGCCCTGGAGGGCGTGGCTTCGTATCCTGCCGAGGCAAGCCGCCGCAGCCCCGCCGAGCAGCTGGCTGGTCCCCAGCTGATCGGCGCGCCCGGGCGGCGCCTTCCCCGAGCCCCGGACGCTTTTTCGGAGGGCGTGGCTTCACCCGGGCATCGCGGAGCACGCTGCCGCAATCCCGCCGAGCAGCTGGCCGGCGCTCAGCTGTTTGGCGCGTCCGATCCCGAACAGCTGCCGGGCGCGCGCTCGCCTCGTCACCGGGGACGGCGCCGGGCACCCACCGGTCCGGCGCTAACGTTTGATACTCGGCGGCTGGACCCTGGACTGCGGATGGCGCCCGGGCGGCAACAGGCTGCACCCAGCGAACAGGCGGACACGCCCCAGCAAACTGTGGAGGGGTGTGTGGCTGTGCCTGTTTTGCCACCCTCCGTTACTGGACTCGGGGGGAGCTTAACGTCTGCAACGCCAGCACGGACTGGGGTGCGCGAGGGAGCGGAAGGACAGAACTCACCTGGGAGGGGGCTTGACAGGCTGCAGCAGCGCACACGTTGGGTGGTGGCTATGCACGGTGATGGGTGGGGTCTTCATGGGGAGGCGGGCGGATGCCGGTTTGCTTTGAAGGGGTGGGGTTAGGGTGTGGTAACATGATAAAAGAGCGTTGAGGCTAGGTGCCTCAACGCTGACTTTACCGCGGTTTGCTTTGGAGAAGAAATAAACCTTGTTACCCGTTCCCTTTGAAGTGCTTTTGTTTCCTGGCAAAGGACGTCGTGACAGTAAGTCAGCGTGCTCCGCGATGCCCGGGCGAAGCCACGCCCTCCGAAAAAGCGTCCGGGGCTCGGGGAAGGCGCCGCCCGGGCGCGCCGATCAGCTGGGGACCGGCCAGCTGCTCGGCGGGGCTGCGGCGGCTTGCCTCGGCAGGATACGAAGCCACGCCCTCCAGGGCTCGAGGAGGCGGCTGCTCGGGCGCCCTGGGGCCCTCCACCACTGCCGGTTACTGCCGGTGATTCTGGGACTGACATGGCTCGACAAGTGGGGTCCCACGATCTGGTGGGGGGAGGGTTGCCGGCACCTGCGGTTGGGGACAGGGCCACAACCACCACCACACGCATATGTGGGTCCTGTAGAGCGGCCTGGTGGTGAGCGGGTCCAAGGGGCAGAGGGGGTGGCGGAAGCCTGCTTCCCACAGGTGTACGCCGACCTAGCAGAGGTTTTCGACGAAAAAGAGTGCGACGCTCTGCCACCCCACCGAACGACGGATTGTGCCATCGAGCTGGAGCCGGGCGTAAAACTGCCGAAACCGCGCATGTACGCGCTGACGCCTCGCGAGATGCAGGAGCTACGTCGTTACGTCGACAAAAACCTCGCGAGGGGGTTCATCCAACCTGCCCGATCCAAGATAGCAGCGCCAATACTATTTCGGGAGAAGAAGGATGGCACGCTTCGCTTGTGTGTCGACTTTCGAGGCGTCAACGCGGTCTGCGTTGAACATCTGTATCCGCTGCCACTCATGAAAGATCTTCTGGCACACCTGTCGACGGGACGCATCTTCACGAAGCTAGACCTACGGGAGGCGTATTACCGGGTGCGGATCAGAGCTGGGGATGAGTGGAAAACGGCGTTTAACTGTCCGCTGGGCAGTTTCCAGTTCCGTGTCATGCCGTTCGGACTCCAGGGAGCCCCAGCCGTTTTTATGCAGATGATAAACCAGGTGCTTCACAAGCACCTGTACCGCGGGGTGTTAGTGTACCTGGATGACATTCTGATATACACTAAGACTATGGAAGAGCACGTTGCCCTCGTGCGCCAGGTGCTTCGGAAGCTGCTGGCTGCCCGCCTCTATGTGAAGCTCACCAAGTGCGAGTTCCACAAGACGAGGCTGGATTATTTGGGGTATCGCGTGTCGGCGAGCGGCATAGAAATGGACCCTCGCAAAGTGGAAGCCGTCCTGCAATGGCAGGCGCCGCGGACGCGGCGACAGCTTCAGAGTTTCCTGGGGTTCGTGAACTTTTACCGGCAGTTTATTCCAGGTTTTGCAGCGACAGCCCTGCCGCTGACGGACCTGTTGCGGACGCGGAACTCCGGGGTGAAACCACGTCCAGGGTTGAAGCTGGCATGGACCACCACGTGTCAACGGGCGTTCGAGACATTGAAGACCCTGTTTGCGAAGGAGCCGGTGTTGGTACATCCTGACCCCGACCGTCCGTATGTGGTCCAAGTCGACGCCAGCGACGTCGCGGTAGGGGCTGTGCTGTTGCAACGGAACACGAAGGGCGTGTTGCAACCCTGTGCCTATTCTTCCAAAAAACTGTCATCGGCGGAACGTTCGTGGGCGATCTGGGAGAAGGAGGCGTTCGCTGTGCGCGCGGCCTTGGAGACGTGGCGACACCTTCTGGAGGGGGCTGCCCATCCCTTCGAGGTCTGGACAGACCACAAGAACCTGGAGGTTCTGCAGTCCCCGAGGAAGCTGGCGCCCAAGCACGTCAGATGGGCTCTCTTTTTCCGGCGCTTTAATTTCGTCCTGAAGTACGTACCGGGGGGGCGGAACTTCCTTGCTGACGCACTCTCATGGCTGCCGCAATACGACACCAAACGAGAAGCGGTCATACAAGAACTCATCCCGCCTAATGCATCCCCGAGCGCGACCCAGGCAGTCTGCAGCGTGGGGGACGATTTGTCCCGTGCCATGGACGAGGCCTTAGCTACAGACGCCTGGCTGAAGGAGCATCCCGGACTTCTGACTATGCGTGACGGCTTGGCCTGGCACGGAGATAAGCTGTATGTGCCTCAGGCACTACGCCCCGCCATTTTGCGCCGTTGTCACGACGCCAGGCAGGCCGGTCACTTCGGCTTCCTGAAAACGTTACACTTAGCACGCCGTCAATTTTGGTGGCTGTGCATGAAGGCGGACGTGGAACACCACGTCCGGGGATGCCACGTCTGCGCCACAGCAAAACCCCGTGTCGGGAAGCCATTGGGTCTGCTACAGACGGTTTCGGACCCCGTACGACCATGGCAAGACATCGCCATGGACTTCATTGTCGGGCTGCTGGACAGCAGAGGGTACTCGGTAATCTGGACGGTCATCGATCTTTTCTCCAGACAGGCGCACTTCGTCCCCTGCAAGGGGCTGCCGTCTGCCAAACGGTTGGCACGACTGTTTATGACTCACATCTATCGGCTGCACGGGGTTCCCCGACGGGTTATTTCGGACCGCGGGGTCCAGTTTACAGCACAGTTCTGGCGAGAGTTTCTACGACACATCGGCTCTACCCAGGGCCTCAGCTCCGGTTACCACCCAAGCACTAACGGGGCCGCTGAAAGGGCCAACGCCACGGTGGAAAGGTTCCTCAGGAGTTATGTGTCGTATCAGCAAACAGACTGGGCAGACCTCCTGGTGTTTGCGGAAGTCGCCCACAATAACGCCGTGCATAGCAGCACGGGTTTGACACCATTCCAGGTGGTGGCGGGGTATGATTTCGTCCCTGTCCCGGAGTGTGGACAGGGATCGGCGACACCCACCGGGCCTGGGGAGTGGATGCACCAATTAGGGGCCGCCTGGAAAACCGCTAGGGAGGCGATGGTGAAGGCCCAGGCACGGGTGAAGGAGCAGGCAGACAGGAAAAGGGAGCCCTTCGACACCCCCAAGGTCGGGGAGTGGGTGTATCTGTCAACTAAATATTTGCACTTACGGGTACCAAGCAGGAAGCTAGGCCCCAAGTTTCTTGGCCCTTTCCAAGTGATTCAAGTGATCAACCCCGTGACCGTCCGTTTACGGCTACCAAAGTTCCTAGGAAAAATCCACCCGGTCTTCCATAGTAGCCTACTAAAGCCCGCTAGGGGAATAACAGAGAAGGCGGGTGAGAACGCTCCGGGGCCTGTGCACGTGGACCGGTATGAAATACAGGCAATCCTAGATTCCCGGGTACGGAGGGGGCAGGTACAGTATCTCGTGATGTGGAAAGGATATCCGTTAGCCGAGGCTTCATGGGTGAGGAAAGGAGATGTTCAAGCGGACCGTCTGGTCACGGCTTTTCACCGTACACATCCCTCCAAACCGGGGGGTAGCACTGGGGACTCAGCGGCTCGTCTTCGTGGAGGTCTATCTTGTCATTCTTCTTTTGCAGGAGGGCAGATGGTAGGGGGAGCCGACTGTCAAGCCCCGCCGGCCTCCCGTCCGCCCGGGCCTCGACAATGCCCGCGCCGCCACAGCCGGAGCCCCGCCGAGCAGCCGGCCGGTCCCCAGCTGATCGGCGCGCCCGAGCAGCAACCTCCTCGAGCCCTGGAGGGCGTGGCCCCGTATCCTGCCGGGGCAAGCCGCCGCAGCCCCGCCGAGCAGCTGGCCGGTCCCCAGCTGATCGGCGCGCCCGAGCAGCCGCCTCCTCGAGCCCTGGAGGGCGTGGCCCCGTATCCTGCCGGGGCAAGCCGCCGCAGCCCCGCCGAGCAGCTGGCCGGTCCCCAGCTGATCGGCGCGCCCGAGCAGCTGCCTCCTCGAGCCCTGGAGGGCGTGGCTTCGTATCCTGCCAAGGCAAGCCGCCGCATCCCCGCCGAGCAGCTGGCCGGTCCCCAGCTGATCGGCGCGCCCGGGCGGCGCCTTCCCCGAGCCCCGGACGCTTTTTCGGAGGGCGTGGCTTCACCCGGGCATCGCGGAGCACGCTGCCGCAATCCCGCCGAGCAGCTGGCCGGCGCTCAGCTGTTTGGCGCGTCCGATCCCGAACAGCCGCCGGGCGCGCGCTCGCCTCGTCACCGGGGACGGCGCCGGGCACCCACCGGTCCGGCGCTAACGTTTGATACTCGGCGGCTGGACCCTGGACTGCGGATGGCGCCCGGGCAGCAACAGGCTGCACCCAGCGAACAGGCGGACACGCCCCAGCAAACTGTGGAGGGGTGTGTGGCTGTGCCTGTTTTGCCACCCTCCGTTACTGGACTCGGGGGGAGCTTAACGTCTGCAACGCCAGCACGGACTGGGGCGCGCGAGGGAGCGGAAGGACAGAACTCACCTGGGAGGGGGCTTGACAGGCTGCAGCAGCGCACACGTTGGGTGGTGGCTATGCACGGTGATGGGTGGGGTCTTCATGGGGAGGCGGGCGGATGCCGGTTTGCTTTGAAGGGGTGGGGTTAGGGTGTGGTAACATGATAAAAGAGCGTTGAGGCTAGGTGCCTCAACGCTGACTTTACCGCGGTTTGTTTTGGAGAAGAAATAAACCTTGTTACCCGTTCCTTTTGAAGTGCTTTTGTTTCCTGGCAAAGGACGTTGTGACAGTAACCCAGAGTTGTTCCTCAAGGCCCAAATAACCAAGCTCCAATTATCCTACTTTGGTCCCATTTTGCATAAACTTAGCTTTGTGGAGAAGGCACAAATGCTAGGAAAGGTAAAAGGAAAGAGAAAAAGATGACCAGCAACAAAGTAGATGGACACAATTACAGTGGCGATGAGTAAAACATTGGGAGTCCTGAAAGAACAGGTTAGAGATAGATCACCACAGAGAAAATCTATCTATATGGTCATGAGGATCTGAAAACAACTTGATGACACATAATTAATCAGTAATGAATCTGTCGAAGCAGAATGGAAAACTCCCAGCTCCAAACCACAGCAAGAGACTGGATTATAAAATTAATGAAGCTCACTGAAATAGGAAATCTGACTGATTTGGTCAAGAAACCCCCCCCCCCCCAATAAAGATGCTTTTTTAAAGACCAGAACTTTCATATGGACTTTATATGGACTTTTTGCTGAAAGGAAAGACCGAGCTGATAATTTATAGATTTGGAGATTAAAAAGGTTTAAATAGGGAGAAGAAAGAGTAAGATGGCAATTCGAAAGACAGAAGAAGGGTAGTGAAAATTCTATATTTCCTTTTTTCTTTCTTTACTTCATCTTTTCTTTTTATTATATTTTCTTTTCATTTTAATGCTTTTATTATAGTGTAAAATTCTAACAAAACATGTTTCCTTTTAAAAAAAAAAGCACTCATCTCCAGTAAAGGCCAGCAGTACCCAAGGCCAACCAGATTATGAAGAAAAAATGGAGAGCAAGCCTCTCCCTTACTACAATAACACGACACTAAATGAAATAACTAAGAAGTTGCTATTCTCTCTTGATTGTCCCAAATTAACTGCTTGAAGCACCTCTATTGCTGTACCGAATGACAGGCCTGGCCCTGCTATAGCTTCAGTTATATTGTTCTCCCAACCTTTTCTATACCCTGCACACCTAGAATGCTTCTGATACATTCTCGCTCCCCTTGTAAAAGTTCAAAATAATGGCAACGAATTATGCATATACACTATAATTTTGAAAACCCAAGTTTTTGCACCCCCTGGAATATTGTCTCGCACCCCCAGTTGGGAACCCGTTCTATATATATCCTTAGTATCCTTTCTTCTTCCTTTCTACCAGGCAGAGCAGTATTTGAAGCATAGTGACTACTAGCAACATACTGTTGCTCTTCATATTACAACATATATGTGATGTGACAAATTAAAGATTAAATTAAGGAGCCTTAGAATGGTATCAGGAGCTCAAAAACCTATTAGGAGTTGGATTTGGAGGGATAACTTTCGAGCAAGCAGCTGAGTTTCTTTAAAGACTATGTTTTTTATTTTTATTTTAAATCATTACACTTAGAATTTCAACTAACAATTGGCATGGAACTTAATTCTATGCCTGAACGTATGGTGGTTTTGTCTCTCTGGATAATAGCTTGTAATGCTTCATTTGAATTATGGATTAACTAAGCTATCAGCACGTGACTGCTCATACTTTTTTCTTTTCAAAATTTCTCAACTGAATTACTTCAGAAGCACTGATGCACATTTCAAATCTTTGAGATCCGAAACATTTCTATGATAACAATTAACTCCAATTTATTTAACCCCAATACTAAACACTCCAGAGAAATATTAGACAAATTCAAACTCATCGCTCTGGGAAATGTTATGCTGAATGACCAATCTGTTTATCTCTGTAATCTTTTTTTATAGACAAATGTCTCCAAAGCTTAAACTGTCACATTTCCAATTAATAAAGATTTTTTTCCAAAACTGTATTACATTTTTAAGAAAAGTATAAAATACAAACAAGCAAAGAAAAAAGTTAAAAGAAAGGGAGATGTTAGGGGAAAAGCAAAATTGGGAGTGCAAACTAAAGGGAAAAAAGCTACCTAAAATCTAAAAATCAATGACACATTGAACTAGAATGAACCATAACAAACAGTACAGACAAACATTTAATAAAGAAATCCCTGATCTAAGGATGAAGTTCATTGGCCTCCTCAAGGTAAGTTTTTAAAAAGTTGTAGATTAGATTTCTTATTTTGGTGTTACAAGAAACCTACACAGGTTGAAAAGTATTTACACAACAGTTATATTTTCTTTCTTATATTTTATTGTTGTTTTTTTAAAATAGAAGATAACAAAGAAATTCTGTTGGCCTCATTAGAAAATTCCTTTAATTTACTAAACAGTCATAAATTACATAGATTAGAGTTTACTGTGGAAAAAAAATATCTCATACTGGAGCTTTAATTTGGTGAGACTTCTCCATTCATTTCAACACACTGAAATGTCTCATGAATAGCTGCCTCCTTGCAAGGAGTTGACAATAGAAGTATCTGTCTCTTATGAATTCAAAAATGATGTTTATTACAAATAAGAAAAAGAAAGAATAAAACTTTCTTTTAGCTTCAGGTAATCAGATGACCCAAACAATTTTAGTTGGATGGTAGCAAGTCTCCTGGTTTTATTTAGAATGTTTGCCTCCTTTCTGCTCTTCCAGGTCTCTTTTTTTTATTCCACCTTTATTATTTTAGGCGGCAAACATACCCGACATTCCTTCCTCCTCCTATTTGCCCCCCTCCCCATAATAACCCTGTGAGGTGGATTGGGCTGAGAAAGAGTGACTGGCCCAAAATCACCTAGCTGGCTTTCATTTCTAATGCAGGACTAGAACTCACCATCTCCTGATGTGTAGCCTAGTGCCTAGTGATCTTGGCTCTGATTCAGCAGCCTTCCTCACTTTCAGCCCCAGAGAAGATTAGTTTTGCTCTTACTAGAGTTCCTTCTCTCTGGAGCACCACTTAGTTCTCTGCTTCTCTGAAAAACTAACTCATCAAAATTATGTGGCTGCTTCCAGGCTCCATCTTGCCTACTTTTTTCAGCCATCTCTCAGTCATCCAGGCCTTCTTTCTCTTTGGTCCCTCTCTGGTAATCGGTTTCCTTTTGCATCTCTGGGCCATCTTCCAGAAATCTTCCTCCCTTTGCCTTACCACAAAGGGCTATCTAAGCAAGACTGAACTTGTTCTCCTGTTCCTGGATTAAGTGTTCCAAGCCCTTGCTGTTAATCCTGTGGTAGCTGGGCTGAACAAATCTAGTGAAAGGGGGTGGCTGTGGTTGCCTAACAATGTCTGTGTCTGCTTTCTTATTCACTACAAGGATGCTTTTTTTATTTTGTGGGACTTCTGCCTGTGTGTTATGCACACACAGAAGTCCCTAAATAATAGTTGTTGTGTAGCCAGTTCTTTGCAGGCAATAAGTGAGATGGAAGGTTGCAATCACGAACATGCTTTATTGAAGTCAAGTAGAACAGAATTGAAACAGTGGCTGCTGCGCAGCTACTTATATAGTTGGCCACTAGGCGGCAGCCAATAGTTTTAAAGGAACCCATTCCCGCCCCAAATCTACCAATGATCTTCTTGGAGACAAGAAGTCTGGCTTAGTCAGTGACCGTTACACAGACACACCATTGAGCAACCTTTAAGCAGCATTTAAACAGACACGTTAATCAGTACGAAGTAAAAATCCCAATACATTGCAAATTGCCTTTGAAGGATTGTGTTGCTCAAGCTGTCAAAGTGTTGCTTAAACTGCACAACCCAAATCTCATGTGGTCATATATTTGCATACTCATCCAATCTTCTCACAAGCAGATTAGGAAGATTATGTATCTATCATTCCCTTGATAGCAACTGGCAATCACAGAGTTGAAAAACACACAAAGGTTGGAGGTAATCTATAGAAATGGGTATCAGCAAGAAAAAATGATTTTTTTAAACAGACATCAGGAAGAGCCTTGGCTAATATCATATTAAAAACAACTACTAATTTCAAGAAATGAAAAAAGGAAAGAGGAAAAGGTGTAGCTGAATAATAGGAAACATGAGCTCTTTAAGTTCAAGGAACAACTGCAGACTTTTTTAGGTAGGACCAGAAAAGTCATTGGCCATATGTCTTCATGTTGAAGTCAGAATTACTGTAAAAAAGGGAGGAATTTTCTTTATAATTGGAGACAGGAATCCTATGCGGATACATAGGATTGTATGATACACCAAAGGCGTGATGGAGCAGTGGTTAGAACACAGCATTGCAGGCTAACTCTGCCCACTGTCAGGAGTTTGGTTCTGGCTGGCTCAAGGTTGATTCAACCTTCTGTCTTTCCGAGGTCGGTAAAATGAGAACCCAGATTGTTGGGGGCAATATGCTCTCTGTAAACCACTCAGCTGTAAAGCACTGTGAAGTGCTATATAAGTCTAAGTGCTATTGCTACAGTTGATTCCCTTTGACCATCTTTCTTGTTACTATCAAAGCGGCGTTGTCGAGCATCTGACCACTATTGATATCTTCCAGGTAGAGATATAGCAGGTCCCAACTCTTCCTCCTTTTTTTTACACGCATGCATTGAATGTTTGAGAAGGTTTATAAAAATAGTCCTCAGACTTTTATATGCTTTGAATACCCGTCGGTCTGTCTGTCTCTCTTATAAAGGAAAGAAAATCATAGTGATCAACAATGAATCCTTCCCCCTTTTCTCAATGAAAGAAAGAAATGCTAGCAACAGCACAAGTTCATTAAATTACCATTCTTGCTATTCAATTTAGTTTAGTTCTATATTTCCACATCAAAGAATGGTTTCCTAGTAGTTCAAGGATCTTTGGAACCTATATGGGGAAAAAAGAGGTATGTAGCACACAGGTGTTCCAGGCAGAAAGTCCTAAATTCCATGCCTGGCTCTTCCAGGTACTAGGAGATAAAGCCTTCATATTTTTCAAGTGAAATAAGCCTCTGCCCTGTGATTTAGTGGTGTCATACATTTGACTCTCTTCATTCTTTCTGACAAGAAAAGTCAGAAAGACTCGACAGAACTGGCTGCTCTTGAAAGCCTGGGCTACATTATACCTTCATTCTAGGGACAATCTTGTGTACTCTTGCTTTGCGCACCCCCTCTCCCTATCCAGCTATTATGCCAGCTTTCTAGCATTTTTAAGAGAAGAGAGGATTAATACCATGCCAGACTTTTCTTTTTTCTTATTTTTAACCTAGAAAAAGAGTCCACATTTGAACAGGAGAGTCAGTTTTTGACTACATTTTTTGTGCTGTCTAAAAAGGACAACTGCTGAACTGACTGGCAATTGCCTAAACTTGCAAAAATAAATGTGGCAGTTGCTACAGGATGCTTTCCTGCAAAGATTAAACCAGGTAATTTAGACTTTGCCTAGTCTCAGATGAGTTTTAAAACAGATTCAAAATGGTTTATTCAGATGAAAAACACAGTGGTCTGAAATGCCCCATTAGAAATCTCTTCAAAAAGAAATTGTTTTTCGTAAACAATTATGAAAACTACACGATAGTACAATTAGGACTATCTAAGTTTTTATACTCTTGTAACATAAAGGATTAATGAAAGAAAACATTGTACCTTTCATGGGCTAAAATGTCTGTTAATCTGTTATTCATTCTTATCTTCCTATTAAATGGGAAGAAAATGGAGAGTAGTGAGATCAGTTTAATAATTTCAAGATAAAATGGATTTCTACAGCGGCAATGATAGCAATATGGGCAGCATGGAATATAAAATGATTAGAATGAGTTGTATGAGGAGAGAGTAAATCCATTTCACAAAGTGTGTTATCTAGTTCAAAGCAGCCACCCGTGAGTATCTTAGTGCGGTCTTTTACCCACTATCAATAGATCAAGCTCCTCAGTAGATATGCAAAAGAACGCCTTTTTGTGATAGATATAAGAACAAAAAGATCTGTTTATAATGTGTTCTTAAATGGGATTTTCTGTAAAATATTAGGAGAGGGTATAAACACAAATGCTTTAGCTGTGTCAAAAAAGAAAATTAAAAATAAGAAACATATGGAATTATAAAGAAAGAAAAGTCAAACAAAACAGAGGTTTACAGGACATATCTTCACAGATATACAAAAGCTACAGAAGCATTTCAGAAATGATAGGCACTTGTCATTATAGCATTAGCTAATCTACCTCGTTTAGTAGTTCTTTTATAGGTTGCTAATAACATCAGCTCTGCAGACTGTTGAATACTTGGGTCCATATGTTTATCTTCCCTATTCCAAAGAATGAACTTGGTTGTATAAAATCTCCACTCAAAGGAAATATTGCAGAGAACTTTACACCTGAAGTAAGTTATAATCTTCATCTGTTCTACTGATGTGTATGTGTGTTTGTGTGTATGCATACAGTTTGATCTAGTGGTTACGGCACCAGACTGGAAAACAAGAGACCATGAGTTCAATGCCATGAAAGTCGGATGGGTGACTTTGGGCTAGTCAATCTCTCTCACCCCAACCCACCTTAAAAGATTATTGTTGTGGGGAAAATAAGAGGGGGAAGTATATTCATCACCTTTAGTTATTTGGTAAAATAATAAATGTAGGAAACAAACAAACAAATAAACAGCAGAGATGAACATCCATATGAGACTTGTTTCTGCCAACTAAATCTCCAAACTCAAGTGCAGTTTAGGGTCACTCATTCACCCACTCACAGTCTGTTGCTCTTGTAAGCCCCCCTTCCTTTCTACCTGGGTTTTCCAGATAGGCGCTGCTAGAGCAGAAATAATTAAGGACACATCCAAATCACTTTGAACTTAACACTAAGGCACAGGATTCTTTGAGATACAAGGATACCAAAAGAATTTTAAGTACCAAACTTTAATGGATACAGTGTACATTTATTTATTTATTTTATTTTAATTTAATTCCATTTATATCCCGCCCTTCTCCGAAGACTCAGGGCGGCTTAAAAGCTTAGCATTTGCTCTTTTTCATACATACACACCTCATCCACACTTACTAGGTTACCAACCACTAGCTAGAGGAATAGGAGTGCCAAGTATGGATCCAAAGATTTAATTTTAATTTAATTTAATTTAATAATATTTCTATACTGCCCTTCTCCCGAAGGACTCAGGGCGGTGAACAGGGCAAGAATAAAAATACAGGATTACAAAAGTTAAAAAAAATAATTAAATACATGCCCATACTAAAAATACATCTTAAAACCCCAATAAAATGACAATAACAAACCCCCCCAGTCCCCTCATCAGGCCAGGCCAGCTTGTTCAAAAAAGTATGTTTTTAGGTCGCGGCGAAAGGAGCGAAGATCGGGCGCCGTCCGGAGCTCCACCGGTAGCTGATTCCATAGCTCCGGGGCGCCCACAGAGAAGGATCTCCCCCTGGGGGCCACCAATCGACATTCTCTGACCGGTGGCACCCTGAGGAGGCCCTCTCTGTGGGAACGCACAGGGCGAAGGGAAGTTGACGCCGGCAGCAGGTGTTCCCTAAAGATGACTCAAGAGTTGGGGGTGGGGCTTCAGGATCCCTTTTCATTTCCCAAAGTTTTTGTTTTGTTGATTAGTATGTTGTTGTTGTTAGCTGCGAAGTCGTGTCTGACCCATCACAACCCCATGGACAACGTTCCTCCAGGTTCCTCCATTAGTATGTACTCAGGCCCAATTTCCTTTGTTTGATTCAGGTTATATTTATCCTTTTGTTCCTTAATTAGTTGTTTCCTTCTTTTCCATCTTCCTAAAGGGATATTTTACACAAGATTCCAAGCTTTTTGTCTTCTCTAATTATGTTTCTGCTTCATCTTTAGTTATGGCAGCTTCAGCACCACCTCACAAAGTCATTTTACCAGTTTAACCCAACAAATAGGAACACTTTCTTTGAATTATATGTCTGTGTGCTTTATACTTTTTGCCACTAAACTGTACCCATAAAGGACTGTAATTTTTCAATGGGATCAGCAATTGAATGAATGGTAGATGCTATTAGGATAAAGTAAATATTGGGTGTTTAAACTTAAAAAAATAGTTTTGTCATGCCTCTCGGAATATTGTCAGAAGAAAGAAAAAAACACAATGCTTATTTTTTAAAAAGAGAGATATGGGACTCTGCTGCACTTCCACAGGAAACTATGCAGCTTGTAGCAATATACTACTTTCAATGATAAACGAAAGAAATCCTGTATACACTCAGCATTTTTTTTATTAAAAAGTTTTAGAATACATTTTAGCTTTAACAAACAACAAAAACAAAACAAAAAAAAGGGAAAAAAAGAAACCCCCCCAGCCCCCTTCCCTCCCACCCTCCCCAACCCTCCCCAACCCCACCCTCCCTTTCCCCTCCCCCCCACTTCCCAGAGCAGAATACAGGGTATAAAAATACAATCATAATCTAGCTTACGCAAACAATCCTGAACTATATAGACTATCGAACTTTAACTCATATAGATAAACTCCAAATATATATATATATATATATATCATATCAATAATTATTCTAAAACAATATAATACTTTTCAATCTACCCAATAAAAACAATCACAAATAAAACAATTTATATCAATTGTCTAACGCTGTTCTTCTTCCCAACTAAGCTTTAAATTCATATTATCCTGATATATTATACAAATTAAAATACCATAGATTACTTCCAAACTTAAAAAATTTTTTTTTATATAATCACAGCATTCTTATATTCTTATATTCTATTACCTACTCCAATATTGCCCATAAAAGTATTACAAATTAATTTCAATCACACATAAAACAATTTATATCAGTTTTATAAAACTATTCTTCTATCCAACTAAACTTTAACATATTAAAACCAAATTAATACAACCTTTCCTTCTCCTAATATATTATACAACTTAAAATACCATACACTACCTTCCAGGCTTAAAACTTTCCATCCAAATAACAAAGCATAACCTACAGAATATCAATAAACACTACTAATCTTCCCAATTAAATTTTCATAATCATCTCAAAACTAAAGCAACACAAAATATTATATAATTATTTTATAAGGGTGAAAAATGAATCCCCACATACTCAATCCTTCTAGCATCCTTATTACATTATTATCTCTTGTAATTATGCAACTAAATCCTCAGGTTTGCTTCATTCTTCCAGAAGCAGCACACCTCTTCCAATTTCTGGCCTTCTCCCATGGTGATGAAATTTGACCCACTCCTGTAACTTTCACATCTGTCTGCGTTAACCCTTCAACATCTTGTGGATTCTCTCTGGAACGTTGAGGCTCTCTGTCACCTTTTTTCTTTGTAGACTCCAAAGACGATATGGAGACTGCTTTTAAAACATTACTGTAAAAGTCACGTGCCTGAACCACCGTGGTAAGACAATGCCTCGTACCTTCATAAGTCACCACCATACCCTCTGGTATTTGCCATCTAAACTTGATATCACGTCGTCTCAATTCTTGTGTCAAAAAAGCAAATTCCTTCCTTTTTCTTAAAATTCTTGCAGGAATCTCTTTTAAAATCAAAACTTTTTGCTCATCCATTACAAAATCAATATTATAGGAGGCCTGGATAACTTCATTTCTAATCTTTCTCTTTGTGAAATAAACCACCACATCTCTGGGTAATTTCCTTTGTCTTGCAATCCACGAATTAACACGGAAGATTTTATCTATATCTTCCATTATTTCATCTGCTGGTCGCTCCAACACCCCTTCCAAAACCTCAGAAACCATTTTTGTCAAATTTTCCTTAGGATTTTCTTTTAGGCCTCTGATTCTCAAAGCAAGCTCCATCTGAAAATACTGTGTCGAAATCAAATCATAATCCATTTTCGCTATCATATTTTCAGTTTCTGTCATTTTGGCTTCCATTCTAGTATCATTTTGAACAAGATCTTCCACTTTTTCATCCAAAATCTCAATGCTTTTAGCCATATTTAACGTTGCAGATGTGATGTCTGCTCTCATTTCTGCTAATTTCTCTGTAAACTTCTCCTCCAACTTTTTCTCCATTATCTCAACAAATTGTTGCATTTGCTTTTCCATAGTTTCTTGGAGCAAACTCTGCAAATCTTTTACTGTAAAAGCTGATACAGATTCAGATGCAGAGGACAATAAAGTTTTCGCCAAAGACTGCTGCCTCAGGGCAGGAACTTTAGAAGATATAGTCGCCATTTTCACCCTCTATTGTTAACTACTCACTTTCACATGCAGATTCAGCAAAGTCCATTGAGTTAAAGATCAAAACATCATCTTCACCAAAATCTCCTGCATCGCTCTGCCTGCGTCCTCGTTCTCATAAGCTCTTCCTTGCTAGCAGGGATGGTTGCGAACACCCTGTTCTGCTCCAAAAAACTCGGAGCAGAGACGCCTCGCAGTCCGGAGCATGCCCAGGCTTCAGGGGGGCTCAATCCTTCCGCCACCAAAACTCTAAGTTCTGGCGGCCCCGGAGAGCTCTACCCCTACCTGGACGCTCACCCCCTCCTCTTCTCCCGAGGTGGGGGCTTCCAAGCCGCCGAACAGCTGATCGGCGCTGTTTTCGGCGGCTCTACGGAGCCGCGAGGCTGACAGCCAAGAAATGGCTGCCTCCGGCGTCGCCTTGCCATCCGGAAGCCCCAGCATTTTGTTTAACATGTATTATTCTTTCAGGTGTAGATGTATTTAAAGGGTTGCGACCATAGATGAAAAGCTAAATGTACTTTATTAATCAAAAGTGGAATGGGCTACAACAAGAAACAACAATACAATCATAGAGCAAGATAATTTTGTAATCATATGCATATTTGCTGCAAAGGAAATAGGAAGCTTGTTTCTATTTCTTTTTTTTCTTTCTGTATTTTTCTTTCTCCTTTAATTCTGTGTTGGTTTTTATTTGCTCTTTAAAACATTTAATAAAATTTATGTAAAATAGTAAGAAACAACAACGAAAAATGTAATAAAAAAGAAATTAGATTAAAGAGGCCATTTGTTTAATAAAAGCTGTAACCAATATGGCTGTCACAAGTACAACTCCGTGAACAAAAGAACGTCTCACAAAAATTTAATAGCATATTAAAGTACTATAGAAGTGAAGGTAGTTCAAGTTGAAGAACGAGATGATTGCGGCTGTTTGATAGAGAACAAGCAAATGTGGCAAATATTACTATCTGGTAGAGAGATTGGAGTAATCAGGGACTAGCAAAGTGTGGCCTATTTCCTGCTGACTGCTGGGAAGGAAGATGCAGCACTCCAGGGTGTATGCTGTCTTGTCCAAAGGCTGAAATGCAAGGCCTCGGTTTTGAAGTTTATGAATCTTGGACGAGATGGCAGGCCTACTCTGTGGCAGCCACTGTATTATGGAATATGTTACCCTTCACAGAGGCTTGAATGCATCTTGTATTAAGAACTATGGTGAAAAATCTATCTGATCCCTCTTTCCTGTTTGCTACCCTGTGTCATTTGGCTATATAAATTTGAAAAATAAATAAATGTGTCACTATATGTTATATTTCTTAATTCATTTTTAATTTTTATGTCATTTCTGATTTGTTTGTTGTATGTGTTCAGAGTTGTAAGTTTTGAGCAATTAATGAATGTAGTAAATGAATAAATAACTAATGTGGGTTTTCTTTGTGGAATAATTTGTATAGCAATATTATCCTGAAACAATAAATGCTATGGCTTTTTAGCCTAATTTGCTATTCAGAAAACCCACAAGAAATTATAACCATACTCTTCTTTCCTTTTAACTTATTTTATGTGGTTACATTTTTTACTTAACTGATTTAAAAGTAGAAAAAACAAAAATTTAATAATTCTCAGATAATTTCAGTTTAATTTCTAAAATAGTCATGCATATATCACAACTGGACTGTAGTGTTTTGGATTTTGTATTGACTTATTTATGTTTTTAATTTATATAGTTTTCTTTTTTTATGATTGTAAGTCCAGAGTTACTTTGAGTAAGATTGGTGGCCCATAAATTTTATAAACAAATAATAAAGGGTTACACATCTTTCCTTCGAATACTTCAGATATTTTGTTCTAGAGTTTTAAGTTAACTTCAGCTTCATTTCTTCAAAAGTTAGAGACAATGAAACAATGTTAATATCTATTAGTATTTGCAAAATACTGTTTCAAATATGGGCTTTGTTGGGGGTTGGAAAAGAAATAAGCTGATAGAATGCCAGTTAGTTGTGTCTCTGCAAGGTCTTTGGGAAAGCATATTTTTTTTAAGCATTGTGTTAAGTATTCAGTTCTTACAGGCATTGAGTGAGATGAGAAGGTTCAAACAGGCATTGAGTGAGATGAGAAGGTTCAAACAGCAACAGACTTTATTGAGCGTCTAGACATAACAGAAGCAAGTTACCAACTGCTGTGCAGCTTTTATATGCTTGGCCACTAGGCGGTGACCAATAGATTTAAAATGGCGCCCAAACCTACTAACCTTCCCGCCCAAACCTACTAACAGGCTGGAGACAACAAGTCTAGCTCAGCCAGCAACCGTTATATAATACACAAGAAATAGGTCAGACATTTAGCAAACAGTTATACATAAAGCAGTGAGTTAACAAGTAATGCCAATACATTACACATTGGAAGTCCTTTTAAATTCCACAGTATGGATATCTGAGTATGTATCTAGCGTATTGGAGAATCTAGTTTTTCTTATATCTATGGTCCAAACTTGGCCTTGATAATGTATTTCAACCTGGATAATCTAGCAGAAATTCCACACACCATAACCTGGTCACTTATCTTGTGCAGGTTGTATATTAAATCTAGTTCACATTTCTGCTGAACTGATTATCAGGGCATTAAAGGGAATAATCTGATAAAAAGCAATATTCTCAAAATTTCAATAAAAGTTCATTTTTTTTACTTCAGTTCATGTATAATGTCTATCTGTACTGAGTTTCACATTAGTTTCATTTGTATTAGTTTGGTTTTCCTCTCCTAACAAGATTCTAGCTGGAAAACTAGTCAAAGAAAAAAAAATCTGGGTACCATTCTACTTGGTTGTAAAGCTATGAATCAATCCTCAGACTTTCATTGGAGTTGCAAGGGGCAGGAAGTAGCAATGTTCATTTCAGACTGAATGTCAAAGTTCCAGCAAGCAATCCACACCCAGCATCGAGATATAAAGAGTTTGATCTAGAGATCAAGGAATTTACAGAGGGAAGCACAAGATACATAGCTTCCAGTAAACCTGCTACTGACTTTATTCCAACAAGAAATCTATCTTCTGAGGCATCCTTAAACACTCACGTCTTCTGCCCTATGCAGTGGGTGCCATTAAAGCTCTGCAGCTTTACTTCCTAGTGTTCAGTTCTGCAAAACCTCAGCTCTTATTGGGGACATTCTCTTTGCCTCCAATTTTAAATCAGTATCATTTGCTATGGTCTCCAATTGGTTATTCACTCCCTAGCCCTGGCTGTCATTTCTGGCTTGTCAATTTCTCAGGCTAATCCTTTTTTTAAAAAAAAGAATCTGTTTATCTGCACCCTGATGGTGGCTTTACCTTTATAGCCCTCACCTGCATTTATTTTCGCCTTAAGTTTTAATATTTACATTGGTTTCAGAAACGTGAGCTTCAAAAAAACTGTAAATAGTGAAGTACAAAAATACTACAGTGCCACCACCAAAAATGCCATGATTAAACAGTGAAAAAATGAAATCTAAATATATTGCTATTATTAAAATAAATGAAAAGCGACAAAAATACAAACACCGTAATTGAGAAGATATAAAGATCTATATAAGAATGACAGTGATGTGAAGTTGGAATCCTTAAGCTTATCATTAAATTTAGATCATAGGGAGATATAACTTATATTCTGCTGCTTCAGGGCAAGAAATGACAAACACAGGTACATTGGCTAAGCAATTATAAAAAAAATGGCAAAAGCCTATAATTTGCTTTCTGTGGTGGTCCATCTTTTTATTATATTCTCAAGCTTGCTTATTTTGTCTTTATAAATACTGTAGAACAATATGGTCATGCATTCTATTCCCCCTTAAAGGGATGCTAATATTTCTGACAGGCTGAACAGATAGTATACACTTTTAGAAAAATACCCAAGTACAGCAAGCAGGATAACTCTATTGCTAACATCCCGAAGCAAGTGAAATTGCAGAGGTGACTAGGTGCCCAATAAGTATAAATGTTTCCTATTGTCCCCTCCACATACTTGCAAGGCTCATGAGTAGAGAGTAGATTAACCAGGGCTTTTTTTCTCATAGAACACTCAGAACGGAGTTCCGGCACCTTTTTTGGATGGAACCTTGTAGGGTAGGCAAGGTGGTTTGTATGACATGTGTGAGTTCCGGCACCTTTTTCTTTTAGAAAAAAAGCACTGGGATTAACAAATATCAAATTCTTGATAATTTTGTAGGACACTGGAATTAATGTTCTTTTGCTTCAGCCTGGAGAAATGGCATATAAATGCTTTCTATAAAGTATTGTAGGAATGTATCCATTTGAAACATCATGAGAAATTGGTATGAGAAACAAAGAAAGAAAATGAATAAATAATTCCAATTTCACTTCTCAACTAGTTTAAGTGTTCACATTAGCTTGAGGCTGAAACAAGTGTGAAATGGTTTTGGAGCTTAACCATTTTTTCCCAACTTTCTTTCCATAAAGTCTGTTGGTTGAGCAGGCTTCATCATCTGGGGCTTATTCTGTGTAGCCCACCAACTATCGCCTGTTGCAAATCGTCACTTTCAGAATGACCTCTGAATCCAAGGCTTTGTTATAAACCCAAGAAGTGAATGGATTTTACCACCCGTCCACATAAAAGTTCACTTATGGGTACCCCAAACATTTTTCATTTCAGCAGTATGGTTTATGAAGGAGATGTTATGTTATTGCTATGAATGGGGAGAATCAAAAATCCCTTCAGCAAATCAAACAATGATGGACTAGCAGATCTAAATACATTCTGCTAACTCCATTATTAAATGGAAGCACATAAGTGTTTCTATTTGAACTATCATGAATGAATATGGTAGAACATAGTAAGACAGCAGTAGAACAGCATAACCACGGCACCATTAGGTAACTGATGAGGGCTCAGCATGGTCCTAAGGTAATGCCGATGTTTGTCCTGGCCTCATCCACACTATATGATGAGTGCCTACAAGGTACAAGATATGGTGCTATTTCAAAGGGACAGTATGTTGGAATTAGGAAATTTAAAACAAATGTTTTAGAGTTGCCTGTCATCATGGCCATGCAGGAACTTCAGTCTGAAGTCAATTCTGAACATCTAAGACTCATTTGGCAGGGGAATAGAATGGACAGAGCAGACTCAACTTTGAATATGACCTGTTCTTTAGCCAATTCAGGTATTATGTGTTGTGTATTTACTTATTGTTATATATTTACACAGTGTGTTATAAAGAAGTAATAGGACTGAGGTAAAAACCGCGGCAGCTTTTGACAGCTGTCAAAAGCTGCCGGGCCGAACTGCGCAGGCGCCAACCGACTGACAGCTCAACACGCGCTACCGATGACAGCTCCGAGCTGTCAAACCCTGACGGCCCCGATTGGCGGAAACAAACGGCGCGGGAACAGACTCACCCCTGATTGGTCAAACCGCCGACAGCTGCCAGTATAAATAGATGTCATGTTCTTATGTTTGTCGCCTGGTTCAGAATAAAGAGTTAAACTGTTAACTCGCTGTCTCGCCTGCTTACTAGTTAAAGCACTGGCGATGAGGGTGGGATGCCTGCTTGCCTAAGCTGAAGTCACTACCTAAGGGAAGAAGAGATCATACCCGACAAACACAGACTCAAGGTGTTAGAGAGCCTCCACGAAGGGCACCCTGGGACCGTCAAAATGAAGGCTCTGGCCAGGAGCTATGTCTGGTGGCCAGGATTAGATAAGCAGATTGAAACACATGTAGCCGGCTGCTATTCCTGCCAACTAGTTAGAGCCGCCCAGCCACATGCTCCCATACACAGATGGGAAACTACAAAGACACCCTGGTCTCGTATCCATATAGATTATGCAGGTCCATTCCAGGGATAATCATTCTTAATAGTCGTGGATAGCTATTCGAAATGGCTAGAGGTGGCACCAGTAACTAGCACAACTTCAACTGCCACAATACAAGTTTTAAGAGGGTTATTCGCAACACATGGGCTTCCAGATGTTATAGTTTCCGATAACGGCCCCCAATTTACCTCCTACGAATTCCAGAGTTTCACAACGGCGAACTCTATTAGACACACCACCATGGCTCCTTTTCACCCATCGACGAACGGCTTGGCAGAGGTGATGGTGAAATCAACCAAAGAGGCACTGCGGAAAATTATCTCCGGCAATTGGCACCGAAGACTGGCTCAATTCCTTTTATCACAACATACCACCCCATGCACAACTACTGGAAAGTCCCCAGCGGAGCTCCGCTGGGGCAAAAGATTAACTACCAGACTAGACCGTCTACATCCTGACAGATCCCCTCCAGACCCAGAACCACCCCTCCAACATAGAACTCTCACCACAGGGCAAGCTGTCTGGGCGAGGAATTACGGGGGGGGGCAACAAATGGACACAGGGGGTGATCATTGAACAAACGGGCCCCCTATCATACATCATAGACATTGGACATAATATCCATATCCGCAGACACATCGACCAACTTCGGCGTCGCAGTCCTCAAAACATGGGGGAAAGGGGTAACGACGAAATGCTGACAGAAGCACCGCCGCAAAGTCCTGCACGCCAAAATTCCCCCTATCGGAATATACCACTTCAACACCCCGCTCCAAGTGACGCGGAGCCTCCGGAGCCATGCCCCCTGCCCCCTCAGCCAGAAGCCCCTGGGGAAAGGGAACAACCAACCGAGACAACCCCCCGACGCTCCGGAAGAATAAAAAGACCTCCCACCTACCTAAAAGACTTTGAATGGGGAAACCCGAAAAAGAAACAGTTGGGGAAACATCAACTCGATCAGAGGGAGGGGTAAGGGGTGTTGTGTATTTACTTATTGTTATATATTTACACAGTGTGTTATAAAGAAGTAATAGGACTGAGGTAAAAACCGCGGCAGCTTTTGACAGCTGTCAAAAGCTGCCGGGCCGAACTGCGCAGGCGCCAACCGACTGACAGCTCAACACGCGCTACCGATGACAGCTCCAAGCTGTCAAACCCTGACGGCCCCGATTGGCGGAAACAAACGGCGCGGGAACGGACTCACCCCTGATTGGTCAAACCGCCGACAGCTGCCAGTATAAATAGATGTCATGTTCTTATGTTTGTCGCCTGGTTCAGAATAAAGAGTTAAACTGTTAACTCGCTGTCTCGCCTGCTTACTAGTTAAAGCATTATGCATGCAGTATATAGGAACAGTTTTGCAACAGTCAATGCAGTCAGTTGCAGGAGAACATTGGTAATGAATACAGCTTGCCTTAAGTAACATTTAACTACCCTGCAGCATTTCCAGACTCAAATTTCTATGCAGTGAAGATAAATTAAATCAAGATCAATAAGATAAATTAAATACATCAATAAGATAAATTAAATCACCCTAGAAGGTCAACTTGTACAGGGTAGAATGAAAAAAATGCCTCTATAGCTTTAGCTTAAATATGGATATTTTAATAAATGAAATGGGAAAATCCCTGAGATGAATTATTCAGTTAATAGCATTTACATCTCCACATAATTACTGCCTTTCTCTGAATATTACTGCCAATGATGACAAGCTTTTTAAAGCTGTCCTAAAAGAAGTCCACACTTTGTCTTTCCAGCCAGTACATTTCACCTCTTTATTTGGGTTAAGTAGATGCCCATGAAGCTATATCTTCACTTTTGGGAAATGATGGAAGTTGTATGATGTCAATCAGGACCATATGGTGGATGGGATAAGATAGTGTGATACAACTCTTGGGTGGCTTATGTTGTGTGAGACCTAGTGTTGCCATGTTGCATCAAAATGTCTTATGCTTCTAAGCAGCTCTGTGCTGCTGAGAGTTGGTTTTGAAGTTTCTTCTGTGAAACTTGTCATAGTCACCCACTTTGTTCTAGATCAGGGGTCTCCAACCCCCGGTCTGTGGACTGGTACCAGGCCGCAGCATGCCAGCAACTGGTCTGCACAAACAAGCAAAGCCCCATCCATGGGATGCAGGCAGCACACAAAACTGGTCTGTGGAAAAACCGTTCTCCTTGGAACCGGTCCCTGGTGCCCAAAAGGTCGTGGACCTCTGCTCTAGATCACCCAAATCAGCTCTTTCCAGGTCTCTTTACGTTTGGATCCAGCAACACATAGTGCTCACATTACCACAGTCATCACCATAAACCACCTACGTTTGATGATGAATTTCAGTAGGAACTCCTTCAGCAGTCAAAAATTCAGCCATGGACAATTGCTTAAAGTGCACAGATGAGCACTTAACTGTAGGCCTCAGTTTCACAAATAATAGCAACATAGTCTTTTTTCACAGGGACGTCTTGCTAACTGATATTGGAGAACAGAAACTAAAGTAGGCCTCAGAGTTTATAGTTCATTTGTAGTGCCATCTATTGATGACTGTCTTACAACATAGGAGGTATTATTTTTCATTTGACTTTCTCCATAACATTCATTTTTAATCATGCTTTAAACATATATTCCATTTATTTCAGCTTAAAGGAAACAGAGTACCAAAATCACAGTGTAACACACACACACAACCACCCTGTAGAAAGCAGTGTTTTTTGAGTGCTTAAATTTTGTCTCAAGGTGATATAGAGCAAAATACTTTTCAGATAGGTATCCTACTTTTTCCTCCTAAGTAGGTTACTGCTTTAATTCCTAATCCATTTTGCATTGTAGAAATTTATCATTTCCAAAACTCCAGAGTGCTTCATAAATTTTAGCCCATTTCTTTGGATAGAGGTGTAATTGTAAAATGAAATCAGGTTTTGTTAAGAAGTTACGTTCAGAATATTTAAAAGATCATTAAAGCAAAGAACCCATTCCACATTTTGCATTGGCTTATTCATTTTGTATCATTATTTCCAGCACTTGGGATTATAGTCTATTTTACAATATTGGAATTGCTTTATGAGAATTTTATTGTAGGAAAGTTTTAATAATTAAGATTTCAGGCTTAATATATATATATCTATATATCTATCTATCTATCTATCTATCTATCTATCTATCTATATATCTATATCTATATCTATATCTATATCTATATCTATATCTATATCTATATCTATCTATCTCTATCTATCTATCTATCTATCTATCTATCTATCTATCTATCTATCTATCTATCTATCTATCTATCTATATCCTTGTTCATGTAAATCCTAAATTTAGTTGATCCCAACTTTTTGTATCCCAATAGGCATCATTTTACTAGAACTGTCTGTCCGTAATTGCTTCTTTGAGTTCTTTTAAGCTCCTGCTTCTGTCATTGGGGATAGTATTCATCTACTGTACCATATCCTCTTCTGGCTTCTTTTTTTGACTGCCTTTGCTTTTGAACTTGGTGGAGTATATCTCTGTTGACAGCATGTAAAGCTAACATAAGAGCTTATCTCAAAAGGGATACCTTTTTTGATAATTAGGTGAAGGCCCAGAGAAGAGAAGAATACACAGTTAGGCAAATAATGAAAGCATCATTGCAGCGCATGCTCTGCCTCTTTCTTACATGTGTTATGACTTTGCACACATATACAAATGAGGTGGAGCTTGTCTTGTAATGCTGGGATGTTGCTTTTGATGAAAAGCTTTGATTCTATGATGCCTCTGATACCACAGCATTCCACGCATAATTATTCAGAAGCAACATCCTACAATTTTAATGCATTTCAATACAGACTAAGCAGAATGCATCTATCTCTGGTGTTATTCCATTATTTCCTCTTTCATTCATGTCTGACTTCAAGAAAGCAATGAATGAAAATCAAAGTCTTGTGCAGCCTAAGCCTTGTGGATATGTCAATAGATATGATAAAAGCAGAAATAGTCAAAATGTAGATTTTCTTAAGATCTATCCTTTTTTTTTGCTAAAGGTGATTGCCTCCTGCAGTGGCAATCTCTTTTCTACCTCATAGAGTCCTAAAATTACTACACTGGATTTCCAGTGGAATCTGGATATTACAGAAAAAATAGGAACTTCCTCTGTTACTGCACCTACATTATGGAGCTGCATTCCATGGAGATACAGATGGCCCCAATCCTGTTGACTTTTCACAAGATGTTAAAGATCTGGAATTCGTACATTTTGGCATTTGGCCTGCAAGATTTAATGAGGCTTATTGGTTGGTTGTTAGTTGTTTCAGTGACTAAAAAAAATGATTTTTTTTCAATTCCAGGCATTTGGTGTTTGTGTTTGTGTGTGTGTTTGTGTGTGTGTGTTTTATGAACTGTATTTTGTTCTTGGGTTTTCATTGATTGTTAGCTGCCTAGAGTCACTACAGTGAGATGGGAATTATAAAAAATGTAGAATGAATGGGTGAATAAATAAACGTTATGCCACAGAATCATAGAGTTGGAAAAGACATTATAGGTGATCTAATCCAGCCCACTGCTCAGTGCAGGGCATCTGATAGATGACCACACTCCCTCTGTGTTGATCTCATAGATATAGCATATTTTTAAATGAGTTTCAATGTTGTGGCTTAGAAATAGAGAGCTAACTTGCTATTACTATGCAGCTAAAAGTGGTAAAAAAAACAATAAGGGACTGTTAAGAGCTTTAAAGTGGGAAGTGGCTGTCAAAATGGCAAAATTCACTTGACATGAGCAAGTGTAAAGTGATGCACTTTGGTGCCTAAAATCCTAACAACTCATACAGAGCTAGCAATAACTGAAAAGGCAAAAGATCTTGGAGTAAAGCTAAACAGTTCAATGAAGGTGTTGTCACAGTGTTAATCCACTGTAAAAAAAAAAGGCTACAGCACATTAGGGATAATAGGAAATGATATTGAAAATAGAGATACCAATATCTTCGTGCCCTTATATAAATCAATGTTGCGATGGAATACCGGGTGCAGTTTTGGTCATTACACATCAGAAAGGATATAGCGTACATTATATTTTGGGTTGTTATATATCACCCATAAAATATATGTTTTAAAAAAGGATATAATGGAGCTAGAGAAAGTAAAAAAGGCAACTTTTTTTGATCAAAAGGTTGACCAAAAAACCTTTTTAATCAAAAGGTTACAGCAGCTTCTCTATGAAGAAAGGTTGCAATACTTGGGGACTTTTAATCTAGGAAAAAAATGATTGAGAGGAGACATTATTTGGGGGTGTAGAAAATTATATCTACTGTGTATAAAGCGAACAAGAAGAAGCTATTTTCTCATTCCTAATTTACTGGAACCAGAGGTCACACAATGAAATTGATTCTTGAAAGAATCATGACAGAAAAAAGGATTATTATTTTTTAACACAACATGTAATTAAACTCTGGAATTCACTATCACAAAATGTGGTGCTGACTACCAGCTTGGCTGCTTTGGGAAAAAGTTGGCCTAATCCATGGAAGCCATGGGGATTCATGGCTATTGTTGTGTCCAGTTGGTTGACAGATAACACGGAGACGGTTCAGGGTTTAGACTGTTTATTCTAGCTGCACGTGGTAGAACTGAACTCACATGGCCCTGTGTTGCTTATATGTCCGGCAAGCGCCGGACGCTAGCCAACCACCCGACTGGAATCTCCTGCCTTGCCTCAGGCACCCAACCCGGTGTCCAGGAATTCCCGCCGGCTGGATTAGCCAATCACGAGGCTGTGCAATTGTGTACAGAACAGCTATTAGCCTTGATGGGGAGTATGACTGCCTCTGAAGGCCATCTGATGAGAGATAGTAGGCTTCCTTGGGCAGTTGGATGGACAGTATGAGGACAGACTGCTGGATGAGATGGGCCAGCGGTCAGATCCAGCAGGGCACTGCTTATGGATTTACATTCTTAATTCATATTGAAGTACTGTTGCCTAGCTGATAATAGTTTCAAACAGGGGTCTCTTCTTGAATGCTGGATATCGAAACTGGGACCTACTTACCAGAGGTAAACCACATGTTCTGGACCTAAATTACAGCTCAAATAATTTGAGTTGTGTTATTTGGTTAAGAGAACGTAATGTCCATTACTCTCTCATAAAGCAACAGTTTCTCATTATTCCTGGGGAAAATATCAACGTCAGACGCTGCTTGTGCATTTGCTAGATACCATTTCCTTGCTTTGCCCCCCCCCTTCCCCTGAGCTTTTCTTGTCCAATATGAACTTCTCTGGCTTTCCTCACTAACCTCTATCTCTTCTTACCTATCTGTCATTTTACCTAGCAGCTACTGCTCCCGTTGCTACTGAGCTCTAAAGTAAGTCCCGATGAAGTGTTACTCCTAAGACTGTAGCTCAGCTCTCATGATTCACAGGCAAGAGCGAATGGTTGCAGATGAAACTAAGAGATACAATATACTGGCGTATTTTCCCCCCCCCCATTAACTGACAAGCAGGGAGAAGAATGGGATTGCAACATTCATGATTATCACCTTCGCCTTGAGAAAGAGCCGTTCTACTCTAGACTGTTTTATTTGCAAATGTTTTCCTAGCTGAGGTTCAAAATCTATGTGCCACTATTCAAGAGAAAAAAAAAGAAGCAAAAGGATTTGAACATTAAACAACAGCAAGAACTCAGTTGTTCAGTCTCTGTCAATCCAGTCAATCAATTGTCCTTCTGCTATTGTCATTTGTTTTCTTTTCACAGGGAGTTTCTGCACCTTTGTTAAATAGCTGGAACTGTGTTTTCTGATACCACCCTAAAGGTCTCCCTTTTGCTTTATCTACTAGAAAAGGGCTACTGAAGTTCGTAATCAGGACCGTGTGAAAGATTCACAGAAAAGATCATCTGAAGCCATGATCTGTTGATTCTATAAAAGAATCATCTTATTTCTTTATATATGATATACGAAATACTCGCAAATTCCAGAAAACTTGATGTGATTTTCCAGATGATTGAAAACGTTAACCCTCTCTGATTTTTTTTAACTATCCAGACAGTCTAATGCAGTTTAGTATATTTTATAAATTCATTTAATAATATATTAGTATTTTCTCTTGACTCTCCTACCATCCGGTAGGAGATATAGGAATATAGCCAGCCGTACCAACAGGCTGAAAATGTTGTGATTCAGGGTCAGCCTGTGGGTTCGGCAGTTGGGTCGGACGACTCAGAGGAGGAGGGGGGTGTTGAAGACCTTGCTGAGGGGGTTGAAGATCTTGCTGATGATAGCCCTCAGCTAGGCCCCTCCCACTTGGTCACCACGGAGACCCAGCTGTGTGAGCCTGACAGCGTGGATGAAGATGACCCACAGCTGGCCCTGTTTAAGGACGCCCGACGCAGGAGGCAGTCAATTAGGAGTAGACAGAGGAAGGCAATGGGGCTTCTCGGAAGGAGGCAGAGAGAAGCCACGCCCTGAACTCTATATAAGGGGAATGTGTGGGGAGGGCTGGTTTGCTGAAGGCAACCGCTTGGATAGTTCGTGTTTCTTAAAGCTCCAGTTTCTTGGTTCGTGTCTTGTTTGTTTTTGTAGTAATAAATTTGGCAGGCGTAATTCCAGCCTCTTGCCTTATTGTAAAAGGGGTTGTCCCTGTCTTTTCTGCAGGGCCGGTAGCAGGCTGGTACAGAACAGAAAAATAGCTTTTATCCATGGGCTGTTAGGCATTTAAATGGGACATAATCTTATGCAGAATTGACTTGGGAGGCCGGTGTGTGGTGTAGTTGGTTCACATAGTGTGGTAGGATGGAGGGTTCGTTGTCACTGTGTGTTGGGGGGAGAGAGCACGGGGGGGGAGGCTCAGCTAATCTCAATGTACACATGTTGTACTTTGACAATAAAGGTTTATTTATTTATTTATTTCTAATACTGCTAACCTTGGCATTCCTGCAGATTGACTGCCTAAACTGAACGCTTGGGATCTGCTATACAATTATTCTTGCAATTATTATTGCCTTCCTTTTGTGGAAATATGTAAATCGTATTTTTAGTCCATTCTCATCACTGAAAGCATTGTGCGTATTTGTAGCCCAAGGTAAGAGTTACTTTGCTAAGACAAGCTCATAATAAATTTCAACAGCTAGTTCACTGGCTGCACTATTCAAGACCTTAGCACTGGGGGTGTGTCTTTATGCAGGAGAAAAACCTTGTATATTTATTTATTAAATTTATTTGCCGCCTATCTTGTTTCAGAGCAACTTGGAGAGCGTACAGCATTAAAAAACCGTTATGAGCAGAAGAAGCTGCCTTATGCCAGGTCAGGCTATTGCTTCATCTACTCAGTACCTTTCTCCAGTGGAAAGTCGGTAGATTTTGCACAGTGTGATAAGTCACCATTTGCTCTATGGAACAAGAAAGAACTGAGGTCACCTTAAGACATGAACTCTGCTTTTGTATATTAAAACACAAACCATGGCTTACAAGAATATGCACAACTTTCACACTTGTGAGATTCTTTTATTATAGCCCTTACGATAAAGTAATATTTTTCCTGTTTGGTCTACTTGGAAGGCTGACATCAATCTTGCAAGTCTAAAACTACAAATCCCCTGCTGTCTCTTGTTACTACCTGATTAGTTAGAGCAGATTCTTCCTAATTTTCTTTCTCTACCCATTACTTGGTTGAGGTCTCCTTCCTGTTTTATCTGATTGTTCTCAAGGGCTACGCAACATCTCTTCCCCTCATCTTCCAGGTCATTGTCACATTCCATTATAGTAATATAAGCCTCCCTCATCTACAATCAAATCATGGATGAGGTGGGCTGTATTGCAAATCACTCTAGCATTAAGCAGCAGCAGCCAGAGATCAGGGCCACTAAAATTCCAGAAACCAGGAGTCTTCGGATCATGCACGGAAGATTGATATTAAATACAGGGTATGTCTTCCCTGCGAACAGCTTGCTCCCTGTCTACCACCATTCCTCCCTGTGCCCTTCACCACTACAATGCCCTCCCCTGTCATCTCTCCCCATTCCCTATCTGGCTCCTCCCCTCCCTCCAAGCCTCAGGGCACTGGGAACCATCTGCATCCAACTTTACAATCTAGGTGTCAACGCTGCTAACATCGGATGTTTTCACATTGACAACAGATGGAGATGCAACCATTTTCTCCTTTTGCTTTTGCTTAGAGTTAGAGCTAGATGATGCTGGGGGCAGGACTGTTCATGAGAGTTTAGCTAGACATAACAATACTGAAGCTAGTGTGAGAAACAAGGTTATTGCAATAAGAGATGATAAAGAATTGGCAGGCTGGAGAGCTAGAGGGGAAGGCTGCATTTCAAACTAAATGGGGAATGTGATTTATGACTGTTAATTGGGGGAGGGAATTGTGCTTTGATACTATGTGCTCAGGGGAGGGGAACTTAAGTTTTTGGCTTCGATTATGTTAATGCTGATGCTATGCCACTCAAATGAAGATTCTCTAAGGTAAATAATGCCTCGAAGTTCTTTGGAGAGTTTCATCTGTCGGAACCATGACACTAGGCAGACAGGGTCTGTGCAGATTTTGGTGCTTCTGGCAAACATTCAGCATGTCCATTACATTTTTCTAATATTTGTTTTATTTCTATAAAAATAGTAAAGTTTTACAGTTCTCATTACTCATGGAGAAGTCAGTGTGTATGAGTTAGGTGGCTGTATAAATTTGTTTAATAAATAAATATTATGGAATTTATCAATAAATAACATCAGCTGGTGGATCACGACAAGGTTCAGAAATCAAATATAGTCAGGCATAGTGGGAGACTACTAGGGAATCCTAGAACTATAGGCAACATAACATAAACATAAAATAAAATAAAATTCCGGAAATCAAAAACCCTACCTTGTCAATTAGAGGATTCTTGGGAACAGAATGGGATGTGGCATATGGGCTTTGAAGTAATCAAAATACAGTGAAAATGGAAGGCTTGTTCTGGGTGAGGGTAGCATACTTTTACCAAAACCAAGTCACCACTGGGGAATTAGGGAGGAATCTTAAGACAGTCTATATATATTTACATACAGTATGCCATTTAGAATGGGAATCTTTTAAAAAAAAACATATTTTGGATTAAACTCATTATTATGCAGCTCATGATGAACTATGCAAAATCAGATTTTCATTTTAAAACATTCAGAAACACTTACTATATTGCAAAACATTTTTCCATCTCAAATATCACAAAAGGTTTTAACCTTCAACAGTATTTAGTTTTAATGGCATACATGAAAGAGAGTGACATTACACTTCAAAGCTGCTGAGATGATGCATTTGCAATCATAGTGTCATAGAGAGATCTATAAACAGCAGTGAGGAGACTTAAAGTGCTTCTGCATTTCCCCCCATTTTTCAATCACAGTTCCACTTTCAGTAATAGCCATCTCTGGGAACAACCCATCATTGGAAGGCCATGGCAACTTTATGCTATAGTATGAATGGAGGGTTAAATTCAGTATTTGCCTATCTTCCTTCAACAACAACAATAATAACCACCACAAATACTGAGTTGAATATTATACTGAGATCAAAGCAAGATGCTGCATACAATTACTTGGAGGTAAGTCTCACTGAAATCAATGGAGCAAATTTTTGAATAAATATCAAAATTATGCAATCTAAATGTCTATCGAGATTCTCAGTCATCCAGGTCATGGTTGTACCAAAGATACTTTTTCAAAAGGCAACTGGACTGTTTAATTTCTCATCCAAGAAGATTCTTCAGTTCTGACTGGATGGTGAAGGGTGAAAGGAATTATATTCCTTGCAGCCATCTGATTGTTAGCACTCTTTCTGAGAGTCATTGAGGCCACTTGGAGGTTTATTCTGCAATCTAGGATCAACTTGCAGACAAGCAATTGACTTTAACCTATGTCAGCGCAGCTCATTTGAAGATGTAAATTAAGTATATGCTTCATCTTTTCCTGCTCACACCAACAGAATGCTAGAATTTAGCCCAAGATACCGATTAAGACAGGGGTCTTCAAACTTGGCCCTTTTATGACTTTTATGACTTGGCCCTTTTATGACGCTGGCTGAGGAATTCTGGGAGTTGAAGTCCACAAGTCATGAAAGGGCCAAGTTTGAAGACCCCTGGTCTAGAATCTCTCCAAATTAGTTAGAAAGTTATAGCTTCAGTTTGGCAAGATTTTTCTGTTAGATGGAAGCTAATAAAGGATTGAACTGTCATTTCTCTAGGTTTGGACCTGATATGAATGCTGTACAATTAACATTCATTTTGAAGATTCTCCTTTGAAGGAAAACAAGTGACAGAGTGCACTAAATCAGATAGAAAGTTTGTGCTAACTTTCTATTAGAAACTGTTCAGTGGCTACTTCTTGCCCTTGTAGATACTATTATATCGATGAAGCATCATAAAGGGGAAAGGAACAAATAACTAGCATATGTTGTGACATCACAGCACAGACTCTACACCCTTTGAGCTTGCATCGGGACATCTCACACAAGTTGGTAAGGAGAAGAACTTGCATTGTGATGTCACAATGTACATTTCACTGTTTTGCCAAAAGCTCTGTTTTTGTAGTTCTACAGGGTATAAAAGAGCCTTTGTAGTTCTACAGGGTATAAAAGAGCCTTGGTGGAGCAGTGGGCTAATGCCTCCTTAAGTAACACCAGCTGCCTGCAATTAGTGCAGGTTCGCATCCCACCAGGCTCAAGGTTGACTCAGCCTTCCATCCTTCCGAGGTAGGTAAAATGAGGACCCAGATTGTTGGGGGCAATAAGCTGACTTTGTAAAAATGCCGCTTGGGGTGGCCTGAAAGCCCTAATAAGCAGGCATATACATAGAATGAAGGCTATTGCTAAGCACATTGTGCTTTAGATTGTAAGCCGCCCTGAGTCTTCGGAAAAGGGCGGGATATAAATGGGATTAAAAAAAAGATGGAAGAGAAAATTGCAAAGGGCTTGATAACAAGGAAAGGATAAGGTTTGTCCATCACAATCCTCACCACTATTCTGCCAAAACTTTTCCTGGGATTGCCCCACTTTCTTTCTGTGTTTAGGGGTGACTGAGTGTAGCTCTTCTACCTAGATCAGGTAATTAAACTCATCAGAGGTATATTTCACAGAGTAGAGAAATCAATTCTGTACTAATGGTGTAATTCAGAAATTAACTTGCACTTTCATTTTAAATGTGTCATTGTTAATCATTTTTTTAAAGCTCACTTCAGATTTGGGCATGATTAACTTGAAAAGCTGAAACTGTCTCTTCTTCTCTTTCAGACCTTTTGAGTCTTGAGCTCCAAAGAACTATCAAGGAAACTAACCTCTCTTAGTCTTGAATTGGGCAATGCAATAAATACAAAGCCACTAGTATATAAAAGCAGAGCAAAACCCACTCCCTTCTAGCACTGATGACGTTACCTAGTTTGATAATTAAACATCTGCAAGAAAAAAACCAAGCTCTGAGAGACCAAGGGCCTCACGGTTATGTGGCTCCTTTACCTTGGCAAAGCCTGAACCCTGATTAAAAGACACATAGATAATTATCATTCAGTTCCTGTCACTGATCATACAATATATACATATACAAGATGGTGTAAATCAGCATAAAATATATCTAAACCTAAAATGGTAAAAGAAATTGATTTTACAGTTAAAATTGAGAAACTGCTTACTGTCTTATCAAGGGACTGTGATACATTTTTCTTCTCTGAGTCTACAGATCATTCCACAACATTCTCAGTCTTTCTTTTTGTCTCTTGGGACCTGAAACAAAAAGTGGTTTGTCCACATCATAGAAACTCTGGCAAGACTTCAGTACTAGAGTGTTGTATATCTTTACAAATATTTAATTTAGGAGGATGTGTGCTATCAATCAACATCCCAGACCCTCCAAGATAAACTCTCTTTTACAGTTTCCAAAATAAACTGCTTTTGGTAAGGGCTTTGCAACTTGTCACTGTGAAAATTCTTCTGAAATTGGGATGTGTTCTTCTATTGAATAGCTAATCTGCTGGCTTCAAGGAAAATGGATTCTATACACATAATGACTCAGAACCAGTTACATATCTAATCCATGATTTTATTCATGTCCATTATCCTCCATTTAATATTGGCTCTGATGCTTTCTAACCTTAATGAAAATTACTTGATCGAGAAATTATCTGACCAGGAAAATGAGGTATTTACTATTTACTATTAACTCCTCATCTTCTCTTTAAACTCTGTGACTCACATAATAGTAGCATTTTACGATGAACATACTAGTACAATTTTGGGGTGAAAGCTCATTGTGGCAGTGCACACAAACAATATGCACAGACCTGCATATACAACCCATGCCAAATAACAATAGTACATAGCGTGATGCTTCATTTCTTCAGGTAGCATGTACTCAGTCTTTTATATGAATATGTGTAAGTAAATATCACCAAACTCAGCAGAGCTTACAAAGGATGACATAAGTTCAACTGGAGAAGCATGCAAAACTTTAAAGAAAGATTTTTGTTCAGCCAGAATGCAGCCTTTCAACATTAGAGAAGAAAGACAAACAATTATGTGTACTCTGTTTGAAAGTGTAAGCCACCTTCCGTGCTCAAGTCAAACAAAAATACAGCATACCCATTAAATTACAAAAATACTACAGTTTCCACTGAATCTGGGTAACTGCTGGCATTTCTGAAATTACATAATTAGAAATGCCCATCTGACTGAACCATCAGATCTCCTGGAGTTACTCTGATCACAGCAATTTCTTTCTGTTTTGCAGGGGTCACCCAGCAGGGAGTAGCCTGCAAGCAAGATCTTTTATCTAAAAAGTATTTAAGAAGTATGCATCCTAAAGCAAAGAAAAACCTGAAAAATGGCAACCAGAAGCCTCTGGGAAAGGGGCTGGATTTTACCGAGGAGCTACACAAAGAAAGCCTGTTAGTGGGAAATGGCAGTGAAGGAGAAAGAAGTGATCACTGGGGAAGCAACATGAATGGGGAATAGGCTTTAAAACAACTAATAATGTTAAGGGAATAGCAATGAAAACAAGAAAAACATCCACAAAGCACTCAGTGGGGGGAAATAGCAGTGGGGAGAAAATGGCTATGAGCGGGGAAAATAACAGCCACTGGAGGAATAGCACCTGATGGGGATAGAGCACATTTAAGAAGAGGGAATAGCCATGAAGAATCCCCGGAGGCTAATGATGGAACACTATGAACATTGCAGTGTTTAGGGATGAGGGCAAGTCTGGGGTCTGCCCACTCCAAGCCTTTTTCTTAGCTTCAGAAACAAGTTTGGGCAAGCAGGAGAAAGGGATGCTGGTGGGCAAGCCTTGGTTGGGGAGTCAGGAGTTCAGCAGCAGGAAAAGGAGGAGGTAAAAGGAAAAGGGGGACTGAAAAGTCAACCTGTGAGTAAGTGAAGGAAAAAGGAGGAGAAAGCTGAAAGCTACACAGATAAGGCAAGGCGATCAAACCGGTCAGTCCTAGAGGAGATCAACCCTGACTGCTCTTTAGAAGGCCAGATCCTAAAGCTAAAACTCAAATACTTTGGCCACCTAATAAGAAGGAAGGAAAGACTCACTGAAGAAGAGCCTAATGCTGGGAAAGATTGAGGGCAAGAGAAGAAGGGGACGACAGAGAATGAGGTGGCTGGATGGAGTCACTGAAGCAGTAGGCGTGAGCTTAAATGGACTCCAGAAGATGGTAGAGGACAGGAAGGCCTGGAGGAATGTTGTCCATAGGGTCGCGATGGGTCGGACATGACTTCGCAGCTAACAACAACAACACACAGATAATTGGATAATTGGGGGGGGGAGAAGAAGGAGAACCAAAGCATCAGGTGGTGGTGCTTTCCTACTCATCAAAGTCTTGAGTTAATGATGGTGGATAGAACTTCCAGCAGCTCACTGAAAGATGGAAAGAAGGGAAGGGGTCCTATCAATGTTGCTCACCAGTGCTTTGGGGCTGGCTTACTTTTGAAGCCAGCCTTCCTCGGGAGCTGGGCATTCAAAGCAATTCAGGGATGGACATTGGAATATTCTTGCTATGCAGTTGATTAAGCAAGATCACCTGTTTTTTCCAGGCTTCCCTGAGCCAGACCACACACTGGAGGGACTAAGCTCAGCTCCCAGAAGTCAAAACAGCATTTGACTAGATCCAATTGACTCCCTTCTGTGGTGATTGATAGTAAATACTCAAAATTTCCCTTCCATGAATGATTTTGCCCTTGTGACTCCAATGCCATAGGGGAGGTGCAGATGTCCTGTTGCTGTTTTTTTTTCCTATTTGACCTTGCACAATGTACTAATTTGGAATAATGAATGGTATCTCTCCTACATTCTAGCAAATCATAAAATCACTGTTACCCATATGTAGTCAAATTTTGTTTTGCTTCTGTCAGGATGAAAGTTAGCCCTTTGAGGCAGACCAGATTAGGAACCGAGGTTATTGATGCTAATTCTATTTATCTTGCAAGTCTGAATGTACCTCCCTCTCCCTCCCCTCTTCCTAAAATCACATAAGTTTAACCAGCTTTGACCAATTGACCAAATCAATCAAACCAATTAAAAACTGATTTGAAAACCATGCACTTGAAGAAAGTGTCATACAATATATGCATATCAGAAGTACTTTCTCCTCTGAATTTGAGAAAACAGGACTGCTTTTCTCTCTTAGTGCCACCCACCCACAGTTCATTTCAAACAATTACAAACTCGTGTAAAAATCTACCACTACTTGATGTTTATTGATGGCTTTTTGACTGATTTTTAAGTCAAGCCAAATACCAAATATATGGTATTACAGAATACAACTTACAAATGCTGTATATATTAGATGAACAACTGAGTCCATCTAGTTTCCCGATAACCTGATTATCTCAAGCAGAAATTGACATAAGTGTAGGTGGCTGGTACAGTCCATGAAGATGTCATATGCATCATGAGATCGTTGTGCTAATGATATAAATTATGAATCTGTGTCACTTGCATCATGATGCAAATGACACATACTGCCTAATTAATGTCATTAATGCAATCATGTCCAGATAAATGGGGAGTTAGTTGCTGACCCCCACTGATTGTCATGGGCATATATGAATTCCTTGAAGAATCTAAGCAATTTGTTCCCATGGTTTTCTTATGCAGACAGTGAAATCCAGCTACCTTCAGGTTTATTATTAAGACTGACAGTCACAGAGAATTTCTTCTTATTTAATCAAAACATGAAAAGAACACTCCAGTATATAAGCCCAGATACTGACTAAATGATTAAAATTTGATTAGAAGAATGGAAGAGAAAAAAAATAGCCACTCAGAATCATTGAAAGTTGGGCAGTCATTATTAGGGTTCGTCACACAGTCAGCCAGATGTTCAGAGTGGATTTGGCATTTCCATCAACCATTATATTGCTCTTTGCACAGTCACCCAAATGTATGATTATTATAATATTAAGTTCATCACACAGTCAGCCAGATGTTCAGACAGGGTTTGGGCATTTTTGTCTACTTATCAAGTCTTTTTTAAGGACCTGGGATAGGCAGATCTGGATGTTTGATGGCGTTACAGACATCATCACAGGATGGAAGCTGTTCTGGGTAAAGCCGCCTTTTGCAATTGACTGATGGTGAATTTGTCAATGCCAATGGTATTCAAGTGGTGCTCCAGTTGTTTTGGGATTGGACCCCAGGCCCAGTGGTGGGATTCAAATATATGAACAACCAGTTCTCTATGTGGATGCCACTTTTGGAAGTCCATTCTGGGCCTGGGCAACAAAAAATTAGCTACCAGTTCTGCTGAAGTGGTGTGAACCAGCTGAATCCCACCACTGCCCAGCCCCCTATTACTATTGATTGGTCACATAGTCAGATGGTTAGATTGGATTTGGCATTTTTACTGAGTCCTTCCCAAGGGTCTGAGATAGATGGATGTGGATGCTTGATGGCATTAAAGATATCATTACAGAATGTAAGCTGTTAACAATAACAACAACAACAACAACAACAACAATAAACAGCATACATCAAAATGAAATGTTCCAAGTAAAGTTTCCTTTTTCAATTGACTGATGATTATTTTTATCAGTGCTGATGGTGTTAAAGTGGTGCTTCAGGTGTTTTAAGATTGATCTTCTCCGATTCTTTGCCTCATTATTTTGGATGGGGCAAGAAGAGAAAGAAAAGTTCACTTCTTACTTACTTGCTTGTATGGAGAACATGCTTTTATGAAAACATGGAATTTCTCTAAACTATGAATTAGTAACACTATGTGAGAACAGAATCTTTTATGGAAGCTATTCTTCAATTTGTTTTAGTTTTCATTTTATATGCTGTTTTCTTCCTTGGTACGTATTGATATTAACTTTAATTTTATAGCAGAATACTAAATAATGATAGAAAAGAAGTCACATATATAATTAGCTTTACTGATATTCTTTGGAGTGTGGGATTCCCTAATCTGCCCTATTCTGAGATCCTGAATAAAGGTCAAGGCCTTACCTTTCCTACATTTACACAATGTAGACTTAATTGGTCTATAATAAAGTTAGTCAGAAATAACCCATGTTTACAACCCAGTGTTAGAAAAACCTTAGGAGAAACAAACATAAAAAAATGTTTTGTCATTGCCTTTCAAATAATGCTTTTCAGTAAGATAAAGAAATCAAAGCAATAGCAATAGCACTTAGACTTATATACCACTTCACAAGGCTTTACAGCCCTCTCTGAGTGGTTTACAGAGTCAGTATATTGCCCCAACAATCTGGGTCCTCATTTTACCTTCTTCAGAAGAGTGGAAGGCTGGGTCAACCTCGGGCCAGTGAGGATCGAACCCCAAAGAGTAAGCTTCCAGTTTTAGATTATTAATGTAGCATTGTTAGCTAATGATTTGGCACTATGAGTCAGTTTTGGCACATCTGGATCAGTATGCCAGAAGCATAACCAAAGACCAATTTTATCCCATCCATACTGGTGTTGTTCTCTGAAAACTAGGACATCACATTTTTACACTACCTTAAAAGCCAAGCTATTTTTGCTCATCTACTGTACTCCAAACATGTACTGATAGTTGGCTTTGAACACATTGATTAAGCATAATATTCACAGGCACACATGAAAAATGAATAAGTATGAACATGAAGGCATAACTAATTTGTTCATTTCTTGATCATCTACAAGTTTTAAACACAAGGATATATAAAACTAATTCTAAGAATGGGAAATTGGAAGACATAGTAAGATTAGAGATTTGGCTGTTGATAGAAAATTATTTCTGTTGAATATATTCCAACAATATATATTCTGGCTTGGTTTCATAGAAGACAAAATGAAATCAGTTTTATTAGCTCATCAGATCTTACTCAATAAGAACATTAAGAATGTGTAAAGAAAATAAAATCAAAAAATCTTTAGGATAATTTGAAATCTAATAAATACAATGTGTTATCTCAAAAGTGGTTATGGTATACATTTTCTTTTAAATATACTTGAGCAAGTCTTGTAATTAACCCTACAGTAAGAATAATTCATACATGATACTAACACTGGCTATAAATGGCAGCATATTATTTCAAATCATTTAAAATTCTGTGGGTGGGGTTGTAATCCAATTGATACATATTACCACATCTGTGGATAATTCCCACTTTGGGGTTGATTATTTGACAGGGGGGATTTGGAAATACTAGTCTTCAGTAATTAACATTATTATAGCATTGTTTCTTGTTTCCCTAGGACTTATAAAATCCTGGAACAGAAGTTAGCTGAGTTTAAATTGTTGGTTGCTAGATTTAGAAAAGCAAAGCATTTTGGGGGAGATGAAATGGATACTGAAAAATTAACATAACAGGAATATAGCTTTATTCACACTGAACGTCATATACTAATTTTTTTTCACACTATATTTATGGGAAAGTACTTTTGAAGAAAATGTTAAATATAGATATTTTAGCATATCTTTTTAAAGTTTGTAAATGATGTATATATTTGCATACTCTGCAGATTATTTTGTGGTTGAGTGGGTGATGGGTTGGTGTATGAATGTTTTTATTTTCTTTGCTTTTTGTGTAATTCTCTCTCTATAGTTAACTGTAAATTTTAATAAAAATAAAGAAATACCATTTCCCCCATGTTTAGTTCACAAACATTTAGAAGAAGGACATCATTAGATTGATATTGTCCTTGGTTTGTTATAGAAGTTTAAATAGCAGACACAGAATATTTTTTCAAATGAAAATAATATACCAACTCTGAAATAGAATGAATTCAAAACTGAAAACAAAACCAACCTGCTTTCAACATTGTTGTTGTTAGTTGCAAAGTCATGTCCGAACCATCATGACCCTGTGGACAACGTTCCTCCAGGACTTCCTGTCCTCTACCATCTTCTGGAGTCCATTTAGGCTCATGCCTACTGCTTCAGTGACTCCATCCAGCCACCTCATTCTCTGTCGTGACTTTCTTCTATTGCCTTCAACCTTTCCCAGCATTAGGCTCTTCTCCAGTGAATCCTTCCTTCTCATTAGGTGGCCAAAGTATTTGAGTTTTAACTTCAGGATCTGGCCTTCAAAAGAGCAGTCAGGGTTGATCTCCTCTAGGACTGACTGGTTTGATCGCCTTGCAGTCCAAGGGACTCACAGGAGTCTTCTCCAGCACCATAGTTCGAAGGCCTCAATTCTTTGGTGTTCAGCCTTTCTTATGGTCCAACTTTCACAGCCATACATTGCAACTGGGAAGACCATAGCTGTTGTGGCCCTGACCCCCGAGCCTGTCCGAACCGAGGAAGAGGACTCTGAGGATGATGGGGAGGAACTGGCAAGGCTTTCCTCTCCGGGACCCTCCCCTCTGTCTCCATCAGAAGGCCGACAGGAGCAGCCTGTGATTAGCCAGGCTGGGAGTGAGCCAGAGCAGCTGCAGCAGATGGAGAGCAGCGGAGATGAATCATGGCTAGATCCCCAAGAACGGCGCAGAGCCAAGTGTGTACAGCAGCGTAGGAAGAGTAGGAGGGTCAGGGATTAGCTGAGTCACTGAGCCACACCCCACAAGGTACAAAAGGGGGTGTCGCTGCTCTCAGGACTTTGTGATGAACAATAATTTAATCAAATTCTGGTCACATCTTCGGAAGTCTGTTGGACTTATTACCAGTTTGAAACCCTGGCCTGAATTCTTGACAACGCTTCTGTACTTCTGTTTCTGGACTGTTTGTTTGGAGTCATTTTGAGTAATGGTTTGGAAGTTATCTCATTCCAGCGAACGCTTGAGGTAACGAGCATATTTTGGCTGACTGTTTGTATTTTGCTGCCAAGGTCTTATCAGAAGGCAATTACTAAAGCCTGAGGAATTAACCCTTGCTAGTCATGCCTGCTTGTCTGTCTGTTTGTACCCCGGGGAGGGGGAACAGAACAATAGCCTTGACTATATGTACTTTTGTTGGCAGGATGATGTCTCTGCTTTTTAGTGTGCTGTCTAGATTTGCCATGGCTTTCCTCCCAAGGAGCAAGCGTCTTTTAATTTTTTGGCTGCGGTCCCCATCTGCAGTGTTCTTGGAGCCCAGGAAAATAAAATGTGTCACTACCTCCATTTCTTCCCCATCTATTTGTCAGGAATTGAGAGGGCTGGATGCTATGATCTTGGTTTTCTTAATGTTCAGTTTCAACCCAACTTTTGCACTCTCCTTCTTCACTCATAAGAAGAGGGTCTTTAGTTCCTCTTCACTTTCTGCCATTAGAGTGGGATCATCTGCATATCTTAGGTTGTTGATATTTTTCCTGGCAATCTTAATTCCAACTTTTGATACATCTAGCCCTGCCTTTCTCATGATGTGCTCTGCATATAAGTTAAATAGGCAGGGCGAGCAGTATACAGCCTTGCAAGACTCCTTTCCCAATCTTGAACCAATCAGTGGTTCTGTGTCCAGTTCTCACTGTTGCTTTTTGACCCGCATATAGGTTTCTCAAGAGACAAATAAGATGGTCTGATATTCCCATCTCTTTAAGAACTTGCCACAGTTTGTTGTGATCCACACAATCAAAGGCTTTTGCATAATCAACGAAGCAGAAGTAGATATTTTTCTGGAACTCACTAGCTTTCTCCATGATCCAGCGTATGTCAGAAATTTGATCTCTAGTTCCTCTGCCTCTTCGAAATCCTGCCTGTACTTCTGGTAGTTCTCCATCCACATACTGCTGGAGTCTAGCTTGTAGGATTTTAAGCATAACTTTACTAGCATGTGAAATGAGTGCAATGGTGTGATAATTTGAACATTCTTTGGCACTGCCTTTCTTTGGAATTGGAATGTAAACTGATCTTTTCCAATCCTGTGGCCACTGTTGAGTTTTCCAAATTTGCTGGCAAATTGAGTGCAACACTTTTACTGCATCATCTTTTAAGATTTTGAATAGCTCAGCTGGAATACTGTCACCTGTACTAGCTTTGTTGTTGCTCAGCTTTTCTAAGGCCCACTTCACTTCATATTCTAGGATGTCTGGCTCGAGGTCAGTGACCACCTCATCGTGGTTATCAGGGACGTTAAGCTCATTCTTGTATAGTTCTTCTGTGTGATTTTGCCACCTCTTCTTAATCTCTTCTGCCTCTGTTAGGTCCCTGCCATTTTGGTCCTTTATCATGCCCATTTTTGCATGAAACGTTCCCTTCATTTCTCCAGTTTTCTTGAAGAGATCTCTGGTCCTCCCTATTATATTGTTTTCTTCTATTTCTTTGCACTGTTCATTTAAGAAGGCATTCTTATCTCTTCTAGCTATTCTCTGGAATTCTGCATTCAATTGGGTGTATCTTTCTTTTTCTCCCTTGCCTTTCACTTCCCTCCTTTCTATTTGCAAAGCTTCCTCAGACAGCCAATTTGCTTTCTTGCATTTCTTTTTCTTTGGGATGGTTTTAGTTGCTACCTCTTGTACAATGTTGTGAACCTCCATCCATAGTTCTTCAGGCACTCTGTCTATCAGATCTACTTACTTAAATCTATTTGTCACCTCTGTTGTATATTCATCAGGGATATGATTTAGTTCATATCTGAATGGCCTAGTGCTTTTCCCTACTTTCTTCAGTTTAAGCCTAAATTTTGCAATGAGAAGCTCATGGTCTGAGCCACAGTCAATTCCTGGTCTTGTTTTTACTGACTTTATAGAGCTTCTCCATCTTTGGCTGCAGAGCACATAGTCAATCTGATTTCTGTGTTGACCATCTGGTGATGTCCATGTGCAGAGTTGTCTCTTGGGTTGTTGAAAAAGAGTGTTTGCTATGACCATCATATTATCTTGACAAAATTCTGTCTGCCTGTGCCCTGCTTCATTTTGTACTCCAAGGCCAAACTTGCCTGTTATTCCGGTTATCTTTTGGCTTCCTACTTTAGCATTCCAATCCCCCATGATGATAAGGACATCATTTTTGGTGTTAGTTCTATAAGGTGCTGTAGGGCTTCATAGAACCGGTCAGTTTCAATTTCATCCTCTTCAGCACTGGTGGTTGGGGCAGACTTGGACTACTGTGATATTGAATGGTTTGCCTTGGATTTGAACTGAGATCATTCTGTCAGTTTGGGGATTGTATCCCAATATTGCTTTTCCTACTCTTTTATTGACTATGAAGGCAACTCCATTTCTTCTGAGGGATTCTTGCCCACAGTAGTATACCTGATGGTCATCTGAATTAAATTCACCCATTCCTGTCCATTTTAGTTTGCTGATTCCTGACATGTCGATGTTTAGTCTTGTCATCTTTTGTTTGATCATGTCCAGCTTTCCTTGATTCATGGATCTTACATTCCAGGTTCCTATGGAGAAAAAATCTTTACAGCATCGGACTTTCCATTCATCACCAGATACATCCACAGCTGAGCATCCTTTCGGCTTTAGCCCAGTCACTTCATTCTTTCTGGCGCTACTAGTATAACCCTCTGCTCTTCCCCAGCAGCATATTGGACGCCTTCCGACCTGAGGGGCTCATCTTCCAGTGTCATATCTTTTTGCTTTTTGGTACTGTCCATGGGGTTTTCATGGCAAACATACTGGAGTGGGTTGCCATTTCCTTCTTCAGTGGATCACGTTTTGTCAGAACTCTCTGCTATGACCTGTCCATCTTGGGTGGCCCTGCATGGCATAGCTCATAGTTTCATTGAATTACACAAGCCCCTTCGCCATGACAAGGCAGTAATCAATGAAGGGGCTTTCAACATTAAAATCTCTGCAAATAACTGTATACTGCAAATATCTGGGTCATTTATTTTTCTCATTAAGAAATTACTCTGATTGGAAAAAGTGAAACAAATTTGGAGATGATAAAAAAGGAAACCATATATAGGTTTGTCCAAGGTAGTAGAACCCTAATTTAAACTGGATTTTTAGACTTCCAAGCAATTTTCCATATGAATGATAATACTTTTATCTTGGAAGTTTTTGATTAAAAGTAAAAAGAAAAGGATGGAAAAATTGAAGATTTACTTTTGCAAAAACATATGCTTTTGCTTTTGCAAGTTATTTTTTTAAAATAACTCTGTTGTTATGTGAGCTGCACTGGTTGCTGGTTTGTTTATGGGTCTAATTCAAGATATTGGTCATTACCTTTAAAGTCCTTAATGGCACACATTCAGGGTATCTGAGGAGCCATCTCATCCCAAAGATATTGGCCTGCCCCACTCACTCCAGTGGAAGAGGCCTACATCCGATCCTATGTGCCAAATAATTTTGACTGGTGGGCAGTGGTGGGATTCAGCTGGTTCGCACCACTTCAGCAGAACCTGTAGCTAATTTTTTGTTACCCAGGCCCAGAATGCACTTCTGGAAGTGGCATCCACACAGAGAACTGTTTGTTCACATATTTGAATCCCACCACTGCAGGTGGGGTCCAGGAGAAGAGTCTTTTGATGGCCTCTGTCCTTTGGGATATTCTACAGTTCAAGATGAGATTGGCCCCCAACCCCCTGACCTTTCAGAAGAACTTTAAAATATGACTCTGCTGGCTGGCCTGGGGCTGCAATAGGGGCCCTCTATGCTGGGGTGGCTGATGGAATAGAGAGAAGATTCCTTAACCCATGCTGCCTAACCTCTTCATTTTTAGTTTCTTATTTAATCTTAATTTTAATCATTTTGTGTTATTTTTTTAACCTTTTTATCATTTTGTAAGCTGCCTGGAGTCACTGTAACAGTGAGATATGTAGTATGTAAATTTAATTAATAAATAAAAATAGTAAAATATTTTTTGGTCATAAAGGAGTTGACAGTTCCCAGAAATTGAACCTACTCCTATTATGGAGAGCAATAGTATGTTGTTTGCTGTAAGTTCCTTTTTATTCTAGGTCAGACCTGAGTCCAAGATGATGTTAATGAACAGTCAGTTCATCCTTGTATTACTGTCTCCTCCTAAATGAGCAACACAAGCAGTATCAAACCTGTCAATCACCCGGGAAGCTGGGAAGAGATGAACAAGTTCTTCTATTAGAAACAGTTTTGTAATACCCATTACCACTAGATTAAATGGCTTTTTCTAGACAGGGCCTAAACAACTGTTTAAGACACCTAACATTTTTCTCCCTTGTAAGAACTAAACTTGGTCAAAAATAGCCCATTTGGGATTCCACTGAAACTTGTATTTCCTGAAGGATATTGGGAAATGAGCAATATGGTGAAAAGACAAGACAGCTTTCCAATGAAGAATATACAGACAGTATTTCTGGCTACAAGTGGAACCTTGTCTGTTGAGGAAAAATCTCCAGTAAATTCACTTGGACCTCTTTGTAGGTTAATGGGTGTAGATTTCAGAGTTAACATTTTTAGAAGAAAATGCATTCCTCCGGTTCTTCTATCCCTGCCAGAACAACAGCTAAGCAAATAGAAGAGGATTGGCACAGGCTCTTGCCCCTCATATTATGAAATATGTCATTACAAAAATCTCACATAGATCCCCTGTCATAGTCTAAGAAATATTGATGGAAAATAAAGATGGTTGTATCAATGTCATATACATTTGTTCTTATGTCCATTCTATACTCTTTCCCTGCTGAATAGCTTCATTGACAGTCGATTTGGTATAAAAGTTATGGCATCAGGCTAGAAAATGGGAGATCATGAGTTCTAGTTCTGCCTTATCCACATAGCCAGATGGATTATCTTGGTCCAGTCACACTCTCTCACTCTAGAAAAGAGATAATGGCAAATCTGAAAAACCTTGCCAAGAAAACTGCAGGGACTTGTCCAGGCAGTCTCTGAGAATCAGAGAATCAACTGAATAGAATAAACATAACTCTTGTTAGATTTATATCCTGCTTTTATCTTGTACAACCCAACGAGATGTATATGGTATTTCCTTGTGCCTTGTATTTTCCTCGTAACAATAATCTTGGTATGCTTTTGCAAACTGAGAACAGGATAAAAAAATTCAGTGAAGAAGAATTCTCCAATAATAGTTATTATTTTTAGAATTAAGGTTATGTTACCTACGTAGGACTTTGTGCTTTTTATAGATTATTACAATCCTTCTGACAATTGCTGTCAGTTCCTTTAAGCATCTTTTTCAGATGAAAAGCCGGGCACATATCAAATATATAATATTAATAATAAAGCTAATGTTTGCTCTGGGAGATGCCAATCAAACTATGTGAAAAACAGTCCAAACAAAATTCTAAGGCACTCTTTTATCAGTTAATATTACTAAATAAAAAGCGCATATCAGTAGGATTTCTTCCATTGATCAAAGTTGCTCCAATATTTTATAAACATTCCCTTAGATCTTTTTGTTTACTGTGTTATCGGAGCAAGACCAAACAATTAGTGGCCTTGGATAAACTAATGTTTATGTTTGATAAAGCAGGACCAATCAATTCTCTTCAAAAGATGCTGCTATTTTTGCTAAGAATGATGGAATAAATAAAATCTGTTCTATTTCACTGTGCCCTTGAGGCCTGACTTTGTAATGGTTTCTTCTCCCTTTCTTTTTTTTTTTGGGGGGGGGGGTAAAGTTTAAAATTTGAAGGCAAAAAATGGTGGAGCAGCACTGTTCACACAATTAAGTTGAACTTACTTTATTGTATGAGGCAGCAGAGATGGGGTCATTTCTATTAATCTTCTAAATGAACAAATGGACACCAGAGTGACAGGCCATTTGACCAGATTCTTACAATGCCCCCTGGATCAAGCACAAACACAAGATGAGCAGCATATAAATTTAATAAATAATAAAATCATCATCACCATCACCATCAGAGAGAGTCTCCAGAAGGAAAACAACAACAAATGAACATGAACAAGAGAGGCAATACTTGGCTTAGCAATAGCACTTGTGAGAAAAATCTGGGGGTCATGGTAGACCCCAGAATAAGCGAAGCAGCAATTTGCCACAGCTGGCAAAGCAACTAGAGCAATTTGGGATTGCATCAACAAAGGCGGAACATCAAAATCATGGGAAGTGATAGCATGCTTATGCTGCACTGGTCAGCCCGTACCCAGAATATTGTGTCCAGTTCTGGTTGCCACAATACAAAAAGGATGCTGAAGATCTGAAAATGATGCAGAGAAGAGCCAGAAAGATGGCGAAGTGGCTAAATCCTACAAAGAGGAGATAAAGGCACTTGGTACGTTTAGCCCAAAGAAGGGAGGGCTAAAGGAAGACGGTCTTCTAATACATGAAGAGATGTCAAGGGGAGAAGGTGTAGATTTATTCTCCACAGAACGTGAAGGTAAAATAAGAACCAATGGGTAGAAGCTTTACAATGAGAGATCTAATCTTGAAATAAGGAGGAATCTCCTGACTCTGAGAGCTATTAAGAAGTGGACCAGCATGTCTCCTGAACTCATTGATGCTCTATCCCTTAATGGTTCAAGGTAAAATTGGGCAGATGGTCTGGAGATTCCTGTGCTAGGCAGGGGGCTGAAGTAGAAGAACTCCGAGTCCCTTCCAATCTATGATTTTATATCATTCTATGAATGCCTCACAGAGGGCCTTTCCCACTCGCACATAAATGCATGCATACACACACACACACACACACACACACACACACAGAGAGAGAGAGAGACATATCTTTGCATCATTTTTTTTGCTGTATCCTCATGATATTTTCATCATCTTGTCCCCAGTTTACGCTCTTTGTTGCATTGGTTTTAAAGTAGTATAGGTAGTCTGAAACTTACAACCACTAGTTTTATGACCATTCAGAGTTTATTTATTTATTTATTTATTTAAATTTATATACCGCCCTATTCCCGTAGGACTCAGGGCGGTTTTCAGGGAAAATTAAAAGTTAAAATACATCACATACAATTAAAAACGATTAAAACGAAGATTAAATTAATCCCTGAACTTAACTAAAACCCCATTAATTAAATAATTAAAACCCCTCAGTCTGGGCCAGACAAGGGCCTCGGAACAGGTGCCGCATGACTCGTAAAACACTTTCAGCTATTGTAAATTGTCGCATTCCTGATGGTCCCAGGATTGCATCTTGGACACTTGTTTGCCTTTATGACCTGTTTCAGCATACTGCAGTCACATGATGATGATTTGTAACATTTTTGTGGGTATTTAAGAAAAACTGTTATTCAGAAGAAGGAGTTCACTTAACGACTGTGCAGTGGTTCACTTAGGAGCCTTGGTGGAGCAGTGGGCTAATGCCTCCTTAAGTAACACCAGCTGCCTGCAATTATTGCAGGTTCACATCCCACCAGGCTCAAGGTTGACTCAGCCTTCCATCCTTCCGAGGTAGCTAAAATGAGGACCCAGATTGTTGGGGGCAATTAAGCTGACTTTGTAATAATGCCGCTTGGGGTGTGTGTGAAAGCCCTAACAAGCAGGCATATACATAGAATGAAGGCTACTGCTAAGCACATTGGTTTGTGCTTAAATTGTAAGCCGCCCTGAGTCTTCGGAGAAGGGCGGGATATAAATGGGATTAAAATAAAATAAATAAATAAAAATAAATAACTGTCACAAAAGTGTCAATAAAACAGGTGAAGTGACATGAGTGCCTTGGCTTACTACTGCAATGCCTTATGTCCGAATTTCTGGTCCCACTTGTGGACATAAGTCGAGAACTACCTGTATTTTTTTCTTTATTCTGAAACCATCCTAGAACACCCTCAAAATGTGTAGAATCGTGCAGGTCACACATTCCTTGAATGGAAGTGAACTGATTGCAGTATCTGGCAACATAGACAACAGTGACAGGGAAGGGGTTAGCAACAAGGAATAGTCAATTTTATGTTGGTATAGTATTCTCCTAACTTATCTGCTAGGGAAAGGCCCCAAACTCTACTTCTATCAATAGTGTTTTTTAAAAGTTTATATGTCCTCCAATTTTCAAATTTAGTGTTTTTTTTCTAAATTTCATGTTCCAGTATCCAGTAAGTTTAGATTGGAATGCTTGCTGCTTTTTTTCACTGGAACTTCGGTGATTTCTTTTTTATTTTATTCTTTTAAGGATATCATTTTTGTTTGTTGGATTAATAGTGTATTATATATCACATAAAATAAGTACCCCTGGCATATTTGTTAGTTTCATTTAGAAGCATGCCAATTTTTTATGTTACCCAAAACAATAAGGATTTATTTCATTTGTGTACTATTTTTTTTTCTTTCCAGGGAACTTTGAATGGTGTACGAGAGTAAACCCAATAAGACAATTTAGATGGGGATAACTTTAAGAATAAGTCTTACAGAACTCAGTAGGATACATTTTAGAAGGAACATGCCTCAACTGGAATATGTCGCACAGCAGAATAGTATTATGTATACTGACCAAGTTATATTGATCCAGTTAATAGATATGTGCAGTGCTTTAGATCTAACAGCCCCCAAAACTGACCAAGGTCAGGTTTCTTTACTTTGCTTCAGGGCCTGTCTCTCTAATACAGTCTGTCTGGGAAAACATAGTATTTATATTGTTTTGATATATTATGAACCACTTGGAATTGTTTGGAGTTTGGTGGCATGAATGGAATGGAATGGAATGGAATGGAATGGAATGGAATAGAATAGAATAGAATAGAATAGAATAGAATAGAATAGAATAGAATAGAATAGAATAGAATAGAATAGAATAGAATAGAATAGAATCTACACTGTAAAGTTTTATACCACAGATAGTGAGGGTTTAACTGACTCATTACTCCACACAAAAATGTCTCACCACAGAGAAATCTAAATCTGAAGGGAAACATTCTACCATTGTTGTCACATTTGGGGAAAAAACGTAATTTAGCTGTGTGGTACCAAGAATCATTTAAATTGCATTCCTCCACCAGTCTGAAAATAGAGGCAGTTGTATGACCAGAAGAAAAGAAGGGAACCTATTGTCTGATTAAAATCAGACTAATTCTAGAAAGCTCTCTGAGAGCTGCCCATCAATTACCAAAAGGTTCCACCTTAGGCCCAGTCCTCTTCAATATCTTCATAAATGACTTAGATGAGGGAATAGAAGCGGAACTCATCAAATCTGCAAATGACAATAATAATAATAATAATAATAATAATAATAATAATAATAATAATAATAATAATAATAATAATAATAATAATAATAATAATAATAAAAAAAGTTGGAAAGGGACCTTGGAGGTCATTTAGTCGAACCCCTTGCTCAGGCAGGAAACCCTATACCATTTCAGGCAAATGGCTGTCCAGTCTCTTCTTAAAAACTTCCAGTGTTGGAGCATTCATCACTTCTGGAGGCAGGTTATTCCACTGGTTAATTGTTCTAACTGTCAGGAAGTTTCTCCTTAGTTCTAGGTTGCTTCTCTCCTTGAATAGTTGTCAGGAATAGCCAACACCCCAAAAGACAAGTTCAGGATCCAAAAGGTTCTTGACAGACTTGAACAATGGGCCCTATCTAACAACATGAAATTCAATGTGGAAAAGAGCAAGGTTTTACACCTAGAGAGGAAAACCAAAGGTACAAGTACAGATTAGGAGAAACCTGGCTCAAAAACAGTAACTGTGAGAGGGACCTTGGAGTCCTAGTGGATGATCATTTAAACATGAGCCAGCAGTATGCAGTAGCAGCCAAAATAGCTAATACAATCCTTGGTTGTGTAAACAGAGGCACAGAATCAAAATCACATGATGTATTACCACTTTATAAATCCTCAGTAAGACCATCCCTCGAATACTGCATCTGGTCACCGCATTACAAAAAATATGTTGAGACTTTGGAAAAAAAAGTGCAAAGAAGAGCAACTAAGATGATTAAAAGCCTGGAGACAAAAACATATGAAGAATGGTTGCAGGCATTGGGCATGGCTAGTCTAGACAAAAGAAGGACTAGGGGTGACATGATAGCAGTATTCCAGTATTTGAGGGGTTGCCACAAAGAAGAGGAGTCAACTTGTTTTCCAAAGCACCAACCTGGAAATAAAGAGAAACTTTCTAACAGAACAATTAACCAGTGGAACAGCTTGCCTTCAGAAGTTGTAGGTGCTGCATCACTGGTTTTTAAGAAAAGACTGGATAGCCACCTGCCTGAAATGGTATAGGGTCTCCTGCTTGAGCAGGGGGCTGGACTAGTAGACCTCCAAGGTCCCTTCCAGCTCTATTCTGATTCTGATCAGAATTCAGATGCTTGGCAAACTAATGAAATAAAAATTGCTAGGGTTTTGTTTGCACCTATGCGACCTCTTCTCCAGTTTGTTAATAACTTTCTTTTTAAAAAGCCATAACTAACATTTTCAAAACAAGCAGATATTTTTTTTCCAGTTCCAAAAGGCCAAAGGATATAAGACACAATACATGCAATTATGATTTTTTTTGTAAAAATAAAATATAGACACAGACCTAGCTTTAATATGTGATCATGAGATAATTAGAAAATAAAATACAGAGATGCAAAAAGCAAAAGATAAATAGAAACATTTGAGTTCAAGGAAATATGCTTCACATGGAGTAAAAAATCAACTTGCAGCTGAGGCACAAGGATTACTTTCATTTATCTTTAGGGCTCAAAGCTCACTCAGAATTTTGGGTGAGAGGCCTTGAATTTAATTGTAAGTCAGGATATCAAAACTTTAAGAAGTTTAACCTGTTTCATTATAAAGTAAATTCAATGCAAAGATTGTGAACCTCAGTGTTCTCAATTATAAATGATTTTTAAAACCACTGAAACTTTCTTGCTAAATATTCAATTGGCTTGAAAATTAGAGTGATCAATGAAGTCTGGCAATAATTTATTTCTAAGATTTCATTTTTGCTTTTCTGATTGTAGAAAGCATATTGTCACAATAAACATCTCATAAAACCAGTTTAGCACTTAATTTAGCTTTGACTAAAAGGGCAGGTTGTGAAAAGGATGGTGAAATCAGAAATAAGGAGATTTACACAATTCCTGAAGAAAGACAATCCATAGTTTAAAAACAACAATGAAAGTCCTCATCTGTGAGCCTGAGAAAATGACTTCATAAAATGAGGATATCTTTAAGAGGCTCACTCCAGCTCACTGTAACATCAGTATTAATGCTTATATCAAGAGAAGCAATACTTCAGAAAGTCAGGCCCCGAATCTTAGGTTAAAATTAACACCTTAAATTAAATCTGGAAAGTGATTAGCAATTAATTATCACTGTGATTCCCATCAGATTTTATTCACTTTTTTATTGGATGAATAAATTTATACTTCATAAATGTTCTGATTAACCTCTAGGAACCAGACTAGAAAAAGTAATATTCAGCACCATTTCAAACAAATTAGAACAGGGGTGTCAAACTCAATTTCATTGAGGGCCGCATCAGCATTGCGGTTGCCCTCAGGGGGCCGGGTTGGTATGGCCAGGGTGGGCGTGGCCTACTGGGTGGGCGTGGCTAGAGTGCATATGGCCTACTGGGTGGGCGTGGCCAGCTCTACATGGTTCACATCAAGGGTGCCTATGGGGGCCTGGGCAGGAGTGGGACAGATCTGGGGGTCTCTGGCAGAAGGAGGGTCTCTGGGCCAGGGCCAAGGCAGTGGGGGCTGTTCCCTCACTGTTTCCAGGATGGCTTCGCGGGCCGCATGAAACCACTTTGCGGGCTGCATCCGGCCCCCGGGCCTTGTGTTTGACATGTCTGAATTAGAACAATAAAATTAATAAATATTTGGATGTCATACGTATGCAAAACTATACAGCAACTATTTAAGTAAAACAGTTTAAAATTTTACCCCAATACAATACTTAATCAGGATTTTTTTAAATATTGAGAATAACATATACTTCTTAGCAAACACAGTCTTTTGCTGATATATTCTACATCAGGAGTCCTCAACCTTGGCAACTTTAAAACTTGTGGACTTCAACTCCCAGAATTCCTCAGCAAGCTTTGAGGACCCCTGTTCTATATTGTGGAAAATAAGCCCCTATTGTTTTTTAAAGCACTTGTACAAGGAATCAAGATATAGAACAAGGAAAAAAACCTATAAAAATTAGTAAAATGTTAATAAGGCACATGCCCTTTTTTTTACTTTATACATACCTACGCTGAGTTTTGAAAAGTTGTACGTTTTCAGATTGGCCCAATGTATACTTATGCAATGAAAAGAACAGTGAGATTGCCAAGAGCACTGAATTCTTCCTCCCCAAACACATTAAGCATTTACAATGAAGGGTGTTCACATCGATCAAATCTTGTTCCCTGTGAATTTTCTGCATTGTCTGCATGTATTTGCTCACATTAAAAAACCAACTTTAAAAAAAACCAACAACAAAAGCTTTAAAATCTACAACATTTGTCATAAATGTAAATACACATACATAATGCGCTATTCCTTTTTGGCCTAAGGAACATTTATAAATCACAGGAAAAAAGGGGAAGAAGTAGAAAGTAAAACACATGAAAAACAGGAATTAAAAGCAGTCAGTGTTGGTGGAGGGTGGAGGTTGAGCCCTTGCCCGCCCCCCCCACCCTTTTCTGTGAGACTTATTGCTCTCCCCACTCCTACTTAACATATCTATGAAGCTGCTGGCTGATATTATTAGATGTATCATTGTTATGCTGATTCTACTCAGTTGTATATCTCGGGGCCCAACAAGTAATGCTGTGAAGGTTCTGTGGCTGTGGGGATTGGAATGGGGAAGAATAGGCATCGGTTCAATCCTAGGAATGTGGTATGACTTTGGATTTTAGGGCCTCCTGGGTCAGGTGATCAAATATCTTTATTTCTAGATGGGGGCTACACTATACCATGCAGAATTTGTATAGAGTAGATTCACAGCTCTTGTTCGAGGTGTGACAGTTGTGGCCAAGGAGACTTTTGCCCAGCTTCATTTTATGTGTCAACTGTGCCCTTTTTTACATTAGGAGGTGCTCTGTATGGTCACTTGTGTTTTGGTCAGCTGATGTCAGCTGAGATCTAACTGAGAAACCTGTTAGAACCTTGTAATTTTAATACTACTTTTATTAGAATAGCAATAAATAATAGACTCTTGCAAGTCCCCTTGCCTATTCTCAAATAAAAGGACTACATTTCAGGTTTACATATGTGTGCGACAGCACTTCTCATACGTGTTTTTTTGCAGATTATTATTTCTTTTCTTATTTTGAGCCATGCATTGGGCCCTCTTATGGAAAGATTAATTAAAATGCATAATTAAAATGTATAACTCAGATAACATTCTAAGTAGCAAAGAAGGAATCTTCCATAGTTACTGTACTGCTTTCTATGCTAAGTTCTACACTGTTTGGGGCATATAGTGTATTTGCATTTCCACTGTCTTTCCCATTTTAAATCTTACAGATATTATCAGGTGCAAAACTAATATTAGCCAGATGTGCAGATAGTATGCCCCAATATAAATGCCTGCCTAAGGTCTATGGAGATTGTCAGTGATCCAAGTCACGATTGCCCCAAAGGTGCTTTTTCAAGAGGCAACTGGATTTTCTTGTTTTTCTTTGAAGAGGTTTTGCTTCTCATCCAAGAAGCTTCTTAATGAGAAACAAAATGTCTTCAAAGAAAAACAAGAAAGTCCAGCTGCCTCTTTAAAAAAGCACCTTTGTGACTGCCTGCCTAACGGTTTTTTCTCCTTCACAATAATCAATTCCAATCACTCACCTGATGGAAAGGATGTTTTTTTATTACAGAAAATATAATATTTAAAGAATTAAGAAATATGTTTCCAAACAACATGGAGTGGAAGGGAAATTATTGTGAATAGAAACTGGACAAATAGGCAAGTAAAATCTAGAAAGTTAAATGCACAAATTGTACAATTCTTCAGTAATAGGTAATAGAATCTTTCCCCATTCAGCTACACCATTTTCTTGATACTTTTTTTAAAAAAAATAATAATAATAAAACACAAAACATTGATCACTGACACCCATTTTCTTTTATCTTCCAAAAGATAGAAAACCTATCAGGTTGGTGTTATTATGGTTAAAATATGATTGGGAAGAAAAATTGATTCCTGCCCTTTGCTTTTTATTGTAATTTACAGTTTGAAACATTTCATTACCTTCCCAGAGAAGCAATTCTTTACTATTATTTCTGCTTCTATTTTATGCCACAAATCACTACAGTCTATACATAAGAGATGGCCAATAAGCTTTTGTGAGTGTATTCATTTGTGTGGACATATATGGATTTTTCAAGAGATGAAAAATTATCCAGTAATTTTCTTGCTGTACACTTGGTGTGTGCTGTTCATTTAACATTCTATATTAAAAATTATAAGACTGTGTATTAGAAAATATGTTATTAATAATCCATATTTAGAAGTTTTCTATGAGAAATCTAATATAAATGAACAGAAAGCATTAAAACATTTGTGGAAAAAAATCAATTGGATTAGAAAATTATTTCCAATTTGGAGGAGGAAATAAAATAGGCCAAAGTACACCAGTTGCAGCGAAGTCTCCCTTTCCTTTTTTAAAAAAAGTAATGTATATTTTTGACTTCTTTCTAAATGTCAATTTTGTGGCTGGATTATGGAGTGCTGTAATCTGATCCTGAAACATCCGACAGCGCATAGAAGAATTTCTGAAGTGTTTCTATTGGAAAATATGGCATCTTATGTTCCTCCATTGAAGTCTTTTCACAAATAGGTCATGAAGCCATAAATATATTTATATTTCTAGTTTGTCTAATTCACTTATCACAGATATAGTGTTATCATCTAGGTACCTCAGATGTTTTAATGTGCTAGGGCAGGGATCCCCAACCCCCGCTCCGTGGACCAGTACCGGGCCTCAGCATGCCAGCAACTGCTCTACACAAACAAGCAAAGCCCCATCTCTGGGATGCAGGCAGCACACAAAACCACGCTCTCTCCAGTCCATGGAAACACCTTTCTCCACAGAACGGTCTCTGGTGCCCAGAAGGTTGGGGACCTCTGTGCCCTTAGGGCACTAGAGGGAAGAAAATGGTGAAAAGAAATTGTATGAGTAAGAGTCATTTGTTCTGGATTTTATTGGATTATATCCCTCTATTTTTTCAGGAGCTCAAGGCAACATATATAGTGTTCCTTTCTTAAACTACAAACTTGTGAGGTAGATTAGGCTGAAAGAGAGTGAGTGACTGACCCAAAGTCATTTACTGAAATTCCATGGCTAAGGAGAGATCAAACGTTGGGTCTTTTTTCTCCCACTTCAACAATGTAACCACTATGGCACATTTTGTAGCAGATGCTATTGGATGTGACTCGCTTCCTATGCTCAGATAGCAGAGTGGACCCATTGTGAAAACTTACATTAGGAGCCTTGGGAAGACCATAGCCTTGACTATACGCACTTTTGTTGACAGGGTGATGTCTCTGCTTTTTAGTGTGCTGTCTAGATTTACCATGGCTTTCCTCCCAAGGAGCAAGTGTCTTTTAATTTCTTGGCTACAGTCCCCATCTGCAGTGATCTTGGAGCCCAGGAAAATAAAATCTGTCACTACCTCCATTTCTTCCCCATCTATTTGCCAGGAATTAAGAGGGCCGGATGCCATGATCTTGGTTTTCTTAATGTTAAGTTTCAACCCAACTTTTGCACTCTCCTTCTTTACCTGCAACACGAGGCTCTTTAGTTCTTCTTCACTTTCTGCCATTAGAGTGGTATCATCTGCATATCTTAGGTTGTTGATATTTCTTCCAGCAATCTTAATTCCAACTTTTGAACCAATCAGTGGTTCCGTGTCCAGTTCTCACTGTCTTTAAGAACTTGCCACAGTTTGAGTTTTCCAAATTTGCTGGCAAATTGAGTAATCCATGAAGGGGCTGTCCACCCTAGACAAGTTCAAATCACCAGGACCAGATGGAGTACACCCCAAGGTTCTGAAGGAACTGGCAGATGTGATCTCAGAACTATTGAACTACAGGTGAAACTCAAAAAGTTAGAATATTGTGCAAAAGTTCATTTATTTCAATAATGCAACTTAAAAGGGGAAACTAATATATGAGATAGACTCATTACATGCAAAGCAAGATAGTTGAAGCCATGATTTGTCATAATTGTGATGATTATGGCTTACAGCTCATAAAAACCCCAAATCCACAATCTCAGAAAATTAGAATATTACATGCAATCAATAAAACAAGGAGTGTACATAGAACAATATCGGACCTCTGAAAAGTATAAGCATGCATATGTACTCAGTACTTGGTCTGGGCCCCTTTTGCAGCAATTACTGCCTCAATGCGGCGTGGCATGGAAGCTATCAGCCTGTGGCACTGCTGAGGTGTTATGGAAGACCAGGATGCTTCAATAGCGGCCTTCAGCATTGTTCGGTCTCATGTCTCTCATCTTTCTCTTGGCAATGCCCCATAAATTCTCTATGGGGTTCAGGTCAGGCGAGTTTGCTGGCCAATCAAGCACAGTAATCCCATGGTCATTGAACCAGGTTTTGGTGCTTTTGGCAGTGTGGGCAGGTGCCAAGTCCTGCTGGAAAATGAAGTCAGCATCCCCATAAAGCTCATCTGCAGAAAAAAGCATGAAGTGCTCCAAAATCTCCTGGTAGACGGCTGCGTTGACCCTGGACTTAATGAAGCACAGTGAACCAACACCAGCAGATGACATGGCTCCCCAAATCAACACAGACTGTGCAAACTTCACACTGGACTTCAAGCAACTTGCAGTGTGTGCCTTTCCATTCTTCCTCCAGACTCTGGGTCCTTGGTTTCCAAATGAGATGCAAAAGTTGCTCTCATCAGAAAAGAGGACTTTGGACCACTGAGCAACAGACCAGGTCTGTTTTTCTTTAGCCCAGGTAAGACGCTTCTGACGTTGTTTGTTGTTCAGGAGCGGCTTGACAAGAGGAATACGACATTTGAAGCCCATGTCCAGGATCCGTCTGTGTGTGGTGGCTCTTGATGCACTGACTCCAGCCTCACTCCACTCCTTGTGAAAGTCCCCAACACTTTTAAATGGCCTTTTCCTGACAATCCTCTCCAGGCTGCGGTCATCCCTGCTGTTTGTGCACCTTTTTCTTCCACACTTTTCCCTTCCACATAACTTTCTATTAATGTGCTTTGATACAGCATTTTGGGAACATCCAACTTCTTTTGCAATTACCTTTTGAGGCTTTCCCTCCTTATGGAGGGTGTCAATGATGGTTTTCTGCACAACTGTCAGGTCAGCAGTCTTCCCCATGATTGTGATTCGTACTGAACCAGACTGAGAGACCATTTAAAGGCTCAGGAACCCTTTCCAGGTGTTATGGCTTAATTAGCTGATTAGAGTGGGACACTTTGAGTTTAGAATATTGCACCTTTTCACAATATGCTAATTTTCTGAGATTGTGGATTTGGGGTTTTCATGAGCTGTAAGCCATAATCATCACACTTATGACAAATCATGGCTTGAACTATCTTGCTTTGCATGTAATGCGTCTATCTCATATATTAGTTTCCCCTTTTAAGTTGCATTACTGAAATAAATGAACTTTTGCACGATATTCTAATTTTTTGAGTTTCACCTGTGTATCTTTCAAAGATCCTGGAGCACTGGGGAACTACCAGAGGACTGGAAAAGAACTGATGTAGTTCACATCTTCAAAAAGGGGAAAAATGGATCCAGGAAACTACAGAACTATCAGCTTCATCTCAATAGCTGAGAAGATTCTGGAAAAGATAATCAAGCAACGAATCAGCGAACACCTAGAGGCAAACAAAGTCATTACAAAAGCCAACTTGGGTTTGTCAAAAACAGATCATGTGAGACAAATCTTATTGCATTCTTTGACCAAGTGACAAAATTAGTGGAACAGAGGAATACCGTGGATATAATTTACTTGGACTTCAGTAAGGCATTTGATAAAGTAGACCACAACCTACTACGCAATAAGATAGAAAAATGTGAGTTAGACAACATCACCACCAGATGGATTCATAGCTGGCTGACCAGCCATAGTCAGTGTGTGGTCCTCTATGGAACTGCATCTACATGGAGGAAAGAGTGTAGTGGGGAGCCCCAGGGCTCTGTTCTGGGCCCAGTGCTCTTCAACATCTTCATCAATGATTTGGATGAGGGGATACATGGGGAACTCATCAACTTTGCAGATGATACCAAGCTGGCAGGAATAGCCAGCACTCCAGAAGATAGGCTTAAGATAGAGAAGGATCTTGACAGAATTGAACATTGGGTGCTATCTAACAAAATTAAATTCAGTGGTGAAAAAAGTAAGGTTCTACATTTAGGCAAGAAAAACCAAATGCACAGGTATAGTACCACAGGTGGTACCTTGCTCAATAGTAGTAAGTATGAGAGGGATCTCGGAGTCCTAGTGGACAATCACTTAAATATGAACCAGCATACGATTAGGGACTGGAGGCTAAAATATATAAGGAACGGTTGCTGGAATTGGGTATGTGTAGTTTAATGAAGCAGGGGACGTGGTGGCTCAGTGGGTTAGGATGCTGAGCTTGTCGATCAGAAGGTCGGCAGTTTGGCAGGTCGAATCCCGAGTGCCATGTAACAGAGTGAGCGCCTGTTACTCGTCCCAGCTTCTGCCAACCTAGCAGTTTGAAAGCACGTAAAAATGCAAGCAATATTCTTATCTATCACTAGAAGAAGTGAACTATTGCAGGGGACAAGTGAACATACTTTTTCTCGGTCTAGGGGATGTTCTTTGCCGAGCCACATATTCTTTCATTGTAATTATGTTTGAAGAGCTTTTAGGATGTCTGATGTCCCAGGCCTTTATATTGTTGCAACCTAAGTAGAGACCCTTATGTTTATTCAGATCAGGAACTGACAATCAGACACCCAGGGGCAACTTGAAGCTTTGGAGTGGGCCTTTTGGCAATCCTCCTCATTTAGTGCTGAAAGTGAGGCAAACCCAGTGGTGGGATTCAAATATGTGAGCAACCAGTTCTCTGTGTGGATTCTGCTTCCAGAAGTCCATTCTGGGCATGGGCAACAAAAAATTAGCTACCAGTTCTGCCGAAGTGGTGCGAACTGGCTGAATCCCATCACTGGGCAAACGCCAGGAAAAGAGTCCCCCTGCTGTCTCCCTCCCTCCCCTCTCTTGCATGCTTAAGACAAAAATGGACAAATGAAAAATACACAGGAGGCTCTATGAATTTAATAAGCACAGATGACTTGTATACGTATGAAGCTAACTTCCGGAATAATTTGCTAATTGTTTTGCTTATGGAAGGTATGTCTTGTCTTCAAATGCCTCTCTTCATGATAAAAGAGTGCGTATTTGTACCATATTTATGCCTGCATCTAAATGTAGAGGATTATGAACAGTTATCTACAAAAATATGCAAAGGTTAAAAAAAGATATAGCAGAATGTACAGTAATATACTAAATTGGCCAGAAGTAAATACAATATTTATTGTAATTATTCTTTTAATAAATGTACTGTATGTCTGTCCTGCCTGCTTTGCTCTGTCACGCTTTTTCTCAACGTAGCCCTTAGTTTGTCATAGAAATATGAATATGGTCTTCAGATTCCTCAAATTCAGGAAAAAAGATGTGCAACCTGGAACTCTAGAAATATATCTCAGCACCCTCTAGAAGAGGGGTGTCAAACTTGGCACGTCATGTGTTGTGTTGCGACATATCACGACTTTTTCCCCCTTGCTGGAGCTGGGATGGGTGCGGCTCCTGCGCGACGCATCTGGCCCATGGGCCAGCAGCTTGACACCCCTGCTCCAGAAAAAGTTGGGTGAAGCCCCGAAAGCCTTTCAAAAATGTTCATAAAATGCAACTTTTAAATTAGGCTGAACAGGAACTGCTTAATATCTAAGGAGGATTCATATCAATTGCATTTCATTAATTTTAGTCTTTATCCTACTTTTTCCTACTGCTTCGTTTGGTCCTACATCTTTGAGGGACTGTTGCCAGAAAGAAATTCTCTGCTGTCCAGGCCAGTTTACGATGCCATTTAAAACCTAGAACAACTGTAAAATGTTGAAACAACAAAAACAAACTTAAGAATCCATAAAACAAATGGAAGGGCTTACAACTCACAAGGGAACAGGGAATCCATATAATACCATTTATTTCTATTCTTCCCTAATTATGAGTGCATAATTAGCTGATGCTTCACTTGAAGCTCATTGGCCTGGTTTGCATGAAAGGTCACACACTGAAACAAAAATACTTAAATCAACTCCAGGAATCAATAACTATCTGATAGTGGTTCTTTGTCAAATGCTGGGCGCATACAATGATTGTATTTATAGCAATAGGATATAAGCTACTGTACATCAATATAAATAAAGAGAGACATTGTGGTAAGTGGTTAAGGTACTAGACCACAATGGAATGCCTCAGCTTCAAGTCCATCTTTATCCACAAAAGCTGATTGGGTGATTTTGAATCGGTCACCTCTCTCAGCTCACTCTACCTGAGAGTAGACATTAGGTTGTTGTTGTGGAGATAAAAAGACCCCCCCACACACACATACTTAAAAAAACACACAACAACCCTGACATAGGATCCAAATCTGCTTTGGAGTGAAGCCTGAAGCTTACTGAGCTACGAATTCCAGAAGCTCCAGGCAGTCTGGTACATGGTGAAATACTGGAAATTATAGTTCAGTATTCCCTGGAGTAGCACAGAATTTGACAGAGGAGAATATTTGTAGCTCAGGGTTGAATTGTGGGGTCTCTGTTGCTCTCTGAACTTGGTTTTTTTCTTGCAGACCTTTAATCAGTGCACTGATAATGTATCCTAGTTTGAGCATGAAACATCTGTAAGAAAACCAAGCTTCAGAAAGCATCTGAAGGACCCCAAAAAACTTGACACCTGGGTGTGCCTGAAAGCACTGAACTTTCATTGCTATCCATGATCCGGGATGACTCTAGGCTGAGACCAAGTAGGCACCACTCTAGGGGCATCAATTTTTAAGGGGTGCCAAAATGGAAAAAGGCTTCCAAAAAGGCAGTAAAAAAAACAAAAATTAGTAAAAGCAAGCACCCGCTAGTGGATTAAATAAAATTTTGCAGAATTGTTGTCCTATGACAACAACTTGTGCTGATGTAATTAAAATTACTTACGTGAATTGAGGGGAAATGTCCGCCTTCCCCCCAAAAAGGGGGGGAGAAACAAAAAAGTTGGGCTGAAAATGTTATGTGTAAAGCTCAAAAACCTGAAGGAAAAGAGAAACAAGAGGGCCCCTTTTGAAAGTTTTAACAAAATTAGAAGACGAGCCAAACCATAAGGGGATGGTGGTGGTGCTAGAATATTATCTTGTGTAGGACGGCAAAATATGGTCCATGATTTCACATCCAAGCATATATTCCAGTGTTTATCAACCTCAGCTGTTTCAGGGTGATTGGACTACAACTCCCAGATGAAAAGTCTGGGAAATGAAGTCCACTCATTTTAAAATGGCTGAAAAACACTGGTCTATTCCTTATAGTTTGGAATGGTTATTCTCCATTAAACAGCTGCTAGAGCTATAAAGCCTAATGGTGTTTGATGGGCTTTTTAAAAAACAAAACAAAAACAAAACAAAACCAGGCAAATTTAGAACTATATAACTGAGCTTTCCTACCTTATCCTCTTTTTAAAAGCTCCTACTTTCCCCAATTTTCCTAATGGCAGACTGTTCTCTGGGCAATACATGAAAACAAATGTCGTGGATCTCCTGTACGTGAGAGTGGAATGAGGGAGAAATATGAAAGAGCTAAAAATGATGAATCTCCTCTTGAAAGAAGAGGGTCGTGATGAGAGACTTTCTGTAGTGTTGGCAACCGGGGGAAATGCTTCCTAAGTAGACACAACAATATTGAATCTGTCGCTTTCATTTTAACAGAGCAACTATCATCATTGTAGGAGCAAACAGAAAAATAGCTGGGCTTACTTTTTTTCTTTTAAGAGTAATTCTTTCTTTTTGCTAGGCTTGCTTCAAATGAAACAATATTAGACTGTAAGGTGATGGGCCCTTAAACCTTTTGCTGAAGTGACCTGGTTACATGCTCTAAAATCTGCTTTAAAGGCTCTTGTAGCATTTAAGTTTTTTTAAAAAAAATCTACTGTTTTTTGAATATAGCTGAAATCAGCACAAAAAAGGGGGAAAAGCCACTTCTTTATTAGCCTCAGGAAAAAGTAATTTCCCCCCCCCCTAATACTACGCTGATGCTCAGAAAACAGGGCAGTGATCATTTGTTGATTTTCCTTTTCTACATTCACAGGTGGATGGGTGGTCAATCAAGCAATACACTCTCATCTGCTCAAAAGTCCTCTTTGCTCCGTTCCTCCTTTCTTTCCTGAAGAACAGAACTGCTGAGCAAGGACATATTGCCACAGTGGCCAGACTTACCCATCACATTAAGTCATGGCTTTCTTAATCCATACTTTGATGGATAATTCAGAAATAATTGGGTTCACACATAGTTTGCATTTCAACTGGGTTTTTCCCAGTTGCAATGTATGGCTGTGAAAGTTGGACCATAAGAAAGGCTGATACTTAGCATATGTTTGCATAAGATTGCTATATGTAATACCCTGTATTCTGCTTTGGGAAGTCCGGGGAGGGGGAGGGAAGGGAAGGGGGGGTGATGGGGGGTTATTATTAAAATTTTGTAAAACTTTTCAATAAAAAAAAAGAAAGGCTGAGCGCCAAAGAATTGAGGCCTTTGAACTCTGGTGCTGGAGAAGACTCCTGCAAGTCCCTTGGACTGCAAGGCGATCAAACCGGTCAGTCCTAGAGGAGATCAACCCTGACTGCTCTTTAGAAGGCCAGATCCTGAAGTTGAAACTCAAATACTTTGGCCACCTAATGAGAAGGAAGGACTCACTGGAGAAGAGTCTAATGCTGGGAAAGGTTGAGGGCAGTAGAAGAAGGGGACGACAGAGAATGAGGTGGCTGGATGGAGTCACTGAAGCAGTAGGCGTGAGCCTAAATGGACTCCAGAAGATGGCAGAGGACAGGAAGGCCTGGAGGAACATTGTCCATGGGATTACGATGGGTTGGACATGATTTCGCAACTAGCAACAACAACAACAACATAGTTTGCAAAACACATAGTGCATTGATTATATAGCACGCTACAGAGAATTCTTGTCTTACAACCATAGTGGAGTCTGCCCATCAAGATTGTCAGTTGTGACAATTGTAAAATAGGTTATCCACATGACCAATCTGATTTTCAATCTTTTTTGTAATGGTTGCTAAGTGAGCTATTGATTTGCTCTGGCCCAGCTTTGCCAAACCTGGAAGTAAATGCTGGTTTTCAGCAAAATCATTGTAAAATGCAATCACGTGACTATGGGATGCTGCAAATGGCCATAAATGCAGGCCAGTTGCTGAGCACTCAACATGAGTTCACATGTCATAACTCTAAAACTGGATTATAACTATCTCTGGTGAGATCCATCATAAATCTGAATGGTTGCTAAGCATTTGGTCATGCATTGAGAATGCCAAAATTAGACAAAGCAAGTTATGATTCTCATCATGAAGTTAATGGATGGGTTACAACTATCTAATATTTAACTATTGTTCATTAGTTATTATATCATTTTTTTATGATGGAATGGCACAATGCAATAAACATGACTAATGTATAATTCTTGCCCACCACTCAAATTAATACAAAACAGTATATACTTGGAGAGAATGTGTCCAAAAAATATACTAACAAGCGTCTAACTAATAAACAAGTGTTTAGAAGAAAATGGCAACCAGTTTGAACATGTAATGTAATTTATATGAGAAAGTTTCTGTGGGGCCTGACATTTGGTATATCCTATATAACAGAAACTTGCATACAATTTTTTTTAAAAAAATGCATTTTTAAAAAAAAAAAGATTCATACAAGATTTAATGCAATTTATGTATTTATTTTATTTATATCCCACCTTTATTATTTTTATAAACAGCTCAGGGCAGCAAGTATCTAATATTCCTTCCTCCTCCTATTTTCGCCACAACAACAACAACACTGAGAGGTGAGTTAGGTTTAGAGCAGGCATGGCAAACTGCTGGCCCGCGGGCTGGATGCATCACGATGAAACCACGCCCTCCCCATTGCCCGCAATGGGGAAAAAGTCACGATACGTCACACGACGTCACATGATGTTGCGAGTTTGACATGCCTGGCTTAGAGAAAGGGACTGTCCTAAGGTCATCCAGTCTGCTTTCATGTCTAAGACAGAACTAGAATTCATGTCTCCCATTTTCTAGCCTGATCACTTAACCTCTAGACTAAACCGGATCTAAATGAAAATGAAATAATAACTCAATACATGCATATTGTCTTCATACATCCTGACTTGGGCTTATACAATTGTTTTCTATTAAAAGCCAGTTTTATGACAATAAATAGGGATTAATACATCGTGAAGTAAAATCCTGTTATATAATATTATTTAGCTGGGAGAAGAAGAAAAAAGTATCCCTTAACTTAAACTCACCTATTCATTTGTAGGAGAGGGTTAGGACACTTCCTCCTCATAGCTCAGTTAATCCTGAAGTCGTCTGAAAAGCATCTATTTCTTGAATTTCTCAACCACCAATCTTCAAAAATGATACTGATTGATTAGCTGCCATCCAAAGGGTAATATTTTTAATGACCACACGGATAGACTTTCTTCAGGATGGATCTGGCCCCTCAGTGGTCCGCTCATTGCTGTTGTAATTGAATCCATTCTCTTACTGCTGGCAATCTTTTCTCTTTCTCTCTTTTCACTTTTCTCAGCATTTTGGATTTCTCAGGGGAGCTGGATCTTTGCATATGTCCAAAATGTCCAGGACTGTTATAACTAAGCCTGGTCATTTGTGTCTCAAGAATTCTGGATCAATTTGTTCTATGATCTATTGGTTTGTTTTCCTGGTTATCCATTCAAGAGCCTTCTCCGACCCCAAAGTACAAATGTATCAAGTCAGCCCTCCGGGATAAACCAGACAGGAAACAGAACTAAATGAGCTAGTATTCTAATTCTACTATATTCGCCTGGTGCACCAGTTGCGACCCTATTTGGACCAAGATGCCCTACGCACAGTCACTCATGCGCTCGTTACCTCCCGGTTAGACTACTGCAACGCTCTCTACATGGGGCTGCCCTTGAGGACCACTCGGAGGCTTCATCTGGTGCAAAATGCAGCTGCGCGAGTAGTAATGGGAGTTTCTCGATACTCTAATGTAACACCTCTTCTCCGCGAGCTCTATTGGATTCCAATTCTCCTCCCAGTGAGATTCAAGGTGCTGGTGATGACCTATAAAGCCCTAAATGGCATGGGTCCGGATTATCTCAGGGAGCACCTGCTGCCAGCATCAGCCTCCCAGCATCCTGTGCGCTTCTTAGGGTTCCGCCGGTTAGGGAATGCCGACGGATGGTTCCAAGGGGGAGGGCATTCTCTGTGGGCGCGCCTGCCCTATGGAATAAACTGCCGGTAGAACTTTGGACTGCCCCAGACCTTCGCTGGGACCTTAAAACTTGGTCGTTTGATCTTGCTGGCCTGGACTGAGGGGGTTTTATTTTAATTTTAATTTTAATTTTAATTTGTTTAATTGTGGGCTAGTTTTATTTAATTCTATTTTAAAGTGTACTTATTTGTATTGTTTTAACTCGCCCTGTAAACCGCCCTGAGTCCTTCGGGAATAGGGCGGTATATAAAATCAATAAAATAAATAAATAAATAAATAAATATTGTAGTAGAATTAGAATACTATAGCTACATTAACAGAGTCTTGCAAATCTGAAGGTACAAACCTTCACCACCATTTTTAACTGCTAGATCAGTTAGGATGGGTCCTATCTAGGTTTCTACTTTTGACTATTAAGCGACTCTAGGCTTCCCTTCTCTTGCCTATTGTTTCCTAGGTAGCATCTCTTTCCCTCATCACCTTCAAGGTCATCCACACATTCCATTGCAATACTTATTTTTATCCTGCTTCTTTAAAGTCCAATTTTAGCATCCATAGAGTGTCACAGGGAAAACCATTTTCTGTACAATTCTAATCTTTGTAGGCAGACACGTCACAGCATTTGAGTATTTCCTTGAATGCCTTCATTTCTACTCTGCATGTGCTGGTTTATGGCATATTTATTTTCTCTAAATTCTGGTTTACTGGTAAAGGCAGCAAATAATCCTGTCCTTATATTTTAATGCTAAGGCAGATAAGGTCAACAGTCTCCCCTATCTTCCAAGTGAACCAAACCCTAACCAATACTTTCAAAACATGTCAAGCTGCTCTTTCAAATAGTGATAAATCCATATAGGAAAGGAACCAATGAAACACTTCAATACTTCAGAAAGTGCCAGAAGCTCTCCAAAAGCTACACCAGGAGTCCAATCATTTGTGATATCCAAACCAAAATAACCATGGAGGATAGTACCTAGCAACCACAGGAGAGTGTGTGTGTGTGTCTGCAGTAGCATAAAGTGGCCAATAAGAACTGGATAGTTTCAAGCACCTGACCACGCCATCAACCACTGTGTTAACAAAGTTTCTAAGATCATGTCTATATTTATTTATTTATTTAATTAATTAAATTTTTATACCGCCCTATTCCCGAAGGACTCAGGGCAGTTTACAGGGCAACATAAAATATGATATAAAAATAGTATAAATTAAAATAGATTAAATTACATAAGCCCAACAATTAAAACAATATTAAAAGCTAAAACCTCTTCAGTCCAGGCCTGATAGATCAAAAAACCAAGTTTTCAGATCCCGGTGAAATGTACGCAGATCGGGGGCGGTCCGAAGTTCCACCGGTAAATCATTCCAAAGGGCAGGCGCGCCCACAGAGAATGCCCTCCCCCTGGGGATCACCCGCCGGCACTCCTTAACCGTCGGCACCCTGAGAAGGCCCTCCCTGTGGGAGCGCACAGGACGATGGGAAGTTGATGCCGGCAGCAGGTGTTCCCTTAGATAATCCGGACCCAAGCCATTCAGAGCTTTATAGGTCATTACCAGCACCTTGAATCTCACCCGGAGGGCAACCGGAAGCCAATGCAGCTCACGGAGAAGAGGTGTTACACGGGAGTATCGGGAAACTCCCATAACAACTCGCGCGGCTGCATTCTGCACCAGTTGAAGCCTCTGCGTGGTCCTCAAGGGCAGCCCCATGTAGAGAGCGTTGCAGTAGTCTAGCCGGGAGGTCACGAGCGCATGGGTGACTGTGCGTAGGGCATCTCGGTCCAGATAGGGCCACAACTGGCGCACCAGACGAAGCTGGGCAAAAGCCCCCCTGGTCACGGCTCCTATATGGTCTTCAAAATTGAGCCATGAATCCAAGAGGACGCCCAAGTTGTGAGCCCTATCGACGGGGGGTAACACCTCACCCCCCATCATTAGTGGTGGAACAACCTGGTTAACCCGAGATGCCGGTATGCACAGCCACTCAGTCTTGGCAGGATTGAGACGAAGCCTGTTTCTCCCCATCCAAACCCGGACCGCATCCAGGCAACGGGACATCACGTCGAGTGCATCACTGGGTTGGTTCAGGGTGGAAATAAAAAGTTGGGTATCATCAGCGTACTGATGATACCCCACCCCGAAACCACGAATGAGCTCGCCCAGCGGTTTCATATAGATGTTGAACAGGAGGGGAGAGAGGACCGACCCCCGAGGGACTCCGCAAATGAGAGATCTCGGGGCGGACCTCTGCCCTCCCGTCAACACCGACTGCGAGCGGCCCAGGAGGTAGGAGGAGAACCACCGCAAGACAGTGCCTCCCACTCCCAACCCCCTGAGACGCCGCAGTAGGACACCATGGTCGATGGTATCGAAAGCCACTGAGAGATCTAAAAGGACTAGGACAGAGGAACATCCCCTGTCCCAAGCCCACCAGAGATCATTCACCAGTGCGACCAATGCCGTCTCCGTGCTGTACCTGGGCCTGAAACCCGATTGGTACGGGTCAAGATACTCAGTTTCCTCCAGGAACAGAGGAAGCTGATGCGCCACCACACTCTCAACAACCTTTGCCAAAAAGCGGAGGTTGGAGACCGGACGGTAGTTATTTAAAACAGCCGGGTCCAGGGCAGGCTTCTTGAGGAGAGGTCTCACCACTGCCTCCTTCAAGGTGGCAGGGAAGATACCCTCCTTCAAGGAAGCAGATATTACTGCCTGGAACCAGCCTCGTGTCTCCTCCCGAGCCGCATAGACCAGCCAGGAGGGGCACGGGTCCAGTAAACAAGTGGTGGAGCTCAGCCTTCTCATGATCCTGTCCATGTCATCGGGGGAAACAGGATCGAACTCAGTCCAGATAACATGCTCAAGACCGCTTGATTCCTCCATGCCTGACTCTGCCCAGTCAGAGTCCAAACCGGTCCGGATCTGAGCGATTTTGTCCACCAGATGATGACTAAACTCCTCAGCCCGTCCCTGTAAGGGATCCTCCCTCATCTCCCGATTAAGGAGAGAGCGAGTCACCCTAAACAGGGCGGCTGGGCGATTATCTGCGGATGTGATGAGGGCAGCGAAGTAATTAGACTTCGCTGTCCTCATCACAGTGAGATAAGACCTTGTAAAGGCTCTTAGTCGCAATCGGTCAGATTCAGATCGGGTGGATCTCCAACCGCTCTCTAGACCCCGTCTCCGACGCTTCATCTCCCGGAGCTCCACAGAAAACCATGGGGCCCAACGGGATCTGTGCCGGGTCTGGGGTCGCAAGGGTACAACACGGTCGAGTGCCTCGGTGGCCGCCCTTTCCCAGGCATCCACCAAGGCATCGACTGGGCTGTGAGTGAGGGAGCTAGGTAAAGACCCAAGCACCATCTGGAACCGTTCTGGGTCCATTAGGTGCCTGGGACGGAACCACCTGGTCGGTTCCACAGCCCAGCGGCGAGGGGTGGCACAGCGGAAGAAGAGCGAAAACACTACAATAAAACTGGAACAGCTCAATATGACCTTAAGTTGTCTCTGCAATTAAGTGGTCTCTATGTGTGAAATGCACATAAAGCCCACTGGGGACAGTTTTCAGAGGATTTGTTGTTGAGGGCTCCAGAAAATCTGGCTGCTGTAACATTTTAAAGAGGGATGCTTTGGAATTCAGAAAAAAAACCTTTCTAGTGCTTTGCACAGTCCTGATAGTTAATCCTATCAGTTTATGTACTGGGTAAGCCAAGCAAAAATATCCATTTTTATAGGCTGTTCAAGGAACATTATATTGATTATTAATATAGTACAGTAAGATGGCAGTTTACTGCCGATATGAAGTGCTAGTATCTGATGTGGATTACTCATGACTTACCCAGGATTTTGTTGATTTACTGCCCACTCCATTGGCAGTCTTCCTGCCTGAACTGTGAGAAGTGATCCTAGTTTTGGTGCTGAGGACTCCTAGAAAGATGGTGTTAGAGACTTTCAATATCTATGTTGGAATTACCAAGCTTAAAGCAATTAAAGATTTCATAAAAGTGCATTTACCAACTTGTTATTGAACAAACATCCAGATATATTCTGGGTTTGGACTATATTTCTACTGAACAAGAGGATGTGGTTTAAAACTGGATTTTACTTTTAGTACCTCGTCATGGTCATATCACTTCATGTTGGGATTAGGTTTATAACATTTATTCCTCTATGTAGGGTAAAGGACCAATTAGGTTAAATATTTTCAATAGATTAAAGAGATCCTTGGGGGAATCTCCCATCTAATATGAAACTCATATGTGCTCATGTCAAAGCCTTGATTATTGTACAGAGTTTGGTGATCTGTCACACAATCGATGCAATCTCTAAGAGTGCTTTCTTGCACTATACAGATGTCATTAAGCTCTTTGGTATACTCTTAAAATAAGTGCAGTGCAACCAAACTAGTCAACGACTAAAAAAACCGGTGGAGGAAAACACAACCATTTGTCTGAAATGGTATAGGGTTTCTTGCCTGAGTAGGAGGTTGGACTAGAAGACCTCCAAGGTCCCTTCCAACTTCTTCTTCTTCTTCTTCTTCTTCTTCTTCTTCTTCTTCTTCTTCTTCTTCTTCTTCTTCTTCTTCTTCTTCTTCTTCTTCTTCTTCTTCTTCTTCTTATTATTATTATTATTATTATTATTATTATTATTATTATTATTATTATTATTATTACTATTATTATTACTATTATTATTATTATTATTATGGCTATTATTATGGCTATTATTATGGCTATTATTATGGCTATTATTTCTGAAATTTCATGGGGAATATTTTTCTTCTTTCAGCTGTGGATGTGTCTGGTGGTAAAAGGAAAGTCGGATGCTGTAAAGATTTTTTCTCCATAGGAACCTGGAATGTAAGATCCATGAATCAAGGAAAGCTGGACGTGGTCAAACAAGAGATGACAAGACTGAACATTCACATCTTAGGTATCAGCGAACTAAAATGGACAGGAATGGGTGAATTTAATTCAGATGACCATCAGGTATACTACTGCAGGCAAGAATCCCTCAGAAGAAATGGAGTAGCCTTCATAGTCAATAAAAGAATAGGAAAAGCAATACTGGGATACAATCCTCAAAATGACAGAATGATCTCAGTTCGAATCCAAGGCAAACCATTCAATATCACAGTAGTCCAAGTCTATGCCCCAACCACCAGTGCTGAAGAGGATGAAATTGACCAGTTCTATGAAGCCCTACAGCACCTTATAGAACTAACACCAAAAAATGATGTCCTTATCATCATGGGGGATTGGAATGCTAAAGTAGGAAGCCAAAAGATAACTGGAATAACAGGCAAGTTTGGCCTTGGAGTACAAAATGAAGCAGGGCACAGGCTGATAGAATTTTGTCAAGAGAATATGATGGTCATAGCAAACACTCTCTTCCAACAACCCAAGAGACGGCTCTACACATGGACATCACCAGACGGTCAACACAGAAATCAGATTGACTATGTGCTCTGCAGCCAAAGATGGAAAAGCTCTATACAGTCAGTAAAAACAAGACCAGGAGCTGACTGTGGCTCAGACCATGAGCTTCTCGTTACAAAGTTTAGGTTTAAACTGAAGAAAGTAGGGAAAAACACTAGGCCACTCAGGTATGAATTAAATCATATCCCTGTTGAATATACAGTAGAGGTGTCAAATAGATTTAAGGAATTAGATCTGATAGACAGAGTGCCTGAAGAACTATGGACAGAGGTTCGCAACATTGTACAACAGGTAGCAACCAAAACCATCCCAAAGAAAAAGAAATGCAAGAAAGCAAAACGGTTGTCTGAGGAAGCTTTGCAAATAGCTGAGGAAAAGAGGGAAGCGAAAGGCAAGGGAGAAAAAGAAAGATACACCCAATTGAATGCAGAATTCCAGAGAATAGCTAGAAGAGATAAGAATGCCTTCTTAAATGAACAGTGCAAAGAAATAATAATAATAATAATAATAATAATAATAATAATAATAATAATAATAATAATAATAATAATAATTTTATTTATATACCGCCCTTCTCCCGAAGGACTCAGAATAGAAGAAAACAATAGAATAGGGAGGACCAGAGATCTTTTCAAGAAAATTGGAGAGATGAAGGGAACGTTTCATGCAAAAATGGGCATGATAAAGGACCAAAATGGCAGGGACCTAAAAAAGGCAGAAGAGATTAAGAAGAGGTGGCAAAATTACACAGAAGAACTATACAAGAATGAGCTTAATGTCCCTGATAATCACAATGAGGTGGTCACTGACCTCGAGCCAGACATCCTAGAATGTGAAGTGAAGTGGGCCTTAGAAAAGCTGAGCAACAACAAAGCTAGTGGAGGTGACAGTATTCCAGCTGAGCTATTCAAAATCTTAAAAGACAATGCAGTAAAAGTGCTACACTCAATTTGCCAGCAAATTTGGAAAACTCAACAGTGGCCACAGGATTGGAAAAGATCAGTTTACATTCCAATTCCAAAGAAAGGCAGTGCCAAAGAATGTTCAAACTATCGCACCATTGCACTCATTTCTCATGCTAGTAAAGATATGCTTAAAATCCTACAAGCTAGACTCCAGCAGTATGTGGATGGAGAACTACCAGAAGTACAGGCAGGATTTCAAAGAGGCAGAGGAACTAGAGATCAAATTGGCAACATATGCTGGATCATGGAGAAAGCTAGAGAGTTCCAGAAAAACATGTACTTCTTCTTCATTGACTATGCTAAAGCCTTTGATTGTGTGGATGATAACAAACTGTGGCAAGTTCTTAAAGAGATGGGCGTACCAGACCATCTTATTTGTCTCTTGAAAAACCTATATTTGGGCCAAGAAGCAACAGTGAGAACTGGACACGGAACCACTGATTGGTTCAAAATTGGGAAAGGAGTCCAGCAAGGCTGTATACTGTCGCCCTGCCTATTTAACTTATATGCAGAGCACATCATGAGAAAGGCAGGGCTAGATGAATCAAAAGTTGGAATTAAGATTGCCAGAAGAAATATCAACAACCTAAGATATGCAGATGATACCACTCTAATGGCAGAAAGAGAAGAAGAACTAAAGAGCCTCTTGTTGCGGGTGAAGAAGAATGCAAAAGTTGGGCTGAAATTTAACATTAAGAAAACCAAGATCATGGCATCTGGCCCTCTCAATTCCTGGCAAATAGATGGGGAAGAAATGGAGGCAGTGACAGATTTTATTTTCCTGGGCTCCAAGATCACTGCAGATGGGGACTGTAGCCAAGAAATTAAAAGACGCTTGCTCCTGGGGAGGAAAGCCATGGCAAATCTAGACAGCACACTAAAAAGCAGAGACATCACCCTGTCAACAAAAGTGCGTATAGTCAAGGCTATGGTCTTCCCATTTGCAATGTATGGCAGTGAAAGCTGGACCATAAAAAAGGCTGAGCGCCAAGGAATTGAGGCCTTTGAACTATGGTGCTGGAGAAGACTCCTGCGAGTCCCTTGGACTGCAAGGTGATCAAACCGGTCAGTCCTAGAGAAGATCAACCCTGACTGCTCTTTAGAAGGCCAGATCCTGAAGTTGAAACTCAAATACTTTGGCCACCTAATGAGAAGGAAGGACTCACTGGAGAAGAGTCTAATGCTGGGAAAGGTTGAGGGCAGTAGAAGAAGGGGATGACAGATAATGAGGTGGCTGGATGGAGTCACTGAAGCAGTAGGCATGAGCTTAAATGGACTCCAGAAGATGGTAGAGGACAGGAAGGCCTGGAGGAACGTTATCCATAGGGTCACGATGGGTCGTACACGACTTCGCAGCTAACAACAACAACAACAACATTTTTCTTCTTTACCATTTTATCATTTCTCTTGTACAGATTTTCTGAGTGGTTTGGAGATCTATCCCATTACATAGCTATGACATATGGTTAACAACTAGAGTATAAAATCAGTCAAGCCTGTCATGACTTAGATTGCAGCCTTAGAAATATGCAGAAGTATCTAGGACATTGTCTGATCTGATTCTGTTGGATGACTTTTAAAGCCTGAAGTCATGGAGTTTACAATGTGTTCTTTGAACAGTATTTCCCGTGACTTACAGCCCCAGACTCTCTTGACACTCACCTAGATTAGGAAAGTCTTCCACCTAGTTCTCAAGAATGCTGGTGTCTAAAAAAGAGTAACAAAAGACTGATGTGTGAATTGGACTTGGTTGTTTACTGAGGAACAGCCAATTGAAGGAGGCTACATCTTGTTGAGGCCAATTATGCTTTGGTAGGATGAAAGGTGGTTAGAATTTAGGTTGCAACTCTGGATTGTTATCCTATAACGCCTAACTGCCAAGATTTTTCTTAGAATTTGATTCAGTTTGTTTTCAGATCCTCAGTCTCTTAATGTTCTTGAAACAGTTTCTGTGGTGTGTTTCAGAGGTCCCCAACCTTGTGGGCACCAGGGACCAGTTCCATGGAGAAAGATTTTTCCATGGATCAGAGAGTGCGTGGTTTTGTGTGCTGCCTGCATCCCTCAGATGAGGCTTTGCTTGTTTGTGGAGACCAGTTGCCGGCATGCTGTGGCCCAGTACCGGTCCACAGATTGAGGTTTGGGGACCCCTGGTGTATCTGATTATATGTACACAAAATCTTAAACAAGATAAGCCCTGCTACTCTTCAAGCCAGAAGATTGCCCCCGTTAGTTCAAAGACATCTTCACTGCTGACTACAGACTCTCCAACCTTACTGAGTTTCCCCCCAGCACTACCTGGAGATGGTTTGGACTGAATTTGTTTGCTACTGACATGGGTTTAAGTATTTTGAGAAACAATTCTTTGGCAAAAAGAAGAATTGAATAAATGTCATCTGACAATATATAGCAAATGAATATCCATTCTGTTTCTCAGCTGTAGACTATTAACAAAATAATTGCAAGTTTTGGAATATGCATGATAAAAATATATACCTACTTTCAGTGCATTATCTAAATTGTTTATCTACTGACTGATGCCAATACATCAGTAGGTAACAGCAACATTTTGTCTTCCATTTTTCAATAACACCAATCACCACAGATTTATATTAGGGTAGAACATGTTTAGAATTGCAAGACGCAGGGACAAAGATTTGGATTTTATTGTCTTCGGTTGAATTCACTGTGGTTCAGGATGGGTCATGGCAGCACATATAAACATTTCATCAATAGCACAGACATGTGCCTAACACAACCAAGTCCCGTCACAGGCCAAGGTGTTGTATTACCACAATACTGTACTAGTCAAAGGACTCAGCTGCTGATCTGACTGAGGCAGTGTCATCCCTGTATAAATCAACTTTAAATTGTCTTTGGCTCAAGCAAACCAGTGAAAAGGGCTAGAGGCTCATTCCTTATTCTATCATTAAATAAGGAACAATACACCTTTTTGCCTTAATCTCACCGGGGAGATTATTGAAATAAATCAAAATCCATGAAGCCATCTGAAGAACAAGAAGATAAATAACACTGCTTTGATATATGCTTGGCTATTCCATTCTGTTTCAGCTTGGTTTAGATGAAAAGCAATTGGTGTAACATTTGCAAAATGACTCATGGCTGCAGGCTATCACTGGCATTCCAGGCCCAGCTGTCAGTGACATGAACCACAGTAAAGAAAAACCCTGATCATTTCTAAAAAAAGCTTTCCTGTACCTATGGAAAAGGCTGGGTAGCAGTCTCAGATAAGAGAGGCAGGCCATTTGATCATTTATTTTCATGAGAAACACTTGAAATGTCCTTACTGCAGCCCCAAAAGAGTCACACCAACAGTATGACAATGCACAAATGCTAAAAAACTGCAAAATGATACACTGCAATCTCAGAACAGTTTTTATTTCTCCTGCAGTAATCTAAATCTGTGATGAATATAGCATTTAAAAAACAAACTGAACCAAAGCTGCCTGGGTTACTGGTGCCTAGGGATGTTGTTTCTATAAGTAGAATAGTTTTTAGTACAAACTCTGGAACCTTTTTTAAAAAAACAAAAACAAAAACACCACTCTTCTTCCTCTTTGCTCATAATGCCTATACAGCTACGTGACTAGCATGAAAGTTGAAGCTGAATTGCATATCCCGGTTTTTAAAGCAGTGATGGAAAACCCTTTGAGCTCAATGAGTCAAAAATTGGGAAAATGCCTAACTTGCCTCTGCTAGACTGTCACCTCTCTCCCCAACAAAAGAGAATAAATTCTTTACATATTCATGTTTAAAAGAAACAATACAGTTCAATCATGTGTGGGATCCCCAAGATCTGTTGTATGCTGCTCACCTTCAGGCGATATTCTGTTCACAGAACCTTGCGGCCTACCTGAGGCTGCTCTGGGTCACATGAGGCTCTTCCACAGGCTCTGGAGCCTCCAAAAACCATGTGAAGGCACACCCCATTCTCACATGATTTTCAGAGATTCAGAGGTCAAGCAAGAGCACAATCCTCTCACAGAATTTCTGGAGGCTCCCGAGGCTATTGAGAGCACAACCTGTTCCCACATGGCCTCCACAGCCTCTGAAAATTATCCGGAAGTACGCCCCATTCTCACATAATTTTTGAGCCCTGGAGGCTGCGTAAGAGCATGGCACTCTCAGAAAACTTCTGGAGGGTCAGGAAGACTCACACAAGCACACCCCATTCTGCCTGTCCCACACAGCCTCTGTGAGAACAGGGTATGCTTTTGAGAATAATTGTTGTCAGGTGTTGGTGAACACAGGCATGTCACCCAAAAAGTCATAGTGTGTCATCTTTGACATGTATGTCATAGGTCTGTCCTCATTGTTTTAGAGACACACCTTACACCATATGACTAGCATGAACCAAAAACAATTTAGGCATTATTTAAGAACAGCAAAACAGAAAGTTTTCTAGTAATGGTTCCCAAGGTCACTCTAAGGAACATACATATAAAGTGAAAATGGATGCAGCTAGGCACTTTGGTGTGCTGAGCAAAGTGCTAACAACATGTCAGGGCTAACACGGCATTACATTATGTTGTTGCTCAGCCAATATCAAAATAGCATAATTTGTTAGGGATTAATATGTTCTTCAAAGCTACCTCCACAGTAGAGGGAATTCTTCAACCTCTCAGGCATTATGGATGCTCTCAGCCCAGGCTACAGTCAGAGAAATGACTAGGAGTACTTCACTGTAGAGAGAATGTGAATTCTCCCTCCTAGGCTTTTATTAGATTTTTATACCACCTTTATTATTTTTATAAAATAACTTAAGGTAATGAAATACCTAATACTCTTTCCCCTTCCTGTTTTCCCCACAACCACAACCTTGTGAGGTAGTTTGGGCTAAGAGACAATCCCACCTAGCAAGGATTCAAGCCAAATTTTCTTGAGCATTTTATGAGTATGTATTTTCACACTTCTCTCTCTCTTGTCATCAGAGAGGCCCAAGAGCACCGCACTCTACATTCTCTGTTTATCATTTGAAGAGGAATGAAAAATGGGAGGGGGAAATGATAGTCATGTGACAATGAGATGGCTGCCCTATAAATGTAATAGATAAATAGCTATATGATAGATAAATAGATAGACAGACAGACAGACAGACAGACAGACAGATAGATAGAGTTGAAAGAAAAATCTTCATCAGGGTCCAGTCCAAGCTGGGAATAAACAAAATGGAGACTGCTTTAGAAAGAAGGTTGTAGTTTATTGAAGAGCAAAACCACAAGACATGAGGCTCTGGATCAGCTGACCACATATTGCTGGGTGTGGTGGGTTTTTATACCTTCTTGAGCTTTTGTGTTTGGAGTTGTTCTTCCTGTTCCTGTGGCATGAACTTTGACGTGAGCTTTTGAGCATGTCTTTTTGGTATTTTGATGGTGGTGGATTAATCCTACTATGTCCTGAAGGTCATGTCTCTAGAGTTTGGGTGGGTATGTAGATTTTAGGGCTCTTTGTCTTTCTAATCTCATCAGCTTCTAGCTTCCTGGCTCCAACCGTTCTGAATAGAATTATCAAATTTTTAGTATTTCCTTCTCTGGTGGGGCGGGGCTGACTTCCCATGATAGCTAGCTGGATGGATGGATGGATGGATAGACAGACAGACAGACAGACAGACAGACGGACAGGCAGGCAGACAGACAGACAGACAGACAGACAGACAGAAATGCAAGTCAGTTTCTTTGCCCAGCAGGATACCAAGCAGAATATCATGGAGAATTCTTGCTTTCAATGCTTGCTGCATTTCCATCAGTGGTGGGATTCAGAACGGACTTCCGGAAGCGGCATCCACACAGATTGTTCACATATTTGAATCCCACCACTGATTTTCATCCCACCGTTTCTCCAGTAGCAACAATGACTTAATAGAGTATGCTGAGTGGAAGTTTCTGCTGTTGCACACCAGGTTTGGAAACATGAAAACATCCACCATCAAAAACTTAATCATAGTTAATTTTTTGACTAAATTGGGCAAAACTATGAAAATTACCTCTCTTAGCTTTGTCTTCCAAGTTTCTTTATTGCATGAATCAAGGGGATTTATGCTTCTGAAGTCAAATCCAGAAGTAATTGAATAAAACTATACTGTGCTTATTTCATTTCATCTTACAGTACACACACACACACACACACGTGTGTGTGGGTATACACACACACACACACACTTTAACATGAAATGAAATAAGCACAGTATAGCTTTATTTGCTATACTCCCCGTGTGCCATCTCCCACCCTCCAGAAACAATTTAGGAATGGGATCATTCCGCAAAACTATGTAATATTGAAAACCTGTATTTTCTGCAATAAGATTAGGTTTACTACTAGCAAAATCTTCACTGACATCTGAAATACAATACTGTGTATAATGTATTTACAAAGATTTAATCCAGCAGCTGCCATTTAGTTTAAACTGTCAGCTTGCAGACCCATAATACTGTTTCCTTTAGTCATTTTTAATAAAGCTGGGGCACATATTGTGAACATTTTATTGTTTTCATGATTCCCAGAGTCAAACAAAGAGAATTATATACATAAATGCTATACTGATTCAAAATTTCATGTGGCTTAGTTAGCTAAATTTAGCATACTGTACAAACACCAGCTTCATCTGCCTCTCTCCCCAAAATCCTAAAACTACAACTGCTTTTATTCCCTGACCTCAGTCCCCAGTTTCTTCCAGAAGAGCTAAACCAAAGTCCAACAGGTGCATGTCACACTCCAATGGGGATGGACCTTGTAGGTGCCATGACTGCATTTTTCCTTATAGGCAGTCCTTGGCTTGCAATCATAATTAGGACCAGAATTTCTGCTGCTAAACAGGGCAGTTATTAAGTAAGTCACACCCAATTTTATGACCTCTTTGTAATTGTGGTTAAACAAATAACTGAAGTTGTTAAGTGAATAATGTGGTTATTAAGTGAATCTGGCTTCCCCCATTGTCTTTGCAATGGCAATCACATGACCATGGGTTGCTGCAACCATTGCAAATCCATGCCAGTTGCCAAGTGCTCCAATTTTGATCATGTGACTGTGGGGAGAGCCACCCCGAATTGTCCCATTCTGCTGTGGGGATGTTATGATAGTTTGTAAGCATTAGGACTGGTTGTAAGTCATTTTTTCAGTGCCATTGTAACTTCAAACAGCTGCTAAATGAATAGTTGTAGGATGACTGTAACAAGCAGTGTAATGTAGCACTAATTAAGTGGAGGCCTGCCTAGTGGGGTCAGCAGCAGAGAAGACTCTCTTCCTAGACCCTCTCAGTTGAAATACTTTAACTGAGGGGGTCTATCATACCTTCCCCGCCTAACTGGGTGGGATGGGTCAATATGATGGGGGCAAGATAGTTCCTCAGATAACATTGTCCCACGCCATGTAAGACTTTAACCACTTCAAATGGGACTGAAACAAATCAGCACCCAATGGAGTTCATGCATCAGTGTGTTATATGCACCATCCTTGGGATGCCCAAAATTGTTCATGTGGCCGTGTTCTGCACCAGCTGAATACTCTTCAAGGGGAGCCCATGTATAGACATTGCAATAGTCCATACAAGACAGGACCAGGGTATGAGTGACTGAAAGAGATTTGAATGGTGGATTTGGAAGACTGGTTTTGCTGTGGGGATAAAATCAAGGGAGGTCCTCGTGTCTATAGTGCATAGATTAGAATACCTTGGATAGATGGATAGATGATTAACCAATAGACTGACTGATTTATGGACTAAGTTAAAATACCAGGCTCAATTGCCAAACTGTGAAGAAATATGTAATTAGATATACAGTATGAATGAAATAAGGAAGAAAATCCATAACAGTCTGTATATACTGAAGGACATTTTCTGAAATCTCTTTAGGAGTATTTCAGACTACAGAGCATTTCGGAATAAAAGATGTTTGGTAAATTTACATTCTTTTGTCAACTGAGAATGTTAATCACTTTAGTATAAAGGCCATTTATGCTATAGAAATAATATACTGCAATAACAATCAAAAAAGCAATGAATCTTCAGTAAGGCCATAAAAAAACTCACATCTTCTTTTTGCACTGCCAGAAATGTCAGATGAGACTAATAGATCATCTGCAGCTCCTGAAAACCTATGAAATCTACATCTACATCTCAGTAGGAAATTCCTTTCAGATCCTTAGGAAGATTTAATTATTATAATCTAATATAACTCATACAGATTGTTTCTTTCTCTATTAAGCAACATCTTTCCCCAGAACAGGCAAGTAAACAAGTGAATGGGACTCATCAAATAGATGTTTATTATTATTATGGCTTAGTATGGTTGGTTGAACAGTCAGCCAGATGTTTAGATTGGATTTGGCATCTTTTCCACCTAGTGAATCCTTCCTAAGGACCTGGGATAGCAGATGTTGATTGATGGTGTTAAAGGTATCATTGCAGGATGCAAGCTGTTCCAAGTAAAGCTGCCTTTTGCAATTGGCTGATGGCGATTTTGTCATGTCAGCCAGATGTTTACACTGAATTTGGCACTTTTGTTCACTTATTGAGTCTTTCCCAAGTACCTGGGATAGACCGCTGTTGTTTGATGTTGTCAAAGTCATAGGATGTTAGGTATTCCAAGTAAAGCTATTGGTATTATTTTGGAACTAGAACTTCGAGCTGACTTGATAAATAATTGAAAGCTACTGCTATTATGACTGTATACCTTTTGCAAAATTATCAGGTATGAAGGTTTTTCCTTTATTTTAATCATAATTTATGGCTACTGCTTCAAGAAATTTTAACAAAGAAATGCAGTGTATACTGTTTATATGTAGATTAAAATAATAATTAGGAGGGCATTGTTGTTTATATTATAACATTCTATTAGTTATAAACACTTTTATGAATCATACATTTCAGGTTTATTATGAGACTTGGAATATAGCAAATCCTGGATCACTTTGAACAGGTTGCCAGATTTCATGATGATTGGATTATTTTATGGCCAATAAAAGGCAGCTTAATGTGAGTCCAATGTGAGTCCAGGGATGACTGGTTGACAAATTTAGGAAGAGATAGATATTACATTTTGTTTTTGCCATGTGAATTTGCATCAAAGATTAAGGCTGGTTCCACACAGGTGCCACTTTAAAAATGAAAAGGGGTAGAAGTGGGGAACTCATTATTACATGACCAACACAGAAGATTTTCCACTTTTCAATGGTTGATATAAACCTCCTGATTCATAACATTGTCAGTGGATCATGAAGAATGGCATTTGTTCTGGCTAAATTACAGATAGCCAGCAAAGTGTTGGACTAGGAGTGGTGAAATCCAGATTCGAGTTAGGCATCAGTAAACTTTGTGCCAGTAAGTAACTCTCTCTCAATCCAACCCACCTGTCATGATTGAAGCCCTCACTTTTTGATGTTCATTGTAGGTAAAGAGAGGGTGTGGCTTCAACTGGGTGGTTGCAGCCTATTTGACAACCCCATACAACATACAGTACCATTTTCCATACCTGTCTTGTCCCATCTTCCATATCTCCCCTCTTCTCTACTTTAATAAACTAGTCCAATATCTTTAACAATAAGTAGAAGGAAACAAAGTATGCCCCCTTTGTGAAGTCAGTCGTTCTTTTTTCTCTCCCCACACATACACAAACACACTTCCCCCCCCCCCCCGGCATATTCATTATAGGATATATTGGTGATGTAGTAAAATTCTAGCCTTGGCTACTCCTCTTGCATAGTGAGATTGCTGTCTTGTAGAAAATAGCAGAAGGATTGTTTGTGTACATCTTCTCTCATACAGGTTCATCCTATGGAATGCAACACTTATCTCTTTCTTGTTATGGGCTAAAACCTCAATTTATGATCCATGTCTGTGACATTACGTAGTTGCTTGCCTGAGGACACTAAGCAGAACTGATGAAAGCAGAGATGGATCACTTTGGATAATTTTTCCAGAATAGATGATTCACCTCATTATGACTATTTCAACAACTTTTCATATGTAGGAAGCATGCAGAGAAAGTACTAATCCATTTTCTGGCCTTTTGCTTGCACCTATTTCTACTCATAGATAAAGACACCCCAAAGGGGCATCAAATAACCAATCTGACATGTGCAAGTTCCGGCTCTTCTGTATGTTGTGGCAATGTCAGACACACATATAAAAGGGGTGTCTTACAATGTGATGCTGTGATATGATGATGTTCTCTTTATTTTGAGGAAGACACTAGATCTTGAAGATGCTTTTGTGCATAGGGTTGCTACACTTATTTTAGATTCCTTCTGGTCTCTTTATTGGCATTAGTGTCCACTGGAGAACAATTAGAAGAACACAGAATCCTTAGCACATTCAAATGTTTTTGGCAGATTCTGCATGTTATTTTATAATAAATTAAATTTTATCCTCCTTTAAGGATCCCCTTCACATTGCTGCCAGCCACTAGTGGTCCATGTTCCAACACTTAGCAGTCCTGAAGATCAGACCAAGTCCAGAACTTCTAAAGTACAGTCATAGCTGTTTGTTGAAATTAATGGCAAGTCTTCAGCAGTCTGCAACGTTCTTTATAGAGTGATGCATTTGTGCCAAAGGATGTTTACCCATAATGCTAATAGAAGCTTTATTTTTTGTGTAGTATATTCACTGGAGGTAGTTTAGGATTTACAAAGCCAAAAAAAAAGCATTTCCCCCCCAAAGAATTTAATTTTTAAAGAGCAATTTCCAAGTGCTATTTTATTCCTTTGTGGAACAAAATAATTCTAATTAGGTTGCTCTAGCCTTCGGCGAAATTGCTTGAATAATCCCTGTACTACATTTCTACATAGGAAAAAAATATATGAGATAGTCTGCACTTAGCATTAGGTCAACGTCTGTTTTGACTAAAACATATTCCATTCTGTCTATACTGGAAGATGATGTACCCTATTATTATGGCAATTTTTTCTATGTAAACAGTGCTTAATTAAATTAAGTATCCTCGCTATTGGCTCTTAGAATTAATTACTTTACACCTAGGTAAGACCAGGTATCCTCCTTATTATAGGTTCAGTTTGGACTAGAATACTGAAATTCAACAGAGACACTAATATTAACATTGAGAAATGTATGGAATCAATATTCAGTCTAATTGACAGAAGTGTATTTCATGAACATGGAAGAATAAGCTAAAGCTGAGTAAAACTAGGACAGGAAAGAGTAATAATAATAATATATTATACTTTGAATGTAGCTAATCATATGTTCAGATACAACCTGATGACACTGGAAAATGTAATCTAATCCAAAGCCAGATTATCCCCCCCACACCAATTATTTTAGAACAGTAGTTTATATTAGAAAAGGGGATAGAAAGTCCCAGCTGCCCCCTCCCCCCGTTTCTCATCTCAGTAGAAATTAAAAAATGATATAGATATGAAATAATACTTTCAGACTTGCAACTCAAATGGATTTTTAAGCTACTTCTCCATAATATATACATAACATTTATCCATTTTGTTTAAGTATAGTCCCTGAATCTGTTTTGTATGTGACACTCCTCTGGAAGAGAAATTTTGTTTCTACATCTGTGAGATTCTCTGTGTATATGAATGGAAAATATATAAAAATTTAACAGAGCAAATAGGAAGAATTATTTGAAAATTTTCCCGCTCAGTGACATCTCAGTCAAAATTTCCCTTTTCAGGCTGCATTCATAATTCATCTTGGGAAAAATCCTTCTGTTGGTATCAATGACCATCAAGAATTTATTGGGTTAGTTTTCTCTAGTTTCACACCGAAGATTTCACACTGAAGATTTTTAAATAAAGTTTCTACCATGATACATGTACAATTGATAATTTTATATGCTGGAACATTCTATGTGTTGGTATTGAAATTTTAAAACCATTGGTTTTTAATAAGAACCTTAAAATGCTATCTTGTGATCAAGATAATTTGATGTGATGTATATCGTCCCCCGCCCCCAGTCTAGTGAACATTCATGGAGGCTAGCAAAAATGTTAACACGCAAGAATCTAAATGATCAAAAGCATTAGTACTAAAATTAATTACCAGTTAAATGTTGATAAAACAGATGCATCCTTATTGGGCCATGAAAGGAATTATTCCATAGCTTGAGAACAATGTATGAAAAAAATCCTCTCCTGTCTGCCTCAAAAATGGGTGTCTGGATGTACACAAGTTGTATGCATGTTGTGTGTCTGCAGGTGTAGCTGATTTTATTGTTTGATTGATTGGTTCAATGAGTATAGCAAATACTGTCCTTGTCGTTATTTCCAAAAATAATCCTGCATTCAGAAAGTGTTGCACTTTTAAAGGAGAATATCTAAACAGAGAAGGATAAAAAATTAAATAAAATGAGCGAAAAAGCTAATTCAAAATAGGAATTGTCTGTAACTGAACAGAAATCAAAGATAAGGAAAACAATGTAATTGTAAATAACATTATGCAGCAAATGTTCTTCCAGGTATTTCAAATATACAATTTCCTTCCTTCCTTCCTTCCTTCCTTCCTTCCTTCCTTCCTTCCTTCCTTCCTTCCTTCCTTCCTTCCTTCCTTCCTTTGCTTTAGGATTTGTTTTCTCTCTGCCATGATAAGCAGCTAAGTTAACTATTTCTTTACAGTGCTATCAATAGATGTGGAGATTTATATGTATGATATATGTGTATATACATACAAATACTGTAAAGAAATAGCTTGCATAGTTCAACTTTAGTTTAGTTACTCTTTTCCAGTGAAAACACTGTTATTAAATCCATCATCTTATGCAATTGTAGCCATCAAAGTTTAGCCAAAGAGGGAGAAAGCATGGATAGAGATTTGTCTCAATTCTTTTTTTATTGCTCACACAGTAAAAAAAAACACAACAACCCCTAATGAAATTTCAACATAAATAAAAAGCTTTTAAGAAATGCTTCTTAAAAGCAGCTGATGTATTCACCGAATTAACTACTAAAACATCAACACTGATGGCAAAAAGATGATGGTATTTTATCTTCTATTATAGGGGGAAATTTCAAGAGTTGAAGTATAAAAATTGTTCGTGTGATTCCAATGTCCGGTGTGTTTCAATATTTTCCCAGGACGGCCATAGAACAATGTTATATCCTGGGTAGGCAGAGTTTCAGGAAACATTTGTGTATAGGAAATGTTCCCTAACATCTATACAGAAAAAAGAAAATGGCACTTGTTGTAGCTATAGAACTTTCAATGAGTCAAAAGATACAGACACACACACACACACAAAGTGAACCTTGGTAGGGGCACATAGAGGAGCATTTTTTTTTAAAAAAATTCCATTTATATCCCGCCCTTCTCCAAAGACTCAGGGCGGCTTTACAAACTTAGCAGCAGTAATCAGCCATGGGGCTGATTAGCGCCATGAAAGCCTTCCCCTCTGTCTTTTAATTAATGTTTAACATCAATTGCCTTTAAAAAAAGGTTGTTTATGTTTATAACATTTTATTTGTATACCCCCTGAGTTCCTCTGCGAGGGAGGTAGGAAGGTTTAAAATGAGACAGAAACAGAGACAGAGATTTTGATGCTGCACTTGAAAAGGAGAAGGATCAGGATCAAATTGTCATATTTTTCAACCTATTATATGAAGACTTAACTATAATCAGGGCTTTTTTTCTCATTGAACGCTCAGAACGGAGTTCCGGCACCTTTTTTGGATGGAACCTTGTAGGGTAGGCAAGGTGGGTTGTATGACGCGTGTGAGTTCCGGTACCTTTTTCTTTTACAAAAAAAGCACTGGCTATAATGAATCTATAATGGAAAGAAATGGAAAGAAAAAGGAAAAGAGGACAACCAACAGCAAGGTAGACTGGAGAATCTGAAAAATTAAACTGGAAAATCTGAAAAATCAATTTAGAGACAAGTCATCCTGGAAAAAAATCTATGTGGTTGCTAAAGTTTAACAAAAATTTGGTGGCACGTTGTCAATCAATCAATTATTTGAGCATAAATTCTAGGTTGATCAATTATATTGAACTATCTAGTATGGCTTTACCAATCCAGGGCGAGAAGAGAGAGAGAAAAAAAGGCTGGTTGGTATTACCATATATAAGAGGCCAATTCAAAGCTGTACCTAATTATTAAATGAATATTGTGGCCTAATTATCATCTCCCAGAAGCAACAGTTTTAACATTTTTTTTAAAAAATGTACGCAACAACTAAGGTATTTGACATTATTAAGCAAAGTTGTTCTTACATCTTGATTTTTTTAAAATGAAACACAAATCTACTTTTTTCTTCCTATGATGGTCTAAACAGCATCCTGGGTAATTTTTCAGGAGCCATAAGGAAACCTAAATTTGTTACCATCTTCTTTGTAATTGTTTGACCCAAGCAGCATTCCATCTTGAATTATGCAGCTGCACAGTTGTTGTTGTTTTGCTCAGTAATGCCCAATAATGCATCTTGGGCTTTGTCTTGCATGTCTTGGCACAGCACTATGTCAACAAGATCTCATTTTGTTAGAAGTTATTAACATACAAGCCTATATATAACATTGTACCTCCCTGTAATTATAGCTTTTGAATTATAGCTCAGATCGTGTGGGAAAAGACAGAGACAAAGGGTCTGTGTCTAGCTTTATCAGTAAGTCTTGACTTTCTTTAAAATGTTTTTGAACCCTATCTTATCTGTCTTTTTTTTAATTCCATTTATATCCCGCCCTTCTCCGAAGACTCAGGGTGGCTTACAAGCTTAGCAGTGTTTTATGTGGAGTTTTTGCATGTGACATTTTAAAGTATTCTTCCTATGCTCAGGACACCCACAGTTTCTCTGATCTGAGCCCTCCAACTCTGTCTCCTGAATATCTGAAAATGAGAGGAGGGATTTCATCTATCTTGACTCTGGTGCACATCTACAGACCAGCACATCTCAGAGGACATGGACGTTGCATGCCGAAGATCCAAAATCTAGTCCAGAACATTCATTTGCTGCAAACTTCCATTTAAAATGGAGCTTTTCGTGACACGTTGCAGACTATTTCAGAAATGGGTGAGAGCAGATGGGTGGGACAATTTTTTATTTCACTTTATCAAGGGGAAGCAGACTGTCTGCTTAGTGGGCCAATGATGGCCTATGTAGATAAGGCTAATATCGAGGAAAAAATTATTTGCCCTGGCTTAAGATACCGTATTTTCCGGTGTATAAGATGACTGGGCGTATAAGACGACCCCTGACTTTTGAGAAGATTTTCAAGATTTTTCGTCTTATACGCCAGAAAATACTTACATGCCAGTTGCCAAGTGTCCGACCGTCTGATGAGATGGTGCAAAGCCCTGCCGGTTCCCGCCCGACGCCGGACGGCTCCGCCAGTGCCACCTCGAGAGGGAAGGGTGTGAGGTGCCTGCCACGGCTCCCCGAGGACTCCTTAGCAGCCGGGGAGCGTACACGTGCGCAGGACTGCCCTGCCGGCTCCCGCCCAATGCCAGCCTGCCCTGGTTCCTCCACAGTGAGAGGGGAGGGCGTGCCTTCCCGGGCTTGCTGACTTGCAGCCACGCCGGAGTCGAAAGGGGCTTTTCCTTCCACCCACCCTTTGGAATAAACACAAGAGCTGCGTTTACATGACGCGCTTTTCCAGGCCAGACTCTGCAAAAGGCATGCCAGAAGCTGCAATCACCGTGGGGACTCTGAGTCCCCACCTTTTGGCAGCCTGCACGGCCGAGCACAATCTGCTTATGCTCAGATGCCGCTTGGGCGAGGGGGAGGGGCTTCCTGCCGCTCCCGGGGTCTGGCGTTTGCAAGGGGGAGGGGAAGGGGCTTAGAGGCTCTTGGGGGTGGACTAAGGAGGCTTGAAGTTGCTTTGCAAGAATGGGGGCGCTCGATTGATTTATGTACTATTTTCTGGCGTATAAGATGACTGGGCGTATAAGACGACCCTCCAACTTTTGAGAAGATTTTCATGGGTTAAAAAGTCATCTTATACGCCGGAAAATACGGTACTTTCCTACTTTCTAAATACAAGTTAATAAACAAATATTTAGTCTTATGATAGCAGCAGGATAAAAGTATGTTAAATAAATCAATGTTTCATGACAGCTCATTAGATTGGAATTTGTAATTGGTGCAAAATACAGCAGCAACCTGGATAATCTACTGAAAAATCTGCAGTGTTTATGGGGCTCAGTTTAAGGTATCTCTACAGACCTTTTAAGGCATGAATGGCTGAAGGTCTGAAACAGTCCCTTGTTTCTCCTTTGCAACTAGTCCTTGACTTACAACCATTCATTTAGTGACCATTCAAAATTACAATGGCACTGAAAAAAGTTATTTATGACCATTATTCACACTGACGACCATTGCAGCATCCCCGTGATTATGTGAGAAAAATTCAGATGCTTTGCAACTGGTTCATATTTATGATGGTTGCGGTGTCCCAGGGTCATGTGATCACCTTTTGCAACCTTCTGACAAGCAAAGTCAATGGATAAGACAGATTCACTTAACAACCCTTTTTATTAAAGTAATGCTGTGATTCATTTACCAACTCTGGACAGAGAGGTCATAAAACGGGACAAAAATAACTGTCTTGCTTAGCAAAGAAATTTGGGGCTCAGTTGTGGTCATAGGTTGAGGACTACTTATACAAACCTGCTCAGGAGGTTTTTGGCAATCTTTGAAAATATTCCCACTGTCAAAGCTGACCTTCCAGCACCTTGAAGAATCTTCTTCTGTACATCCCCAATTCTATGGAATTCATATTCTCAGTAGTTACATCTGGTCCCAACTCACTTGAGGCTTAGGAAATCATTAAGATGCACCTTGTTTGCTAGACTTTTCTCTGTTAGAGGGTTTTCTCTGAGGAATTCAGTTTACGGTTATTGTTCATCGGTATTATTAATTGCTTATATTCTTTTTTAAAATGTTACCTATCTTAAATGCCTGCCAGAGCAGGAAGGCAAAATATAAATCAAAGAAATGAATAATTTCCAGTGAGCCTCCACAAGGGGCTTTGTCAATATAAAACAAAATATGTTAAATTTATTTACTAATATACACAGTCTCAGATCTGGCAAGGGCTAGCTATTACAAAATAGAAAATCTCCATCGATGTCAGATAAGAAATTTCTCAAGAAACAGAAACTTAACTAGTGAACCTTGACAATTGGGTAGGCTCACACAGACATATAACTGCCTGTTTCATTCATGAAATGTTGAAGGCCATGCATAATTCAGTAGTGTCACCTATTGTCTTGTCCTACTCACATGTGCACACACCACAAGGATTTGAAGCCTATTGAGAATTCACTGGCCCTGCATAGTACTGCCCAGGGTTCCCCACACAGGAACCAGGGCAAGACCTCAAGTCAAGAAAAACACAGAGCAAGTCCAACAAGACAAGTCCATGGTCCAAAAATACAAATCCCACAAGCCAAAATTCAATTCCAATGTCCACAAGGCAAAGTCCAAAGTCCAGAAACAAAGTACAGGGCAAAGTTCCAAGGCAAGGGACATGGTGGCTGAACAAATCCATGATTTGAAATTGAAGAGTTATTCTCAGCATTGCTCTGCTCCTTGTGCAGGGGGAAATAGCCACCGGCTGGTACAACTCATTAGAAGGGGCCAGGCTGCCTCCTTGCAAGTAGCCTTACCTACCTCCATTGGCCTCTCTCCTCTCAGTCGTGCACAATCTGGTGGAGAGGACAGTTCCTCCTCATCCCCACTCATTGGTTGCAGCTGCATCCCTTCTCTGCTTTCTGCTTCTGGTTGGCCTTTCTAGTCTCTTGACTGCAGCTGCGTTTCTTCCCTTCCTGTTGTCAACCAGTGGCTTATCTGATCACTCCTCTGACCTTTCTGAAGTTTCTGTCTCTCCTTTTCTTCTTGCCTATCCCCTCCTGGTTCAGAGGCCCCCCTTGACTTCCAGATGTTCTGCCATTCCATGGTCCCAAGTTCCTGAAGCAGGCTGTTCCTCGTCATCCAAGCCCACTTCAGGCATCCATGACACCTATCCAAAGGGCTTCAAATGGTTTCCTGAAATGTGCTATACTACTTCTTCAGTGTAATACTAGATTTTGAACCAGACCCTATACAAAACAACAAAAGTGTGCCGAATCCAAGGTCTGTCTAGTTCAGCTTCCTGTTTCATGTGCTAACCAGTCTTAGGCTAGTAGCAAATGCATGTACAAGACATGCCTCTGATCACAGGGATAAAATGCCTAATAGTCACACTGTGGGTGTTTCACCTTTAAATGATGGTCCTTTCTATATATCATAACAATATATATTCTTCCAGAGGGTTAAAATGTGTATGATTCATCTTAGCATGACATGATGAGAGTGATACTTAATATATTTTATTATCAGTCAGGTATGTCAACAGTGTACAAAAACATTAAAAACTGTAATATTAAGGGCTGTTTTTTGAACACAGGGTCTTAACCCAACACAGGTTAAAATCTTCCATTCAGTGTCATAGATGCTAGAGATATAAAAGAACATTCTACTCACTTTCTAGTCAGTTGGATTCCACAGCACAGGAGTTTACAATTACCACCATCCAAATTTACAAGGTATAAAGAAGAAACAATATTCTTGGTAACATAAAGGTTGGCAGGCAAACAGATGAATGGTGCATATTACACAGAGAACCTCTTGACAGCCAATACTTAAAAGAAACATAAGCTAACCCAACAAAAACCTGGGATAATTTAAACAAAATCAGTATTAAGGAGGGGAGTGATACTTGTTATTATGCAAAAGTATATTAAGATTCTGTTTTTCTTTCAAACACTTGAAAACCTTCATAGTGAAGATCATATGCCCTTTAAGAGATTTATCCCCAGATAATATAAATGTTTCTTGCTAAAATTTGAAAACTCTATATCTTGACAGTGAACATGTTCTCCCCACGTTTTTTCAACTGTAGGTATTAATAGTTAAAAAAAAGGTCTGCCAGAACAGCACATGGACACATGCAATCATACACAGAGACATATACAAACGTATGTAAACCTCTATTCTTATTTTCTTTGACCTTAACATTGTTCTGGCTCAGGTCACAAAAAGATAGAGGCAAAGTGGAAACAACATAACAGTTCAGGTTGCAGAAACCATGTGTATTGGAAGATCTGCAAGAAATACCATTTACCTGCAAGGAAGAACTGGTGGCACCATAAAATAGAGAACGCCATAGAAAATGAAGACGTTAAAGTGCTCTGGGATTTTAGAATTCAAAGAGATGAGCATTTACCACATAACATCCTAGACTTAACAATTGTTGATAATAAAGAAAAAAATGTCTGAATAGAGGATGTGGCAGTACTTGGAGGCAGCAGAATAAAAGAGAAAGATCTGGAGGAGATAACAAAATACAAAGACCTGCAAACAAAAATAGAATAACTAAGGTAAAAGAAAGCAAAAGTAGTACCAATAGTAATAGGTGCCTTGGGTGCAATCCTAAAACAACTGGAGCATAACTTGAATACCATCAGCACTGACAAAATTACCGTCAGTCAATTGCAAAAGACAGCTTTGCTCAGAACAATTTACACCCTGTGACAATATCTCTAACACCATCAAACATCAACATCTGCCTAACCCAGGTCCACTCCTAACATATAATAATAAGTTTTCATAGTTCTCTTGTAATTGTATATGCTACTATTCTGCTATTTTATGAATATTTAAGTCTTGCCTACACATTTTCAACTAAAGGTGTGAAATTTATAAAATTTATCGATCAAATAAATGTGCCATATAAAATCTGCCAATTTTGCATACCTGTAAGCCTGTTCTGTCCAATTTTTGCAGTGATCTGCTTTTAAAAACAGTTTATTTTCATATTTTTTTTCTTGATATGACTTTTCTAAACTACTATATTTTTCTATGCAACATTTCTACTGCATGCATTTTTTGTTCACTGTTCTGAACCAAAATCCACCATGCAAAATTCAGGCAAATGTGCAACTTAATGGATAACTACTTCCATTCTGACATTAGTTCAAGAAGTGCAGTAATTAATTATCTTGAACATGCGAAATTAATGATTTGTCCCTACCCCAGTGGAGATCCTTGTACAGTATCAAAACATCTGTAGGATCTTAAAACTCAGACAAACAATCCTATTCACTCATTGAACTTATAGAAAAATCCTCTCATTATTTGCAAAGGGAAAGTACATCTGGAGTAAGAATTTGGACCAACACTATAGCCTTTTGGATGCTGCTCAAAATATTGCAGAATTGCAGCCTAAAACACTAATATAACTGCAAGATACCCTGCTAAGTGAACTTTTGCTTCCCACTTGATGATTTATATCCACACTAGAATATAGACAAATCACTTCTCTACACACACACACACACACAGAGAGAGAGAGAGAGAGAGAGAGAGAGAGAGAGAGAGAGAGAGAGAGAGAGAGAGAGAGAGAGAGAGAGAGAGAGAGAGAGAGAGAGAGAGCAGGAAGAAAATGTGCTTCAGCTTTCCTCTCTATGAGCTCGGCTGCCCACAAAAATTTCTTGGGCCTGAAATTATAACTTAGGTTTTTTGCCAGAGAAGGTGCCCTTTGCCTCATCGTGTGTATATTCACCTCAAGAGTGCTAGAAAGCAATTTATTTCAAATTTTTGTTGTTTCTGCAAAATCTGTAACTGCAGTTAATGTATCTTTTCCAGTATTTTCTATTGTTGAGTCTACCCAACTCTGTTATATATATATAGCTTATAGGATTTGGATGAATTCAGTGATCTGCTGGCTGTGCATTGGGATCCATTTAGCAAGATCATCAGAAATAAAAGTTTCTAAAATACAACTTACTGGGTTGGAATGAGCAGAAAAATTTCTTCCTACACAATTAAACAGAAGTGTGTTAAAGGGCACGTACAGAAGCTGTCTTTCTCTGGTTCTGTAAGGAGTTTCCCCTGGAGTAAAATATTCTTAGCCTTTATACCAGCTCTGACTATTGAGGATGACCTTTAAGGACTACTGAGAATTGGTCCTTAAAAGCTGGGAGTGCCAAAGAAAGCTTCCCATTTGGCTTCATATAAATAATAATAAGCTTCCTTGTCTTAGTTTAGTTTCAGTCTCCTACCACTAATCTCTAACTGCAAGGAAATATTACACATAATAGTTCCTTTTCGTTGAATTAGGACAGGTAGCCCTTGAATTATGACCACAATTGAGTCCAAAATTTATGTTGCTAAGTGAAGGTTTTTGTCAGGACCCACCCCAAACCACGTCTTAGGAAGACAAAAACTCTTGGAGTCAAATTGTTAGTCCAAAAGGAATCTTTACTATGACATGCTTGGTTGTAGGAAATGAGACAGGGCTTAATATTTCCACGATGTAAACCCTTATAAAGAGTTCCCGGTTTAACCCCCCTTAATCCCCATTTGGTCAGTCCCCCATCCTTCCTCTCGTATCATCCATCTCGTGGGAAAAAGGAAGTTAGGATCCTTTTGTTTATTGCTGTCTACCGTGACACAAGCCAGATGCTAGCCCTCCCTTTTGTTTCCCCAGTTCAAAAGGCTTCTCCTTTCCTTTGAAATGCCTATTGCCGGTTCAATACACATCTATCCTCTTCTCTTCGGGAGATGGCAGAATCCATGGGATATGTTTGAAACATTCCATTTATGAATATGATATAAATGGATTCTGACAGTTTTTTTAAGTGAATTTACCCCATTTATGGCTTTTCTTGCCACATTTGTTATGTGAATCATTGCGTTTGTTAAGTTAGTAACACGGATGTTAAACGAATCTGGCTTCCCCATTGACTTTGCTTGTCAGAAGTTAGCGAATAGCTGATCACATGACCCCAGGACACTACAACTGTCATAAATATGAGTCAGTTGCCAAGCATCCGAATTTTGATCACATGACCGTGGGGATGCTGCAACAGTTGTAAGTGTGAAAAACAATCATAAGTCACTTTTTCAGTGCTGTTGTAACTTTGAGTGGTCACTAAATGAGCTGTTGTAAGTTGAGGACTACCTATTTTTTCCAATCAAGTGAACATCCCTGCATTAAAGACTTGACTGTTCCCCCAAGTGTTTTGTCCATTAATTTTGTTATTTTATGAGTTTGGAATTGTTATACAGGTAGTCCTCAACTTACAACCACAACTGAGCCTAAAACTTCTGTTGCTAAGCAAGACAGTCATTAAGTGAGTTTTGCCCCATTTTACAAACTTTCTTACCACAGTTGTTAAGTGAATCATTACAATTGTTAGTAATATGGTTGTTAAGTGAACATGGCTTCCCCATTGACTTTGGTTATCAGAAGTTCACAAGATCACATGACCCTGGGGCCCTGCAACCATCATAAATATGAGTAAGTTGCCAAGCATCTGAATTTTGAACACATGACCACGGGGATCCTGCAATGGTCGTAAGTGTGAAAAATGGTCATCAGTCACTTTTTCCAGTGCTATTGTAATTTCAAATGGTCACTAAATGAATGTTGATGGACTAGCTGTAGTTTGGATTGCTTAAATTGTTGTTTTTAACTTTATATACCACCCAGAGTCTCTGCCTTGAGATGGCTAGCCTTATAACTCGTATAAAGGTGGCCACTGAGGCACTCAACTGTGTTGTACCCTTGTGACCTCTGACCCGGCGCAGATCCCGTTGGGCTCCATGGTTTTCTGTGGAGCTCCGGGAGATGAAGCGTCAGAGATGGGGTCTAGAGAGCGGTTGGAGGTCCAGCCGTTCCGAATCTGACCGATTGCAGCTAAGAACCTTTATAAGGTCTTATCTTGCTGTGATGAGGATGGCGAGGGCTAATTACTTCGCTGCCCTCATCGCGTCCGCAGATAATCTCCTGGCCACCCTGTTTAGGGTGACTCGCTCCCTCCTTAATCAGGAGGTGTGAGAGAAGCCCTTGCAGGGGCAGGCTGAGGAGTTTAGTCATCATCTGATGGACAAAATCGCTCAGATCCGGGCCGGTTTGGACTCTAACTGGGCAGAGTCGGATGTGGAGGAATCGGACGGTCTTGAGCATGTTATATGGACTGAGTTCGATCCTGTTTCCCCTGATGATGTGGACAGGATTATGGGGAGGCTGAGTTCCACCACCTGTTTATTGGACCCGTGTCCCTCTTGGCTGATTTATGCGGCTCGGGAGGAGACACGAAGCTGGTTCCAGGCAGTAATATCTGCCTCTTTGAGTGAGGGTGTCTTCCCCGCCACTTTGAAGGAGGCGGTGGTGAGGCCCCTTCTCAAGAAGCATGCCCTGGACCCAGCGATTTTAAACAACTATCGTCCTGTCTCCAACCTTCGCTTTTTGGTGAAGGTTGTGGAGAGTGTGGTGGCGCATCAGCTTCCTCTGTTCCTGGAGGAAACTGATTATCTGGACCCGTACCAATTGGGTTTCAGGCCCGGGTACAGCACGGAGACGGCATTGGTCGCACTGGTGAATGATCTCTGGCGGGCTTGGGACAGGGGTTGCTCCTCTGTCCTAGTTCTATTAGATCTCTCAGCAGCTTTTGATACCATCAACCATGGTATCCTATTGTGGCATCTCAGGGGGTTGGGAGTGGGAGGCACTGTTTTGCAGTGGTTCTCCTCCTATCTCCTGGGCCATTCGCAATCGGTGTTGACGGGAGGGCAGAGGTCTGCCCCGAGGCATCTCGTTTGTGGAGTCCCTCAGGGGTCGGTCCTCTCTCCCCTCCTGTTCAACATCTATATGAAGCCACTGGGCGAGATCATTCATGGTTTCGGAGTGGGGTATCATCAGTATGCTGATAATACCCAACTTTTTCTTTCCACCCCGAACCAACCCAGTGATGCCCTCACTGTGATGTCCCGTTGCCTGGAGGCGGTCCAGGTTTGGATGGGGAGAAACAGGCTTCATCTCAATCCTGCCAAGACTGAGTGGCTGTGCATACCGGCATCTCGGACTAACCAGTCTATTCCACCTTTAATGATGGGGGGTGAGGTGTTACCCCCCCCGTCAATAGGGCTCGTAACTTGGGCATCCTCCTGGACTCACGGCTCAGTTTTGATGTGCCAGTTGCGGCCCTACCTGGACCGAGATGACCTGCGCACAGTCACTCATGCGCTCGTGACCTCCCGATTGGAATACTGCAATGCTCTCTACATGGGGCTGCCCTTGGGGACCACCCAGAGGCTTCAGCTGGTGCAGAATGCAGCCGCACGGGTTGGGATGGGGGTTTCCCGATACTCCCATGTAACACCTCTGCTCTGCGAACTGCATTGGCTTCTGGTTGCCCTCCGGGTGAGATTCAAGGTGCTGGTGATGACCTATAAGCCCTAAATGGCTTGGGTCCGGGATATCTGAGGAAACACCTGCTGCCGGCATCAAGCTCCCTTCATCCTGTGCGCTCCCACAGGGAGGGTCTTCTCAGGGTACCGCCGGTAAAAGATTGCCAGCGGACAATACCCAGGGGGAGGGCCTTCTCTGTGGGTGCACCTGCCCTTTGGAATCAGCTGCCTGTAGAGCTTAGGACTGCCCCTTACCTTCGCTCATTCCGCCGGGACCTGAAGACCTGGCTCTTTGAGCTCTCTGGCCTGGTTTGAGCATATTAATTGGGATTTTAACTGTTTTTTAACTGGGGTTTTATAGCAAGGTTTATATAATTCTTTTTAATTGATTTTAAGTTTTGTAATTGTTGTATCTGTTTTTAAAAACCTTGTGAACCACCCTGAGTCCTACGGGAGAAGGGCGGTATATAAATAAATAAATAAATAAATAAATAAATAAATAAATAAATAAATAAATAAATCCTTCCATCAGTCACACTCTAGACAATTACTTCCTGTAACAGAGATGATGCTGATTATTTCCCTCCCACACAGGGGTGTTATCTAGATTAGGCAACAGTTGTTTGTAATGTTTGCAACTCTCTGAGCTAGGGGAAAGAGTAAAGAGTGGAGTGGATTCAACAGACAGAAAATTTAGTTATTTCATCTCATTCACTTCCATGGATGAATGTGGGGGCAGGCTGACTCGGAGAACTCCTGTCATCTACGAGGCCTGCTGCAAGCCTACCAGCACTTCCAGCCACTTCCAGTGACTCTAGTGATATGGAAAACATGGCAGAATTGATACTGTGTGGTCCTGGGAACCCTCTGAGCTTTCTTGCAGAGGTCACATTACCACAATAAGTAACATTATCAGAGCAATGAAACGTCTGCAAGAAAACAGCCAAGCTCAGAGAGCACCAATAACTCCACAGTTCAACCCTGAGCTACAAATATTCTCTTCCATCAGAATTAATACTGCTTGAAAACTGCATCAGGGTTCACTGCATCCAACCTGTTGAGGGACCAAACAGGGACCCCTTTTGCCAGAAAAGATGCCTGGCCTTGCTTCAGGTTGTCAAACTAACAACCTGTTCCAGTGAATCAGACTGAACTAGAAAACATCCCTGCTGGGTTTTAGGAGGGAAAGCAATCGCTGAAAACCGTTTGGGGGCAAATTAAGTACTATTATAAATGTGGAAAAAGAAGGGAAGGGAGTCAAATCTCTGTTATGGGAATGCTATCGTTTCTTTAAAACTTACTTGTTGAAATTATTGGGAGGAATAAAAAGTAAGCTAGGCACAATGAAAGATTTAGCATTCTCATTTGCTACTACCGATTCGCATAATCGGCATCCTACATTGATTTTTCAAAATAAATCCTTAAGTGCCATCCCACATTTAATTAGACAGTCATTCATTTTGATTATTTAGATTAGATGATATGTTTAGATGTTGCCGGAGCATGTAGAACATAATCTGAATGCTGAGTAATATTATGCCATTGGTTGGTGCTATTATTATCTTATTCACATTAGCTAAATGCTTCGCTTCAGTATTTGCAGCAGATCTGGCAGGGGAAATGGCTGAGTACAGGATTAGCACAATGACATTTAATGGGAAAGAAGAACAAATAAATACACAGCAAGAGTTTTTGTCTGGAATTCTAAAAGGATTTGGTGTGATTGCTGGGCCATCCACATCATCAGATGGAACTGGCAAATTAAAGATGGAAAGGACAAATTGAATGTTCAGGAGAAGCATCCTGATGGGACTCAAGGTTGACTCAGCCTTCCATCCTTCTGAGGTCAGTAAAATGAGGACCCAGATTGCTGGGTGCAATAGGCTGACTCTGTAAACCGCTTCAAGAGGGCTATAAAGCACTGTGAAGTGGTATATAAGTCTAAATGCTATTGCTATTGCTATTGCTATTCAGACCTGGACCCTTGTAATCACACATGCACATTGCATCATTTTGTTTCACAGGATCCGTACAACAACGAGTTTATGCACTATTGCCTGGAATCAGTCACCAGTGGTCAATGCAGAGTCTCTTATGTGAGACAAAAGGAGCAAGTTCTGCATCATGTCAGCCTAATGCTGTTTTCATCTTTCACCCTCATTTGCTCACCTTGAGGCTTCTGTTTGGTGGTATCCCCAGTTTGAAAACTTGCCCAGTCTAAACCCAGTGCTACACAAAGGGAGAGCAGCAGAGACAGGAATCTGCCCCTCAAAGTGCCCATAAAACAGACAGATCACCTAGGCAGTGCATTTTCTGCAGTTGTCTTTGTACAGTTGCTTAACATTACAAAAATACACAGCATATTTCACTTTGTTTCAATTAGAATGAGTAATTAATTCAGCTGAAGGTCAAGTCTATTTTTATGGTGCTTATTCCATTAAACAAAACTAATGTAGGCATCAAAACAGAACCAAACTTAATTAAAAAAATATTTTATAAGAGCCTCAGATAACTATTAATAATCAACCAATTAATCCAGTCAACTCAAAATGTAACTTTCAGCAAAAAACACAGATCATTTGTCTAACACTGAATCAGAATTTAAGGAGTGTGATTTCTATGATAACAGAATACTATTATCTAAGAGGACTTCCAGAAAAGGGATTCAAAGGGGGACAGATAAATCCATTTTGTCTAACTCCATCCTGTCTGTCAATATCTTGGCAAAAATACAGTGCATACTGTGTATGCTTTAAACAGATTTTAGAAGAAGTAATCTAGACCTCTTTAAAGCAGACCAAGTTTTGTTGAGTTTTCCTGTGACTCCAAAAAACAAAACCAAAAAACAGTTACAATAACTTTAATAAGGAACAGCATCTTTTTTCAAGTGTGGACAAAAACTGAAAAAGCCAGGCTGTTTTAAGGAGAAGAATTACTGTATTTAGGCAAAATCTGAAACACTTTTTTCACATTCAAATTACTTTAGAAGCATATGGTCCTAGTGATTTACTATAAATCAGTATAGATTTGTGAAAAACAAACTTTTTTGGATTATTGTAATGATTTTATTTTTTTAAAAAAAATGATAACTTGTTTAGTAGAGTGTGAGAAGGTAGGACATAATATACCTTGATTTTAGTACATAATACTTAAGCATGGTATAAGATTCTGATTAGTGAACTAGTTTAATATGGGCTAGGGCTAGGTGGAATGTCTACTAAGTAGACCTACAGATTACTTGAAACAGTATTTTAAGAGAGTTCAATCCTTGAATAAGTATTGATGTGATATTTATATTGCTTGTAGTCATTTTATAAGAGCTAAAGCGCGATAGACCTAATAGTTTATTGTTGTTAGCATATGGTAGTTTATGATTGTTTTTACTTTTATACCTTGTATTTAGCTCTGGGAAGTCGGGGAGGGGGGAAGGGGAGGGGGGAGGGTTGGGTTGGGTTGGGAAGGGTGGGTGGGTGGGGAGGGGTTGTTTTGTTAAAGATAAAATGTATTGAAAAACTTTTCAATAAAAAAAGAGAGTTCAATCCAAATTCCTCATCAAATTGGAGTGACATAGCAAGTGAGGATCAAAGAAATTGGCCTTCAGCCCAGCATTTTTCAATTTTTTTCTCTGATTATTTGGATGAAGAAATGAATGCAACATTCAGTTTGGCACAAAACTAAGGCTCTAGTAGACGAACAAAATTCAAGATTTATTTTTTTATTTTATTTATTTTTATTTTTATTCCATTTATATCCCGCCCTTCGAAAAGGGCACTGAAAGCAGCAGAATGAAAATTTAATAACTGCCAAGTTCTTCACTTTGGAAAAAGAAACAGAAAGTTGGGGAATACCCTTACTGGTTATAGTACATGTGAACTTAATTTTGGAATTGTAAATAATCACAAAGCGAATATGAATCAGCAGCGTAACACGGATGGTAAATCATAAATGCAGTTTAGTTGAGGTCAATAGAAGAACCATCCCAAAATAGTTTGACTATAATCTGTGCTGGTCAGAGTGCACCTGAGATGCTGTGTCCCTCTCTGGGTATCACACTTTTCAGAAAGATTCAGAGGAATTAGAACAGGTACAGTGATTAGGAACCCAAACATTAAATCTTTGAAAGAGAAATTGAGGGGACTGGGTATATTCCGCTTTAAGAAAAAGATGGCTCAGCGTGATAAAAGATGCACCTTGTGTTGATCAATGTGTATTTTAAACAGGAACAAAATGTAATAAATAATAAATGATGCATCTCTAAAATTGCATACCTTTTCATTTTTCTTCCTTTTGCACAAAATCAATGTTAATGACAACTATTCTAATCTTCATTATAAACTCATTCAGGAGGCTAAAGCTGTAATCTCAAACACAGGGTTTTTTGTGTTTTTTTTTAGTGAGGATGAAGAAGATGAAATATTTAAAAAGTCTCGAAAGCACTGTCCACCTGAAGCCTTCTTCAAATCCATTAAGACTGGAGAAGGATGAGAAACTTTTCAGTTTGTATTTTTATGTAAATTTACCCATTTTGCATTCTCTGAACATATGCAGGAGTTGGAGCAAGCAAGAATATCAAAATCTGCACTTTTCTGTGATGTAATTTTCAACTTAAAAAAGAATTACACAACAATGACTGCATTGCTGATGTGCATAAAATGCATTATAGCAGAGGGAACATGGCTTGGGAAAAGGTATATGCTAGCAAAATTGCATGTAGTGTGAGAACCTTTCACAAAATATAAATATGAGTTATACAGATTTTTTTTAAAGTATCACAGAAATGGACTGAGAGTGAGAGTGTGTGTGTGTGTGTGTGTGTGTGTGTGAGAGAGAGAGAGAGAGCAGTGGCGTAGCGTGGGTTGTCAGCACCCGGGGCAAGGCAAGTAATTTGTGCCCCCTAACCCATGGATTTTAGTACTCAAGTCTCTTCCACTAGATTAGTTAAAGAAACCCTTACCCCCTAAGCACATGTATTGTTTGTTATGAAAATACTGATGTAATTAAAGTAAAATGCATCTAATGCGCCCCCCCCCAGATTTTGTGCCCGGTGCGGCCGGCCCCCCCTGCACCCCCCACACTACGCCACTGAGAGAGAGAACTAGATTTGCCCTAGAAATAGCTTTCTCAAATAGTAGTTATCTTCCAAATGCACTGGGAAAACTACTTGAATAGGACACGAAACCAGGATTGAGTAGTTAAGGTATCTTGGAAGAAGGCAATGGCAAATCACAAAAGATTGAGCTTGAAGGAGACTCTATCCTTTCCCCACTAGTGTTGTTTACAAATTACAAATAAGAAAGAGTCAAATTTACATATATTTCTCACTGACTTTCTTACATTTAATGCTTCTCCTTTTTCCTGGTGACAAGTGAACGACATCCAAAGAAGGCACCTGAATCTCCTAGCATCTCAAATGCCCAGAGAAAGGTCTAGTGTTGCTGGTAGGTTATTTTTAAAGAAAAACATATAGATAGGCACACCATTGCTTCAGCAAAAAAAATCTGCAAAAAAAGGTCTATAATAGCATTCAATTAGTTGACATATTAGAGACATAAATTAAAGCTAGCAAAATTGGACAGTTCCAATTAGATAGAGGGGAAATGGGTTTTTTTCTTTATGTAGTGCATCTGTCTTTAGCTTAAATGGCAGCATCAGAGAATTGGGAGCATACAGCTTTACAAATATACAGTATATCAGAAGAGGCTTAGGTTATTAGAATGAATGCTCCAGTGTGAAAATATGAAGAGAGATTCCTGTGCAGAGGGTAAGATTCTATGGTCTATCTGTATATTTCTTGTTTCTTCTCTATCTTTTGTACATGTCTTCACTGTGAACTCTTAAGCCTCTGTTGTCTTAATAACAAGCTGTCATCCTTGGTGGCAGAGTGGCTTGGAATGCAGTATTGCAGGCTAATTCTGCCAACTGCCAGCAGTTCGATCCTGACAAGGTGCAAGGTTGACTCAGCCATCCATCCTTCCAAGGTCAGTAAAATGAGGATCTAGACTGTTGGGGACAATACGCTGACTTTGTAGATCGCTTAGAGAGGGCTGTAAAGCCCTGTGAAGCAGTATATAAGTCTAAGTGCTATTGCTATCCCGCATTATGTTAAAAACTGCTGATATGACTGCAGATGGAAAGGCATGCAACACATGGAACAGGTGCAGTCTTGGGGCAAAAATGGAGTCACTGAGGGCAGGAACTGCAGAACCCTTCCCATGAAAGTTCACCCTGGGAGAAAGGTTAGACTGAAGCTACTTCCTTTTTCACCTAAAGAATCTTCTTGACCCAGGAATGCAGACCTCATCTTGAAGGTATGCTTATTCTCTCACTCCTCTTAAATATGGATTTCTGTCTTAAACAAACAAAATCAATTTCTAAGCTGTTTTAGCTTGTGCAGAGTTTCTGGATAAATGCTTCTTCTTGATATACTATAGATCACACCAATATAATAGAAGAATCACTTAGTCCTGTTAATAACAAAATGTCAGATAAATCCAGCAAATATTGTTGGCTCTTTTTAAGGGTAGTCACTGGTAAATGTTTTCTAAGATTGAGCAACAAAATCTGGCTGGACTTTCCAACACATCCTTCTCTAGTTGACTGTTCCCATCCCTTCTCCTTATCTCTTGCTATCATGAGGCGAAAGAAAATTTTAGTCTGAAATTTCCTTAAGGCATTGGCTGTTCCTCTATAAAATAACAGAGGCACACACAGTGGCACAGCCAGGGTTGATTTTAGAATCAGGAATTACTGGGTTCTGGCTTAAATCCTTGATATGATGTTAACCATTGGAGTGAATAGGATCTAATTCAAGATCGGACAGTATGTTTCTCATGGGATGGAAAGTATATCTTTCCATCTTAAGCTATCTTAAAATTGGAAACAGTAGAGTTTATTGCATGCTCAGATGTGGTCTTCTGATCCTGTTTCTTTTTCAAAATCTATTTTTAGGCATATCGCCTACAACTGAAGTCTGTAGGAACAGTTTATTTATCTTTATTTTATTTTTATTTTGTTAAATTTACTTGCTGCCTATCTCGCCATGGTACTACTCTAGGTCAGGTAGTCCTCGACTTACAACAGTTCACTTAGTGACTGTTCGAAGTTACAATGGCACTGAAAAACGTGCCCTCCAAGCCACAGCCGAGCAGGACACCTGCCTGCCCGCCCGGCGGCGTTCTTCCTCCTGTCTGAGGTTTTCATTGTTGTGAGCATTTCTGTTGAGGATTGGCAGCAGGGGTGGAGTGGGGGAGTGTTTGGTTTTTATTCCCCCCGTCTGCTGGGTGGTTGCAGCAGGTTTTGGTCATTTCACATGACCCTAGGACACTGTGACCATCATAAATATGAATCAGTTGCCAAGCATCTGAATGTAAATCACAAGACCCTGGAGATGCTGCAACATTCCAGCTGATTGGTGCTTCTTCTGGGCTCAGCAGAAGCACCAGGATCAGCGCCGAGCTCCAGCTGGAGCCTGGCGCTGATCCTGGTGCTTCCGCTGAGCCCTGACAGCCCTGCAGCTCCACCCATCTCTCGCTCAGGCTTGTGCGGTACTGCCACCGGTTCAGCTCATTCCCCTCCCCCACTACCACTTTTCTAGGATGTTCGTGTACCACCTGCTAGGTGCCAATGTACCACAGGTGGTACCCGTACCACTGGTTGAAAAGCCCTGCTCTAGGTAACTTACAACAATAAAAAAGAAGAAATGAAAAGAGTATAAACAGAACAGAAGTAAGGTAATAGAATAATAAAATAAACAATGAAAAATAACACAATGAGAATACCTCAATATGATAACCAAAACAATAGACATGTGGAAAGCAGTGAACAAGGTGAGGGGGAATGGAGTCTGCCACCAATCCAGCAGCCAGTTTGAAAGGAAGCTTATAATTTGCTGTTTGTTTGCTAATCTGAAACAAGTTTCTCTTTACAATCACATCTTATTTTAGTGAGCAACTTAACTGATTCTCTAGCTTTACAGAAATATCTTTCTTGCAAAAATAAGTTTGTTTCCCCCCCAATATTCATACAGTATTAAAGACATGGGAGGCAGGCTCCTACATTACAGATACTGTCCTGGCATCCATTTCAGTTGCACTCAGTTTTCATAGCATGCTAGTCAAAGTACTTGATTTAGGTAGAAAATTGCATTTTCTCAGAATTGTGGTTTGATTGTTAGGAGGAATGCTGTTTATATGCAACCTTTATGCTGCATGATGACAGACCATTTAGAAGGATCCTGCACAAGCACTAACCAAATAACCCAAGGGGGCAGTTGCATATAAAACCTTGTGAATCTGGTCCTAATCCAACCCAATTTTGTACTTCTTCCTAACATCAGAGTTAAGCCATGACTGCCTGGTTATTATTTTTTTACTTGCAAGATATGTTTTCTGCAACTTATTTGGATAATCAGTATGGTATAAAACAGTTGTGCTTGTGCAATAGCTATAAAAGTTGGCAAAGCAGAATCAAGGTTTCATAATAAACTTACAGCCAAACCTGGCTATTAAATATTAGCATCGGCATAAGTTTATGAGAGGTGGTGCTACAGTTGTTTTATGGTAATTGCTTTGGCCATATTCACATTACATGAGTACCATAAATACATAGGCTGATAAAATATGCCAGGCCTGTAATGAAACAATGGAGCTCAAATGAGGAAAACTGTAAGTGTTCCTTGGCCCATATATGAAAAATAGCAAGGGATTCAGTTAAAGAAAGTCACACAGTAGGATTTAAGGTGATGGTAAAGATTAATGCAACAGAAACGGAACATTTCACATATACTATATAAAGTAAGGATATAAAAATGCAAAATTACTATGGATTTGTGTAGAAATAGATTTGCAAGGTATGGCAAAAAAAACACAGACTTAGCTAAAAGATGGAATAGAATCTATGTGCATTTTTAAACAAATGTTTGCAAAAGATGCATTTTAAAAAGCACCTACGTTTCTGAACATTGTACATATCTATCTATCTATCTATCTATCTATCTATCTATCTATCTATCTATCTATCTATCTATCTATCTATCTATCTATCTATCTATCTATCTATCTATTATCTATTTATCTAATTTCAAGGAAATTTGCTCCCCTCCCTACAAAAATATATCTCAGATTTATGTCAAAGATTATAACCTTGGAGAAAGTTGTTTGCAAAAGCTGTGCATGATAAAAAAAATTGAAAATGGAACATTTATCACATCTTTTAACAAGAACCCATATAAACCAAACAGATGGATTACATGATTCCCCTAAAAATATAGAACTAAAATGGAATAGATTTATATGGAACCACTTATCCCTGGTATGACAAAGGAGAAAGGACAAAGCCTTTATTATCTGTTTTGAATGGCAATGGCTCTCCCATCAATTGCTATCTGACTTTTTAAAATAATAATAATAATAATAATAATAATAATAATAATAATAATAATAATAATAATAATAATAATAATAATAATAATAATAATAATAATAATAAGAAGAAGAAGAAGAAGAAGAAGAAGAAGAAGAAGAAGAAGAAGAAGAAGAAGAAGAAGAAGAAGAAGAAGAAGAAGAAGTTGGAAGGGACCTTGGAGGTCATCTAGTCCAACCCCCTGCTAAGGCAGGAAACCCTATACCATTTCAGACAAATGGCTGTCCAGTCTCTTCTTAAAAACTTCCAGTGTTGGATCTTATGCATAGAAAAGACTAGTTCACTACAGTATTATTCCATTAATTATCAAGACGGTTATAAAGGTAGTGTTCCCCCACCACATGCTACAGAATATATGAAACTCCTATCTCTTGATCTACTCTATATTATGCTAAAGTACAGTAGAAGACTAGTTTAGGGAGGCCTGATTCTATACAGTAGAGCATCCATTATCCAAAGGCCACTTCTCGATGATAAACGTTGTATTCAGGAAACTTATTCAGCAAGCAACAGAACACATACAGGATCAAAATAAGTCACCACACACAATTCTTTCTGTTTTCAGGTTTGAGGAGACCCATGTAAAGCATTCTTTGATAAACCTGCCCTTGTAAGATGTGCTGAAAGGTCCACCAAAGTTTCTGAATATAATCTTCATTTTAAGTTGTTTCCAATGTCCACTTTTTGTACTTTATTTTATCTTTCTTCTCAAAAAAATATGGAGAGGGAGAGGGAGAAGATGGAAGAGAAGGAGCAGGAGGTGGTGGTTGAGGAGGAATTTTAATGGATATTCAGTATTGAGAAGAAACTCAGTCAGAATAGACAATCTGTTAATAGTCAATTATCATAACTTTAAAAACAAAAATCTTATAAGCAACTCAACATTATTTATATGTTTTTATTCTGCTTCCTATACAACTCTCTCTAGAAACTGTTTATAAAATAGAAATAATAATGCACTGAAAAGCAACAGAGGAAAAAGGGGAGAACAATAGCTGAAATAAACAAGTTCTTCAGCCAAGGGCGTAATGGTTATAACAACAGGTATGTTACATATTTCAGAGGAAATAGCATTCAGAACTGTAGATACTACCATAGAGGAAAAACTACTTGTAAATGAACATAAGTAGCAAGACCTCTCTTGAACATTTCCATGATTGACTCAACCTGTAACAATGAAGTCAGTCTGCCAGATATCATGGTCCCAAATAATTCAGGCTTTGTAAGTCATGTGCAATACCATGACGTTGGATGAGAAGACTAATAGTGCTAATATAGAACTAAATATCAAGGAGTATATGCCAACCACATTTTAAAATAGTTCCTTAGTTGAGACTCCTTGTACAAGAAACTCCTCATTCAAATGTGGAAGGAAAATAAGTTTTTCAGACCATTGTATAATTGATGGAGAATGGGTGTCAGTCCTCAGGCCTCTGAAATTCTAGCTGCTACTCTGTTGCCAAATCTCTGTAGAGGTCTCAGGAATTTCCTATTATCACAGATAGTACAACAATAATACTAATAACAGCAGCAACAGGTATGAAATCAGAGATACAGGAAATCAATCCACTTCTGTATCTTGAACTATATCTCGCACAAGTAAATACACTGTCTACCAAGTTCCTGATAAGTCTTCTACACTGTGTCATTAAAAAAGAAGAACAAATCTCAGGACACTTTCAGACTGTCCTTGAAACTATGAAATTAATGAATTTTGTACAAAACCACTGTTTTGATTGACATTTGAACAATCACAAGCAGTGCCCTTGTAGCCCAAGGTCAAAGCTTTTTAATATCATTGAAGAAAGTTCTGTATGTGGATTTTATATGAGGTTCCTGTCAACCAGGTTAACAAGCTGGCCACCCCAAAAAGTGCTAACTTAATTATTTGATGGGGTTGTCATCTTATCCTATTTTAGGTTTGCTGGAGATTTTGAGACTAGGAGTCTCAGCTTAATTGACAGGCACCAGGTTGGAAAAAGCTGTCTTAATTGGAAATGGTGGGGACAGATCCACAGAATCATATTGAACTCAAACCAATTAGTCATCTTCTTCTCTAAAATTTCCTTTCCAAAGTCTGTTTACCTGGCAGGTTATCAAAAGGGGAGATGAAATAAGCAGTAAGATACTCTCCTTCAACCAGGCGAAGATGAACCTTAGGTCTGTTATGCTACATTAATATTCATTCTCCAAGGACCTATCTTAGTCTAAATTGCACAATCCATTTTCAAGAGGTTTTAGAAGAGTCATAGAACCTCAACATGTTCAGAATAATAAAATATCTGAGGAAAGACAACTACTAAGGAGGAAGAGACCTAAACAGCCAAGTGTGCCGAGTTGTCATAGAATCTTGTTACTGTATAGACTGTTCCTGTACAGTATCCCACTGTCCTCACTGGATAGAAGTTCTTGGAGTCCACATTCAACATATTTTGAAGGCAAAAGTTAAAGTTAGAAATAGTTAGCATATTTATTACTGTATGGCCTATGATTAAATTAGATAGTACTTTGTGAGCATAATTTAAACACCCTTATTTCTTTTTATGGGATGCGGTGGCTCAGTGGGTTAGGACGCTGAGCTTGTCGATCAAATGGTCGGCAGTTTGGCGGGTCAAATCCCGAGTGCCACATAACAGAGTGAGCGCCTGTTACTCGTCCCAGCTTCTGCCAACCTAGCAGTTCGAAAGCACGTAAAAATGCAAGTAGAAAAATAGGGACCACTACGGTGGGAAGGTAACAGCGTTCCGTGTGCCTTTGGTGTCTAGTCATGCCGGCCACATGACCACGGAGACGTTCTCGGACAAGCGCTGGCTCTTCGGCTTTGAAACGGAGATGAGCACCGGCCCCTAGAGTCGGAAACGACTAGCACGCATGTGCGGGGGAACCTTTACCTTTACCTTTATTTCTTTTTATAATGTATTTTGCCACTGGAACAAGATATTTAGGACAATATGCAAACTGAAGAAGTATCAGACACAGAACTTTGACTCTCTCTCTCTCTCTCTCTCTCTCTCTCTCTCTCTCTCTCTCTCTCTCTCTCTCTCTCTCTCCATCTCTATCTATCTATCTATCTATCTATCTATCTATCTATCTATCTATCTATCTATCTATCTATCTATCTATCTATCCATTCAGACTTCCTGAGATGCATCAAAGGGCAAAGGGAGCTTGATTATAACATTTGTCTGCAATGCTTTAAACGAATTGTGTTTTTTTTCCCCTTTTTATTCCTTGGGGCCATCCTATTTCTCTTTTATTCCGTGGTTTTTGCATTGCTCATGTGTGGTGTGCATTGATTTTAATAGTTCCTACTCATATCAGTAATCATTTCTCACTTTCATGATTTCTACTAGCCATTCTTGTCCTTTGAGAATTCTTCCCCTAACATATTTCTTAATCTAAATCCCTCATGAAAGTGTTTTTTTAAAAAAAACAAAACAAAAAAACAAACCAGGTTTTTCTAATCGCATTCTTTGTTTTCAGAAACAACACTGGTTTTGAAATGTAGTTTCTTTGATCAAAACATACAGTTCAGAAACATATACTGTATTCTGTTTCTGTCTCCTCTCAGAATTCAGTCAATTGATGCTTCTCTTTTGCAAAATATATGGTTTGTTTTTTGGCAATTTTCACAGTTCTCTTCTCACAGAAATCCATGGAAGAGTTCCTCAATGTCTTCAGTTAAAAAGGCTGAAGTTAGGAATGGCTAATGCAGATAGCCTTATGGTACAGATGGACGAGTGTCAAGATAATAAAATTTCCTATGTTTGGATTTCTTGATTCTTCGATCAAAGCTTGAAACAAAACATACAAGGACCATTTTCTTTTAGGGATGAATTTTGCTCTCTATAATTTTGGTGGAAGTGGTGGAAATATTTCTTTTCCAAATCCATTCTGACCTACATGTGTAGCAATTTGCATTTTAAAAATCCAAAGTTCACTTGAACTTTTAAATCCACACTAAACACATTTTTTTGGTTTGTTTGCCTTTTGAACAGAGAACGGATACAATAATTAGAGAAATGTAAAAATAAAAAATAAAAACCTGAAGGATAATTGCATGTTGGTTATAGGTTCATTTCAAAAGGGTAAATATGTTGGTTTAGTTAAATAAAAAAGATTATCTCCTGTGCCTACATAAATATATCCATCTTCTCCAGAGAAATGATCTCAAAATAGAAGCATTATGGTAGGTTATTTCCAAGAATTGCTTGTGTGACAGGAAACAGTAGTACTAAATTTATTGGACTTCTTAATATACTGTATATAAAAGTAGCAGCAGCCAGGGAAGGCATAAGGAATTTATGGCCTGTCACCCCATACCCTTCAGCCTGCTATTTCAATGACTTTCTCAGCTGGGAAACTATGGGAAGTGTTGATCTGGAACACCAAAGGAAAAGAGCTCCATTGATCTCCATAATTTGGTAATAAAAAGGCAAGCTATAAATTCAGAAAATAAACTGGAATGCAGAAGGAAAACATTAATTCTTCCATGGAGAACATTAAATCAGCCAACCATGCAGTTTGGGAAATTCTGAGAGTTGGTTCATATTCAGTGGGCCCCCAAGCGTTGCCATGAACTTAGCCTTAGAATTGTCCAAGGGTGTGGAAAGCTGTACTTTTCTTGACATCCTTGAACAAGAACTTGCTGCAGCCCAAATCAGCATGGTCAATAGTAAGAGGTATTCAAATTTACGATTTAACACCATCTGCAGAGCTTTTGGTTCTTCACCTTCTCTCACCATGCAGACATATTTGAAAGCAGATGGTAGCCAATCAGGACACGAGATAGGTTGTTTTAGAAGAAATCTATTGCTTTAAGTGCATGTAGCCCTAGGCTAGAGTTCGTGAACACTTTCGGTGGCCTCCATTTGATGTAGAATGCTGGACTAAAAGGCCGATGGCCCGATCCAGGAGAGCTCTACTTATATCCTTGCAGTCTAAAAATAGAAAGAAACAATGCAACCAACTGATAAACAAAATTTAATATCATCCCTTATGCATTGAATGGGTGCAGTGATTTTACAGTTCTTTGAATGTTTAAATACACTCAAGGAAAAGGCTTCTCTGCAACTTGCATAGCAAAAGGAATCACAGCGATAAGTCATGATTCATGGCCCAGCAAATATAAAGGCTCTTATTTCCTTTCCATTAGCAAACTTCACCCTGCCCTCTTCATCATCTCTGACAGAGATAAAATGTGATCACTGACATAGAAAATGGTGAGATACATGCAAGAATTCTTTAGGCCTGCCACTGAAATTTAGAAGTCCAAAGGAGTCATATCTGATCATGATGTCATTAAAAACCAAAATCACCCAAAAATAACATACCTTTTAATTTTGTGGGTTTGTGTGTTTTGCTCCTTAAGGCTGGATAAATTACAGTTAGGGCAATTAGGGCTACCTTAACCAGGCTGCCAAAACAAAGCATTCACTCTTTCTTTCTTGCCATTCAGCACTTGCCAAGACTTTTGCAGCTCAGATGTAGTGGTTGTAATTTTAGCATGTTTGTTGTCACTGTGTGTTGGGGGGAGAGATCACGGGGGGGGGGAGGCTCAGCTAATCTCAATGTACACATGTTGTACTTTGACAATAAAGGTTGATTATTATTATTATTTATGGAAATAGAAGTAGGGATATGTAATTGTTCAAAGTTAGTAGAGTAGAGAGGTAGTTAATGGATTCTGTATGGAATTGTGTTGCACTCCCCAATCTATTGTGTTTTGTTTCTTACTTTAGTCACATTACAGTGTTGTTAAACAGCTCTGCTATATTATATTGGAAGGGCCCTAACCCTCACCTTGCTTCTATGTCCTGCTGCTTTCAATATCCTTTGGACATGGATGACAAAGTGATTCAAAATTCAGTCATTTTTTCTGTTGTTACCTCTGAAGTAATATATTAAGAAACTGGAGAATTGGAGACAAGAAATATTCTAATCAGTCACTGCAGATGTGTCTGCATGGAGTTGGTGGGGGATGGGGGAGAAAATTGTGTGTGCACCCTCGTGTTTTTGAGAAATTATTTGCTCCTGGAAAAGAGATATTGCTTCCCCTGCCCCCCCGTTTCAGAGAATGTATTTTAATTTAAAATTAAAGGTGAGCCATGCTTAACTTAAGAGCACTAGGTGACAAAGTTTTGTTTGCCTATAAATTGTATAAATACATACATACATAAAATGTGATATGTGCAAACATAATGGTACAGGATCACGACATGGTCATAGGATAACTACAAGTAGATTTGTAAAAAAAAGAACACTATAAAGATCCAGTCTTCACATAGAAATATTTTTTCCTGAAAGACAATTTCCTAAATATGATTCGATTCTTCAGGATCATTAAAAAAACAAACAAAACACCCCTCTGGATCCAAAGAAATTTTATGTCTAATTTCAATTTTGGAGTCAGAGAGATTCTTGGGCAAAGAATGTTGCTGTTTGAAACAGGAACAATATTTGAATAGGATCTGGACCAAAAAGATGGAGGTAGGGACCCTCTGTGATCCAGACTTTTTTAAGATTATGCTGAAATCCTCCTGAGTTAGAAACCTTTATGTGAATATACGTATGAAATTATATCTGTACTCCTAATCACACTTACTTCAAAGGAAGTCCCATGGAGTTATGTTGACCTTCTAAACAGATAGAGTAAAATGTGTTCTGTATTAGTGCAAAAATCCCCAGAGCTTTTCTTAGATTATAAAGCAAGGAGAAAATGTTTAATTTTCAACATAGTTTGATTTCAAGACTGCAAATGTCAAATTAGCACTAAATAGATTCTTATGTTTTTTAAATGGGAATTCAGTGCACTATCTATTTAAAGGTGAACAAGAGTTCATTAAAGAAACCTAAAAAGTAAGGAAGATAAATTGACTTACTTGTCCGTTTTATATTGGCTACGAACTGTCCTTTTCTGAAGAAATACTACTTGGAAATAATGAACTAAATAAATTTGTTTTGAACCTGAGAGTAGACAAGGAATTATTTTTTTCCCCTAACAGTAAAACTAACCAAAAGAACTAGAGAAATAAAATTAATTTAGGTTTTTAGTAGAACGAGAGGTAATCAGCTTCTGGGTGAAGAGCTATGGTGGATTAGACATCCCTGAATGAGTAGGGACAACATCATGGTAGAGATTAGGAGTCAAACAATGAATTTTGGCTAGTGGAGTCTGTCCAGGCAAGGAAAGAACATGAGATCTCCCACTTGCCGCTCTGGACACACAATCCTTATAAAGAGACTTCAGGGATTGTGGTTTTTGTTGTTCACTCATGGAGTTGAGCAGTTGGGAGTTGAGGGATTTCTGTCAAGCTCACAGCCATAATGCAGCCTATGTGGAACACATTCACAAAAGCCTCATTTGTTAAACATTTTCAGATGTAATTAATTGACAGATAAAAAGAGATTTTCTGAGCAGAAAGTTAAAAGGTATCTACTTGGTGAGTCACCATTCTTTCTGGATTAAAAAGAAGAAAAAAAGAGTTTCAAAATTTAAAAACTTTTGGCAAATAGTTTAACAAGAAATGGATGCAGGAAGGTTTAAAAGGGATAAAGGACAATAAATATAGTTGTTTTGAAAGATTTCTCTTTGGTGAATGAGGTTTTGGCCAAATTGAATTAAAATGGACAAATGAACTGGATTTTCATGGGAATTATTTTGTTTACTATGAAAAAGTACAAAAATTGGTGGATTTAACAAAACACTAACCCTAGTGTTAAAAAAAGATAAAGGTAACATGAGCCAGACTGTGATGCTGACTGTAATTATAGAGTACCATTTGAGATGAAGTTACCGTATTAAGGATATGGGATGATAAAATGGGAGGGAGGGAAACTTGCCTTTTACTCTTTCCCTTGCAATTGAGACAGTTTTCCTATTGGATTACAATATTACAATAGCAACCCCAGAAAATTGGTACAAAACAAAACAAAGCAAAAAAAAGGGGGTGGGGGGTGGGGGGAAGGAGAGGATCACTAGAACACCTTGCAGAGAAAGGAAATACACTGGATTTACTTCAGAAAATGTTTGAAGAATTGGGGAATAAATTTGGTAAATCATTTGATATTACATTGATTTCATCACTTGATACAAAATTTATACCTTTTGAAAAAAGAATCAATGAAAACCTTGTAATGAGGTTTTTTTTGAAAAAAAAAAGTGTTAAGAAGTTAGATAGCTCTATAAAACAAGTGATTTCCCCACAACTGGATATAACTTTTCAGGAAAACATTAAATTCATTCAAGGCAAATTATCAAACTTTTTCTTTGATTTGATGCAAAATTCAGGGCTTATTGATATGGTGATGGAAAAATGGGAATTCGAGAGAATACACTTTTTTTCTGAAAGACATAGATCCTTTTCAAGAATAGATATGATCTGAATTTCAGAATTTTGGTTACTAAAGTTTCTAGAGATACTACCAAACACTTTTTGGATCATAATCTGGTACCTTTGGTTTATAAAAGGAAATCACAGAGGGTGGTGAGCACAGCACAAAACATTGTGGGCTGTCCCCTGACACCACTGGATGACATTGCCAGGGCTCGCTGCCTTGGAAGAGTGAGGAAAATTCTCAGGGATGACTCACACCCTGGACGGTATCTCTTTACTCTCCTACCATCGGGTAGGAGATATAGGAGTATAGCCAGCCGCACCAACAGGCTGAAAAACAGCTTTTATCCATGGGCTGTTAGGCTCCTGAATGGGAAATAACTTTATGTATGATTGACTTGCGAGGCCGGTGTGTTGTGCAATTAGCAATTACTGCTAAGCTTGTAAGCCGCCCTGAGTCTTCGGAGAAGGGCGGGATATAAATGGAATTAAAATAAAAAATAAAATAAATAAATAATAGCTCACATGGTGTAACAAGATGGTGGGTTTGTTGTCACTGTGAGTTGTGGTGGTGGGGGCACGAAGGGAGGCTCAGCCAATCTCAATGTATACATGGTTGTACTTTGACAATAAAGGTTCATTCATTTATTAAAGGAAAAGGTTTCCACTGTCCAGTCATGTGTGACTCTAGGCCACGATGCTCATCTCTATTTCTTGGCCAAGGGACCCAGACTACTTCGATGGCCATGTGGCCAGCATGACTATGCACTGAAGCACATGGAACACTGATTTATTATTATTTATTATTTATTTATTAATCTACTTGCATTTTCATGCTTACAAAATGCTTAGGTGGGGCAAGTAACAGAGTCTCATCCTGTTACATAGTGCTCAGGTCTTGAACCTTGGCTGTCAGTGTTTAACTGCTGAGCCATCACACCTGTCTAGTTCTTTCAAATGGAGACTAATTGAAATGTTGCTATAGAAAGAAACAATAGTGAAGGAGTGAAAAAATAATTTTTTTAAAAAAAAATAATGTAGATAAAATAAGAGATTATTTTATACAATACAATAGTGAACTCAAAAAGAAGTGGCAAGAGAAAACACATACTATGTTGGATGAGATAAAAAGAAAAAGAAGAGGATGAAGAATTTTCCAGAGAAAATTCTAAGTATTTCTAAGTATTTCTCAACAAATTATAACGTTTTATAACGATGCTTAACTTTGTTACCAGTAAAAAGTGTAAATAAAAATAACTATGTAAAGCAAAAAATATTTTAATTTGCAAACAAATCATGGAAGTAGATAGCATATAAATTATGAAAAAAAAAAAGAAATGATATTGAAAGTACAAAAGCAAGACATTGTACTAAGAGATAGCATGGCTATGCAAAAAGCATCTCATCCATATTATTTCAACTTGTATAAAGGAAGTGACATCTCTCTGGACAAAATAGATAAATATCTAAAGAAACAAAATTTACCAAGGATTACAGAGGAACAGAAACAGATTATGAATGGACCTATAAAATATGGGAAATTTCTGGAGCTATAAAAAAAATAAACCACAAAAAGTACCTAGACCAGACTAATTACTAGGTTTTTATTATAAATGTTTCAAGAATGAACCTTTACAATCTTCACAATTTTTAAAAATATAATGCTAAGATGAACAGATGCCAGAGAGTTTGAAAGAGGCCAATATAGCACTAATACCTAAAAAGGAACAAGATTTGACATAAATGGGAAAAGGCTAAAAGGGTTTGGTACATTATCATGTTTTAAGATCAACAAAAAGAAGACGAAGATGATAAAAATATGAAAATAGAGAATCAAAAGAACTGAATAAAATGGGTTTTAAGATTGAGAAGAAAGTAAAATATTCAAGTATCACTATGACAATTATGAGTTGTATGTTATTTTAAAATAACTAGAAGTTGCAAAAGATATCTTATGAGGGGAGAAACTACAGTTGTCATTGCTGGGGAGAATTTCTGTGATAAAATGAATGCCTCACCTAGAATGATGCAGCATATAAATAAAATAAATAGCTGAAGTGGAGAGCGAGTGGAATAGATGTTATATTCAAAGCAAAGTTTGCTAGGTAACATCAGCACTGAAATTAGATTCAAATGCATCAGATCAAGTGCAAATGATCATTAGAATATTGTTGGAGGATCTGGGAGGAACCCATTGGATTTAAAACGTAGACATTTAGTTGGATTTGTTATTTGTCATTGAACAGTTTGGTATCACCATGCCTTGATCAAAAGAGCTCCAAGGACTGCAAAAAGGAAGCTATTGGCACCTTTTGGGGAGTTTGAGAAAGGATTTAAAAAGCTCACCAAATAATTGGACATCAATCATTCCGCTGTCTGGTAGATCATCTACAGGTAGAAAAGATGAAGAAATTGGGGGGGTGGGGTGGAAATCCTCTCAGTTGATATCAGAGACCAATAAATTGTAAGAAAGGCCCACTTGGTGTTGTTTCTGCTAAAAGGGGCAATACCAGGCATCTCCAAACAGCCAAGGGTGTATTAACTTATTCTCCAGAAGGAAAAAGCATATCTGTTAATTTAGGGGTTTAATAAATGATTACAAATTCAATTTTCATTGTGTTTCTGTTCAATTACATCATATTTTACATGGATTATGCTTACTTTTTCACATGACTATTCATTCGTACAGGCAACAGATGTCTGTTTGGATGTATGTTTTTTGTGTGAACTTTTAATGGTTGTTTGGACTAGAGAGCTATATCACAACATTTGGAAAACTGTAAATGTCTGATTTTAATGGTCTGCAACTGTTTCAGTTTGCACAGTAAAATAGTCAGTTGGAACTATTCATGTTAACATTTGAGCTGAATTAATTTCTCCCCCTTCCTAGTTGTGCAGAATGTTAGATTCTTTGGGACAGCATCTGCACATTACCATACCACAGGCATATATGTATATATATATATATATATATATATATATATATATATATATATATATATATATATATATATATATATATATATATATATATATATATATATATATATATATATATATATATATATATATATATATATATATATATATATATATATATATATATATATATATATATATATATATATATATATATATATATATATATATATATATATATATATATATATATATATATATATATATATATATATATATGTTCGCCCCCTTCATGGATTACTGCCTTGTCGTGGCGAAGGGGCTTGCGTAATTCAATGAAGCTATGAGCTATGCCGTGCAGGGCCACCCAAGACGGACAGGTCATAGCAGAGAGTTCTGACAAAACGTGATCCACTGGAGAAGGAAATGGCAAACCACTCCAGTATCTTTGCCATGAAAACCCTATGGACAGTACCAAAAGGCAAAACGATATGACGCTGGAAGATGAGCCCCTCAGGTCGGAAGGTGTCCAATATGCTACTGGGGAAGAGCAGAGGGCTAGTACTAGTAGCGCCAGAAAGAATGAAGCGACTGGGCCAAAGCCGAAAGGACGCTCAGCTGTGGATATGTCTGGTGGTGAAAGGAAAGTCCGATGCTGTAAAGATTTTTTCTCCATAGGAACCTGGAATGTAAGATCCATGAATCAAGGAAAACTGGACGTGGTCAAACAAGAGATGACAAGACTGAACATCGACATCTTAGGTATCAGCGAACTAAAATGGACAGGAATGGGTGAATTTAATTCAGATGACCATCAGGTATACTACTGTGGGCAAGAATCCTTCAGAAGAAATGGAGTAGCCTTCATAGTCAATAAAAGAGTAGGAAAAGCAATACTGGGATAAAATCCTCAAAATGACAGAATGATCTCAGTTCGAATCCAAGGCAAACCATTCAATATCACAGTAGTCCAGGTCTATGCCCCAACCACCAGTGCTGAAGAGGATGAAATTGACCAGTTCTATGAAGCACTACAGCACCTTATAGAACTAACACCAAAAAATGATGTTCTTATCATCATGGGGGATTGGAATGCTAAAGTAGGAAGCCAAAAGATAACTGGAATAACAGGCAAGTTTGGCCTTGGAGTGCAAAATGAAGCAGGGCACAGGCTGATAGAATTCTGTCAAGAGAATACGATGGTCATAGCAAACACTCTTTTCCAACAACCCAAGAGACGGCTCTACACATGGACATCACCAGATGGTCAACACAGAAATCAGATTGACTATATGCTCTGCAGCCAAAGATGGAGAAGCTCTATACAGTCAGTAAAAACAAGACCAGGAGCTGACTGTGGCTCAGACCATGAGCTTCTCCTTGCAAAGTTTAGGCTTAAACTGAAGAAAGTAGGGAAAAGCACTAGGCCAGTCAGGTATGAATTAAATCATATCCCCGTTGAATATACAGTAGAGGTGACAAATAGATTTAAGGAATTAGATCTGATAGACAGAGTGCCTGAAGAACTATGGACAGAGGTTCGCGACATTGTACAACAGGTAGCAACCAAAACCATCCCAAAGAAAAAGAAATGCAAGAAAGCAAAATGGCTGTCTGAGGAAGCTTTGCAAATAGCTGAGGAAAGGAGGGAAGCGAAAGGCAAGGGAGAAAAAGAAAGATACACCCAATTGAATGCAGAATTCCAGAGAATAGCTAGAAGAGATAAGAATGCCTTCTTAAATGAACAGTGCAAAGAAATAGAAGAAAATAATAGAATAGGGAGGACCAGAGATCTTTTCAAGAAAATTGGAGAAATGAAGGGAACGTTTAATGCAAAAATGGGCATGATAAAGGACCAAAATGGCAGGGACCTAACAGAGGCAGAAGAGATTAAGAAGAGGTGGCAAAATTACACAGAAGAACTATACAAGAATGAGCTTAATGTCCCTGATAATCACAATGAAGTGGTCACTGACCTCGAGCCAGACATCCTAGAATGTGAAGTGAAGTGGGCCTTAGAAAAGCTGAGCAACAACAAAGCTAGTGGAAGTGACAGTATTCCAGCTGAGCTATTCAAAATCTTAAAAGACAATGCAGTAAAAGTGCTACACTCAATTTGCCAGCAAATTTGGAAAACTCAACAATGGCCACAGGATTGGAAAAGATCAGTTTACATTCCAATTCCAAAGAAAGGCAGTGCCAAAGAATGTTCAAACTATCGCACCATTGCACTCATTTCTCATGCTAGTAAAGTCATGCTTAAAATCCTACAAGCTAGACTTCAGCAGTATGTGGATCGAGAACTACCAGAAGTGCAGGCAGGATTTCGAAGAGGCAGAGGAACTAGAGATCAAATTGCCAACATACGCTGGATCATGGAGAAAGCTAGGGAGTTCCAGAAAAACATCTACTTCTGCTTCATTGACTATGCTAAAGCCTTTGATTGTGTGGATCATAACAAACTGTGGCAAGTTCTTAAAGAGATGGGAGTACCAGACCATCTTATTTTTCTCTTGAGAAACCTATATGCGGGTCAAGAAGCAACAGTGAGAACTGGACACGGAACCACTGATTGGTTCAAAATTGGGAAAGGAGTCCGGCAAGGCTGTATACTGTCGCCCTGCCTATTTAACTTATATGCAGAGCACATCATGAGAAAGGCAGGGCTAGATGAATCAAAAGTTGGAATTAAGATTGCCGGAAGAAATATCAACAACCTAAGATACGCAGATGATACCACTCTAATGGCAGAAAGTGAAGAAGAACTAAAGAGCCTCTTGTTGCAGGTGAAGAAGGAGAGTGCAAAACTTGGGTTGAAACTTAACATTAAGAAAACCAAGATCATGGCATCTGGCCCTCTCAATTCCTGGCAAATAGATGGGGAAGAAATGGAGGTAGTGACAGATTTTATTTTCCTGGGCTCCAAGATCACTGCAGATGGGGACTGTAGCCAAGAAATTAAAAGACGCTTGCTCCTGGGGAGGAAAGCCATGGCAAATCTAGACAGCACACTAAAAAGCAGAGACATCACCCTGTCAACAAAAGTGCGTATAGTCAAGGCTATGGTCTTCCCAGTTGCAACGTATGGCAGTGAAAGTTGGACCATAAGAAAGGCTGAGCGCCAAAGAATTGAGGACTTTGAACTGTGGTGCTGGAGAAGACTCCTGCGAGTCCCTTGGACCGCAAGGCGATCAAACCGGTCAGTCCTAGAGGAGATCAATCCTGACTGCTCTTTAGAAGGCCAGATCCTGAAGCTAAAACTCAAGTACTTTGGCCACCTAATGAGAAGGAAGGACTCACTGGAGAAGAGCCTAATGCTGGGAAAGATCGAGGGCAATAGAAGAAGGGGACGACAGAGAATGAGGTGGCTGGATGGAGTCACTGAAGCAGTAGGCGTGAGCTTAAATGGACTCCAGAAGATGGTAGAGGACAGGAAGGCCTGGAGGAATGTTGTCCATAGGGTCGCGATGGGTCGGACACGACTTCGCAGCTAACAACAACATATATGTTCGCAGATGATACAACTGTGGTGGGTCTTATTACAGGTGGGGATGAGACAGCATATAGGGCGGAGGTACAAAAACTATCCATATGGTGTAGTAACAACAACTTGCACCTAAACATCGGCAAGATGAAAGAGATGGTGTTAGACTTCCGGAGAAAAAAGGAGGAACTTGTCCCACTTTACATCGGGGAAGACTGTGTAGAGAGAGTTTCCTCCTTTAAATTTCTGGAAGTCTACCTCTGTGAAGATCTGACCTGGAAAGTTAACACAACCCAGGCGGCTAGAAAGGCCCAACAGAGGCTTCACTTTCTTAGGATCTTGCAGAAGAACAGGGTAGAGCAACAACTAATGACCCTCTTTTACCGGTCTACCATAGAGAGCGTCCTCTCGTATGGTATTGTGGTTTGGTATGCTGGTCTGACAGCCGCGGATAGGAAAGTATTACAGAGGGTAGTGAGCACAGCACAAGACATTGTGGGCTGTTCCCTGACACCACTGGATGACATCGCCAGGGCTCGTTGCCTTGGAAGAGTGAGGAAGATTCTCAGGGATGACTCACACCCTGGACGGTATCTCTTTACTCTCCTACCATCCGGTAGGAGATATAGGAATATAGCCAGCCGTACCAACAGGCTGAAAAATAGCTTTTATCCATGGGCTGTTAGGCTTTTAAATGGGACATAATCTTATGCAGAATTGACTTGGGAGGCCGGTGTGTGGTGTAGTTGGTTCACATAGTGTGGTGGGATGGAGGGTTTGTTGTCACTGTGTGTTGGGGGGAGAGAGCACGGGGGGAGGCTCAGCTAATCTCAATGTACACATGTTGTACTTTGACAATAAAGGTTTATTATTATTATATCTGTTAAAAAATACAAGGTCTCATAGACAACTTAGTATTTCAGATATGATGACTATCAAGTGTTTGGTGATGAAATGCAGAACAGTTCTCTGGTGCTCACTGCCAATACTTGCATGGACTCCAAGAATGAGCACTAGATTCAGTAAATGTAAAAAAAATGTTTTATGTCTTATTTCTTGGTTACAGAGAAATATCTGGCTGTCTTAATTATTCTGACCAGTAGCTGTTTGCATAAATTCTTCAAAACTGTGGAAGTTGCCTTAAATGAATGAATAAGTTATATGAATGAATGATCATATTCAATTGAATTAAATTGTAACCTGTCCATTTCATTTAGCAGTTTTAGGGTGGATATTTTAACATTTAGCATCCACCTAGAAATTGTTGTTGAAGAATTTGTCATCAAAGAATATTGAAAACAAGGAAACAAAAGAAGATAAAAGATTAACTTGTCTTGCATCATATAGTGTCTATTCTCCAAGAACTTAGCTGAAAAAGTAGTTGTGTCTTTTGCTGCTTCCCCTTTCTGAATGCTTCAAGCTCTTTCTTCCTTGCCTTTTACTTGCTGGTTACCCACCAAACTCTGCAAGAGCTCTACGGGCAAGAGACTCCCAGCTACCAGGAAAGTCTTAATTTTCCTTTGCTAAATACCAGAGCTGCACCATGGTTTTAAGGGATGCCTTGCTTCAGTGGAAAACCTCCCAATGGAAACCTGTTCTGTTATGCAAAGTCGCCTCTGGACTTCTAAGAGTGAGAAGCCAAATGTTGCTTCTCTTTGTTCTGCTCCATAGTTCTTCCCCAGCGCCCTCTGGCACTTTCCTAAACTGGAACAAGCTTCAACTTTCTTCCAGCTTTGGCAAGTCTGCAAAAGGCCATTGCTTTAGATTTTACAGTGATAGAGGGAAGAAGCTTTAAGGCAAAGTGAAGTGTTTCATTGAAGCAAATTGTCTCTTGATTTCAGAAAGAGAAATATATCATCTCTACTTTCTTTGTTGTGAGTAAATAATAATAATAATAATAATAATAATAATAATAATAATAATAATAATAATAATAATAATAATAATAATAATAATAATAATAATAATAATAATTATTATTATTATTATTATTATTATTATTATTATTATTATTATTATTATTATTATTATTATTATTATTTTATTTGTATACCGCCCTTCTCCCGAAGGACTCAGGGCGGTGAACAGGGCAAACATATAAAAGTACAAAAATACAAAAATTAAGAAAGAATTAAACGAGATGTCCAAGTTAAAACAATAGGTTAAAATACATTTAAAACAACAATAAAATCCAAACCCATCCCCCATCAGGCTAGGCCGGCTTGTTCGAACAAATAAGTCTTCAGATCGCGTCGGAAGGAGCGAAGGTCGGGCGCCATCCGGAGCTCAACTGGCAAATGATTCCATAAATCCGGGGCGCCCACAGAGAAGGACCTCCCCCTGGGGGCCACCAGATGACATTCTCTGACCGGTGGCACCCTGAGGAGGCCCTCTCTGTGGGAACGCACAGGGCGGAAGGAAGTTGACGCCGGCAGCAGGTGATCCCTAAGGTACTCTGGACCCATGCCATGTAGGGCCTTGAAAACCATTACCAGAACCTTGAAGACAACTGGGAGCCAATGCAGCTCACGGAGCAGAGGTGTAACAAGGGAGTATCAGGAGACTCCCAACACAACTCTCGCGGCTGCATTCTGTACCAGTTGCAGCCTCCGAGTGGTCCTCAAGGGCAGCTCCATGTAGAGAGCATTGCAGTAGTCTAAATGAGAGGTCACGAGCGCATGAGTGACCGTACGCAGGGCATCCCGATCTAGATAGGGCAACTGGCGCACCAGGCGAACCTGGGCGAAGGCCCCCCTAGTCACAGTTATTATGTGGTCTTCCAAAGAAAGCTGTGAATCTAGGAGGACTCCCAAGTTGCGAGCCCTATCTACGGGGGGTAATAGCTCACCCCCCATAGAAAAAGATGGAATGTTCTGAATATCCCAAGATGCCGGTACGCACAGCCACTCAGTCTTGTCAGGGTTGAGTTGAAGCCTGTTCCTCCCCATCCAGACCCGAACCGCTTCCAGGCAACGGGACATCACATCGAGGGCATCACTGGGGTGGTTTGGGGTCAAAATAAAAAGCTGGGTATCATCAGCATACTGATGATACCCAACTCCAAAACCACGAATGATCTCACCAAGCGGTTTCATGTAGATGTTGAACAGGAGAGGCGAGAGGACCAACCCCTGAGGAACTCCACAAGATGTGGTTTGCACCAGAGCAGGCAAGTTACAGAAATATAGAAGTAGGTAAAATGATGCCACATCCTCACCGAAGTAATAAAAGGAGTTAAAAACTACAGGCACATAAAACTTTCTTGTTGGCAGAAGATTGGTTCTGCATTCATAGGGTGTAAAGCCCAGCTTCCTTTCCTGACTTTTTCCCCCTGCAGCACAGGATTAACTCCTTCTTATGATGAGATGGAGACAGCATAATAAAGACAGATCATTTTAAAAAGTCAGCGGCATATCCTTCTGTGGTGATTAGAAGGATGTGAGGAAGAAATAAATAAAACTCACATAAAATGGGAGCTGAGAGTGCTACGCTGTTTGCCAATGGGCAGCTAAGTACCCTTCAAAGTGCTGGTTATTACCTCTTAGCACCTATATGGCTTGCTGGTATTTGCAGGAGTACCTGCTTACTAAACTCCAAAGTCACGCCAGTTTAGAAGCTTAAAAGGCCTACAATCTGTCCCCCACCCCCCTGCCACCTTTTTCTTGGCATCTCACTGGCTCTGTGGGGAGATGAAAATTCCTTTGGGATGTGGGGGAGACACCAGAGATGGAGTCTGCATTTCTGAGGGCAAAGACAATCTACCTTTCCCAGATTTCACACAGGATCAAAGCTCAAAGCAGCGGCATCCCAAACTGCATAGGAAAGACATGTTGAACCCAACATATATACAAACACAGCACAAGTTCATACAAATGACCAGTCCCCCTATAAAACTAAGTCCCTGTGCCCCACTTGCTCCATAGACTACCCTTATGAACAGAGCATGTCTGGATTTCATGTTTCTTTTATTTGTTCTTGTTTCACCCCAGCTTGTGGAAATCTCAAATTATTCTTTTAGCATCAGTATATACTTCACAATTACGGATGTTAAACATACCTCTCATGTGAAAATCAGGGTGCAGAAACAAGGAAATAATGCTCTTCAATATAAGTTGCATCCCTGTCAAGCATCTGATTTCCAGAAATTTGGATGGCATTTTTTTTCCAAGAAATTTAATTTAATTTAATTTAATAATTTGATTTCTATACCGCCCTTCTCCCGAAGGACTCAGGGCGGTGAACAGGGCAATACACAATAAAAATCAGATACAAAAATTAAAAAACCATTAAAAACCAATTAAACATCATGCCCATAAAATCAATACATATTGAGTTAAGAACTAATTTTAAAAACCCAACCCCATCCCGTCAGACCAGGCCAGCTTGTTCGAAAAAGAATGTTTTAAGATCGCGCCGGAAGGAGCGAAGGTCGGGGGCCGTCCGGAGCTCAACCGGTAAGCTGTTCCAAAGGTCTGGCGCGCCCACAGAGAACGCTCTCCCCCTGGGGGTCACCAATCGGCATTCTTTGATCGGCGGCACCCTGAGGAGGCCCTCTCTGTGGGAGCGCACTGGACGGAGGGACGTTGACGCCGGTCGCAGGTGTTGCCGTAGGTAATCCGGACCCATGCCATGAAGGGCTTTGTACGTCATAACTAACACCTTGAACCTCACCCGGAGAGCAACCGGTAGCCAATGCAGCTCGCGGAGCAGAGGTGTAACATGGGAGTATCGGGAAACTCCCAAGACGACTCGCGCGGCTGCATTCTGCACCAGCTGGAGTCTCCGGGTGGACCTCAAGGGCAGCCCCATGTAGAGAGCATTACAGTAGTCTAGACGAGAGGTCACGAGCGCATGAGTGACTGTGCGCAAGGCATCCCGGTCTAGATAGGGCCGCAACTGGCGCACCAGGCGAACCTGGGCAAAGGCCCCCCTAGTCACAGCTCCAATATGCTCTTCCAAAGAGAGCTGTGAATCTAGAAGGACCCCCAAGTTGCGGGCCCTATCTACGGGGGGTAATAGCTCACCCCCCCATGGCCAATGATGGGATAATCAGAATTTCCCGGGATGCCGGCACGAACAGCCACTCAGTCTTGTCAGGGTTGAGTCGAAGCCTGTTCCTCCCCATCCAGACCCGGACCGCCTCCAGGCAACGGGACATCACGTCGAGGGCATCGCTGGGGTGGTTCTTAGAAAGTTCTTAGAAAAGCAGACAAAACAAAATTGTTTTAGAGAGTATTTGGTGGTTGATGTTGCTAAGCTCATAGGCCAAGAGGGGTATTAATGTTATTAATTTGGTATGTTATTGAATTTTTTTATGTTCTTGCCAGATTTTATGAAAGCTGCTGGAAATCTGTATTGTACTGGGCCACATAAACAATATAATAGCCCACCAATCAAATTTAGGTTTTTTTAGTAGCTATCAGTTGGAAAACTACTATAGAGGCTCACTGAACATGTATAAAACTGAATAACTGCAATTATCTTTTGTACTCACTTTGCAAATGACAGATTCTAATTGAAAGAGAATCTAGAGTTGTTAAGCGAAGCTTCATGTGACCGTGACTTGCAGTTCTATTGCAGGTTGCCAGAAGCCAGTTTTGAAATATGCAAATGGTGATCAGATGACTGCAGGAGATTGCAATGATCACATGACCATAGTACCATTGCGAAGATAATAAGTGTGAAGATAAGTGGTAAAGTTACTTCTTTAGTATTTTTGTAATTTCAAAGTTGTAAGCGTGGCAGTCATTAAGTAAGAACTACCTGTATCAATATTTCTTCTAATTTTAGAAGCTCTACATTTCTGTCTTTATTAGCATAATTTTAAAGGCTCTTAACAGCGCTCTCTTTTTCAGAGCAGAGCAAGAATGTCATATGACAGGGATAGATAACTCACAATTGGCAGCTAACAGTGAAAAGAACAGATGTTTGCAGGCATCTGGCATGTGTGAGACAGATGTCAGAACTGTTAATGCATTTATAGAAATCATAGGAATTGTATTCATTTTCTTATCTCTCCAGTAAGCAAAAAGAAAATACCAAGCATTAGCACTTAATTCTCCTTGTTCAATCAAATGATTTTTCATTAAATAGGAGGCAGGAAGTGAACCTGTGTGAATGCAACCAAGTTTGAGTGGTAACTATGATTAAGTCTGATTCTGCACAAAAATTAGTTGTGCCCCAAAATTAATGCAGTCGAGTAGCTAATGAGTTTGAATGGAAGACTTTGAATTATATACCCTATAGAGGTCGTGATCTTATTTCTGAAGATGAATAACTAATATAGCAGCAGGTAAGTGACGAAAGAAATTTAGTATGTTCAGAAGATCAAATAAAGTCTGTAAGAAGAGCTTAAGCAATCCTATTTTAGCATTATTTTCTCCTCAGGGTTAGTGGAACATTTCAGGAAGTAGTAGATTTTGCTTGTGTTTTGGCAAGCTGAAGCTGACTCCAAATTATTCCTCTTTTCTGAGAACTTATTTGGATTTTGCATCAGAACATTCTAGATATTTTCAGCACACACTTTTCTATGGTATGGGGAAGAACAAAATTCATACTTTCAAAATCATTATATAAGAATTGTTTTATATTTGATATGGGAAAAGAAAAAAGTGAAAATCTATACAAAAATTCCAGGATGGCTTTCAACAATGGAAGCTTCCTGAGAAAATGATAACTAAAAAAGATATCTTAAATATGGAAGGGAATTTAACAACTAAACAAGAGTTGGAAAAACAGGGCATTGATTTATCATGGTGGCCTCATTTGCAAATACAAATGGGATATGAGAAAGATAACAAAATATATGGTTTTTATAAAGAGCAGACAATGTTTGATCAGATATTATTAATATCAGATGAAAAACTGATTAAGAAATGATATAATTTTTGGTTAAGCTTAAAGATGAAAGATGAACAAGTAAAAGAAACAATGATAACATGGGTTAAAAAATTAGGAACAATATAGAGCTAGAAATTTGGCAAAATCTCTGGGAAAGAAACTATAAAATAAGAATGGCAACTGGATATAAAGAAAATCTATATAAAATGTTTTATAGATGGCACTTACCACCAGCCAGACTAGCAAAAATGTTTAAAAATATGTCTAGCAATTGTTGAAATGTAGGCAAAACCCAGGCACATATTATCATCTTTGGTGGACATGCCCTAAAGCAAAAAATATTTGGACAAAAATTCATACCTGGTTAGAAAAAATGTTAAGAAAGCATGTAGATTTTAAGCCAGAACTTTTTTTATTAGGGATAATTTCAGGAAAGTATGGGAAAGAAAATGTATATTTAATGGTATATATATTAACAGCAGCAAGAATTGTTTTTTGCGCAGCATTGGAAAAATGAAGAAATGCCATCTGAAGATAACATAATTAAGAAAATACTGGAATGTGCAGAAATGGATAGACTCACACTGAAGATTAAAGAAAAAGAAGGTACAGAATATTTTCAAATATGGGAGGTATTTTACCAATGGCTGGAAAAAAGGGGTAGAGATTAGGATTTTATTTGACCCAGACAACATGTTAACAAGCATTTATTTATTTTATTTATTTTTATTTTTATTACATTTATATTCCGCCCTTCTCTGAAGACTCAGGGCGGCTTACAAGCTTAGCAGTATGAACTGTAAACTTAAAAAAAAACCTAATAAAAATATAGTTATATATATAAAAAAGTTCTATTTGAGGTAAGATTTTATTGGCATTATTATTAGACACTTATTTATCTATCACATTTATATTGCTGTCCATCTCACATAGCGACTCTGGTATCCTACATAATGAAAAAGTACAAATGCCTTTTTTGATTTCTACACTTCAACATTTCTAGTTGGTGTTAACTCCTGGACAAATCTGTGCAATTTTCTTAGCAAAAAATTTGGAAGTGGCTTGCCATTGCCTATTTCATAGGGCAGAGAATGACTGACTGGTTCAAGGTCATATAGATGACTTTGTGCCTAAACTGAGATTAGAATTCACAGCCTCCCAGTTTCTAGCCTGGTGCATTATCCATTACATCAAACTGGCACTCCCAAATACATTTAAAAAATAAAATTACAGGTTGTCCTCGATTAGTGATGATGATAATTGGAACCAGAATTTCCATCACTCAGTGATATGATTGTAAAGCAGAATGTCACATGACTCTACTGCTTAGTGATCACAGTTCTGGCACTGCTGTTTGCCAAAGTTAAGCGAATCCTGCAACATTATTAAGCATAATATTATGTGATCTCGTTTGTGATCTCCTGCCATTGGCTTTGCTTGTGGGATGCTGACAGTAAAGGTTACAGATAGTGATTATGTGACAGCAGGATGTTGCAATGTCATAACTATGAGTGGTCACTGTAAGTGCCTGGATCGCAATCACATGACTACAGAGATGTTGCAGCGTCCATAACTACAAGGATTGGTCATAAGTAGCACTTGTTCAGTGCTGTCGTAAGTTTGAACAATCACTGAACAAATGGTCATTAAGTAAAGATTATGCCAAAAAAATAAAAACAAAATGGCAAAAAAGCATGCAAAGGAATACATTCCAACTAGCTATGATATAATCATCTAGCAGGCTCCATTCTCTGTTGGGATCTCCAGGCCAGTTAACAAAACTGTGTTTTAAGAGCCAATAGAAGTTAGGTCAGCCTCACTCTGGAAGGGATGATGTTCTACAAGGCAGCGGCCATGGCAGAAAAGGTTTTCCTCCTATGTCCTGTCCAACTCTCTAGCTGATGGGACCCACAGCATGCCCCTCCTGCAGCACCTGGTGGGACAGGTAGATGCAACCAGGGAGAGGCAATCCCTCAAATAACCTGATCCCTTGCCATTTAGGGCTTTAAAGGTTGTCAGGTAATTATGCAGCAAGTGTCCAAATGAAGAGCCATGACAAGAGCTTGTAGTTTTATATAAATAAATATATTTAAGATTTATATTCACAGCAGACAAGATAGTCAGGAATGAAAGAACACCACGAGGTAAATCTAAACAGTGTACCTAGCACCCAGAAGAAAAAGGCGGGAAAAAGGAAACTCCCCCTTTACACCCACAGCAACCAATCATAGCGGAAATTGCCTCATGCAGGAGTCAGTACTCTCCAATCAATCAACTTCAACTATGTGTTCTGGCCCATCCTACAATTTATTGTTCCAGCTACTCAATTAAATAGTGTAACAAAGGTCACAACCAGCACCTTGACTGTGATTGATAATTGGGTCAAATATTATATTTGGCAGGAGGGGGTGGTCATCCTTTAGGAGAAAACTAAGTGGTAAGCTGTGGCTGTAAATGCAATTGCAAGTTGGGATCTCAGTCTAACTCCACTTTCCCTTGCCTAGACATCATTCTCATACCCTCTCTGGTGTTATCATCATGCATCCAGAGAACCCCCTGTAAAGGGGGATTCTGCCTGTTACGATGTCCCCAATAAATCCATCAACCGTACAGCCACCTGCTTAATGGTAGGATGAAACGAACCACATACTATAGCAGCCATATGCACTATTTTTCAGATCCAAAATAATTATTTGAGGACAATGTAAGTCGTGGTTCTGGCTAGAGGAGAGTGGCCAAGGCTGTCATGGGCCATGTGCAGTTCCCATACCCTGGAAACATACATTGGAGTACAAAGGTTCTCTTTTACACTCTATATAAACAAACGGCTGCTGAGGAGCAAGACTAATTGAGTCATCCTCACTGTGAATCGCACATAATTCTCTCCTGGGAAAAGATGCTTTTCATAAGACTTAGATCCCTAAAAATAGGGCAGAGCTTATGGAAAGCAGGTTCAGCAATTGAAACTGGGTTGCCCCTGTGGCTTAGGGAATGGTAACTTTGCCATTATCTGTTCTCCACATAGTTTGCTTCCTTTTAACTTCTTGCTGGCTCTTTGTTAAGTGACAGATTGATGTCTAGACCACAAACAGTTGGCCAGGAAGGCTCACATTGTTCTTTGGCAACTGTTGCTTCGCCAACTATCATTTTTCATATGCTTCTAAGGGAAATAAACCAGCACACCTGATTTGCACCTGAACCACCAGGTGAGCTAGGCATTAAGGAGGCAGAAGATTTGTCCTTTTTATGGCTCTCTAGAAATGGGGGAGGGGGAAAGAGACTTTTCAACCGAGTTGTGAAGTGAAAAAAAATGTCCTTGAGTCAACACCTTTTGGTAGAAAGAAATTAGCAGATGAGAAAGCCACATTTTTATCAGATTATCTCACTGTTATTGAGAACCATGTTTTATTTCTCAAAGGTTATGTTTTTAAAAACAACTAAGCAACACTACCTAAGCAATATAAACCCTTATCATTCTTGAGCATATAACATTATATAAGAAAAGCTCCACAATACAATTTTTGTCCTGGGTGGTCATTAGACAGGTTACTATTTCATTTTCCAACCTGCAGCTTGAGTCAGTTTATTTCCTCATCTCTCCCCCTGCTCCCCTATTTATATCCTAAACCTCTGGGTAGGAACTTTTCCTATTTTTAATATAAGGCTCTGGTGTTTTTTGTTTGCAAAAGGAAAGAGTAAAAATTCTTAATAAAAGTAAATTTCCTTAAGATGCTGGTCAAAACTTACTTTAGAAGGAGTTAAGAGAAGTGTTGCAATGTTTAAAACAATCTGGACTGGATAATAAATATAAATATACCATAGCATATCAGTATTAATATTCTATTATTAAAAAGACTCTTTGAGTCAAGTAAGTTGTTACCTGAAGGCCTAAAGATGAGACGTTTGGGTACCAGATGAGTCATTTCATCATACATTATCAAATAACATGGTTTAGGATAAACAAAGTAAGTCTTCCAGACAAGGGAGGAGGTGCAAAAGGCAAAAAACCCCTCCTCTCTTTCTTTACTTGGACTGCTCCTCATGGTCAATAGACCTATATATGCAGAAAGCCTGGGCCTGTAACACTGAATTCCAAAGATCAGGACTGGTCCAAAATCTTTCAGGGAGATTCCATGGCTAAGGATGAAATTGAATTTAGGTCTTCCAGATTCAGCACTTTTACCAGTACTCTACATTGGCTTAATATATCTCAAGGGCATCAAGCTGGAGAAACTGTGCTAGCTTACTTTTCAGAGCCCTACTCTGCATTTCTGAGTAGCACACAAATATCACATCTAATTGTTGGATGTCCATGGAAACATTACAACAAAGTGTTTTGGTCTATCTATTTTTTTTTTCTTTTTCCAGCTCTTCTGTGCCGTCTCTCTTGTATAAACCTCAGGAGCAGGACCTATATTGCTTTTGATTGTTCTAACAAGCCTCAAACAGACTTTCTGATTAACCCAGTAATGCATTATTTCAGATAGTGCAATGCATTGAGCATAGACAATGGCTGTCATGTCCCTTGTGAAATGAGTCAAGAAGGAATGTGGATGTGTACAGAGTAAATATTTTGATATTTTGAATCCCATCCAATTTTTAAATCCCCCATCAACTCTCCCCTATTATATCTAGTCTTAAAACTACTAAGTTTAATTACTTGTTATAAATCGGCAGCATGTTCAGACAGGTCAGAAGGCCATAGGAAGGAACTAGAACAGGGCTGTCAAACTGCCAGCCCGCGGGCCAGATGTGTCATCAGGAAGCCGCGCCCACCCTATTGCCGACATCACATGATGTTGAGAGTTTGACATGTCTGAACTAGAAGATGATAGATAGATAGATAGATAGATAGATAGATAGATAGATAGATAGATAGATAGATAGATAGATAGATAGATAGATAGATAGATAGACGGATGGATGGACAGACAGACAAACAGACAGAACTTTCTTACTACCATGTTTCTCTGAAAGTAAGACCTACCCCGAAAATAAGCCCTAGCTTGATTTTTTGGGGTAGGCCTAATATAAGCCCTACCCCAAAAATAAACCCCACGCACTCCTTTACAATTTACCAGGCCTCCCATGAATCTACACCTGCCTCTCCTCACATGCTCACTTCTTCTGCAGCATCCCCTGGCCTGCATTTCTCCATCAGAGGACTTCCAGAAAGGCCTGTGCAGCCAAGAACCGAGCTACGGATTGAATCCATAGCTTGGTTCTCAGTTGCAGAGGCCTTCCAAAAAGGCCTCTGATGGCAAAATGCAGGCCAGAGCTCCATTCTCAGCTACAGAGGCATTTCCTTTGGCCGCAGAAGAAGTGGGCCAGCTGGGCAGGGCTGTTGTTGCTGCTGCCGTGAGATGAGTGGAAAAGATATATACACCCCGAAAATAAGACCTGGTGCCTTTTTTGGAGGGGAAAAAAAGACTGAGTCTCATTTTGGGGAAACATGGTACCTTGGAAATTAAGCAAGGTCAGGCCTGATTGATGCTTCGATGAGCAACCAAATAGAAATATGAAGGCCAAAGGCTAGACAGGAAAATCACAACAACTAAGTCTAGAAGGCAATAACACATTCCTTCTGAATTATACCAAGAAAATAAATTATACACTCAAATTCAACTTAAAGGACATTTTTATAATGCAACCACTATCCAAATCTGTAATAAAACATCTCACTATTTCCCCCAATTCAACTCTCTCTACAATTAAAATATTTATATCCATGCTTACATTATTATTTACACTAGAGAAATCAAAATTCTGTGAAGCTATATATATTATTTTTACAAGGACAACTAATACTATCTGGTTACTCACTTCAATCCAATCAATTATAATAAAAAAATATTTCTGCAGCTTCTCTCCCATTGATATATAAGGAGTTGTATGTTTTTGTTACAATATAAACTAGATTGTTGCCAGATTGTGAAACCTGTTATCTTCCTTACCTTCACCTAGTTTATGAACAACAATAGCAGAGAACTCCAGTTGGGTTTCAGGTTTCAGGATTTAGTACAGAGACAGCCTTGATCATGTTCCTAGATGACCTGTAATGGAGCTGATATGGAGGTACAACATCTATCTGTGTCTTCCTTGATCTCTCAGTGGCTTTAGGTACAATCAACCATAGTATTCTTCTGGATTGGCTCCAGGAGTTTGGAACGGGGGCCACCATTTTATCATGGTTCCCTTTCCTCAGAGCTGGTTCTAGTTTGGGAGGGAGGGGCAAAGGCCTTTCCTCTCAGGGATGACACAGGGCCTAACTTTCTCTTTCCTTCTATTCAACTTCTGGAAGAAATTCCTGTGTAAATCATCTGTTAGGTTGGGATTTGGCATGATCAGCATGCTAACGATACCCCATTACATATTTTGACCACAGACTAGCCAAGTGAGATTGATTCTCCCCTAGTGTGTGGAGTCTGTGGGGATCTAGATGGGGTGGAATTGTCTTCACTTCAATCCTACCAGAACCAAATAGCTGTTGTATTACCTGACTCTAGAAACATTCCATCTTTAACCTTGTACTTCCCTATTTAAATATGGTGCACAATCTGGGAGTCTTCATGGACTTGAAAAACAGGTCACAGCTATATATATCTCCTGTATTGTCTATCAGCTGATTTAACCTGACAGGGTTGGCACTCTCTTGGTTCCTTTGATTAAACAATGTCATCTATCAGGATCCATGAAGCCATATCTTTTTTTTGTCACGACACCAGCCCTCTGGAATTAGACCCACATCTGAAATCCATGTGGCTCCTTCCCTGGTGGTGTTCCAGAAGATTATTAGAATAGAACAGAACAGAATAGAAGTTGGAAGGGACCTTGGAGGTCTTCTAGTCCAGGGGTCCCCAACCCGTGGGCCATAGACTGGTACTGGGCCGTAGCATGCCAGCAACCAGCCCGCACAAAAAAGCAAAGTCCCATCTGTGGGATGCAGGGAGCACAGAAAACCATGCACTCTCTGGTCCATGGAAAAACCTTTCTCCACAGAACTGGTCCTTGGTGCCAAAAAGGTTGGGGACCTCGGTTCTAGTCCAGCCCCTGCTCGAGCAGACCTGGCTTAGGCTAGGGTGGCCTGAGCCTCTCCAATGGATGTCAAATATTGGAAGGATGTAGCATGAAATCCATTTGTCCTTATCTTCTCCCATTCTAAGCTATAGCTTGTAGCTAGAGCTCTTCTGTAATTCTAGGATTTACCTGATTGTTTTCTCCAAATCATAATCACGACTAACCTAACGTCAGTCAAACATCTTTAGTTACTATTTTAGAAAAAAAAACAAAGTACTATCGGCCCTGCAAAGTAGGCCAGGTCAAGAAACAGAAGCAGCAGGGATTCCAGAAATAATAGAATATTGAAAGCTTGTAAGAGTCTCTCTCTCTCTCTCTCATTCTCTCATATTTTATACCAATCAAAAGCAAGGGTTATTTTGTCTTTCTTATGAATTCAGCTTCCTTAGGATTAATTTGCTCTTTCTCCTCCTTAACCATTCTCTTTCTAAGGCCACATCTGAATTTTTCCCCCAGGTATCCATTGTAGATATCACACAATCCAAGAAGGGCACTGTTGAAATGTGTTTCCTCATAACTCCCTGCCATCCATTTTTCACATTATTTGGTGGATCAAGCTTTAAAAGAAAAATGCACACAAGGTTTTTTTTCTTGAATACTGTATGGGTTTAAATATACTTTTACATTTGGCCTTTCCATCAAATAGTTAATATATTCTACATTCATTTTCCCTCTAATTGCATATTTATTTTAATTGATGGTCTGCATTAGTCCATTTGCGTAAAATGAAAGTAGCTGGATAATTAAGTTCTACCCACACTAGTCCAGGAGCTATGGCTCAGGTCAGTTCACATTTGAATCCACAAATATAAAATCTACAGTCATTGTCCCCAGCAGTACATCAAATTTCCTTTTCTTTTCTTTGAACTCAGAATAAAAAAAATCTGACAAATTAAGTCTAAAAGAAAGAATGTGGGGTGGCAAGAATTTTGAAGAGGGATGAGTGAATTTCAGTCTGAAGCTTGCAATTGCCAGAATGACACTGCAGGAAGAAAATAGAGTTTGGGTAAAGAACTATGTTAAAGATCTGACTTAATTTAATTTAAACAATGCTGTAAGTAAAATAATCCAATAGAGTTTGTATGATTAATGCATGTAACCATTTTTCTGTCTTTCACATTAAAAATGATAACAGAGTAGCAATTTTTTGGGTGGGATTCAAAGGGCTGTACTCCTGGTTTTGGGAACCCTCAAAATAATTCTGCATCCCTCTTCTGACTTGTAAAAAAACTCTTAAGATATTATGTCCAAGAAAGGAAGAATTAAGCCTCTTTGCCCTGTTGTTCAAAATCATAGACACTACGTTCCTTCATAGTAAAGTAACAAAAAAGAAAGCATGCTGGAGTAGATTGGAATGGCTTCTTATTGAAATGCACACTAAATTTAATCACGACAGTCAAATGTAAGCACAACCAAGCTTTCCCTGTGTTATCTTTTAATTGTCTAGTTATCTTTTAATTATCTTGGCTCTCTAGCTCTTAACATAGCTTATATTGTGTACCATAGTATTTAGTAATTCCGCTCATACCTCTTGAAAGTTGGCATTCTTTCTTCCAAGCGCTGAGCTTGAAGATTTGCAATCTTCAGAGTTGGCTTGTGGCATGTCAGTACATCTGCAGATTCAAGAAGTCAAAAGGGAACTTATTTTCCAAAAGAAAGAATGTCTGTAGCTCAGGGTTGAACCATGAAGTCCTTGGTACTATCTGAGCTTAGTCACTTTCTTGAAGATGTTTCATTTCCTAGTTGGGTAATGAAACATCTGGAAGAAAACAATCAAGCGCAGAGAGCACCAAGAACTCTGTGGAACCTATCTTCTTTCTCACTGCTTCTTCATTTCTGTGCCCAGCTCCCAATGTTGCTGGCTTTCCTTTCCCTACCTTTGCTGTCTTTCCCAGGGCAGGAAAGGGATGGCCAGAGCTAATCACCACAACAAAGACAAGAATAATTAGGGAAAAGTAGAGTTTCTTCTCCTTTCAGTGCATAGGAAGACAATAGCTAACGAGAAGCCTTCCAGAATCGTAATCTTTCTGAAGCCAGGTGCATTTCATAGGATGGAGCTGGACTGGTCCACCATGGGAAGGATAGGGAGAAAGATGCTGGTAACGTGAAAGAGTTTGATCCTGATAACTTTTATTGTCAAATGGGGCTATTAAAAAAGCTAACAGCCCAGTAGACTTTATTTCCCATTGTAGATAGATATACAAATTCAAACTGCAATTTAATATATTAAATGAGAATAGGAAGGGGAAGGTGATTTCAAGTTCAGCACGTCAGTCCTTATCTCAAAATCAATTTTCCTTCCCTCTATATGTATTCATCAGTTTCTCAGGAGCTCTTGCTGATTGCTTCTGCCAGCATTCACAAGAGCTTCCTCCTCTCACACCCTAGCTTTCCATTTAATTGGTGCCAAGATGAATAGAATAGAATAGAATAGAATAGAATAGAATAGAATAGAATAGAATAGAATAGAATAGAATAGAATAGAATAGAATAGAATAGAATAGAATAGAATAGAATAGAATAGAATAGAATAGAATAGAATAGAATAGAATAGAATAGCTTTATTGCCAGGGTGTCAAACTGCTTCCCTGTGGGCCAGATGCGTCATTCCAAAACCACACCCACCCCATTGCTGGCAATGGAAAAAAAGTTGCGATATGTCGTGACACATCATGTGACATTGTGAGTTTGACACCTCTGCTTTATTGGCTAAGTATGATCAGACACACAAGGAATCTGTCTCCAGTGCATAAGCTCACAGTGTACATATAAACATCAAGTAATAGGTCATAGCTCACAATCATAGTTACAATATTAATCATAAGTTACAAACAACTATTGATAAATCATAAGAAACCAATAGGAGAAGATAATAGGAAAGATGAGAAGATGAAAAAAGATGAGAAATGAGACATTTCCATGGGAATTGGTGTTCGATGTGATTTTCCTTAGCTTTGCCTGCTGCTTCTTATTCATTAAAAAGCTTATAATCCATCTACTGTACAAGTGTGGCCAGGCAGAGCTAACTGAGTCAGTTTAAAGAGGAGGATTTCAGGAATGATGGTGTTAAATGCTGAACTGAAATCTACCAAAAAGTACTCTTACACAGTTCTTTGGGGATTCAAGATGTTGTAAGATATAGTGCAGTGCCATATTGACAGCATCATTATCTATTTGCACAGTAGGCAAATTGAAAGGGGTCTAGCAGCAGACCTGTGATGGCTGTTTAACACTAACCTTTCAAAGGTTTTCATTACTAAGGATGTCAGAGCCACCAGTCTGAAGTCATTCAGCTCCTTGATAGAGGCTTTCTTGGGCACTGGAATGATAGTAGACCATTTGAAGTAAGAAGGGGCATAACACATCTCCAGTGATTTATTAAAGATGAGGGTGAAGATGGGGGCCAATTGGTCAGCACAGACTTTCAAGCAAGAGGGACCCTGGTGCTTTTCTACCTTTTTTGTTTGTGAAATAGACCTCCCACATCTTTTTCTGTGATCACCAGAGGTGGGGGGCCCAGAGGGATGGAGTTGGGTGTAGGAGATTTAGTTGTTGTTGATGTATCTGAGATGGAGAGAGTAGCGATGGTTGACAATGGTCTCCTCTCAAACCTACATTAGATTAAATTCAAGTCATCTGTTTCTGATGCTCTTCTGCACGGGAGGGAGATCTGCTGATTCCTCAGCTTTTCAGACTAACTTCTCTTTGTTGCCCTGATCTCCCTTGTTAATACATTCCTGGCCTGATTGTATAGCATTCTATCTCCTTTCCTGTAGTCTTCCTGTAGTCTTCCAACATAGATGTTTGACCTTAGCTATGAACCAAAGTTTTTTATTACTGTAGATGCATAAGGTTTTGGTCAGCATACATAAGTCTTTGTGAAAGCTAACATATGATGCCACAGTGTCAGTAAGTTCCTTCAAGTTCACTGAGGCAGCTTCAAAAACATTTCAGTGTGTGTAATTGAGGAAGCCTGTAGTTTTTGACTGTGCCTCTTCAGTTGAATCTATGAAATACAATAATTTTCTGGGAATTAAACCATTGCGATGAAGATACAGAGACAACAAGAATGGTTACATAGATGATAGATAGATAGAAAAGAAAGAAAGAAAGAAAGAAAGAGAAAGAAAGAAAGAAAGAAAGAAAGAAAGAAAGAAAGAAAGAAAGAAAGAAAGAAAGAAAGAAAGAAAGAAAGAAAGAAAGAAAGAAAGAAAGAAAGAAAGAAAGAAAGAAAGAAAGAAAGAAAGAAAGAAAGAAAGAAAGAAAGAAAGAAAGAAAGAAAGAAAGAAAGAAAGAAAGAAAGAAAGAAAGAATTTTAGGGTGTGGTAGATTAAAATTTAAAAGCCTAGTTAAGTTTCAAATTAGGGTTTTGTTAAAGCATTTTCCCATGCTTGAATCTAGTTAGGGAAATGTAGCATAGGATGGTGGAATAAAAAATGGGTGGAAATGGTTCCTTTCCATCTGTACCTATGAGCCATAGTGCTAATGAGAGCTCCTGGAATTAGATTGAGGCAATTTTGCACTGGGAATAAGTAAATTACAAAGTTTACTGTTAATGGTAACCTTAGGTTATCACAATGTGACCAAGCATACAATATAATATTAAAAAATCTTAATAAAATAAAATAGAGTAATAAAATAATATTTTATATATAATTTTAATTATTTTAATTCAATTTTTATATATAAAAAATAAGAACCAGTTTGGTGTAGTGGTTCAGGCAGTAGGCTAGAAACTGGGAGACTGTGAGTTCTAGTCCTGCTTTAGGCACGAAGCCAGCAGGGTGACCTTGATCTCTCTCTCTCAGCTCAAGGAAGAAGGCAAGGGCAAACCTCTTCAGATATCTTGCCAAAAAACCCTGCAGGGACTTGTCCATGCAATTGCCAGGTGCTAACACTGGTTTGAAGGCACACACACTAGAATCAAAGAAAGGAGAGAGAGAGAGAGAGAGAGAGAGAGAGAGAGAGAGAGAGAGAGAGAGAGAGAGAGAGAGAGAGAGAGAGAGAGAGGCATGAAACAATGGAATTAATACTTTTTGGTCTATGCATTATTATTGTATCAATCCTATTCTCTCTGCCTCACTCTTTTGGTAATATTTGAAGTACAAACTCCAAGCACAATCATAGTTATCATGTTTTGAATGTTGTATCTAAAACGTGGTCCTGCTTGTTGCTTCCTTGGTCTTAACCTAGATGACTCTCAAACTGCAGAACATACATTTCCTAAACCATGGGAGGATCTTCTCATGAGAATTATCTTTACAACATAATAATAACTTTATATCAAACAACAGATTTTTATGAATAAAATATGAAAAACCACTTACATGGAACTACCTGGCTCCAAGCAGAACATAAGATAAAAATGAGTTTATGACAAAATATGCATCGACTTTATTTAATCTAGGGAAAGGTCATAGTTCAAATGAAGTGGAATTGCAGATGGATATCTCCGAAAACAAAGAATGATTTTTTAAGGGTGTGGGGCTCTATCATATCAATGAGAAATGCCTAACCTTTTGATAAAAATTGAGTAAAGGGGAACCTCCAGTTGAAGAAATAAAGAGAGAAAATATTTTTTGTGAATCTTACTTGTCAAACATTTTTTCAGACTTTTGTCAGAATTGTATATAAAACATTTTGAGAAATATGTTTGTGAAATCAAACTCTCTGTGTCACTATTGCACTGAAATCTAACATAGCCAAAACATTATTGTTTTAACTGTGGATTTTCCCCCTCTGCCTTTTTCCCCCAGGGATGCTTAGTTCAGGGGTGTCAAACTCGCTGCATCATGTGACATCTCACAACGTATTGTTTCTTTTTTCCCCTTGCCAGAGCTGGGGTGGGTGCGGTCTCCGCATGACGCATCCGGCTCATGGGCTGTCAGTTTAACATCCCTGATCTAGTTCATGGATTCAGTATGTCCAAATTACCCTTTCATGGATTGGTTAGTTTCTAATAGAGTAATGAACATTATGGTTACAAGTCTAATTTGAATATGTTGCCATACTCATTGAGTAGCACTCTATATATTTTACTGAAGCCTCAATGAAAGAAATACATGGACATTTCAAAAACAATTTGTACATAAAGAGGCACACATGATCTGCAGCTTCATACACGTATTTATCTAAAAATATTTAGTCCTTTTAATTTCTTATATAAAAAACAATGAAATCTGTGAATTATGAATGTATCCAGTTGCCAGGAAAAAAAATTCTGGGAATTCTTAAAGACATTGGTGAGTTGGCTAAATTAACTTTTTTTATTAAGGAAAAGGCAATATCTAAATTTATTGGTGACTGGAAACCTCTTATGGACTTTTTGCATAAAATTAAAAAAAAAGAATTTGTGATTTATAGCTTTCATGAAAAGACAAGATAAATTATAGAAAGAAGAGTAATATAATGTAACTTTGTAGAGAGAGAAGTTAAAATATATTTTTACTTAAAACGTCTGTGAAGAATGTTGGAAGTCACGTCTTTATGTCATTTTTCTTTCTTTTTTCTTTCTTCTTTTCTTTTCCTGCACTTTTTGCTTTTTCTTTGATTTCTTTCTTTTTTCTTTATATTATTTTGTATTAGTTTTTATCTTTTGCTTTAATACAAAATATATATTTACAAAATCACCATGTAAATGTATCTTGTATAATGCATGATCAGAAATAGCTTGTTGCTTTTTAAAACTTAGAGTATGTATGAATGTGACACACACTTCTGACTTTGCCCCAAATAATCAGTGGGTTAATAAAAACAAAAATAAAAAAAATCTTTTTTTTTGCAGATTGTCCTTTCTGACAATCTTGGACTAAGCATAATAAGCAAATATTATACACATTCCCCCCCCCCCCACACACACTTTTAAAACAAATTTATCAAGTTCTTTTGTACTAAACTATGGAACATTAGAGCTTGCAACTTTACCTGGAATACTACTTCTAGCATAAAACACATGATGCTGAGCTTTAAGTCTACCGGTACAAAATATTTTTTATTCTAAATTAAAATTATCAGTCTAATTTCTGCTACAGTCCTATTGGCATTTCATGTTTTCTATTCACTCTACCATTTTTATTTTTATAAGTTTGACATATTGCACACGTTTGATCTATGCTGTCTGAACACACCTATATGGGTTTCTATTTTCTTACATAATTCCTATTCCTAAATTAAATTCATGAACTTCATTCAACATTTCAATTATTAGTTGTTGTAGTGCTACTCTATGAGCACCCTTTAAAATTATATTCTCATAAACAACCTATTTCAATAATCCCACTAACATCTCACTGTTTCTGGAATATTCTCTCTCTCTCTCCACCCTTTCTGCAACTGGGCTTCCAAACTATTTTTAAAAAGTTTTAAATTACTATCCTCAAAAGTCTCTCATTATAGAATCATAAAATGAAGAACATGATCTCATCAAACACATTGCTAATTTAGCTTCTCCAGAATGCAATCTTTTCCATGTGTTAAATTGTCTCTGGATCGAATTAGCTATTACTAATTCCTTCTTTGGTTTATAAATAATTTTCAACTGGTATTTTGGCAAGATTAACAACAATCTTTGAATTTTATGAGGTGAAGTTTATATTAAAACTGGCTTCTGAGAACTTAAGAATAGTTTCTATTTTCATATTTTAAAATATAATTTAACTGATTTTTGTTCTGTGTCAGAAGTACTGAAGTGCTTCTGTGGCAAAAGGATTGGTCAGTGATATCACCATCGCCCAAGAGACACCCAGTTGGGGGCTCCTTTCATGTCCCCATAAAGTTGCCCAGTGAAGTGTTACCTATTAATCTGCTCTTGGTCACCTGCTTTTGAACTGCTGGGTCAGCAGGAGCAGGAGGATATGACAGGAACTCACCCTGCCCCATGGCAGCAATGGGTCTTGAATCAAGGACTGCTGATTAGAAGCCTAGCTTTCTGAAGTAGCCGAAGGACCACTCGGGACGACAGGCTAGTACCAACAGAATTTATTTAGAGCAAGACAAGACATAGAATAACCTTGCCGGCTTTTATAGCCGGCAGCTGTCAGCGAGGGCCAATCAGGAGTGTTTCTTTTGGCGCCGCGTCAATCCGGGCCAATCCGCGTCGTCTTCTCTTTGACAGCTAGGCTTCCGCATGGTCCGGAGTTTTGACAGCCGCGAGCTGTCAGTGGCTGCGCCTGCGCTGTGCGGGGGAACTTTGACAGCTGTCAAAGTTCCCGCGTGTTCTCCTGTCAGATTTGCTTTTCCTCACGTAACCCGTTTAAACACATTTAACTTAACTGTTTACATATATAATACACCCCTTACCCCTCCCCTGGATCGTTTCCTCCCCCTCTGTTGTTGGAACCTGCCCACTGGTAGTCCTTTAGGTAGGTGGGGGCCCTTCGGGTTCTGGTGGAGCGACGTAGAAGGGGGGCGTTGTCAGGGTCTGCCGGCTGCGCGTATCCTTGCTCCTCTTCCTCTTGGTTCGTTGGTATTTCTGGAAGGGTTTGCAGGTCGAGTTCCGCCGCTTGGGGGTCTGGTGTGTATGGCGGTTGTCTGGGTCTGAGTTGGTCGATACGGCGGTGTAGGTTGCCCTGAGTATGTGTGGAAATTAGGTAAGAAATGGGTCCTGTTTGTTGAAGCACTGTCCCTTGGACCCATTTGTTTTTATCAGAGTAAGATCGTGCCCATATCATTTGCCCTGGCTTGAATGTGCGGATGGGGGGGGTTTGTTCGTGTTCTTCCGGATATGTGTCAGGATGCAGTCTGTCAAGCCGTGTTATCAGCCTCCTTCCCCATCTTAGCTCTGCTGGTGATTTGCCAGTTGTTGTGCATGGAGTTGCGTGTTGTGACATTAGGAATTGGCTGAGTCGCCTTTGCCAATTCCCTTTGACGAACTTTTTTAAAGCTTCTTTTGTGGAGCGTACCATAATTTCAGCCATCCCGTTACTTGATGGGTGGAAGGGCGCAGACGTGACCAGCCTAATACAATTCTTCATAGCGAATATCTGAAATTCACGAGAAGTGAATTGAGGGCCATTGTCTGAAACTATGGTGTCTGGGAGGCCGTGTGTGGCGAATATTTTTCTTAGGGCTTGTATAGTGGCTCCTGACGTTGTTTTCTTAAGGGGGGTGTCTTCTAACCATTTAGAATAACTGTCCACTACAATTAGGAAACTCTGTCCCTGGATAGGTCCAGCAAAGTCTAAATGTATACGTGACCATGGGTTTTTTGTTGTTTCCCATTTGTGGATTGGTGCCTGGGGTGGCTCGTTCCGGGTCGCTTGACAGGTATAGCACCCTCCCACATATTTTTCTATCTCTTTATCTATGCCCGGCCACCAGACATAACTTCTAGCCATTGCCTTCATTTTGACAATGCCTGGATGTCCTTCATGTAAAATGTGTAATGTTTGGCTTATGTTCTTTTCTGGTATTATTACTCTATTTCCCCACAGTAGGCATCCCCTATGCGTGGATATTTCATTTTTTCTGCTGACATATGGCTGGAATTGGGGGTGTGGGTTTTGTGCTGGCCACCCTGTTGTGGCCCATTTAAGGATTCTGCTAAGTATTTTGTCTTTAGCTGAATTCTTGGCTATAATGTTTGCTGACAGAGGACAATCTGGAAGCTGAGAGATTGCTAGAATCCGTCCAGCTGGGGCTGGGTCTGAGTCCCTGCTTTGAATGGGCAGTCTGCTAAGGCAGTCTGCGTGTCCTAATTCCTTCCCCGGTTTGTGTATTAACTGATAGGAATAGGCTGATAAGAATGTGGACCACCGTAGTATTCTCGGCGAGAGAATCTGTGGTGTAGTTTTATTCCACGTGAATATGCCCAGAAGGGGTTTGTGATCTGTAAATATAGTAAAGGGCCTCCCATAAAGGTAGTCGTGAAATTTTTTAACCCCAGCGACTATTGCTAGGGCTTCTCTGTCTATTTGTGCGTAATTCCTTTCTGCTTTAGACAGAGTGCGGGAATAGAAAGCTATGGGTTTTTGTGTACCATCCTTGAATAAATGACTTAACACTGCCCCGATTCCATAGGGAGATGCATCGCAAGCGATGCATATTGGTGTGTCTTCTCTGAAAAGGGTGATCGTTGAGCTGTGGCAAATAATCTTTTTTAATGATTGGAAACTATTCTCATGTATTTTGGTCCAGGACCAAGCAGTTCCCTTGTCTAGGAGCCTATGCAGAGGCTCCGCGATAGTGGCTTTATGGGGAAGGAAGGCATGGTAAAAGTTTAATAATCCTAAAAAAGCTTGGAGCTCTTGTTTATTCTTTGGGCTTGGTGCTGTTTGAATAGCCCTTAGTTTTTCTGTGGTGGGGTGGATGCCTTGGCCATCTATTTTGTACCCTAGGAATTCTGTGGATGTGACTCCGATAGAGCACTTTTCCCGTTTCAGTTTGAGGCCGGCTTCTCTGAGCCGGCTCAGCACAGCTGACAGCCTGTCAGCTAAATTTGCTTCGTTTTCTCCGGCGATGAGAACATCGTCGAAATAGGGGCAGACCCCGGGTATTCCTTTCAGGGTTTTCTCCATGATACCCTGAAAAATACCCGGGGCCGCCGATATGCCGAATTGGAGCCTTTTCACTTTAAAAGCACCGCGGTGGGTGACAATTGTCTGGGCTTCCGCCGTGTCATTTGTGACAGGCAGTTGCAAATACGCCTGCGTGAGATCAAGTTTGGCAAAAATGGCGCCAGAGCGGATAGAAGCAAATACGTCCCTTACTGCTGGCACCGGGTAAGCGTGGGGACTGAGGGCTAGGTTGAGGGTCGCTTTATAGTCCGCACATAATCTCACTTCCCCGTTAGGTTTAATTGGGGTGACTATAGGGGTCTCCCAGCTTCCCCCTTCCGTTGGTTCGAGCACCCCGAGACCTATGAGGCGCTCGAGTTCGTTTTCAATTTTTTCCTTAAGGGCAAAGGGTACTCTCCTAGCTCTTATCTTAATTGGTTGGTTTAACTGTAAGGAGATGGGGGGACCGGTGTATTTTCCTAACGTGCCATCGAAGACGTCTGCATACTTGTTGCAAACGGCTTCTAGGCTGGGTGCCTGAATTGTATTTACCCCGGTTATGGCGATTCCCAGCGGCCCGAACCAGTTTAACCCTATCAAGTTGGTGCGGTTTCCTGGCGTAACTAGGACTTCTAAGGGACCCTTGAACTCCTTGTACTGCACGGTAACCTTAGCCTTCCCTTCCAGAGGAATGGGGGTTTTCTGGAAGTCTGCTAGGTGGACCTGGGTTTGCCTCAGGGGAATTTTTTCCTTTCCCTGTTGACAGATCTCCTGATAGGTTTTCAGCGAAATTAAGGAGACTGCTGACCCCGAATCCACTTCCATGAGGCAGGGCACCCCCTGAATTCTTACCCTGATCTTAACCTTAGAGCTTAAACTGTTTACCCTGTCAATTGTTTCTACCAGGGGCCCTGGCGGTTTTTCTCTGCTGGCCTGGGTAGCTGGCCTACCTGGGGAGTTTGCCTCCAAGTCATTGATGTTGTCACGGCCCTTGCTGCGGCACACCGGTTTGATGTGGCCGGTCTTCCCGCAATTGTGGCACTTAGCGTTCCTAAACCGGCAGCTTCCCCTGGCATGGTTGCCCCCGCAGCTGGCACAGGCGGCCCGTTGCTCGTAACGCGACGGTGGCGGAGGGGGGTTCCTGGACCTTCGGCGCTCCGAAGTGTCACCTCTCCTTGGTTGCCTGGGTTCCATTCTGCGTTGCAGGGCTTCACCGTCGGTGAAATCCACCGACTCATCGCTGTCGCTGAGGGTGGCGCTTTCTTGGAAGACGGTCGCAGGGCTCTCTAGGGTCGTGGTAGTCGGCTTCTTCTTGTGGCTGTGCTCGTAGGCCATAATTTCTCTGGTCAGCTCTGCCAGGCTCATGTCGGGTTTGGATGTCAGCTTCTTCTGCAGCCTCTCGTCCCTCAACCCGATCACCACCTGGTCTCTGATGCGGTCCTCTAAGTCGGGGAAGCTGCAGTTCCGTGCGGCGTGTCTGACCCCAGCGATGAACTCGTTGGCGGGCTCGTCTGACCGCTGTTTCTTCTGGGCGAATTGGACCCGCCAGTACAGTTCTGAGCGAGCCGGCATATAGTACTTGCTCAGCTGGTCCACCAGGTCCGCGTAGGAGACCTCGGTGATGGGCACCGGGCTGAACAGGCCCACGGCAGCATCATACACTGGAGGTCCGCTGATGTAAAGTAGAGCAGCGGCCTTTGCTCTGTCGTCAGTGATTTTACTGACGAGGAGGAATCCCTCGACCTGTCCTAGGTGTGATTGCCATCTCTCGGGATGGCGGGTGTCGAATTCCCTCACACGCCCGAAGTTTGCCATGTCGTCCGGTCCTGGGTCGCTCCTGTGGAAGTTAAAACTTCCAGTGACAGCTCTTGCCGGGAACTCTCTTCCTCGGCCGTGACTTCAGCTCAGGAACTCTCTTCCTTGGCTGTGACTTCAGCTCCGGAGCGATCCCATCCTCGTCGCCAGTGAAGTAGCCGAAGGACCACTCGGGACGACAGGCTAGTACCAACAGAATTTATTTAGAGCAAGACAAGACATAGAATAACCTTGCCGGCTTTTATAGCCGGCAGCTGTCAGCGAGGGCCAATCAGGAGTGTTTCTTTTGGCGCCGCGTCAATCCGGGCCAATCCGCGTCGTCTTCTCTTTGACAGCTAGGCTTCCGCATGGTCCGGTGTTTTGACAGCCGCGAGCTGTCAGTGGCTGCGCCTGCGCTGTGCGGGGGAACTTTGACAGCTGTCAAAGTTCCCGCGTGTTCTCCTGTCAGATTTGCTTTTCCTCACGTAACCCGTTTAAACACATTTAACTTAACTGTTTACATATATAATACACTTTCTAACCTCATGCTCCTTAACATAACTGATGGAAGTTTTATAAAACCGAATACAGTAGCCAAAATGTATTTTCTAATATTTAAATAATTCTGTTGTATAATTGTTATGGTTTTAGAAATATATACCACTAGTAAATGATCTTTAAACAATGCTGCTCCCAAGCCTATAGTGCTGGCATCAACATAAATACCCATGTTTTCCCGAAAGTAGGACTTGGTCTTACTTTCTTTTGGGCTGTGAAGTAAGCACTAGGACTTACTTTCGGGTAGGGCTTACTTTTTGCCAGTACCAGCAGGCCACAAGTGTGTGGGGGTTGGGCGTGAATTGTTCATGGGGTGGAGATGCAACTTGGCAGTGAGAGCATGGTGGGAGACCAAGTACTGGTGCAGGCCGGCAGGCAGGGCATGTGCCTTCCTGTGCCAGACCAGCCCCTGCAGCCCTGGGGTGGCCATGCTGGGTGGCAGCGGGAAGGATGCCGCGGTGGGGGTGGCCAGGCTGATGCACCTCTGGCAGGAGTGAGGGGCCTTTGTGAGACCTTTTTTTTGTGAGAAGTTGGAATTGATTGATTGACCTTTCCCCCAAAAAACTTTTTTGTTTCCCTGCATGCGGCAGTGGAGGATGGTGAAGGAGAAACAGGATGAGGCTGGAAGTCAGGTAAGCAAAGAAATGCAATTCCTGGGGGAAGTGAGGGCATCTGGGCGGTGGTGAGTCAAGCTCTCCATTTCCATGGGGAAGGGGCAGCCAGCATGGGCGCTGATGGCAGGATGCCTGCTTGCTTCAGCACCCTCCCTCCCCGAGGCTCCAGTGCTCGACCTGTTGCTTTGGTGCTGGACTGCCGCCTCCTCACTCTCCTCTCAGGCAGGCCTGCCAGGCCAGGAATGTGCCCTCCCTGGATCCCTGAGGCAAAGGCCCCCTGCTCCAGCTGGAGGAGTGTCAGTCTGGCCACCCCCACCTCAGAGCCCTTCTTGTTGCTGCCCAGCACAGCTCTCCTGGGGCTGCAGGGGCTGCATGCATCGCACAAGGCGGCAAATGGCCATGGCTGGTGGCAAATGGTCAGATCCCCCCTCCCAATCAGCTTCCCCTATTGCAGAGGCACTGGCAGCTCCCCCCCCCATACCTCATGTCTATGGTGAAAACAGACGGAATCGGTAGCCGGCCATCTGCACAGACTCTTAGGTAGGGCTTAATTTCGGAGGGAGGGCTTATGTTAGGCTCACTCCCCAAAAATCAGCTGGGGCTTACTTTTGGGAGAGGGCTTACTTTGGAGAAACACCATGGTAACCATATAACCAACATCATACTATCTCAAGATTGGTGCTTTATTTTTTTTAAAAAAACTAAACTCTGAAAATATTTGTTATGATTACCTAACCACTGTAACTTTTATGAGCAAAATCTTAAACATTTTAATAAAAAAGTGTTGGTCTGATAACAGGCTACTATGCTCCTAATTTTTGTCTTTACATTTGAGGCAGTTTTTTCATCAAAACCCATTGTTTGAAATTTCAAGATGAAACTTATCTCTATGATCCCAATGATCACATTTCTCAAATATTCATAATTTTTGCCCACAGTAAGTAGCCAATCTGGCATTTAATATTTTTTTTAAAAAAATTGTATAGCGTGCAAGTCTTGCAAATATTTATAGAGACATATTAACATGCCCTTCAGTATATATTTTAAAGCTTATCACCATGCAACCATTCACCTTAATTTGCCATCCTTCTGCTCAAATTATTATCTTGGTAACATTCTTCATTCTTTTCTATTCTATTTTCACAAAAAATGCAGTCTCTAAATTTCACAGGTTTTTAATTTATCATATAGGGAGTTGTATTTTCTCCTTTGTGATGTATCATTATGAAAAATTATGCTTCATTAACATTCTTCCTTGATGCACGATAAGCTTCATACAAAACCTGCAATTTTTATTTGTATAGTTTCTCATAAAACTGGAAGGTTAGGTGTGAAATAGCACCGTGGCTTCTCCTTAGCCACATGCAGAACAATTCTGCTAAAAAATTTCAATCTTCTTACCAGCTATACTACTCACACAATATAATTCAGAATACAGAATAATAGAAAATAATAATAACCCCTGTTCAACCAGGAGACCCTACACCATTCTGGACAAATGGCTGTCCAATCTCTTCTTAAAAACCTCCAGTGATCAGTCATAACTACTGGAGGCAAGCTGTCAGGAAATTTCTCCTTACTTCTAGGTTGCTTCTCTCTTTGATAAGCTCCTATCCATTACTTCTTGTCCTGCCTTCAGGTATTTTGGAGAATAGGCTGATGCCTTCATCTCTGTGACATCCCCTCAAATATTGGAAAACTGCTATCATGTCATTCTTAGTCCTTCTCTTTGTTAAACTGGGCATAACCAGTTTCTGAAACCGTTCAGCATATGTTTTAGCCTCCAATGCCCTAATCATCTTTGCTGCTCATCTCTGAACCCTTTCTAGAATCTCAACATCTTTTTTGTATCATAGTGATCAAAACTAGATGCAGTATTCCAAGTGCTGTCCTAGCAAAGCATTATAAAGCAGTACTAACACTTCACATGACCGCAGTGCTATCCTTCTGTTGATGCAGCCTAGGACTGCATTTTGGCAGCTGCAGCACGCTGCTGGCTCATATTTAAGTGGTTGTCCAGTAGGACTCTTACAGTTACTGCTGTTACACTGAATGCTTCCCTCCATATAGATATATTGCACTGAGGGCAACACATTGAGTGCAGTTGCTCAGGCATTTAGGAATCCATCTGGTGGTGATGCTGCAAATCCCAAATTTTCCAGTCTTACCAAGAAGTAGGTTGTGGTCTATTTTGTTCAAATCCTGTGTTGAACTTCAAGTATACTATGTCAACAGCATTTTGTTGGACCATTAATGTTACTTTGTCAAAGAATGCAATCAGGTTTGTCTGGCATGATCTATTTTTGACAAAGCAGATCATTCAAATCTTTATTTCTATTTTTTTTCATCCTTTTTTCTGTGTGTAACATTATGTTCAAACACCAACTTATCTGGAAGTGTCAGCTAATCTTTCTCAATGCTAAGCACTTCTGATGTGATGTTATGTTTGTTCTTTAGACAATCATTTTGAAAAGATGCATCCAAAGAATTACATGAAAAGCTTTGTTCTTGGGTTGACAACAACAGCTAAATGCATCTACAGGCACCCTGCTTTTAGAAACAAAAGTGTCATCAACTTGGTTTAATCATTATATATTACATGTCATTGACTCATTACTCCCAAGATCACCGCAGATGGGGACTGCAGTCAAGAAATTAAAAGACGCTTGCTCCTGGGGAGGAAAGCCATGGCAAATCTAGACAGCACACTAAAAAGCAGAGACATCACCCTGCCAACAAAAGTGCGTATAGTCAAGGCTATGGTCTTCCCAGTTGCAATGTATGGATGTGAAAGTTGGACCATAAGAAAGGTTGAACGCCAAAGAATTGAGGCCTTTGAACTATGGTGCTGGAGAAGACTCCTGCGAGTCCCTTGGACTGCAAGGCGATCAAACCAGTCAGTCCTAGAGGAGATCAACCATGACTGCTCTTTAGAAGGCCAGATGCTGAAGTTGAAACTCAAATACTTTGGCCACCTAATGAGAAGGAAGGACTCACTGGAGAAGAGTCTAATGCTTGGAAAGATAAGAAGGGGACGACAGAGAAAGAGGTGGCTGGATGGAGTCACTGAAGCAGTAGGCGTGAGCTTAAATGGACTCCAGAAGATGGTAGAGGAAAGGAAGGCCTGGAGGAATGTTGTCCATGAGGTCGCGATGGGTCGGACACGACTTTGCAACTAACAACAAAAAACTCATTACTCAAGAGTATGCCAATCATTACTACTTGTGTAGTTTGCACAGATTATTACTATATTGAATTTTCTACTGAAATGGACTAGTTTTGAATACAAGATCAGATTCATGTACCTGTGCTCAAAAGATAGTGCTAAACAGCTAAAAATGTTGCAGTATACCAAAATATGAGAATCAAACAGTGTTAAGTCTATCTGCTTAAACAGAATTCATAAATAAATCATGAAATTAGCTTCTTGGAATGTAAAGATTTACATCAGATTTTTCAGAATTGAACTATAGTTCAATTGATGTTTGACATCCCTTATATATTACCCTCTCCTTGAAATAGGCAGGATTACTCTTCTATGTTCTACAATAGAATTAATTTCTGAAGCAGATGTCCCATCCACAACTTTTAGGCCAATAATTTCAAGGCCATTTGGAATCCATGAGATCATCCATCTTATTTGGGAGGTAATCCAAAAGCACATTAACTGATGCTCTTATTATGTGCCAGGAAGAGTTGAATATGCTTCCCACTGTGTCCTTTGCACCTGAGACCCCATCTCTCCTACTGTGATTTTGTTTGATGATGGGTTACCACATGGAAACCAAACTATAACTTCTCCCATGGATCTATGGGAACAGACACGGTATTCCCCATACAAAGAACTCAAAATGATGGCATGTCATCATGTACTTTCACTTCCAGGATTATTTCAATCTCAATTGGAATGTACCTATTAAAGGTATACCTTCTGGATCTTCTAGGCAGGTAAATAGTTGCATGAAGAAAAGGAGCTAGGTGTCTGGTCTACTTTTAAGTTATTTTACATGCTTATATTTTTGCACTCTTTCATTCATGTGGGCATTTTCCAAGGACAACATCCACACAGAAACAGGACAGACACATCGACTAAATGAAAATTCAAGGTAGATTTGACACTGCTCTAGCCATTTTTGTTCTTAATCTCACCACACCAGATTTTCCCTATTCTTCTCAATGGTAGGTAATTTTTAGAAAGGAGATGGAGAATAGAAAAGCATACAATATAATCATTTTACAAGGATCCTTCAGAGCATGGACAGAGATGGATAGAGCCTACCTCCAAGGAAATAGTTGTAAATCCAAACTGAATTAAAGGTCTGTTATTTGAGATGTTGTTAAATTATTGAATTCTTGTTCAATAATAATGTTATGAGGCACAAATGATTTTGGGGCAAAAATCTGTGGGCAAAAATCAGGTGGACGATTTCTCTGAATTAGTTTAAAAATGTCTATCAATTTCTCAAGGATGGTCCTTCCCTTAGCAATGACAAGAGTATAGCTATTGGAAAAGCCCAATGAGGTGAATTTGCCCATTAAAGCTTTGAGGTGGAATGGAAGCATGGGAAGATAGGAAGGCAGACAGAACATTTTAAAAAAAGGATGTATAATGTACACCATAAGATACAATACACACCATTCACTACTCATGACAATGTTGGAATATTCTTTTCTGAAAATATATCTAAAGTAAATTCTTTCTCATCAAACTGACTAAGACAGTAGGAAAAAATAATCAGAAAGATTTTTCTGCCCATTCTAGTTAATTATGAATGCTTTTTTGTGACTTGCCAATGATTTATAAGCCAAATATTCAAAGAACAGAACAGAATAGAATAAAATAGAAATACAGACTTGTAGTCCAACACCCTGCTCAGGAAGGAAACCTTATACAAGTGATGGCAAACCTTTTAGAGACTGAGTGCCCAAACTGCAACCCAAAACCCACTTATGTATCATCGGGTGCTGGGTAGGTGTGGCCCTTTGAGTGGGTGTGGCCAATTGGGTGGATGTGGCCCATCGGGTGCACGTGGCTGCAGTGGTAAAGGCAGACTAGGTGGGACTAAAAAGTTCAATCAATCAATTCCAACTTTGCGAGAACTTTTTTTCCCCGCGAGAAGTTGAAATTGATTGATTGATTGAATCTTTTATATATATACAGGGCGGTGGAGGCCTAAAGCAAAAAGGATTTATAAAACCCAGCTGAAGGCCTAGGACTGGGGTGATGGCATGCGTGCCCACAGAGAGGGCTCTGGGTGCCACCTGTGGCACCCATGCCATAGGTTCGCCACCACAGCCTTACACTATTTCAGACATTAGTAGGACATCCTTCTATTGCCTCTCATAGAGGAAACATCCTTAGTGCTGTAGTTCTGTACAGATGTGCAATATACCTTTTTCTGCCCTATGATGCCCTTTCCTCCTTTTTACTCCCATGTACACTCTACTCAAGCACGTTCCTCACTGCTCACCTTCATTAATGCTGTAAAATGATGATGAAGAGAAAGATATGACCTTTCATTTATTTTCCCCAGTACCAAATTTAAGTTTTAATTATGGAAAAAAGATGGAGCCAAATGTATATAGCAAATGAGAAATAAGTCTTGAATAAGGAACAGTCAGACGTGTTTCTACAAACATGATTAGCTGTTGTACAATTTCTGATGCAAACTTTAAAACTCAGCATGAAATAACAAAATCTTAAAAGTCAAATAATTTTGTATGCATTACCTGTTGAAAGGAGTTGCCACATTCCCTTCAGTACATAGAACATGAAAAAATGATACATCTCTGAAAGTATATTAAATGTGTATAATCATATTAAAATTAATATGCTGTCATTAGTATGCATTGCTAATAAGAGCATGTGATAGTAGTTAAATGTAGCTTCATACCATGTTTTTGACAGGACATATAAGGTAGATTTATTAAATCAGACTCAGCAAATATAAGTAGTGCTTGACTTACAATGGTTCATTTAGTGAATGTTCAAAGTTACAGTGGCACTGAAAAAAAGTGATTTATGACTATTTTTCACCCTTAGGACCATTGCACCATCTCCATGGTCATATGATCAAAATTCAGATGCCTGGCAACTGATTCATATTTATCATGGTTGCAGGGCCCCAGGGTCATGTGATCACCATCTGCGACCTTTTGACAAGCAAAGTCAATTGGGAAGTCAAATTCACTTAACAACCTTGTTACTAATATAACAACTGCAGTGATTCACTTAACAACTGTGGCACGAACAGTCATAAAATCAGGAAAAAATCATTTAACAACAGAAATTTTAGGCTCAATTGTGATGGTAAGTCCAGGATTATCTATATAGGCCTTATATAATATAGGGAAAAACTGATCTGGAAAATTTTAGCATATGCTACACTTGAAGAATGACAGCCACAAGCAAGACACAAGATGTGGTTCTCTCAACAAATATGTTTCCAAAATTAACGAAGTGGAGGAGGCAAGTTAGTAGAAAAGTATCAAGAAGTATGAAAAAAGGGCAATGTGGGACTGGCCAGTTCTTGTTCTGCTGGTCAAGCCTTTTTGAAGTTACAAATGTGGGTGGAACTTTTGTAGTGGAGCCATGTATAATTCTATGGGTCTTCTACCTCAATTCTTCTGGAAATCAAGCCTAGCCTAGCCATCCAGTCCAAGAGGAGTGGGTTTTTATCCATAGATTTTTGTGTGAGTATTACTTCAGGAAATTGAACAATAACACTTGTGTTTGTTTCTATGAGTCCTGAATCTCTAGATTAAAAAAAAGTAGTATTGCAGATAGATAAACTGTCAAGTTTCCGACGGAAGAGAACTCTGAGGCATTGTTTACCTTAAAAGTCTTTTATTAGGGCCCTATAACATTGGCAATGCTTGCTGGAAGCTGGAATCTGAATTCCCTTCCCCTTAGCACAATAATATTAAACACAATTCTCCTCCTTTCATTGCTGTCATTAATCACATTCTCCAATTAATTTAAATGGTCAGTTTTCCCTTCTGTTAGACAACCCGCCAAATTCTTATCTTCTCTTATTTCAAAACAGCCTTGAGAGACATTTTTCCTCCTCCTCCCAGCATTAACTGGTTCTAGCTCTAAAAGTAACACACAAGTTTTAAATATGAAATAGCTGCTTCTTCATCTTTTGTCAAAGTAAGAACATCCAATGTTAGCAGCATTGACAAACTCCTCTTAGTGATGTTGGAAGTCAGCACCCACTCACCTCCTAGAGGTGAGAAGGGTGGTATAGAAATTAAATTAATAAATATTATGGAGGGATATTAAAATGGACAGAATATTATGTTTCCCCAAAGGAATAATGAAAAATCTTAGGCAAAGACAGCCCCAAGTATCCCTCCCCCAAGCAGGCCAGCTTTTAGAAATGCAGATTTGATTATCCTTTCAGATAGACTGGCCCCAGGAAACTTGGAGCTGATGAGATTAGCAAGTCAAAGATCCCTAAAACCAACAACCCCTCACTCAAAAAATCCAACATGGGACATAGCCATCAGCCATAGCCCCACCCCCAGGGAAGCAGGATATGACCTTTAGGACATAATAGGACTAGCCCACCACCAATACCAAAAAGGACACACTTAAAAGCTCAGGTCAAAGTTCATGGCACAGAAACAGGAAACAACCTCAAACACAAAAGCGCAAGAAGGTATAAAAACCCACCACTCCCAGCTACATGTGGTCAAATTTCCCAGAGCCACATTTCTGTCTGGCTCTGCTCTTCAATAAACTACAACCTTTTTTCTAAAACAGTCTCCATTTTGTTTATTCTCAGCTTGGACTGGATCCTGATGAAGACCTCTTGTGTTTGTGGATGGGTTTCCCAGACCCTGCCCATTTGGAACAAGGGTAGTAAAGGGAGTTTTGAGTTTGAGCTCAAGGGCTACTTTAGAAAGAAGGTGAATACCACTAAATTTTAACTTTAAAGCCTAGGAGAGTGAGGGAAATGTCTGTATCTCTGTGTGAGTGAGTGAGAAGACCCCTTTCCCAGTCACAGTTGGATCTTTCTCCCTCTGGTCTTTTGTAATTGCAGAAAAGATCTGTTCAAGTGACAGACTCTGGAAAGCATGGGGATTTGGCCAGAGCTCAGGACCTTTTGTTAGGGAAAAAGGAGAGGATGTGTGAAAATGGAATGGAATGAGTGAATGAGAGAGCTGAACCTGGACAACTTGCTAAAACCACTGGTCAAAGTTCCGCTCTTCTAGAAGGGACCCTCATACTCTGCGGAAAGGAAGTCAGACTACTCCCAGCTCCCTTTGTGGTCTGAAACTGGCAGCTTCAAAAGCCATCTTGCCAAGGGGCAAGGGCTGAAAGATTGCCTTGCCAGAACAGGGGACTCCAGGAAAGAGTCACTCTGGGGATACAGGAGAGTAAAGAAAAAGATTCACTGGGTCCATTTTGTTTATTCCTGGTTTGGACTGGACCTTGATGAAGATTTTTCTTTCAACACTGACTTCTAGGGAAACAAAGCTGGAAATTTGGTTACTTAGGTAGATACGTAGGCACACAAGGCATATTAATTAATTCATAATCAATTTCTATTTCAGCCAAATGGATTCAACCTGTGAATCAAATGATTTTGAATTTTATCCACTTCCATACTTATGAGTATTGATATACAAAATGTATTTTAAGAGAACATTCATTTTTCTTTTAGAGTACACAGTTATGTTCCATCTATTCTCTAGTTTTTCTAAATGTAATAACAATAAATTATTCATGGTGATGGTGTTTTGGACATGGAAAGCTGTTCTGAAAGATTTATTTTAAAAAACTACAGAATCATGTACAAAATAGCTAGAAGTTTGTGGACAATGAGATTTGCACATAAATAATTACGGGGAAATATCTGGGCAAGGGATGTTACTATTTATTTGGAAAATGGCAGAAAGCTGATTATGTTCACAAAAAAATGTAATTTGATTTTATTTCTTTCCTCCTCCTCTTCTTTCTTTCTTTCTTTCTTTCTTTCTTTCTTTCTTTCTTTCTTTCTTTCTTTCTTTCTTTCTTTTTCTTCTTTTTTCCCCAAAGATTCATTCTTTCTATCACATTTCCCCAAACCCTTCACATGAAATTTACTTATACAACATTTTGTTTGAATTCCCTCCATGTTTGCAGGTGATACTACATATCTAGGCATATTGTTCCATGCATGTTTCAGTGGATAGAAGAGTCACTTCAAGGAAGGACAAAAGACAGAATGACTCTCTTTCTTATTGTATTGGGATCATATAGTTTTCCAAACATTTTCTTTACCCTGCTAGCAGGAGGACATATATTTTGCCTTATTAAAAGACTGATGAATATTCTAATTATATTGTTAATATTGTCAAGCAAGTAGGATAGATGTCATTCATTGAATGAGGGTAATTATGTATGGAGATTCTCAATTATTCAGGTCATGGTTGTCCCAAAGGTGCTTTGCCAAAGGGCAACTGGACTTTCTTGGGTTTTTTCCTTGAAAACATTTTGTTCTCATCCAAGAACCTTCTTCAGTTCAGAAGCTTCTTGGATGAGAAGCAAAACATTTTTAAGGGGGGGGGGGAACAAGGAAGTCTTTTGGGAAAGTACCTTTGAGACATTGAGTGGGGACATGAAGAGAGCATCAAGCATATTTTGATGATGTCTACCACAAAAGGCCTAGAACTCCCCATTTGTAAATTAGCAGGGAATGCTTGTGAGAGAATTACATTATTATTTAATTAATTGAATGTGTGACTCTCAGGGGTGTTTCAGACACAAAAGCACTTTAATTCAGCAACATAAACTAAAATATGAAACTGTTAAAATAATTATTTTAAAATTATTTATTTTAAAATTAAAAAATAAACAAATTTCCAACATAGAGTTAAGAGTTCAATGGTGTTACCTTAATTAATGAAAAGCCCTCCACAAGAATTCCATTTTGTTAGCAGGGTCAGTGTGAGCCAAATTTCTACAAAAAGTTAGTTTGCAAAAATGTAGGCTGAAATGAAGAAGCCACTCCTCCTAATCTTCATCTCCTGATTTTTTGGTAGTAGGATCTTCTCAGCAGTTATCCTTGTGTGGTTCACATTGAAAAGATCAATTCCTGTTAAAGGGGGAAGATACCTTGCACCAACCTGCACATGTTGTAGATATTTGCATCACTGTGGCCAACCACAGAATATATCCCTAGGTTTTATCCCCAAACTCCAAAGACTATCTTTGTAAGATAATAGCTACACCTATTTGCCTGAGATATAGGAAGATTTATGCTCACAAAAGGAATAATCTACTATATACAAATTTCAGTTAATTCTGCCCCCAAATAAACAGGTTATAGGCTCTTTCTTTTAAAAAAAATCAAATCAAAATTTAAACCAGGATAGTACAAAATATTTATATCTATATGGTTGTATTTGATCAAGATCCATCTCCTTAGAAATATAGCTCTAGCTGCAAATCTTAGCCAGTATTACTAAAAAAACTATAATCATAATTATTTATTGATTTCCAGTGGTAATTAATGAGTGAGACAAACTTTAGTTTTGTGAATTTTGTTTCAGATTGAAATATATCTTTCCCCAAAAGAGAAATTAGGGAAATTGGGCAGTTTTCTGAATCATTTCCTCAGGTTCCAATCAATGCATATCCTTAATTTGTTATGCTTATAATACTTCTTTTACAGCCTCCAAAAAGGAAAAAAAATAGAATCCATTGCTATGTCTAAAGCATATGCATTCATTATAACTCTTAGTTATTGTAGCCTACCTTTTTGTTTTGCGCATATTCCCAAACAACATGGTCTATTGGCTGATCTCATTAATCACTCCATTCCCTTCAAATATCCTATGGCTCAGAACATTAACTAAAAATTGCCTCAGGGCAGAAATAATGACATCTGCGTTGGGGGAAAAAACTAATACAAAATATCAAAAGCCAAAAAACTCAAAATTCTCTGGTCAGAACTGAAGTAGCTACCTTAGATCAGTGACTTCAATGTTCAAAGTAAATCATAAATAGTGAAATGACACTTCCTCCTGTGCAACAATTCCTCCGTGCCCCATTTGTGGGGGCTTGTTGCCAGTCAAGGGCAAAGGAAAGGAAGCAAATATCAAATCAGATAACAGATAACATTTCCCACATGTGTTCACACCACTGGCAGTGGGGGAATGCAATAAAATGTGCTAATCTCAACCTAAACATTTTCTGATCTACTATAATAGCATCATGCTTGATTTTTATGAATGAAGGCGAATATACGTGTCCCAGGATAATGTTGCAGAATCCAATCTGGGTCCGTCACCGGCACTAGAAGCTTTGTCTTCCAAGCTTTCGGACTTGTGCTGGTGCCCATCTTCAGAGAACTTCTGTCTACTGGAATGTGTGCTTTTGGCTGTTGATTTTTATGCACTGAGAAGGTCCATGCAACCTTACAGTTCAAATATAGTTGAACTGAGTGAAATCAAAACTGCAGCCATCTGTATGCATGTGGTCTTCTACATAAAATTTAAAGAGGAAGAAAAGGTCCCTAAAGTTAATTTCAGAGACATCTCTTCCTAAAGCAATGTCATGTCCAGAGAGAAGTTCATTTATAAGATTGCGGCCATGAAACAGCTGAGAATACAGGTAGTCCTTGACTTATGACCACAGTTGAGCCCCAAATTTCCATTACTAAGCAAGGCAGTTGTGAGTTTTGCTCCGTGTTACTACCCTTTTGCCATAGCTGTTAAGTGAATCATGTGGTCATTGAGCAAATTTGGCTTCCCCCTCCTATTGACATTGCTTGTCAGAATGTTGCAAAAGATGATCACATGACCCTGGGACAATGCAACTGTCATAAATAGATGCCAGTTGCCAAGCGCCTGAGCTTTGATTATGTGACCATGGGGATGCTGCAACGGTTGTGCGAAAACCAATCATAAATCACTTTTTTCAGTGCTGTTGTAAGAATGGTTTTAAGTCAAGGAATACCTCCATATACAGGTGAAACTCGAAAAATTAGAATATCATGCAAAAGTTCATTTATTTCAGTAATGCAACTTAAAAGGGGAAACTAATATATGACATAGACTCATTACATGCAAAGCAAGATAGTTCAAGCTGTGATTTGTCATAATTGTGATGATTATGGCATACAGCTCATGAAAACCCCAAATCCACAATCTCAGAAAAATAGAATATTAGAATAAAGGTGCAATATTCTAGGCTCAAAGTGTCCCACTCTAATCAGCTAATTAAGCCATAACACCTGCAAAGGGTTCCTGAGCCTTTAAATGGTCTCTCAGTCTGGTTCAGTAGGAATCACAATCATGGGGAAGACTGCTGACCTGACAGTGGTGCAGAAAACCATCACTGACACCCTCCATAAGGAGGGAAAGCCTCAAAAGGTAATTACAAAAGAGGTTGGATGTTTCCAAAGTGCTGTATCAAAGCACATTAATAGAAAGTTATGTGGAAGGGAAAAGTGTGGAAGAAAAAGGTGCACAAGCAGCAAGGATGACCGCAGCCTGGAGAGGATTGTCAGGAAAAGGCCATTCAATAGTGTTGGGGACTTTCACAAGGAGTGGAGTGAGGCTGGAGTCAGTGCATCAAGAGCCACCACACACAGACAGATCCTGGACATGGGCTTCAAAAGTCGTATTCCTCTTGTCAAGCCGCTCCTGAACAACAAACAACGTCAGAAGCGTCTTACCTGGGCTAAAGAAAAACAGACCTGGTCTGTTGCTCAGTGGTCCAAAATCCTCTTTTCTGATGAGAGCAACTTTTGCATCTCATTTGGAAACGAAGGACCCAGAGTCTGGGGGAAGAATGGAGAGGCACATACTGCAAGTTTCACCTTTTAAGTTGCATTACTGAAATAAATGAACTTTTGCATGATATTCTAATTTTTCGAGTTTCACCTGTATGGCTATAGGTTGAACAGATTTTGGTGTTCTGGGAGCTTGGCTGTTTTTCTGAACATCATTACCAGCCAACCAGCAAATTCCACACTCCCAGGCATTGATATAATTACGTACCCTGCTAAGGTCTACAGGAAAACTACCAAGCTCAGAGAACATGCAATAAACCTCCTAAATTGCTGCCTTGGTCCAGTTGGATCATGGTGTGTGTGTGGGTGGGTGTTAGCAAAGTATTACAACACAGGTAGTCCTTGACCTTCAAATGTTTGTTTAGTGACTGTTCAAAGTTACGACACTGAAAAAAGTGACTTATGACTGCTTTTCATACTTACGACCGTTGCAGCATCCCATGGTCACGTGATCACAGAACAGAGGATAATAGAGTTGGAAGGGACCATGGAGGTTATCTAGTGGTTGTCCAGTCTCTTTTTTGAAAGCCTCCAGGGCTTTCACAACTTCTAAAGGCAAGCTATTCCACTGGTTGATCAAAATTCAGACACTTGACAACCGGCTCATCTTGTGATCCCCTTTTGCAACCTTCTGGCAAGCAAAGTCAGTGGGGAAGCCAGATTCATTTTGCAGCTGTGTTACTACCTTAACAACTGCAGTGGCTCACTCAACAACTGTGGCAAGACAGGTCACAAAATGGGGCAAACTCACTTAACAAAAGCCTCACTTAGCAACATAAATTTTGGGCTCACATTATGGTCATAAGTGGAGAGCTACCTGGGATAAGAGAAGCAGGCATTATGGGGGAAACCACTTATACATTCCAGAAATATCTCCTTGATTAGTCACATTATGAACACACACTCCAAAATGGCTGGCAAATAGCTGTATACTTACTTGAAATCTGGATAATTTTAATAAAATGCCGTTTTCCCCCTCCAATTCTCACACCTGAGGATAATGTATTCTACATCTTATTGTGGGAGGGTAGGGGAGAAGCTTTAATTATGAGACAGAGATGAAGAGAGACAGAATAATGAGTTTGGGCTCTATAAAAACTTTTGGGTGTTGTCTTTCTCCCCAGGTGTCTGATCTGGAAATGGTGGATTTAAGCTGTCTGTTGAGAGGCTTAAATGTGATATCTCCACCTATGCTTAGTTGGCATAAAGGTAAATAAATGCGTCTATTATAAGATCCTTTAAGCCTCCAGTGATTTCCTTCAAAAAGAAACCAATACTCTGCAACTCTGTAAATTTCTATTGCTCACTGAAAGGGGCCTGTGCATAACATTATTCAGGAGAGCTCAGCTACAGCCAGGAAGAAAATGCAAAGGAAAGTATTGCTCACAGGGACCCATTTTCAAAAATAACTTCTCAAACTGTTTTAAATTCCAATGTTATTACCAGGCAATGTAAGTTTTGTGTGTGTGTGTGTGTGTGTGCGTGCGCACGCGCACATACTGCATGTGTGTTCATAGGTATATAGATAGTCCTCAACTTATGACCACAATTGAGACCAAAATTTCTGTTGCTAAGTGAGACATCTGTTAAGTAAAGTTTGCCCCTTTTGGTGACCTCTCTTGCTGCAGTTGCTAAGTTGGTCACTGCAGTTGTTAAGTTAGTAGCACGGTCGTTAAGTGAACCTAGCTTTCTCATTGACTTTGCTTGTCAGATGGTCACAAAAGGGGATCATTTGACCCTGGGACACTGCATCCGTCATAAATAGGAACTAGCTGCCAAACATCCAAATTTTGATCACGTGACCACGGGGATGCTGCAATGGTTGTAAGTATGGAAAATGATCATGCCACTTTTTTTCAGTGCTGTTGTAACTTTGAATGGTCACTAAATGAACTGTTGTAAATTGAGGCTACCTGTAATAGATAGATCTCTTTCCCTGCTGTGAGCAGCCCACATATGAAACCATAAAGCTGAATTTAGGGTAAAATGGGCATTATCAATGATCAGGAACAACCCATAATGTAGGTGGTGCGATGGATGTCTCCTTCCAGGCAACTATATTTGCAAGCTCACAGAAGCAGTGAGAGATTTTCTGAGGCACAGATTCACCACAGTCAGGCTTAATGTATTGCCATACAAAATATCACCCATATTTGCTATAGAGATTAAATTCTTGATAATGAATCACCCTGCAGTGCAGGGTGGATAAATTCCACTTCAAGAAGAGGACCAGACACGGAAAAGTTTAAAGCCAAATTAGCTCACCAGGTAGCTGGTGGAAGTAGCTGAAGCCAGGAAAATCAATTTTTGGAGATCCAATCAGAAAAGAGCTTCTTTCTTTTTTAAAAAGGGAAAGGCTGCTTCCATTTTGCTTTTGTCTTTTTTTCCCCAGTTTGTGTTTTCTTCTCAGAAAGGCTGGCAGAAAGCAGGGTTATTTCTAAATCCCAGCCAGCAGCCTTAGGGATGGACTTTATAATTTCAAGGTAGGATTGATACCGGTTACGGAATAGATTCTGATTATTTTATGGAAGGAGCTTTGGACTCTGTAAAATTATTCTAATGCAAGGGTGCTTGTATGAGATCCTGGGCTGAGGGAGCAGTTCCAATCCCTGAACCGAAATGACTGAGGATTTTTCCATAAGGCAGCACTAAAGTATTGCTATCTAATGCAGGAGCTAACATAAAATTATGCTGGCTTGAAAAACTGTTAACTATAAATCCCAGCTGGGTTTCAGCCCAGTTCTATCTCTGTGAAGAAGAAATAAGCCACAAGGGAAGGGCCTTCTTTGGTGTAAGGAACTGGGAGGATAGTATTTCTGTGTCTACAGTTGCCAGTTTTCTGAAACTATGAAATCATGTTCTGTGGGAGCAGAGAACTGCCATCAAAGGAGCTATTCTTCTCTTCTCCCACTTCTGCTACCCATGGCCAGAGAGGTGTGAGAAAGAAGAAACACACTCCACTCTTTTCTTCCCATTGCTTGTCCTACCATAGACATCCGAGGCAAGAAAAGGGAGTGGTTAATTTTCTGATCTCCAGAATGATCACTCCATGGAATTGAGGAGTGATAGCAAAGTTGGTCCAGCAAGAATAGATGAGCAGCAGCTGCTTCTGAAGTGGACCAGAGGAGGTTTGGCTTTAAGCTATCCTGCCTAGCGAGATTTTAGATTTCTGATCTATATATTGTGAGGAGATCAAAATGTGAGGCCCTTGGCATTGTCTGAACTTGGTTGTTTTCTTCTAGATTTTTCATTACCAAACTAGGTCATCATCAGTGTTAGTAGGGACTGGGGTTTGCTCTCATTTTATATTCTAATGGCTCCCCTGTCAGTGTTGATGGGAGTAATTTTGGTGGTTCCTTGTTTGGGCTGTTTACTGTTAGCTTGTTTGGGGCATTGTTTGCTTCTTGATTGTTAGTCTAATGTTAAACTTGATTTTAATCTCTGCTCATCTGGGTGTTGACTGCTGGTGAGGAGGTGTTTTGGTCTTTTTTGTCCCCCTTTTGGCTTGTTGGTTGTCTTTTTTGAATGGTATGCAAATGTTGTTTATATCTATATGACTGTTGATGGCTGATTTGTCAGAGTGCTATCAATATAAATCAATATAAAATGAGACCAAACTCCACTCCCTAGTAGTAGTGAGGATGTTACCAACTTTGGTAATGAAATATCTGCAAGAAAACAATCCAGCTCAGAGAGCACCAAGGGACCCCTCATTTCAACTCTGAGTTACAAACATTCTCCTCTATAAATCAAAATGCATCAGCAAATGGTAAGTGAGACTTCTGCCCAACAAGGCAAGAAGGCTGTGTGGTTGAACCCTGAGAATCCCTGTCCATTTCTTCTCCCCTATCTTTTTCCCCCCAACTTTATTTCAGATCTCTGAGTCTATTATACAAAAGAAAGATTTAGAAAGAACCATTGTTCTGTGGGAAGGGATTCTAGCTGGAGCACCTGCTTTTCGGCCATGTCAGGTTGGTCGCTGGAAGAAGGAGGTTGTCATTTTCCTCTTTCTGGTAAATCTCTGGATGGATTTCCCTAGAGTAAAGTGACAGCTGGTTACATATCAAGTTGGCTTTCTCCAAGAGTTGTTGGAAGAATCTAAGGGGTTGTGGGTGGAAGGTTTGGAGACCCTTATTGGGAAGGCCCAAACCACCAGATCCTGTGCATCCATGTGCATGCCTCTTTCATATTCTCATCTGCCTCTAGGAGAGTTGTGACCATTGATTTCTGTCTGGGTGGGTTCTGTCTTTTCTCTGGCAACTCAAAAAGCAAACTAAGAAATCTATTTTGATTGGGCAGGAGCCAAGGGCTTTCATAAAACCAATAGCTCCCATTTCAGATGTAACATATCTGTCCTTATATGTTTGGCTATTCTGTGGGGTTTTTTTTTAAAAAAAATTGTTAAATATCTCAGATTCATCGTTTATTTATCATGAGATTAGAGAAATTTCTGCATAAAATGTCACTTTGAAGAACAAACTAAGATCTCCTCAATCCAGTTTTGAGGACCTCAGCAGAATCCATCAATTACATCTCTTCAGGGACTGTGTTCTCTTGGTGTTTTACAAAGGATCTACTTTGAAAGGCAACTTTGCAATTTTTTTTTCCAACATCCCACTCTCCAAACCATGGGTGCTCCACGCTTTCTTTGTTTGTGTCACAACTGTTTCAGACAAAAATGATGGCTATTCCTCAGGCAGAAAGTATTTGTAAAATTAGCTTTGCATTCCCTCCCCAAATCCAATTATTACAACAGTCCTCCAAGGCAATGGTATAGTTAAATGCCTGTCAGTATTTCTATTATAAACTCCTTCCTGCAGGACTTAAAATGCTGCCGTAGACATACATCCTAGACTACAATTTGTCTTAGAAGGTTTTAGTCCAGACACATTTCTTTTCATACAGCAACATTCCCAAACATTTCCTGGACTATTTTTTTAATTCTCAGGAGTAAAAGTATACCAGACCAGATGATATGATCTTTTCACTGCTCAAGAGAGTCAAAAGCCCTCTTGAATTTATTGTCAGCTACTATAAATCACCTAATGCACAGCCTACCTTTTCTGCTGCATCCTACCTACTGTAGTCTCTGTACCTATATGTCTGTAACTACAGAACCTTTCCAGAATTCTACATATTGGCTAATTACATGGACATTGCTTGGATCTATTTACAACTAGCTTAATGAAGTGGCTTAAAATGTCAAGGAAAGAAAACCCTAGTGTAGCAGAATAAAGTCAAGTTATCTTAGAATGTTCTTTTGAATATGTATGGGTAATTAGAAATATAGTCCTTTATTGAAACTTTTGAGCTTACATTCTTTATCTTTTTTCCCCTTTCATTTTCCTTTTTATTTTAAAGAAGAGGTGTTTTTTTTTTAAAAAAAGAGTGGATTGGAATAGTAAGTTTGCTATGCTAAAAGATCAAAGGAAAAAAAGTATATGTACACTAGGAGTTCTGGTCACCATGATACAAAAAAGATGGTGAGACCTTAGAAAGTGTGTAGAGACAAGCAACATGGATGATAAAGAGTCTGGAGGCTAAATTGTATGGTGAATGTTTAAGAGAGCAAGGTATGTCTAGCCCAGGGGTAGGCAACCTTGGCTCTTTTATGACTTGTGGACTTCAACTCCCAGAATTCCTGAGCCAGCCATGCTGAGGGGAAAGGGAGAGGTTTCCATGCTGAGCCATGCTGGCTCAGGAATTCTGGGAGTTGAAGTCCACAAGTCATAAAAGAGCCGAGGTTGCCTACCCCTGGTCTAGCCTATCGAAGAGAGGGTTTAAGCATAACTTGAAAGTTTTCTTCCAGTACTTGAGGGTCAGTCCTAGAGATGAGGGGGTTGACTTATTCTCAAAAGCACCTGATGGCAAGACAAGAGGCAATGGATGGAAACTACTGAAGGAGAGAACCAACCTAGAACTAAGAAGAAAGTTCCCAACAGTGAGAGCAATTAATCAATACACTATATTGCCTCCCGGAGTTGTGAATGCTCCACCACAGGAGTATTCAAGAAAAAAATTGGGCAACCAATTGTCTTGGAGGGTATAAGTTCTCCTACCTTTAGTAGTGGGTTGCACAAGAAGACCTCCAGGATTCCTTCTAATCCTGCACTTCTATGACTCTGTATGGACCTTCTACCAAAGTTCTTCCAATTATTGAGAAACCAAGCCAGATTTTAACCTGAGGAGCTGAATTAGAAACTGGAAACATCCAAGAAACATCAGAAAGCAACTATCTGACTAGCTCTTTGGCAATTTACAACAGGTCAGTAATGAAGCAATGGTGCAACTGCATGAGTTATGTCATCTCCGCCATCACCAAGCAAATGATGTAAAAGGAGGTAAACGGTATGACATCATGTAAAGCAGACATGTCAAGCTCGCAACGTCACGTGATGTCGCACAACGTATCAGAGCTTCTTCTCCATTGCCAGCCATGGGGTGGGCGTGGTTTCCTGATGACGTGTCCAGCCCGCGGGCTGATGTAAATCACAATGACAACCTAATCTCTAAATTTAACGAATAGGAGTAATGAGCAACCATTTCCATAATTGGCCCGTGGTTTCACTATCTTATAACTCTGTTGTCTGTGCATGTGCATGTGTGTTTATGTTATGTTGTTTCAGTGTATATTCAGGTGGGTGCCTGACCCAGTGCAGGCAAAATGTGGCACATGGTGGAAAGTTTCACAGTAGCCCTGCTCTTGTGCAGCGGGTGCAGATGAAGCTGAGGTCACATCTGATATTGCCCTGAGCATTTTTTACAAAGCTACCAGGGCTTTCATCAGAGCCTTGAACGTTCCAGTTAGTTGCAGAAACTAAGAGGCAGCAGACAGTTTGACAAAGACAGCACCAACTTGTTAGTTTTGTAAAATGCTCAGGGTGCTATCAGATATTTGGGGCATTCAAGGCAAAATGTCGCTATTTCATCTTTAAACATAACAACAGCAGCACTAACTTCAAAGCGGGAGGCAGAGAAGCTCTGGGCAAATCAGGAATTCCTCAGCATAATAGGCTTCCCTTATCTGGGTTGGAAAAATCCATATGACCACTAGATGACACTTTGGTATTTGCCTGGTTTTTGCAGACCAGCTTATAGTAGGCTTGTTATCTTGAGAAATTTCCCTGAAGCAAACCAAGTAACCTACAGGGGTGGGGGGGACCTGTAATGTATTAAGCTTTGTTTTGTTAACACCACGTGGTATTGCTGGGAGGCTGTTGAGCAGGGAAGCTAGCTAATGGCTCCCAGCTCCTCAGACAACCCGTCTCCAGTGCTGCTATTGGTTGCCCCTAGGGCGGCAATAGGTTGCTTCAAACCTATTGGCCTCTGCCTAGGGGCCAGGGTATAAATTGCTGCATCTGCAGCCCTGTTCTCTAGTTTAGATCCTGCAAGCAATAAACCATGATCTTTGCTGAACTCACTCGACTCATCTTCATTCCTGCACAACGAACCCAGTACACAACAGAACCCCTCTCTTAGCCTCTGGGATGAATACTGGTGTATGCACGAGGGAAATAAGATGTCTCAGCAGGGAACTGGTTACAGCTCCACATGCTCACCCTTTCTTTGTTCTTATTCCTTTCCTTACAATAACTTCTCCTAGATGTAATGCTTAGACATATCTAAAAAAATATTTTGGTTACTCCCACCCCACACTTTACCCTACCTCCTATTCCTGCTAATAAAATCAAAAGCCAGGTTTTAAAAAAAAGCCCATCGGAAGACTTTAACTTAATTAACTCCAAGGAAATACCTGCAGTACATTAAACCCAGAGAGATGGCCTGATGGAAGAGAAGCGATAGTGGAATTCTCTACCAAGTGTGCCAAATACAAAATTGCAGGCTGCAGCCAAGGCCAGAAACTTACAGATGATACAAACTCTCCCCAGTTTGTATCACTAAAATTGGTGGGGAATTTTTTTAATAGCATAATGTTTTGCAGGTGGATTAATAAATCTCTAAATTTGATAGGCTTAATACAGATATGCCTGCAATCCCTCCCCCACAACATTTCAGCCCCATGCCATCTGCCTCGATGACAATCATTGTATCCCCACAATATCACCTAAGGCTCTTTGTAGTTGAGTTAAAGTGCAAAAGGTTACCTCCCACTAGTTTACATCATCAATGTCAATGTTTTCTCTTGATATGCCAGAACACTCTCCACAATTCCTGTATTTTAAGTCCAACAGAATGTTAATTATTTCTCTATCCCAGTGGTGGTCAATATACAGTTCCACAACTCATTTGGCTCCTGAACAATTTTTAGGATGGCCCGAAGAGCCTCCTCTGATTCTTGTTGCTGAGAAATGAGATTGCCATTTTCTGCAATTTGCAATCATGAAACATAAAAGCTATGGAGCTAAATCTAAAGCAGATTTTACTGGGCTTAAAAAACAAACCAATGTCCAGTCCGTGAAACAAGAGGAAATGCCATCTGTCTCAGCCTTTAAACTTTGTATAACTATCCCACGAGTCTTCAAACTTGGCCCTTTTATGAGTTGCAGATTCAACTCCCAGAATTCTTCAGCCAGGCACGCTGGCTGAGGAATTCTGGGAGTTAAAGTCTGCAAGTCATAAGGGGAGCAAGTTTGAAGACCACTGAACTATCCCATTCTTTGTAGCCCTTATCTCCTCAATCAAGGTAAGTGCAGCCAATGGCCTTTGAAATACAGGTCACTCCTACTTTCCTTCCAAGTTCTTTCTACCTTATATTACATTCTAACTCCACAAAATATAATGTATGAACTGGTCCTAAGCTTGTCTCATGTTCCTTTCATTTCAGCCTGGCATTTCAGGGTCCTCAAACAGCTTCCAGGACAACAGCCTTTCACAGGATCCACTGACTTCACTACCTTTGATAACTTTTCTTTCTTTTTTAAAAATATATTTTATTCATTTTTAATATAAACATCTTGATATTTGGTAAACAGCATGTTGTCTGGGTTTATATTTACAAAGTAATCTCTATCGATTAATTTCTATATTCCAAAATCCACATTATAACTTTACTGGATTTTCTCTTCTTCCAATACTATTCTCTTTGCAATCTAAATTAATACAATTCTTATTGATTTGATAGGTAACAATTAAATATAAAGATTTTTCTAAAATTTCTACCAATGATAATCTCATCAATATCATACTTCTTTTCTATCTGGTCATCTTGTTTGCCTCATCACAAATCCTGTTTACAATTCTTATTTAAATTTATTTGCCCTACAATGTTCAAAACATTTCTACTGGTTAAACTTTCCCAGAATTAATTACCTTAAAGTATTTAAATCTATTTTCATATCTTAAAAAATAAGAAAAAGACACAAAAGAAAGACATAGAAAGAGAAAAGACGTGAGAGACAAAAAGAAAAAGAGAAAAAAGGGAAAGAAAGAAAGAAAATAATATACTACTTAAAATACGTATCCCTCTTGAATTAGTATACACTTATTTCCAAATTTTTTCTGTTCTTTTTTACCCATAATTAAACCTATGTTTAATCTTTAAATGTTGCATTTAATAAATCCAATCATCTAATCTTCTAACCCTATTCAAAACATTTTTTCCCATTTTTAGTTATCCATTGGAATTTTCTTAAAATCAATTACATTTGAATATCATTTCCTTTATGTTAATCATCCCACACATTTTTATAGTTCTCATATTGAAAAACAAAAGAAAAAAAGAAAAAAAAGATACTGTCTTACTTAGAGTTCATCCCTCTTAAACTAAAATCTTTCAATTTCTTCAGCCATATTCAAACAAGTGTTTAATTAAATATTCCCTCTATTACACCCCATCATCTAATTCCTCAATTCTCACTTTAGCCCTCTTCTTTTGCCAAGCATCTCTCCCAATCAATATATTCCGTTGCATCAAAGAGTCTTTCCATAATCTTATAAATGTTGTTGTGGATATAGTAGACAAATCAAACATCATGTCTTTGTAAAATGATTTTCCCCCTTCATATTCATTGAAGATTTCTCTCATCATCCCTTGTCTCTCCATTTCTTGTGGTACTCCCAATGGCTCAGCAATCCATTTTGTCAAATCTTTTTCCTTATCCTCAAATTTACTTTGTGATCTTAGGGTTATCTTTTCAATGTAAGTCACTTGAGTCTCCACTAACTTATGTTCAATTGTCTGCTTTACATGATCTCTCTTATTTTTTGATTGTTGTGACGTTAAATTGAGAATGCATTTATTTAAATTTTCAAATTCATTTTAATTTCCTCATGGTTTGAAGTTAATATTATTTGAATTTGTTGTAACAGAACAAACATTTCCTCCTTGTAAGTATTTATTTTTTCTTGGTATGTTCTTTTTGCAGATCTCTGATGCTCCATAATGACCAAAAGTCCTTTCTCTGCCAATCACTTTAAAGCCGCAATTTAAAAAATATTCATAATCCAGGAAGGTCAATTTTTTCTAAGTTTTGTAGTTCTCACTTTGTAGATAGTCCAGCTGCTCTTTGTTTAATCAACACCTTGAAGGTCATGACAACAGGCTTCTCTTTCTGGGCTGAATGCTTAGGGCAGTATTTTCACCCACCAGTAGATGTCAGCAACAATCCATCTTTCAATTTTTTCCCTCATAAACTTAATTCACCGCTTCTGTTTAGAGGAGGGATGGAACAAAGACATCCCCTCTCACTTTTGGAGGATTTTTACTTCTGGGTTTTTTTCTTTTTTTCTCAGGAAATCAGTCAGGTAAAAGAGAGAAAATCAATTCTTGCCCAGTTCAGTCACACTGTTTACAATCATGCTTAGTTTAGTGCTTTTTGGCTTGGGCTTGGGCTAGATTCATGAATGACACTAGCTCTCTGTCAGTTTTTGGAGAGCTTTCCCCAGATGTTTGGATTGACCTCCTTCCCTCCTGACCTGAGCTTCCCTCCTTCCTTGCTACCTTTCCGGTGTGGCTTTGGGCCTATTTAGGGTCCCCAAACAGAGAGAAATCAGCCTAGGGATCAGATTGTCTCGATTCCTCGACTGGTGTGCTAGCTGCGCAGAACCGGAAGCCCACCTTTGATACCTTTTCTAGCAAGTATCAAAGGACTAACCTAGCTAACAACTAACCTGGAAACAGACGCAGCAATGAGCAGCATTTAATTTCCCCAGGATCCTGGCCCAATGCTAACTCAGAGTCATTCTAGCTAATCAAAATTACAATCTGCCAAAACCACCTTCAGATAAGTCCACCAGTAGTGGCCAACTGATAAAGAAAGAATGCTAGCACAAGCTGTCTGCAAAGAGTCATTCAAAACGGTTTTTGCCAAAAGGATCACACTGCATAGGAATATTCTTGTTGAATATTTAGCTGAGGATGGGGGGAAAGGAAATAAGATACAATGGGAACTCATGCAATTATTGTTGTCAGTTTACAGACCTTAGATCTATGGAGCTTGCACTGTCAAATTTAACTTTTGGAAAGACTCCCACTGAAAGACAAGGTCAGTCTGCAATTTCAGAGCAGAATAGCTTTTTTTTATCTCTTGTCATCATTTCAGTTTTGTTTCTATGCACAGAAAATTCTGTCTTATGTTGTGAGTCATACTACATTGATTCTTGGTTAGCTTTCCACTGACAGTTGCTACCAAGACCTTTTCCTGTCAAAATGTTTACATCAGTCATGAATTTGCTACAGAAACTTAACTATAGTTCCAAGATAGGAAGAAGCTGTCCTTTTCTTTAAAACAACAACAAAAAAACAACAACTGATCTCCCTGCAGTTTCTTTGTTTAACTCTGTGCTGCTAAAATAAAATTTAAACATAAACTGCATTTTAAATGAATTTCAGTGCAGGTTCAATATTGCATGAATAAAACCAAAGAGCATCAGTTGCCTGAAAGAGAGGCCACCTCTCTTTGGCCTTTGGTAATGTTGATTTGGAGCTTTTGAAAATGTTAACCTTTTCCGCTAAACTTCAGAGCTGAAGTAGCCAATAGCCTCTGAGTATTACTTCTCTTACTATCTCACTTTTCTTAAGGAAAAGGAAAAGATAGAAAGGTTTCTTAATCTGTCAGCATTGCCTTTTGGTCATCTTGATTTTGAATTAAAGCTCATGGCTCAGCAGAAAGGGTTCATTGGGGCTGCTAGCTCTGTCTTGTCAAAGAAAAAAAGCTGCCTTTCCAAAACCAGTGTACTATATGCATCCTCAAAAAAAATGTCTGACTAAAAGAAAATAAAAAAAGAAATACACTTGCATTATATAGTCATCCAAAAAGAAAGATCCAAATTTAAGAGAAATACATGAAAGAGAGATGACTGAGATCTGCCCAGGGGGCTTTAATGAGCAATTACCAAAGCCCTAGTCCAGGAGTCTTCCAACTTGGCCCTTTTATGACTTGTGGACTTCAACTCCCAGAATTCTACAGCCAGGTACGCTGGCTGAGGAATTCTGGGAGTTGAAGTCTACAAGTCATAAAAGGGCAAAGTTGGAAGACCCCTACCCTATTCACTTTTCTTTTAGTTCTTTATCTTAAAATCAGATGAAGAATGGCTTCAAAGAACATCCAGTCCTCTTTAATGTAGGTCCTCACATAGCTCAGTCTCCAATGTCCTAGTGCAATGAGTACGATTTCCATATTTTTTGAGAAAGGACCTTTCCATGCAATAAAAGATAAGAATTGAAACAGAATGAAAACTGAATGAGGAGGAGGGACTTTCTCTCAGACTCACACCAGGCCATCCAAAAGCGGCCCGCTGCTCTTTGATCCCCACATGAATGGGCAGAGCCAGGTCTTCATACTCGTTGGAAGGCTGGGAGAGTGGGGGCAAACCTCACCTCTGGAGGCAAGATGTTGCATGGGGTGGAGGGCAATGGCAGAGAATGCTCTCTTCTTAGATCCCACCAGTAGAAATTCTTTAACTGACAGGGTCCGTAACATACCCTTTCCGCCTAATTGGGTGGGATGGGCTGGGACAAGGTGCTTCCTTATGTAAACTGATCTCATGCTATGCACCACAGAGAAAGATGAGTGGCACTTTCTGCAGTGTCACCCAAGGGCCCCGATCACAATGACATCATATTTCAAAGTGCCAAACTCCATATCTGCCACGGTCCCACTTTTCCACACATGCTGAAATGCCCCCTCCCTCCCAAAGACTGTCAGTACCACGAGGCAGCACCAGCCATGAGCAAAGGGCCACATTCGAGTGTAGGTGAAATCTCTGAGGCTCCTGGTAAAACATGGCAGAAATGTGGGGTGAAGTTGAGAGCCCAGGAATGCCAGCAGCGTCTCCCTCGATGCACACTCCCATCTCTTACCAGTGATTACAATGGCTAGCAGGTGCCTGAGGATTATATTTGTTAGGCCTGGAAAATTTTACACATGCACACTTGTAACTGGGCGTGACTGACTTCTCTGACGTGTTTGCATCCTCAAAGTTGAGGAGAAGCAGATTGATACCTTGTACTCTGGAAACCAGAGGATTATGGGAGATGACTATTAGGAAGTAAAAAACCAAAATCAAGAAGTCCCACTGATGTTATTGTTGACAATATGCTGCGAACATAATTGCTGTGTTATATTCGACATTGTCATATCATTTTTTGTAGCCCTGAATTGGTCTGGAAGTGGGTGAGAGAGAGAATAGCTGCTGCTATGTCAAGCTCTAATGGCAGAAGTTTGGAGAAAATATTCTTTATTCTCATATTTCAATTACTGACTCTGTATGAATGGAAAAGCATACAGGGAAACTTGTTTCACTGGTAATAATAACAATTAATATGATCCAAAGAGATATGAGTTAATAATGTCCAAAGTAGGATTAAAATACAAAAGTAACAATTAATAACTGGAGAAAAGGGGGGGTTGGAGAAAGGGAACGTTGCTTCTCGCAAGAGCAAGAATATCTCCAATTCTGCTCTCTCACCTCTGCACCATTTTTTCAGTTTCAATTGTGCACATTTCTCCAACGATCTCCCTGCTTTCTTCAGTGGCACTAATTTTTCTAAGGCATTTTTTCTTCTTACTTCATCCTCTGATTCCACCAAATGCATCAGGGATTTTGTAATTACATTTTTCCCCATATTGAAAAATATTGAAATATTGCAAAAAGGAATAAAACTCTGAGTAGCATCCATTCAGCCCATCAGTTTGCTTTGCTTTTCCTTTGTGAGGTCAGGCTTCACAATGGTGATGACAGGTAGATGAGCTCACAAAGCAGAAGTAAATAAAACGTCCGGTGGGCTGAATGAAAGCTCTTGTGGGTTTTGAGTGGTGGTGGCTTAGTCAGGTTTTGGTTTCATTTTACAGTGTTTCAATATCTCTGCTTTTGTTTACTTTTCGGTATTTATTTTCTTAGGGTTAGGCTTAGGGTTAGGGTTAGGGTATAATGCCTTCCAGATCTCAGTTTCGAGTTATCATAGAAGAATTATATGGATTTTATTTATTTATTTATTTATTTATTTATTTATTTATTTATTTATTTATTTATTTATTTATTTATTTATTTATATTCCATTTATATCCCGCCCTTCTCTGAAGACTCAGGGCGGCTTACAAGCTTAGCAGTAGCCTTCATTCTATGTATATGCCTGCTTATTAGGGCTTTCATACACCCCCCAAGCGGCATTATTACAAAGTCAGCTTAATTGCCCCCAACAATCTGGGTCCTCATTTTACCTACCTCGGAAGGATGGAAGGCTGAGTCAACCTTGAGCCTGGTGGGACTCGAACCTGCACTAATTGCAGGCAGCTGGTGTTACTTAAGGAGGCATTAGCCCACTGCTCCACCAAGGCAACATTGATATTATTTTTAAAGATCTAAATTTTATCTCAACTACAAGTATTAACACTTTGCTTAGAGGAGGCATATATAAATTCCATTGAAAACTGGTAAAAGATGCTACAATGTAAGACTAATAATAGATTGATTCAGTTACCTTGCTTTTCAAAATGTGGCTTTTTGGTCAAAGCATTTTGCCAGAACTACTGCAAAGTGCTTTAGAACAAACAGTGAGCAGGCAGCCAAACCCACATTGTAACTGGATATGACTGCAGCTGCTATGATTGTATCCACACTATGATTTATAATACTTAGTAAATTCGCCTCCTCCAGTTGGTTTGTCCTGACGTGTTCAAAATGTCTTCTTTTGGCAGGTCTGTCTGCAGAAATACAGAGACCACCAAAGAGAACAAAGTGAGTAACCAACTCTTTTGTTTGTGTGAGAACCTGTGGCAGGAGTGGGGATACAAAGGCAACCCTCCCTCTGCACCACACCTGATCCTTCCTATTTAATGGCCACTCTTAAATTTCAGTGTTGTTGGTGGATTAATATGTAATGTCTTTCGGGAATATTGTTTAACAGCACAAGTGTTTTTCCATAAAAATACAGAACAGAAGCAGACAGAAGAGCTGACATCCTTACAGGAGAAGGAGTTGGCAGAGAAAGATGCCACCATAAGAGCTGTCAGTCATTCATTTCCCTTACAATCCTGATTTAAGCCCCTATTTTTGTCTGCAAATCTATATTCGATGACTGATGCATGCTTCCTCTAATTTCTGTGTCTTAGTTGGAAGAGGATAACAAGCAATTAGCCAGTGAACTGGCCCATCTAGTGAAGCAGAATGAGGAACTGGAGCAAAAAATAAATCTCGATCCAGAAAGTGAGCATTATTTTAACTTAACAACATTTTAATTGTTTTCATTTTAAAAACAAACGCAATTTATTCATCTTGGCTGTACGAGTTCTAATTCTTTTGTTACTTTTTTGCCAGGAGATGCTGACAGACAGCAGTTGCAGGTTGCAATATTAAAGGAGAAGTGCCAAAAGTACAAAAAGGCAATCAGCTGACTCACCATTGTAAGTATCTTACATGATAGTAAGAAATTAGAGCAACCTCCATAAGCGAGATTTTATAATGTATTAATTGTACTTGCTCAATTTTTTTTAACAGGAGGTCTCAAGAGAGAGGAAGAGCAAAAGAGACCTTAGGGGAGTTTGGGACCAGGCAATCGACAGCGTCTGCTCCCACTTGCTGTCTCTATCCTACTCTCAGAGAAAATTGTCGGTGAGTTTTGTCCTTCCACTTCAGGGAGAGAAATAGACATGTTTCAATTGATGACTCTCTACCTCGTTCTAAAATATTTGTTTAACAATTTTCAGCCTCTGCAAAAAGCAAATAGGAGGAAACAGCAGATTGCGTCAAGAAGGTAAATGATAGTTTTTAAGACATTAGTTTTTTTTCCCCATAGAAGTTATTATACAACATTTGGTAGTAAAAATCAAATCAACTTTGTAACACGATAGTTATTCTTTTAGAGTAGCTCGGGGTCAAATGAAAATAGGTGACTCTATCGCGGTCAAGAACATGAGGATTCCCAACCACAGATTGTCGTAGAGGTGGAGAAAGTGATTTTATATGTTTCATTCTGAATATGGTCAATATTTTCAGGGAAATATGGTAGGAGTCATGACTTCCATTCCAACCTACTTGTTTTTAATCTGTTTCAGTGAATTCAAAGACACCTGTACCTCTTTTTGGGACTCCCTCTTCTCCCTTCTTAACCCAACCAGGTACAATCAGGACCAGCTGTGGCTCAGAGATGCAGTCAAGTGACATACATCACTTTTTACACCTCTTCCCTTAACAAAGACAATGGCCTGAGTACCTGGGCTGTTAAGAAAGAAAACCTCAAGAGCACCCAGGAGAAAGACATCAAGCGTGCTTTGGACAATGGCCTTGCCAGCCAAGTTGATACCTTCCATCTGCCCAAATGTCCATCCATCCAATGATCATGAAGTAAAAGATGATTAGGGAATGGGGGTTTAAGTCTTATGATGATCAGTTAAAGAAACTAGGCGTGTCTAGCCTAACCAAGAAAAGGATTAGGAGTGTCATGATAGCTGTCTGCCAATATTTAAGGGGCTGCCATAGAGAAAAGGGGGCTGACTTATTCTCTAAAGCAGACATGTCAAACACAAGGCCCAGGGGCCAGATCCGGCCTGCGAAGTGGTTTCATGTGGCCTGCGAAGCCATCCTGGAAACAGTGAGGGAACGGCCCCTGCTGCCTTGGCTCTGACCCAGGCTGGCCAGGACCCAATGTACAATTTTGTGGGGGTCATCTATGCTGAAATACATTCAGTCTTAGTTCCACAAGGCCATCTGGAAACAGTAAGGGACCGGCCCCTGCCACATCGGCCCCGCCCCCTGGGTGCATGCTAGGGAGGTATCACCCTTTGTGAGGAATGAAGAAATGCACCATTGCCTGGAAGCGGTCAGCACATGGCCCTGCCTACTTCAGGGAGGCTAGGGGCTGGGCAGCACTGTGCTTCTCTTCAGATTTGTGCCACCCGGCTCAGCCTCTCGGCACTGTGAGGAGAGGGCCATGTGCTGGCCACTTCCAGGCGATAGTACATTTCTTCATTCCTCATGAAGGATGACACTTCCCCAGCTGCGTTTCTTGCCTGTTTTTCTCCCTCATCTCAAATATTTTCCCATCACTCTGTTCTAAGGAAGGAAGGAAGGAAGGAAGGAAGGAAGGAAGGAAGGAAGGAAGGAAGGAAGGAAGGAAGGAAGGAAGGAAGGAAGGAAGGAAGGAAGGGAGGGAGGGAGGGAGGAGAGGGAGGGTCTGAGGGAAGTCCTACCTTAGTCCTTCCCTGCTGCCCTTTCACCATCCCCTTGCCCCCTCCTCCTGGCCTAACCTGGGTAGTCTCCCATCCTATTGCTAAGGAAGCTTTGGAAACAAAGCCAGGTCTCCTCACATGGAGAGGAAGTGGGCCTCCCTCTTGACGTTGCCCTCATACCCATCATGAGCAACCTGGCTAAGGAGAGCAAGCACAGAAGCTGGGCAACCCCTTGGGGAAGTGGGGGTGGGCTTAGTGCTGCGGGTGCTTGAGGGCTAGGCTGGGCATTTGACCTCCGCATCACTGTCCAGCCTCCCCCCCGCATGGCCTGAGAGGAACAGTGAGGCTCCTCCAGTGGACCATGCCTTGGCACTTGCGCCAGTCCCATCTCCTTCTGCCAGAGACCCTCAGATTTGTGCCACTCCTGCCCAGGCCCCCATAGGCACCGTTGACGCGAACAATGTAGAGCTGGCCATGCCCACCCAGTAGACCACACACTCTCCAGCCACGCCCAAGCAGTAGGCCATGCCCACCCTGGCCACACCCACCCGGCCCCTCAAGGGTAACCACAATGCTGATGCAGCTCTCAATGAAATTGAGTTTGACACCCCTGCTCTAAAGCATCTGGGAACAGGACAAAAAGTAGCCAACTGAAAATCATCAAGGAGGGATCCAATTTAGAATTATGGAGAAATTTCCTGATAGTGAGAACAATGAATCGGTGGAAAGGCTTGCCTCTGGAAGTTGTGGGGCTCCATCCCTGGAGGTTTTTAACAAGAGATTGGACAGCCATTTGTTATAGGGTCTTCTGCTCAAACAGTAAGGTTGGACCGGAAGATCTCCCAGGTCTCTTCCAACTCTGCTATTCTGTCTTCTCTAAGTCTCTTTTTATTTCCAACTATACGTATTAAACATCATGGGTTTGATTACATTGTCCACTCTCTCTTGTTGCTATATTGAGCCTCAGCTAATGTGATGTCTGCTGTCTTTTTTGCCCCTTTCCCTTCTGCTGTCTTCTCTTGTAAGAGAAAGATGTACATCTTTGTATTGCCATGAAAAACGTAATAGTCCTGGCTTGTTCCTTTTTCTAACACACTCCATCCCCATCTTTGGACAGTATGTGAAATCTAACTTCTTCTGGTGAACGACACTCTTGCTCTACAGCCCAAAGCTCAAAATTTGCAGGGATGTCTGACTCACAGACTTCTTGAAATAAACCCCTTTTTAAACATGGGGAGAAAAAAGGACTACCCTCAAAGTTTTTCCACAAAGACTCAAAAGGGATCGAAGTGATGGGGATTCATGAAGAAACTGTGTCCTTGTTCAGCTTTTGTAGAGAAACGCCAACAGCAACTTTACCAAAAGAAGGTAATGAGAGGGAGCGTCATACAGCTATAAATGGATCTAAAAGTGCATATCATAGCTTATATATTTAAATATAGTTTTGTTTGGGTTAATTTTCAGTTTCATGTCACAGCATGAAACTTTACTTTCATGTTTGGTTTCCTCCTTCTGAATAGTGAGAGTACCACAGAATATTTTAAGAAATGGATGTTTTGCAAACAATACTGTTTCAATCCCTAATGGGGCACATACTGTATTGTGACATGTTACTTGTGGGGTGATCTGAACTATCATCTGTGCCTGACCATATTTGACTGATGAGTCTGGGACTGAGCGCTTGGTGATACCTTGATCCAAACACCGGGAGTCTTTTTAAATCTCTGACAGGCTCTGGGAGAGATTTTAATCTTAGGGAAAACTAGTGATTGTATTCAGAACCTCAGGAGTGCTGCTTGCAATGCGTGCCTGAAAGAAATTCCAATAAACCCAAGTGGATCTATTGCAGAATGTGTTGATTTTGAATGTGACTGGATTCCTTTTCTAACAAAACCTTGCATGAAAAGTGTAGATAAATGCCTGTTCCAGTTTATACGTAAGCTACAGTATATGCAAATACAACTCAACAGAACTTTCTCACTTACAAGTGCACCTTTGCTGAGAAAGGAAGCTCTATATTGCTTTCCATGGCTTTCCAAGTGGCACGTCAATTTCTGTTCAGATGGAGGAGTACAGCGCTGTCTCCCAAATCTCAACCTTTTAATTGGTGACCTTTTAATTATGATGCAGAGAAACAACAGGCTATACAAAGTGAATGAATGGATGAATAAACTGGGTCCAAGCAATTTCTTCAGGCTTGTAACCCATTTTGCACATTAGTAAAATTGGGCAGGGGCACGTGACCCACTTAACAAATGTCATAACGCTGCAACTCTGGAATCGGTTACTATAATATTTTAATATTATAACTTTAAATGGGGAGGGTTTTTTTTGGCAAATTCATGGAAGATCAATATTACCTCCAGGTGAGAAAAGAGTATGTGTCCATCATCTTACCAGCTATTTCGAGAAAGAAAACACTGGCCTATGGGCCATAACTTGATTCAGCAAAGTTGTTTGTATATTCCTACATTATGTTTTTATGAAGTTTCAAGATCCAATCTGGGTTGGTTACCGGAACCAAAGGTTTCATCTTCTGAGTTTCATGCTGGAACTCAACCTTGGGGAACTTTTCTCTACTGGAATGTGTGCTTTGGGCAATTCTATACATCATATTTATTTGGTGCCTTCCTATTGGCTGATTGGTGCGTTGATGGCCAATGGTTGGCAGTTGTTTCCTTGTGCTGCCACATCCTCAGCTCCTAAATACCTGATAATTTGGTGGTAAATCAGCACTCCTGTTGACTGACAAGGGCCCATTTTTATAAAGTATAATCCTCAATTTCAGGCAGAGGCAATTTGATGGCTTCTTAATGTTTAAGGTGACAGTTCCTATAATATTTGTTGGCCCATTAATCATACATGCAGTCCAAAAATCTGTAACTCAGCTGGTTGCTGTTGATGCTCAATTCAGTTAAATCCAATTAAATTTGTTTAACTTTGAGGACACACAGCTGCAAATATATTTCCAACCAGACATGAGTTTTCTAATAACATTACACCTTGAGCATCTTAACAGACCCAGATTTCAGCCCTTAGTCAGAAACCCACAGATAGAAAAAGTTATTACTGAATGCCTAAAATAACCGTGTAATTTTTGCTTAAATGCTTCACTTTTTGAATAATAATTTGGGGAGATTTTAAGCATTTCTATTAGGTTCTTAAAGATTTTCATCTAAGTCTAACTGCAATTGATTTTTCTAGCTTTCTTCCACATATTTGGAGATAAGAAATTAGGGGGGGGGGAAGCCTGTTCATTTTTCAGCTGTTCACCATAAAGCTAATCTAAATTTCCATGAGGCTTAGAGAAAACTTCCATTATTTTTTTTAAGGATGAATGTGAAAAGAGGCTGCCAAGTTAAAGAAACACAAGAAAGCAAATTATCTGAAAGTTGCTAAAATGAGAAAATAATCCAAAGCCAAGATAGACAAAAATCTCAGGAAAAAATTTAACAGAGTTTCAGAGACCAGAGAAGAGACAAGAAGCAGAATTACAACATCTGTAAAGAAACTGAAGATAGAAACAGATATAGAAAAATAAGCAGTCTTTCAAAAGATCTCTGAACTTTGACAGAAGTTCAAAACTCAAATTTGTATGCTAAAGATAGCAATTGATTCAAAGAAGATCAAACAAAAATGGAAGGACTATATTGAAATAGAGTACAGTAGAGGTGCCAACCTCAAAGATATCTTAAAGATATTCTCTATTTCCAAGAATCTCTAATACAAGATAAAGATATTAGATCAGCTCTTTGATTATTACCAAGTTGGAAAGCTACAATAATTGTTGGAACGTCAACATAAAATATAGCAAGCAACAGAAGAAGAATCAGTAAAAGTTCAAGCCCAGTTACAGTGTGTCAGCAAATCTGAAAAAAGACTCAGAAGCCAACATATTGGAAGAGGTCAAACTACATTCCAATAAAAAAAAGGAGATTTAAGAGAATGGGCAAAAATATTATGCAATATCCTTGATTTAACATACTAGCAAAATAATGTTTAGCATAATTCAACACAGTTCAGAGCTCCATGTTGAAAGAGAAATACCAGTTATTCAAGCTGGCTTCAGAAAAGTTCATGGAAAAAGAGACTCTCAGCCCCCGTCCGTCGAATCACAAGAAAGAATGAGTCCGGAACGAGAGCTGGTTCTCCTGAGCCACGTTTATTTGCTTCATAAACAGTCACTCGAAGACAGATGAAGTCAGCGTTGATTTCACAGCACAATCAATGCTGCTAAATAGCCGGCAAGGCCGACACCCACCACCACGCCCTTAATTGCCTAATCACCCCTCACCCTACTTAACCACCACCACCCTTGGCCCCTGCCTTTTGGCACCTGCCCCCCAGGTACGTATCCTCCCCGTCCCCGTCCCACCACCATTGCAGCCGGTAAGCCACCCCCCAGCCCAGACCACCCCCCTTTTCCCCTCGGACCCGCACACCCTCGCCACCCCCCACAGGTCCCCAGACCGCCGCGAACTGCGCTGCTTGGGCCATTCGCTGTTGGTGCCTGCCATGCAGTTCCTCGGCAGGCAAAGAGGCCGGCAGGGCTTCGGAGCGAGCTGTCTGCGAGGACGGGTTTCCAGGGGAACGCTGCGCTGGTGCACGTCCTTGGCCCCTCCCTGTTCTGCCGGAAGGCCCTGCTGGCTGCTGGGACATCCTGGCGCTCTTCCTCGGCCTACTGTGTCGGCGCTGGGTGATGTCGGCCGGCTGCGCGTTTCCACGGCTGCTCCCCGGCCTGCCGGAAGGCCCCGGTGGCTGCTGGGGCATCGAGGGAGGCGCCGGTGGCTGCTGGGTCATCCCAGCGGCCGCGCTCTTCCCCAGCTCGCTGGAAAGCCGCAGACGCTGGCAGCTGGTCACGGGGCCCGGTGAGTCCCTCCACGGCCTCACTGGGTGTCGGGCATGTCGAGCCCGACAGAGACATTATTGTTGATGCATGCTGGATAATTGGGAAAGCTAAAGAATACCAAAAATAAATCAGTATGTGCTTCACTGATATGGAAAGATTTTTATTGTGTCAGTCATGTTAATTTTGTCAATGATGTTAATGTGGAATATGCTTAGAAAATGGGAGTCCCGGAACATCTCATTATCCTGTGAAACCTACACACACACACACGTCAGGAAACCACAGTACAGGCAGAATATGATGAAGCAGAAACAGATGCCAGTTTTGCAAAAGAGTGAGATAAGGCTGTATAAAGGTAAAGGTAAAGGTTCCCCTGCACAGGCGTGCTAGTTGTTTCCAACTCTAGGGGCTGGTGCTCATCTCCGTTTCAAAGCTGAAGAGCCAGCGCTTGTCTGAGGACGTCTCCGTGGTCATGTGGCCGGCATGACTAGACGCCAAAGGCGCACGGAACGCTGTTACCTTCCCACCGTAGTGGTCCCTATTTTTCTACTTGCATTTTTTACGTGCTTTCGAACTGCTAGGTTGGTAGAAGCTGGGACGAGTAACAGGCGCTCACTCTGTTACGCGGCACTCGGGATTCGACCCGCCAAACTGCCGACCTTCTGATTGACAAGCTCGGCATCCTAACCCATTGAGCCACCGCATCCCTTACTAAGGTTGTATACTCTCAGTTTATATGCTGAATATATACTAAGGGAATCCAGACTGGAAAAAGATGAGTATGGTTTTCAAATTAGAGGAAGAAACATCAATAACTTGCAGTATGGTGAATATACTTCTTTGATAAACAAACATGAAAAGATTCTGCAAAGCCTGAGTAATAAAAGTCAAGGAGCACAGTGGAAAAAATGTGATGAGATTGAATATAAAGACCAAACTAATAGCAATAGGCAGTAGCCTTAAAATTGACAATGTGTCGCGCCCCGTGGGCCCGTCATACAGCGAGGGGGGAGGAAGAGCCTCGCGTTGGCTCCCCCTCCTGCCTCTGAATTGATCGGGGCCCTGGAAGTATCGGAGGGTGTCGCTGGGCCACTAACTGTGTTGCTGCCTCCCTGCCCAGTGTCGCTGCCGCCACCAGTCACTGCAAGCTCCCTGCTGGCTCCACCACCTGTCAGCTGGCCCTGGAGATGCTGGCAGGTGCCGCTGAGCCGCTGGTCATGCTGCCACCTCCTTGCATGCCACCGCCAATGCAGCTGGTCGCCTCAGGATCTCTGCCGGCTCCACTGCTTTCCAGCTGGCAGCACGACGCTTGGGAAGGCCGCCATCACCATAGCGAGCCTCCAGGGCTCGAATTGCCTCAGCAGAGGCCTGGAGGCAGTTGTAGCAGCACTGACCCTCATGGAGCCAACTACGGCGGGGCCGATCATCTGGGCCTGAGGGTGGGGTTTGCCTGGACTGTTTACCTGGTTTCCAGCAGACTGTTGGATGTGTGGGGGAAGGCTGGTAGGACGCGCAGAGGGTGGCTGGTAGAATTGAGCACCGAGGGCTGTTTTGCAAAGGGATCTGCAAGGGGGAGGAGGGATTATAATGGATTGTGGGTGGATGCTGGTTTGTGACCTGGTGGCGGGGTCCTGTCTCTGAATGGCTATGTAAGCGTTGGGAGCAATTCACTTCCAACGCTGACTTTGCTTTTTTGCTTTTGAGCTGAATAAAACCTTTTTGTTTTTCGCACGTTCCTCTTTGGAGACTCCTGCTCGCATCCTACGAAGGACGTGACGTGACACAATGAAGATATTGAAGCAGTGAAATAGTTTCTGCCTTTTAAGATCAACTATCAATAGTAAGGGAATTAACAGTCAAGAAATACCATTGATGGTGAGTTAACAGTTTAACTTTGGGTAACTTTTGGTTTGTGACCTTGCAAACCACTCAGACTAATACTTTATAGAATAGCCACGAAGGCCTTGGAAGAGATATTCAGATGTCATGATGTGTCCACATCTACAAAGATCAGAATCATATAAGCCATTGTATTTAACACTCTATGGAAGCAAAAGTTGGGACTTTGAAAAAGCAAGATAGGAAAAATATTGATGCTTTTGAACTGTGTGTGTTGGAGAAGACTCCTGGGAATACTGTGAACAGCCAAGAAAACAAACAAATAGATCTTTGAACAAATCTCCCCAAATGAGCTGATTGAAATGATCATATTTTGAATGCATTATGCAAACATTTAGCTCTCTGGGGAAGACTCTGACATTGGGAAAGGTGGAATGAAAGAGAAGAGGAAGACCAGCAGCAAGGTGCAAAGACTCAGTTACAGGAAAGTAGGGTGCACTGCTAGAAGATTTGAAGGTCTAGGCTAGGGATACATCACCATGTGGTCACTAGGAGTTAGAACCAGCTTGATGACACATAATTAATCTCTTCCTTAAAACCCCCTCTTAGCTATACTACATTTTAGTTGCTGATGAGACAGTCCAATATTCAAGGAACTCCCCCCTAGGGTGTTCCTAAACAGGATCCTTGCAGTTCATATCCAACTAGCTTTAAATAAGCATGCTGCCAACTCTGCAATTAGTAGGTGGCTTTTTAAAATAAAAGTGATTTCTCTCTTCCCTCCATGCAAATGCAGTAAAAAGAAAACAAAACATATAATCAGAAAAAAATAACTTTATTACTTGCATTATGTAAATAATAAACAGATATTGAGACAGTGTCACATGGTGCACTAAAGCAACACTAAACTATCGAATCAATGGGTTGAATCTCCCTGTGTCCCAAAGGGGCCTATCTGTGCTTTCTCACACACAAAACACAACACTCCCCTTTAAGGTTTCACATATTTGGAAAGCACCGTACAAGCTTAAATAAACCAATTCTCTCTCCCTCCCCCCCCACCCCCTTTGCAAAGTGTGATCACAGCAGCTACTGTCTCTGTTTCACACAGTGGTTCTCACTCACTCTTTTGTGGCCATTTAATCCCCCCTTCTGGCTTGGATCTCATCCCATCTGGCCTATTTGGCTTCCAGTCGTCTCAGCCTGTTAAGCGTGGGCTCTTCCCTCAGGCAGTTCAATTAACAGCCCTTCCTGCTCTCTATTGGCTAAATCGACAACTCAACTGAAGCATCTTTTACACATCACAAGGCTCTTCTCTCCCCCAGCCTGCTACAGGGAGTAGAATTCCAGCTGGGAAAAGTGCTGCAGGGTCCTCCTTTTACCTCCTGATTACTCACAGTCACCTTTCTTCCTCAGTTAACAGTTTTGCCTCTCAAATTTCCTTCCAATGCCTCTTTCTGGGCTAAACTTTCCTTTTTATCCTTTTTCCTAGTGATTGTTCTCCAGGCTAACCTTCTGCTCGACTTTCTCCCTCCATGTTTGTGTATGTCTGCATGCCTTCACCAACAACTCTACAGCTTTTATATCTTTCCTAGTTCTAAATTTAGATCCTTCTGTTTCTCTAGCACAGGGGTCTCCAAACTTGGTAATTTTAAGTCTTGTGGACTTTAAAGCTATGAATTCCTCAGCCAGCCAGGGAGTTAAAGTCCACAAGTCTTAAAGTTGGCAAGTTTGGAGACTTCTGCTGTAGTATATCGGACAGTCCCATTTCCTTCTAGAGGTCTACAGTATTTTTAAAAAGTCCCTTGTCTGTTTACTTCAGCAACTCAGAGGATCCTATTTCTTCTGCTTTTGACTATGTTCAGTTATAGATCTGTGCAATGCTGTCGAAAATATTTTAAACCTAGCCTTTATATTTTTACATCAGTTTTGGATTAAATAATGTACAATTTAATGTTTATGTAATGCATTTTAAATGTTCAAAATATTTCACTAGGTGAATTTCATTGGATGAATTTCATAGATATTTATAATGACTGTTGTTGTTGTTAGTTGCGAAGTCGTGTCCGACCCATCGCGACCCTATGGACAATGTTCCTCCAGGCCTTCCTGTCCTCTACCATCTTCTGGAGTCCATTTAAGCTCACGCCTACTGCTTCAGTGACTCCATCCAGCCACCTCATTCTCTGTCGTCCCCTTCTTCTATTGCCCTCAATCTTTCCCAGCATTAGGCTCTTCTCCAGTGAGTCCTTCCTTCTCATTAGGTGGCCAAAGTATTTGAGTTTTAGCTCCAGGATCTGGCCTTCTAAAGAGCAGTCAGGGTTGATCTCCTCTAGGACTGACCGGTTTGATCGCCTTGCAGTCCAAGGAACTCGCAGGAGTCTTCTCCAGCACCATAGTTCAAAGGCTTCAATTCTTTGGCGCTCAGCCTTTCTTATGGTCCAGCTTTCACTGCCATACATTGCAACTGGGAAGACCATAGGCTTGACTATACGCACTTTTGTTGACAGGGTGATGTCTCTGCTTTTTAGTGTGCTGTCAAGATTTGCCATGGCTTTCCTCCCAAGGAGCAAGCGTCTTTTAATTTCTTGGCTACAGTCCCCATCTGCAGTGATCTTGGATCCCAGGAAAATAAAATCTGTCACTACCTCCATTTCTTCCCCATCTATTTGCCAGGAATTGAGAGGGCCGGATGCCATGATCTTGGTTTTTTATAATGACTATAAAAGGTTTAAAACTTAAACTACAATTATGAGCAATGTTATCTTCTTAAAAAGTATAATGAACTTTAACATAAGCATGTTTATATATTCCTATATTTTCCATGAAGGTTACAAAGAAAGCCTCAGGTGGCACATGAAATAAATTCTATTCTGGCTCATAATTATCTAAAATTTATTTCGGGAATTTTTTTGCCTTTTTTTATAAAACTTTTTATTTTTAGATTTATACATTGAGAGCATATAAAACCATCTCCAACATAATTAAAGGCCTTGAGCAATTGTTTCTTGAATTACAGCGATTGGAATAGATTTCTAAATATTTTATGTATTGAGCTAGATGCTTTAATTATTTAGAAATCCATACAAAAAAAGTAGCACTTTCTGTTAATGAAAACAGAATTGCCTAAAAGAATAACCATCTTGACTTGTTTTTATAAACTGATTTTCATTTGCTAAGTCCTTTCAGACTAAAAACTAGAATAACCACACCAATCATCTATTAAAATTAAGCTTTTGCAAAGACAGTGATGCTTATATCCAGTAATTGTGATACATTTCCCACATAACATACACCCTATCCTTGCTGTGTACACATATGCTCAGATCTTCAATTTCAAGAAGCAATTCTGCAGCACTATGTTGACCAAACATCGTTGTTGTTTACTCATTTCTTCCAAGAAATGGATGTATGCCATTGAACAAAACCAAAAAAGTGTCTTGTCCAACCATGCTTTGCTGGTTGGAATAAAGCACTGCTGCTTCTTCCTTATAATAACATTTTTCACATCCTGAGATGCCAGTGATAATCCTAGGATTTTAATTTTCCTGAAGCAAAGTGCCTGTTCTAATAACAGAAAGGGGCCATTTTGGGTCATCCTATTTAGTCCCACTTTGACAAAACAATTTGTGCCAAGGGGGTGGCATGATTCACTAGATGACCTGATTCACCTTGAGAAAGCAAGTCAGGTGGCCTAAATGGACCAGTGTTGCAGAAGATCTTCTCCGTCAATCTTCTCCCTCAATAATAGACAAACTGTGTTGGCAAGCAAAATGGAGGGAGCGGCTGGCAATTTGAGGCCAGGGATGCTTTTTCAAGGCTTGCCAAAAGCTTCTGGCAAGTCCTTCAGAGAAATGTCCAGGGTAGCCAGGAGGCTTTTAGTGGACATGGCAGGATTCCTTGCAGTTTGCAATCAAGCCATGCAGCCTGGAAGATTTGCAAGCCATGGCAAAAAATACCCCAGCCTGGCCACCTTCCTGCACACTGTGGGCAATCCTGTGTCATTTGCTGAAGCCACCAAGCTTGGAAGCACTAAGCTGATAGTGGCTGGTGTGCTGATCTAAATTTATCACTGAGTACTAAATGATCTTGTAAGTAGGAAGTACCTTCCAAGGTATCTTGGATGTTTTATATCTCTGCTGCACACAATAAATAGGCAAAGCAGAGCCTGATCATTATTGGCTAGATAACTGCATTGTTTTGTCATTGGAAAAAAATAATACATATGTGCTTTTTATGGCTAGCACCCCATGGTATTATACAATGTCCTAAAAGTTTTCCTAAGGGAGGAAAAATTAAAAATTGCCATTTTTGACATGGCATGTCATAGCTTGCAACCAAAGCTATGGTTTGACCCTTCTTTATCTTTTTTCCTAATGCATAAATTATTATTGAAATCTTTCATATAACCAGATTTTTGCCTTATTCTTCCCACTGAGACCTAGTGTCTCATTAACAAGTGAAAGAGCAATTTTTAAGATGCCCTCCGTGTCAATTATGAAAGTAGCCTTAGATCTCCAGCTGAATTATCTGGAAGGTCAATTTTTTGTCCTGCTAATAGTCATCAAAGCCAGCACAGTCTGAAACAAATGCTGTATGCCGGCTAATAAAAATTTGCTGCCTACCAGATATTTCAGAGAATATTTGTCAATGAATATCAGAAACAAAACAAACTTTCTGCCCCCACCCCCCACTCCCATCGTCTGGTGATCGAACATTCCTGGTTATTATCACTCAGGGAAAACATCTTTATGATCATCAGTAAAATGCTGATTGTCAACAAAATCGCTTTTTTTTTCAAGTGTGCAAACTTCTATTAGAATGTTGGAAAGGCAAAGTTTGATTTACGAAGGAGGAATCAAGTCATAATGTGCTGAGCAATATAAACATTTTATCTCTGTAAAACACGTTCAAAAGATACACAATGCAAGGACTAAGGTCAGAATCAAGACACAGGATTATTTGTAACCCTTCCAGATGGAATTGGGCCTTCCTATTTCTAGCACACATAGTAATATTACTTACATTGTGTGCCTACCTCCCCTTCACCCTTCAGACTATGACATTCCAATCTAGGAAACATTTTCGTATATATTGAGAGAACTTCAGGTTAGTTGTATCTTCTCCATGTTGAAGGATTCCCTTTGACCCACCAGGCATGGGAGATTCCTTGATGTATTTGTCAAGTTTCCGATGTATGGGCTTTTCAAGTGACTCTGAGGCATTGTTTACCTTAAAAGTCCTTTATTAGCCTAATACACCGGCAAATGCTTGCTCGGAGGAAGCTGGAATCTGAAATCTCCGCCCCTTGCACAATATATTAAAACACAATTCTCCACCTTTCTAATTTTGTCATTAGTCATATTCTCCAATTAATTTAAAGAATCAGTTTCCCTTCCATTAGAAGACCCACCAAAGCCTTATCTTCTTAGTTAGAGCTGGCCTTGAAAAGTGCAATCCTACTCATCCCCCCTCCTAACCTTAAACTAAAACAATACACAAATCTTAAAGCAATACACAAGTTTAACATATGAAATAGCTACTTCTTCATCTCTTGTCAAGCAATAACATTCAATGTTAGCAGCGTTGACAGTATTCCAGGAAAGCTACAGATTAGCCATTTCCATTGCACACAGGCATTCTCCCGAAGCTCACTGTGGAATTGCCTGGTAGAGAAGATATCACAGGCAATGCTGCAGGAGAAGGCTCCTATAAGCCATCTTTCAGCACAAGCTTCAAGGGAGAGATCTGTGTGGGCTTCCAAAGCAAACCAAGAAAGCCACATGAATACCTCAATTTAGTCTTAGAAGCAAAGAACTACTCTCACTTCATTAAGTTACTTTGTGTGTGTGTGTGTGTGTTCATTCAACCTTTCCTTTGAACCACTTCTTTGAAGTTGTGCGTAGCCCTACTATTCAAGTCAGGTTACATTTGTGTAACATTTATGTGTGGCCCAGGCCACCGTTGGCTTTGGCCTATCCTAGTTTTCTTCAAGCAGCTTTAGAGCTGATAAGGAGACAGGCATATCCATGCTCTGAGGCAGAAGGTTGAAAAGTCTGTATTTGCATTTCCCTTCAAGGAACATGCTTAGATGAAATCATTTTACAATCACTTTTTTTCCTAGAACATTTTACTTGAACAAAAGCAGAGAACGTGTTACTTAATGTAATCAACATTCAATAACACATACTAATATGGAGCCAGGTTTTGTGCATATTTACTTGGAAATAAACTGATCATAAAAGAGTGGCCTTGCAGTTCAAATTAATGCATGCTTATTTTATTTAAAAGTAAATCCACTAAGGTCTGTTCCCTCATGGATTTGGCCTAAGCTTGTATTCTCAAGGCCATATTAAACACATGAGAATGAAATTTTCTTTTTAATGTAAATAGTAGTCACAGGGGAGAAGGATGATTAACTGCATCAAGGATAATGGGATGGAAAATTTAATTTTTTCTATATTTTTTAAATATTAAGCATCCTTCCTCAGAAGTTATTTTATTGAGTCTTCTGATGCCAGCTGTGTTTCTTCATCCATAAGCTGCAGTCCTAAGTGTACAGCAATATCTATATTATTTTAACACAAAATGTGTGTCATTAAAATAATTTCAAGTCCTTCACCTGTTTATCATCTTTTGCTTCAGCTTATGGATCTGAGTTTGCAAGCCTCAGGGGATTGGGATCAGTCATACCTGAACTCTGTAAAGTTATATATATATATATATATATATATATATATATATATATATATATATATATATATATATATATATATATATATATATATATATATATATATATATATATATATATATATATATATATATATATATATATATATATATATATATATGAAATAATATAATAAACTTTTAAAAATTACAGCAGCTATAATTTTCTCAAATTAATTTTTTATTAAATTAAATTAGATAGTAATATCATTTTCTTCCAAACTAGATTGCATAGGATGCTGTATTGTTCTTGAACTTCTATTAGGTAGATTTGAAAAAAATGACATAGTTTGGAGAAAATATTGGAAATAATGTAAAGGGCAACTAATAAACTCTTGGTTTCAAGATATTGAAAATCTTGTCTTTTTTTTTAAAAAAAATCTTTTTTCACATTCTCACTTTTCTTATATATGTTTTTTATTAAAACTTGTCTCATACTACATATTTTAATGTGCAAGCATTTCCAGAAACTATCATTATTTTCAGGCAGAAGGAAGATCCAGTGTGTTCACGTGATGGGTATATTAGATTTTTAAAAAATGACCTATATTAGCTATAGATGCAAATTAAACAAGGTGTTACAGGTTACTTACACCTGGCTTCTTTCTCTCTCATTTTCACAGAAGACTTCAGAGCCTAAATTTATACTTCCTTTTGAGATACCACTTACCCTATTTCATTAGCTGCCTGGATTTCTCCAATAAAGGGGCGGGGGCATTCTGTTATGATCAGACTATCTGCAGAATTGGTTGTCATGGAAACCCCACTTGGCTTGATTACATCTGTAGTGGACCTATCTGATGCAGAACAGAGCCAGGAGAAGTATAAAGGATACAGGGTTAAAATTTGGTGTAATGGAGAAAGTAACAACAAGACAGTAGTGATTTCCTATGGCCAAAGTCTATTCCCTTATCGTTGTATTGTAAATGTGGGGGCTAACCATAACTTGCTAAAAGTTTAAAGCAGTTTGAAGAGACATGAAGTATGGCCAGGTTTGTTAACTTACAAAAAAAAGGCAGAACAATTTGGCCTACATTTATGGCTCTAATAATAAGATTAAAGAAAATCTATTTTTATAGTTGCCAAGAGCTGACATCAACTTGATGGCACATAATCAATCAGTCAACGTTCATAAATTAAGAGATGAGAAACTTTTTTCAGTATAAAAATAAATATTTGCACTAAATATCAAATTGATGAATTGTATTTGCCTAGTAACAGGGCAAATGATAAAAGATATGAAAATAGTAAAAGAAAAAAAAATAAGATAAATGCTAGATCTATCTTTTGAAATTGTTTAGCTGTCAATCCTATGCTTGGCAAGTTGATAAAGAATATTTATGTGGTTTTAGGATCATTTTATTTATTTATTTATTTTTTTACAAAAAAAAAATTGTACAGCTGCCCATTTAAAATCAAACTCTGGGTGGCAAAGGAATAATCCAGAATAAAGCAATGTATACAGCAATAAAGGCAAAAAAACCACAAAAAACACCATAATCTCATGCCACACTCACTCTTCCCTGAGGCAGCCCATAACACTCTCCTTCCATGCTGACCTCATCCTATCCCAACAGGGGGGGGGGGGGAGCCAGCTCTTAAGTGCTTTCCAGAAGGTTAACAGGATGGGGTCTGCCAGATCTCAAGGGTGAGAATGTATCATAGAGCAAGAACTGCAATGGAAAAGGCAGGCTTCTGAAGACATGCAAGGTGGTCCAGTCAGAGTCCTATTGTAAGTGAAGACAGGTGACTTGTTTAACAGGTGCCAGGATATTCCTCAAAGTAGTCCTCCAAGGGCACCCCAGCTCGTCTTTACCCAGGAAGGACCTGGCCATCCAGAGAAGACCATTGGGCAGTTATTTGCAGAAGTCAGTATGCTTTGCTACTCTTATCACAGCAGGAAAGTCCCAATAAAGGCACTTATCTATGCTTGCTTGTCTTCAGTTTTTATTTTTCTCCAGAAGTGTTCTATCCAGCTTCATGTCTTAGAGTTCCTTGGTAAACCATGGTGTTCTACAGGATTTGTATACAATGACCATCCACACAGATGTGATTGGGGCCTCATTTGCTTATTCCAAGCAGCAATGAGGGCCTCTGCCAAATCTTGTGGCAGAGCTTTGGAAACCTCCCCCAGCTCTCTCTGAAACCGTAGTCTCAAGGTAGGCCGGTCCACAAGATCTCACCTCCGTGCAACGAGGAGCATTTGTGTAGAACTCTAGGGCCAAGAGGGAGTGACCCATCCATGGCAAGGGGCTAATGTTAACATTCCTCAAATCCAGATCCCAATATCACTTGACCCTCTTAATATCTAAGCAGAGTATGGACTTATCATGGAATACCTCTTGTGGATAACTTCACTGCTGTGACCTTTGGGTGTACTGAATTTTAACTCTTATAGTTTCAGTAAATTGAGAAGACATGTTGAGTAAGGCTACTCTAACATACTAATTGCTGCTGTTCTTGCATTGCATTACTTTTGTATGGTTTGTAAAGTAGCACAGGATGAAAGGATTCAGCTGGTAAGGTGCTTCAGGACTTTATACAGATTTGAAGAAAAATGAACATATTTATTTATTTATTTATTTATTTATTTGTGTATTCATTTGTTTATTTATTTACTTATTTACTTACTTATTTATTTATTTATCTATCTATCTATCTATTTATTTATTTATTTATTTATTTATTTATTTATTTATTTATTTATTTATTTATTTATTTATTTATTTATTTATATCTCACCTTTATTATCTCTATGAATAATTCAATTGGGCAAATGTACCTAATATTCCTTCCTCCTCCAATTTTCCTCACAATAACAACAACCCTGTGAGGTGAGCTGGAATGAGAGAGTGACTGGCTCAAAATTACCCAGTCAGCTTTCTTACCTAAAGCGAAACTAAAACTCACATCTTCTTCACAGCTAGCTGATATTCACATTCCTACAGGATTGGAAAATTAAGTTATATGTATAAGAACAATTCAAGAGTTTAGATGCAAAGAAGTTGCCAAGGGTATAAACTAGCTCATCAACTTTGGAAATCAACTTTGGGTATGCCTCTTCATGGGATTAGCCTCTCTGTCAGGAAACAGATCTTAAAATGTTATTGCAACTCTTCCTGTCATACCAGAGGACAGGAAAGCATTATTTGCATTGTTTATTTCACTCAAGAAGAATTTACCTACTTTATTCTATGGTCTAGGCACCTTTTCAAAGACTATTATGTATGCAGTTTTTCAGATGATTCTTGTGCTATACCAAAACTTATATTCAATATGGTCTTGATGTATGAGGTTGATTTTTACTGCAAGGTGCCAAATTTTTACAGGAAGAACAACAGAATTGCTGAAGATGAGAAACATGTCAAGGTCAGTGACAGATTATCAACCTACTTGCATATTACAGTGCTGTTGGCAACAATAGTACATCTAGAACAGTGTCAGCATTTACATTACAATCTTCTCTTAGCTACTATAATAGTACTCTGATGTAAATTTCAAAATAGAAAATTTATAGCACAAAGTATCTTCTTTATAAACTGTAATTACTATGCTTCTCCTGTCATTGGTGGAGCAGTGGGCTAATGCCTCCTTAAGTAACACCAGCTGCCTGCAATTAGTGCAGGTTCGCGTCCCACCAGGCTCAAGGTTGACTCAGCCTTCCATCCTTCCGAGGTAGGTAAAATGAGGACCCAGATTGTTGGGGGCAATTAAGCTGACTTTGTAATAATGCCGCTTGGGGGTGTGTGTGAAAGCCCTAACAAGCAGACATATACATAGAATGAAGGCTACTGCTAAGCTTGTAAGCCGCCCTGAGTCTTCGGAGAAGGGCGGGATATAAATGGAATTAAAATAAAAAATAAATAAATTCCTCACAATCTAAACAACAAATTTGTTTTCTTTTCATAGCAGTTTCATAGTGTACTTTCTTTTTTAAAAAAACACATTTAAAGGAAAAATTGAATATTAAATAATCTATTTGGATTATTTGATTTTTTAAAAAAAATATTTTAAAATTAGATTGAGCTAAAAAGCTTTTCCTATGATAACACATTCTAGTTATCCAGTATAAAGAATATTTGTTCTGATTTCTTGGGATAATGGACACAGGATATGTTGGTAGCAGGAAAGAAACTGCTGCTATTGCTTTTGCTACATATCTTTCTTTTTCCTTGAAGTCTCCCTGGTTGTTCCCATTTCCCATATCTGAAAATGACCCCAAAGTGAGGATATCTATTCAGTTTATAGCTTATATCCCACATTACTTCCCAATGAAGACTGAAAGCAGATCCTTTTTGAATTTACCAAAACTATATATGCTGGAGTAATCCTGACAGCTCAGCTTTGAGAAGCGTGATGGGCACCTATTTAAATATCTGTAACATCTGAGGCATAATATTTAGGTCAGTGCAAAGTGTACCTGACTTTACACAGGTAGTTCCCAACTTACTAACATCTATTTACCAACAGATGTGAAGGATCCTTGGTGCTCTCTGAGCTTGGTTGTTTTTCTTGCAGGCATTTCATTACCCAAACTAGGTAATATTATCAATGCTGGTAACATCAGAGCACTGATGATGTTACCTAGTTTGGGTAATGAAAAGTCTGCAACAAAAACAACCAAGCTTAGAGAGCACCAAGGACCCTTCAACTCAACTCAACTCTGAGTTACAAATATTCTCCTTTATTAGAAGCAGAGGTTCCAGTGCCAATTGTAGTTGTAAATAGAGTATGTATGTACCTGTATGTGATGTAGCTCAGGGCTTTTCAACCAGTGGTATGGGTACCACCTGTGGTACATTGGCACCTGGCAGGTGGTACGCGAACATCCTAGAAAAGTAGTAGCTGGGGAGGGGAATGAGCTGAACCGGTGGCAGCACCGCACAAGCCTGAGCGAGAGATGGCTGGAGCTGCAGGGCTGTCAGGGCTCAGCGGAAGCACCAGGATCAGTGCCAGGCTCCAGCTGGAGCTCAGCGCTGATCCTGGCACTTCAGCTGAGCCCAGAATAAGCGCCAATCTGCTGGAATGTTGCAGCATCTCCAGGGTCTTGTGATTTACATTCAGATGCTTGGCAACTGATTCGTATTTATGATGGTCACAGCGTCCCAGGGTCATGTAAAGTGACCAAAACCTCCTGCAACCACCCAGCAGATGGGGGGAATAAAAACCAAACACACCCCCACCACCACTGCCAATCCTCAATAGAAATGCTCACAACAATGAAAACCTCAGACAGGAGGAAGAGTGCCGCCAGGCGGGCAGGCAGGTGTCTTGCTAGGCTGTGGCTTGGGGGGCACTTTTCAGTGCCATTGTAACTTCAAACAGTCACTAAGCGAATTGTTGTAAGTCGAGGACTATCTGTACTTCATCACTTTTTCCCTTTTTTTTGGTCATCAAGTTTTTGACACTTTGCTAGGCGACTGGTGGTACTCAGATGTTGCCATATCCTAAAAGTGGTACAATGAGTGAAAAAGTTGAAAAGCCCTGATGTAGCTGATACTTTCTTTCATCTACAGAGAGTTGGTACACATACAATCTTGTAAACCGAGATGATCCTTGATATATGCAAACCTCTGGAAAATCTGAAGACTGAAGTATGTGCCTAGGACTCAGCTTGTCTTTGACAGAAATAAAATTAAATTTCAGCCTAAAGGGCCTGCAGTTGGGAAATACATTTATCTATCTGTTGGAAAGCAATGCCTCTTACAGTGTACAAGTAAGGAGGGTTTTAAAATCAGCCAATGAAAGCCATGGCTACTAGCTGCCAAACGCTGATCTATGGATGCAATCAAGTAGCTGAGGTTTGCAGATTGGAAGCATATTAATATAAATAGGAAACATTTTGTTTGTATTTTGGGCATTTCAATCCTTATTGGAGAGAGACCGTTTGCTTAAGTACCAGGCTAGAAACCAGGATACCATGAGTTCTAGTCCTGCTTTTTGGCACAAAGTTAGCTGGGGACTTTGGGTCAGTCACTGTAGGAGGAAGTTTCCAGGAGTCGGAACTGACCCAAGGGTACTTTCCCACTGCCCACCACCAAAAAAAGAGGAGAGAGAGAGAAAATAATTATTGATCATGATGAAGGGCCACAGCTTTATATTCTGGGTGTGAAAGTTATAAATCTTGAATCTTGTCAAGATTCAGACTTAGTATTCTGCTGAGCTTTTCAAGTACCTTCACTGAGTAAAAGTGCCTGAAAATATATATATATGTTGGCAGCAATTCCTGCTGTTTTGTTGGGGTAGCAAGACGGTTTGAATATCAAAAGCAAAACATTTGAAATCCTTCATTATTTCAGCATCCTTATACTTCATTTATGAGAAAATAACATTTCTTCTGCTATGAGAGTTGCTACCTAAGATACTGAAAGATTTCCTTGTAGCTCTGACCATGCTTCTTAGTGCTTTAAGTATTTGGTCAGAAATGTCACAACCGTTGGTGTGGACAGTCTTGAAGTTCATCCAGCCAAGGAAAGGAATACAAACAACACAGTCCACAAAGATTTACTACAGAGGGAGGACTTACAGCTGACATTATTATAGATAATTTCTCTAGTTTTTCAGCCAGAATAAGTAATATCAGTGGTGGGATTCAAATATGTGAACAACTGGATCTCTGTGTGGATGCCGCTTCCGGAAGTCCATTCTGGGCCTGGGCAACAAAAAAATAGCTACCAGTTCTGCCGAAGTGGTGCGAACTGACTGAATCCCACCACTGAGTAATGTCCTTCATAAGTGGGGTGTTGGTGTGTCATGGTGGAAGGGGAGGAGGACATTGTTCAGATTTTGGATATTGTCAGACTTCCCAGGTAAACCAGTCAGAAAACATAATAGATGAACTAATTCTACTTTATTGTGAGGCTACTTTAACAGAATTTTGCAAACTTTACTTTTAACTGCTTGGTCCATTAGTGTAGGTTCTTCCTAAATTTCTTTATCTGACCATTAAACCACTGAGGGCTTCTGCTTCTCTTGTCTATTTGTTTCCTACACAGCTTCTCTTCCCCTTGTTCTCCAAGATCATCCACAATAACCATTACAGATCCAGTCTGGATACTGGGGAAAGTTGCCCACCTCTAAGTTGGCTTTTCCTGGGAGGAATGAATGGGTTATTATAGATTAGTTATAGACTGGATTAGTCTCCGTTACATTAGTCTTCTTTAAGACTGGCTGGCTGTTACAGTTACTGACTTCCTTCAAGGCCTTGGCAAGAAGAAAGAGAGCAATGAACAGTTAAGGAAGGAGAAATGGGAACTTAGTCCTTTAGGTAAGGGAAAGCATGAGAAAGGAAGTCCAAACAAGCCTTCCTTGATCTGGCATGCAATAGGGCAGAGAATGGTTCTGTTAAGACTTTCAAAAAGCATTCCAGAAATCCCTGCTGCTTTTGTTTCCTGACCTGGCTGACAATCAGGGCAATGCTCTGTGTCTTCCCTCAAATATCTCCTTGGACATGGTACACAGGAGGTGCTTTGTTAACTGCCTAGCACATTGGCCAGGCCCAATGGCTGAGAAATAATTATTTCCTGCATGGCAGATGGCACATGCAAAGGAAGAAAAGGGCTGGTTTCACACAGCCATAAGGACAGATAGACATGGTAGTACTACAATCATTATAATTTAAGAACAGGAGTGTGATTTTTACAAATAAGCCTCTGAGGACCATATAGGATGGACTTTGTAATACTTGACACGTGGTTTTTGTAGTACTGATGCACTGGCTAATTAACATGGGTTTTCTTGTATTTTAAATTTGCTTTTTCAATTGTATCACTAATAATCTCCCATAAGCCTTAACTTTCAAGAAAAAGCCTCTCTTTCAGAAACTGGGACTGGCAGAAGAGCATTCAATACATTGTAGAAAACAGTTTCAATTTTAGCTGTTCTCAAGCCTCCGTTAACCAAGAAAATAGTCAAGCCAACCTTGGGAAGCGCTGACAATATACCTTACCCAAACTCGTTTTGATGTTTTTCCTTTGCAAATGTTTCTTTTACTTTTATTCAGAGTACAATGTTCTTTTCTACAGCTAGGCTGTAATTCTTGTGATGTACTGTAACTGAACAGATGACTATTTCTAAACCAGTCAACTTTTTGTTTTGAAGTTCTTTGTTGTGCTAATTATAAAAGTAAATGTAATCCATTTCTCGGGTTTCTCTCTTTTCATAGCGAGACCGCATTTTATCAGAGTATTCTAATAAATTGCTTCTAAATGATCTTCCAGCTTGGTTGCTTATTGGAAAAAGTAAACCAAGGTAGAACCTAGGGCAGATTCTTTTTTTTTTCTTTTCTTTTTATAATTTGGGCATTGTCAGCAGATTGTAAAAAAAAGATATTTTTTTTCTTTCAGTTAGTGTGGAGATAATTTTCAGAAGTTGCTGCTTTTTTCTCCATTGCCAGGCACAAGGTGACAAGGAGCAGAGGTAGGTATTATTAGCATACTGTTCACACAGGCTTGAATGCAGATTTTACCCTATTTTCTGCTTTATCACACTATCTGGTCATTCAAAACCTGATAATGTATCTATTTGAAGATGAGATTTCCAGTGCTGCAAATTTAGGTTGTACTTTTTTTTAAAAAAAGTTTGGATTTCATTCCTAGGACTTTGTATCTGAAAATATCTTTAGGTTTAGGACAATATTGTACAATTAGGCGGTGAAAATACAAAATTCCTGGCTATTATTAATTTTATCTTCTAGAAGACGAATCTCATCTGGGACAACCCAATGATTGTAATATAAGAGATAGATTTCATCCAAAGCAATTGTTCAGCACTTAGATTAAAATATCAGAATATGTAAGTAAACAAAGACTTTTTTGCATATATATTTCTGATTATTTTTCAAATACCAGTCCCGATTAGTTAGAATAATTTATAATGTAACATTTATTATAAAAAAAGGTTTATACCAGAAAAAGGATTACTGCAGTCCTAAATTATTTCTCACTTTCTCCATACACTGAAAGATTCTAATAGGCCCAACTAAAAAATTGAATTCACCAATTCTTTGCATTTTCCCTTCCTTGTAAAATAGATACAGTATGTTGCAGCAGCACATCCCTTTTATTATGCAATATGAGCTACATATACAGAGAATGATCAGCCTTCTCTTATACAAAGCTACATAAAGTGGGCCAATCTGCTCTTTCATTTTCTGATCAGTTTTGTTTTAACAAGATTATACTCCAAAGAGTATTGCAGGGCTTTTCAACCAGTGGTACGGGTACCACCTGTGGTACATTGGCACCTGGCAGGTGGTACGCGAACATCCTAGAAAAGTGGTAGCTGGGGAGGGGAATGAGCTGAACCGGTGGCAGCACCGCACAAGCCTGAGCGAGAGATGGCTGGAGCTGCAGGGCTGTCAGGGCTCAGCGGAAGCACCAGGATCAGTGCCAGGCTCCAGCTGGAGCTCAGCGCTGATCCTGGCACTTCAGCTGAGCCCAGAATAAGCGCCAATCAGCTGGAATGTTGCAGCATCTCCAGGGTCTTGTGATTTACATTCAGATGCTTGGCAACTGATTTGTATTTATGATGGTCACAGCGTCCCAGGGTCATGTAAAGTGACCAAAACCTCCTGCAACCACTCAGCAGATGGGGGGAATAAAAACCAAACCCCCACCACCAACACTGCCAATCCTCAACAGAAATGCTCACAACAATGAAAACCTCAGATAGGAGGAAGAGTGCCGCCAGGCGGGCAGGCAGGTGTCTTGCTAGGCTGTGGCTTGGGGGGCACTTTTCAGTGCCATTGTAACTTCAAACAGTCACTAAGCGAATTGTTGTAAGTTGAGGACTACCTGTACTTCATCACTTTTTTCCTTTTTTTTTTGGTCATCAAGTTTTTGACACTTTGCTAGGCAACTGGTTGTACTCAGATGTTGCCATATCCTAAAAGTGGTACAATGAGTGAAAAAGTTGAAATGCCCTGGAGTATTGCATTACATGCTTTGAATGTACAAGGATTACATTTAAATGATCCTAAGGCATCCTAAGGGCAAGGGCAAGTAAGATAAGAAAGAAAATGGCCTCCAGGGAAAGATATATGAGGTGAGAAACAAACAAGGAATTCATGACATATACAATGCAAACATTGCATTTGGGGCTACAGGGATCACAGTGGCAGGTTTGGAAGGCCCAACCCCTTGTCCAGTGCAGGAATTCTCTCCCACTGCATCTCCATGCAATCACACAAACTCTTTAAGGCCACGAGCCAGAAAAATGCTAAAAAGGAAAAGGTAATCTGATTTTCCTTCCTGTGGCTCGGGAGAAGAGCACAACCCTATCACTCAGTAGCCCATGCCCCAATTGTCCAGTGAGATGGGTGGCAAATGAATTTGATAAATAAAATAAATACAAATTTCTGAATTCTTATTGTTATTTCTGGAAGGAGGCCAAAACAGATATCTGCACTGCAGTTATAAGAGCAGTGTCAATGTAGTTAAAGCCCTACCCCATTTTAATAGTGCATATGTGTTAAAACAAAAAAAAAAGGATAGGGGGTTTGATGGTTATGCTCTCCATCTTGACCTTTTTAATTCCCCACACACCCTTGGGACAAAGTAGGTCTCTGTTACATTAATTGCTGCAATATCCCGGAACATTACTTTACTGTTAATATTAGACTAGGACACTGTTTTGAATGGGTTTCTCTCACCCGTTGTGTTCTGTCCCAGCCTATGTATGTCCTTGTTAAATGCACAAGGACAAAACCCCTTTTGACAAGTAGGCTGGAGACTCAGAAGAAAACAAACCCCTTTTAATATTGGTAACAAGCCTGCCAAATGGTCCAAAAACAAAGGCAACAAAACACAATCCAAATGGAGAAAATTGTCCACACGAAACACAATGCAAAACAGAGAATTATAAACCGACAATACCAACAGAACATGATCCCATGAAGTACTTTGCAATGGTTGCCTTCAGCAATCAGCACCGCCCACACATTCCCTTTTTGTAATTCAGTCCTCAAGGCGTGGCTTCTCAATGCCTTCTCCCCCTCCCCCAGAGTCACCACATTGCCTCTGTCTGGCCTACTCTCCTGGCCTGTCTTGGTTTGCAGGTGTCTCTCATGTCCTCCAGCTGTGTGTCCTCCGAGTCTGACCCAGCCTCCCCACACAGCTGCGTCTCATCCTGAGCACCAGCGGAAGGGCCAGGCTCCTCACTGGAATGTAAGTCTTGGAGGTCATCAGAGCCTTCCTCCGACTCCGATGGCTCCCCAGGCCCCTCCTCCTCCTCCTCAGATTTCCCGGACTCAGCTGTCGGGATCACAGACTGGCATGGAATCACAACACGTTGCTCCATGGCTCTGTAGCCTCTCTTTGGTCCACTCTCTCCCAAGGCCTTCCCATGAAGGGCGCCATTTGCCAATGAGATGACTCTCTGATTAAAATGGAGTTCTTCCTTTCCCCAGATGCAGGTAGGCCTCAACTTACAATTATTCATTTAGTGACTGTTCGAAGTTACAACGGCACTGAAAAAAAGGACTGCTCTTGCACTTACAACCGTTGCAGCATCCCCATAGTCACCTGATTAAAATTTGGCTGTTTGACAACTGACATGTATTTACAACAGTGGCAGTGTCCTGGAGTCATGTAATCACCATTTGCAACCTCCCCAGTTGGCTTCCAACAAGCTGGATTCGCTTAGCAACCACATGATTCACTTAACAACTAAAGCAATTCACTTAACAACTGAACGGTAGTAAAATTAGGTGTGACTCGCTTAGCAACAGAAATTCAGGTCATAAGAGGATTACCTGTACAGAGGAAGCATTTGAAGGGTGGCAGATTCATTCATCCACACCTGCTCCCTTAAGTCCTCAGAGGCAAAGCTTTTCCAACCAATGATTCTTCTTTGAAGCTTCAGCCTGTTCAAAATTATTAAATCAAACTGTTAAGTCATGGGCTTTTGGGAGCAGGAATGATGACATGAGGCTGAGTACAGGATAACTCATACTTTATTCTTGCTGGAACTGTACTGGAACTTGGGCTGCAACCAGCCACAATATATAGTCTAGGCGGCAGCCAATAGGTTTGAACCCACTCTTGCCGCCTGGGGTTAACCAATTGCAGGACTGGAGACGGCTTGTCTGGGTTGCTGGAGAGCCGTTAGCTGCTCCAGCAACGCACGTGGTGTAACACCACAAGCCCAAAACATAACACCCCTCCCCTCTTAGATCAGACTATAACAGCCTTGAATACTCTTAGTGGCTGTCAAGACTCATTAATCAACTCCCAAACAACTGTAGTGATAATAATAAAAATAATAATAAAAATAATAAATCATAAATTCACTGTGGCTACAATGAGATTAAACGTCTGAACAGGCTTACCAATGCAGTAATAGCTACAATGAGATTAAACAACGTCTCATGAACAGGCTTACATTGCAGTAATGGCAGTTTCACAATGCACAAGTTTCTGTAGTTAGTGGTACAAGTTTCACAACACTGTGCATCACTTTATTTTACAATGTAATCTGTGAGGTACGCAGGAGGCGTGTGTGGACTAGAGGAACGTCTTGGAGTTCCCATCTCTTTGTGGTCTACAAGCTTACCCAGTGGGCTGGGTAGACCCATGTCCCTTTGTGCTCCAGTGTCAAGGGGAATCGAAACACTCTGGCTGGCCTCACCAGGTTGGCCCACCCCAGAGTCAGTCTGTTCTGCAGAGTAGGCACAGCGGTTGCTGAGGTTCGGCTGGCTCACTTGGTCAGGGTTTCCATGTTGCACTCCCATGCTACTCGGTTCTTCCTCAGATTCTACCTCTGCTGAGAAGGGAAAACCCTGGTGGTTCCAGTGAGGGCTGTCTTGGCTGCAAGTTGGAAGACCTTGGGAGGGACTTATGCCACAGTCCTCACTTAGTGACCATTCTGGAAAACTTTTCCTGAGTTGGTCGATGTGTCTTCTGACCAGTCGCCCTCCCTCCAACCCCACTTCATAAGATAGGGGTCCGGATTCCTTGGTTATTTGACCAGGAACCCATAAATTCCTGTGACCATAGCTTCTGGCCTAAACCCAATCGCCCATGTGCAGCCCCCTCGAGGGTTTTGGTCGAGAGGCTTCTGTTGCCACTCTGTCTGGATGCAACCTGTCCAGTTTAGTAATTAAACGTCTCCCCCGACGTAGTTCAGCAGGACTTTTACCTGTAGCAGTGCAGGGCGTAGAATGCTGGCAGAGTAAAAAATCTGCCAATCTGTGATGCCAGTCACCTGTGACAATACGATTGAGTGCCTCCTTTGTTGTCCTCATCATGCGTTCAGCTTGTCCATTAGAGGATGGATGAAACGGTGCAGATGTTGCATGTCTGATGAGATTAGCTCTAAGACAGGGGTGTCAAACTCCATTTCATTGAGGGCCGCATCAGCACTGTGGTTGCCCTCAAGGGGCCAGATGGGTATGGTATGGTTGGTAAAATGAGGACCCAGATTGTTGGGGGCAATGTGCAAAATAATGCTTCTTCATTGTAAATTGCCCAGAGAGTGCTATAAAGTGCTATTATTAGGCACAATTGGAAAATACTCCCAAGGTGGCTGGGGTTTTCCCTCACCTGCCTTCACCCTTGCCAGAACCCTGCATGCATCCACCAAGGGATACCAAACATTTTTATTGTAAAAGTTGTTTAAAAGCATTCTCCCTGCCCTCCAACTGGTTAAAAAGAAATAATGAGAACAGTACAGAAAGACAGATGTTTCAGCATCAAACTACACAGGCTCAATATTTTGCCCTGAATACAATTTCACTTCCCCCCCTGCATTTGAATCAGAAGACATCACTGTGTGTACCTGTATACTTGCAGGGGTGTCCAAACTTTTTTCAAAGAGGGCCAGATTGGATGAAGTGAACATGCTGGAGGGCCGAACATGCTGTGTGGGCGTGGCCAGCTCAGCATCACTTGCATCAGGGGCACTTGTTCAGAGCTGGGCAGGACTGGGGCAAATCTGAGGGTCTCCGGCAGAGGGGGGATGGGACCGGGGCAAACGCTGGGTCATGGTCCATTGGAGGAGCCTCACTGATATTAAAGTGGGTGGGGGAAGACATGATATTAAAGGGGGTGGGGGAAGACTGTGTGAGAGAGACAGAGAGAATCCCTTTTGGTAAGTTTGCTTACTTTGCAATGCTTTCCTTTCTCCACACTTTTGCTTCCCTGCTGGCTCAATCTTTCTTTCTTTCTGCCGCCCAGATCTACAGCTGCAGAGGAATTTTGCTCCCCCCCCACAGCCGATCTGTGCAGCAGAAGCATTTTTGAAGCTTCTGGAGCTTGCATCGATGGCCGTGGGGCGATTTGGCAATGCTCCAGCGGCCCGATCCGGGCTTCGGAGGCCTGCAAAATGCTTCTGCTGCCCAAATCAGCCGTGGGGGTGGAAAGCGAAATTGCTCTGCAGCCCTAGATCTGGGCAGCAGAGGCATTTTGCAGGCCTCCGATGCCCAGATTGGGCTCCTGGAGCATCATAAAATCACCTCATGGCCATGGATGTGAGCTCCAGAAGTTTTGAAAATGCTTCTGCTGCTCAGATCGGCGGGGGGGGGGACGGACGGGAAAGTGAAATCACTCTGCAGCCCTAGAACACGCGAGTTTGGAGTTTGGGAAAGTGAGCAGGGCCTTAACATAAAAGGCTGGTTCTGCTTTCAAAAATAGAGAAAGGAGGGACGATTATTGGGCTCCTTGCCTCATTCCCGCTTGAAGCCATCCTTAAAAACAAGGAAAAATCTAATCTATCCAACGCTACCCAACATTTCAAATATGTGTGCACTGAGAGGATAGCTATTTTTAAGACGCCAGTCCTGCACATCTACTGTATATCTAGGAATAAATCTCATTAAACTCATGAGGCTGTGAAACACAGAAAGGAAACACACACACACACACACACACACACACACACACACACAGAGCTTCCAATCTTGTGAGCAATTCCAACAGCTAAAGTAGCCTGAGAGAAATTCCAAATCTCCTCACCTTCCCAAACTCCAAACTCGCGCGCCCTACTTCCCTCGCTTGCTTTCTCCAACTCCAAACCCACGTGTCTTCCAAGTTTGGGCAGTGACGTCAGGATCAGGCTTCCCTCTCACCGCCCTCCCTCCTGTGGCAGACAGTCTTCTGCTTGCCGCTCTCAATCAGAAGGGAGGGCTGTGGGAGGGCCGCATTTACACAGAGCAGGGAGGGCTGTTAGAGGGCTGTATTAAACCGCCCCCCAGGCCGCAAATGGCCCGCGGGCCGGACTTTGGACATGCCTGCTGTATAGACTCTCTTTCCCCACTGCCCACCCCCCTTCTCTCTCTCTCACACACACACAAACTCCAAATAAATAATCTGGTAGACAACTTTTTTTAGCAGACAAACTGGCTGTATACTCTGTAAATGAATTTAATTTTGCAGTGAGTAATTTAACCTCTGCAAACAACATATTTAAATGTAGCTAATCTCAATTAATTTTCCACTTGAAATATTTAGCCTTAACATGTGACAGTTATATTGCTAGATAAAAACCCTCAAGTTCTTTTCCTCATTCCATATATCTAAAGTTAAATAAAAGGTTGACAGAAAATATAATTAGAGTTTATTACACCATGTAAATCTTGAAACATATGTTTAGGACATATGTGGCTTGTGTAAGAATGGTTCTTTTACCTCTCTCTCCTCTACTGGGACCAGAACAGACAATTGTGATTCAGTTAAGGTAGGGAATAGGGAGAGAAATGCCTTGTTTTCAGTGATGGGTACTTTCTTTGCAGGAAAAATCTCCAATCAGTTTAAATCTCCAAATAAAGCAGTCTAAAACCTGGCCTCCATGTTGAAGTTGAATTGCCCAAATGGATATAGGTGGTTTTCCATACTGTAGCAACTTTTTCCATATGGACTTAAGGGTGAGTCCCATTCAGTTCAATCCACAGGTTTATGCTGTACCTGCTTTCAGCTTACATTTATAATTGAGAGCCAATTTGGTATACTATAGTGGCAAAGGTGCTGGCCTATAAAGCAAGAGACAGCGAGTTTTAGGTCTCCCCTAGGCATGACTTCGGGTCAGTCACTCTCTCTGAATCCAACCCACCTCCCAGGGTTGTTGTTGTGGGAAAATAGTAAAACCCTAACCCTAACCCTAACTCTAACCTCTTCTTTCTCATCCTTTCTATTGGCAATATGTACACATTGCACTTTAATTTCCATAATCTGTAATTAATAAGGTATTGAATTTTAGATGATAAGATTACTTCAGGTTAGAAGAAATAGGTAGAGGAAATTAGGACAAACAACAATTATATGCATAGTGTGTATGTTTGTGTAAATACATTTATCAGAAACCTGCTTTTAAAATCTGGTCTATTTTACACATACTGTTTTCTGTTTATCTCTAATACCCATTTTCTAATCACTGATGAAACACTGACTTAAATAATTACTCTGACCTAGTATTGATTTTCTTATTACAAATAAGTTGTTTTCATTATTCATGTACTTGCATTTGTTTTATTGTGGAATTAAATTTCAATTATTTATAACCAAAATTTACAGTCGCCTATATGTCCTCGATGTTCTATTCACAGAATGTGCAAATAGGTAAACAGCAGTAGGTTGACATAATTAAAAACAGGATAAAAGATAGAGTCATTCCTTGGACCTTAACTGATAAACCCCATATCTCCCCACCTGGATAACTGTCATAAAAGAATGTGACATTTCTCCTCAGCCCTAACCAAAAGGAGGTATATCAGCCCAACATGTGAATATTTACAAGTAATACTCACTTAGCAACTGCCTTATTTAGCAACCATTATGACAGTAATAAAAAGTAGTTTTATGACCAATAATTACATTTATATCCTTTGCAGATCTGTAAGCAAAGAAAAGCTGAAGATTGTAAGCACATTCATGGTTTCACTTAATGACTACTTCATTTAATGACTGACCTGTATATATCAGATGCAGACGGTAGCCAGTGAGCTCCATTTCAGCTCCTATTTTGGCAATAAAGGTAGTCTATGACAGAATCACAATTGGAATGTGGCAGTGTGGTCATTCAGTGAGTCAGCATATGACAGCTCCCAATTTTATTACCATGGTCGTTAAGTAAATCACACAGTTTTTTAAGTGAGGACTATCTGTAGTTGCTTCCTTTGGTGTAAGTCAAAGAGAATTTTGATAAAACTACTAGAGCCATAAAAATTCAGACAAAGACAAAATGGTTGTGTGTTTTTTTCCTTTGTTCCTGCCATGTAGTGGTCATGCATATTTTTGCAATTCAGATCTGCAGTTCTAATTCTCAGAAATTATGCCAAAAATTGAATTTAGAATAAAGGAATTGGGGAAAGGAGCTTCCACAAGTCACATATTTAGTTTCTTGATTGTAACAGGCAAAATGTTTCTGAAGAAGTAAATAGAATTTAGAATCTTGCATGAAAAACAGTAATGGAGAAAACACACTCTGTAAATAAAACAAGGAGAGAGGCCAAGAGCCCACACAATAAGCAAAACCAGCAGAGTCCAAAGCACATTCATGAGTGAAGCACCACGCAACAGAAAGAGAAGTGATCCTGCAAACAATCCAATCATCCACAGTTCACCAGTATCATTCCAACACTGACATTTGCAGTGAAGATTTTTTTAGAGCCTGAAACCTTGTGCCATGCTCAAATTCCAATAATTCAGGTCATCCAAAGAAAATTCAGTTTTGGGAGTAGGACTCTTTTTGTTTTGTTTACAGGTAATCCTCGACCTACGACCAATCACTTAGCAAGCATTAGTGAAGTTAAAACATATCTGGAACAAGGGAATTACAATGATAGCCCTCCTTTGTAGTCATGTGACCCGCACTTTGGACATTCACGTGACCGACCCGATTTATGATTGTCACAACATATGACCCTGATGGGCAGGCTCCTTTAGGTAGGACTACCTATAAGCCTTTACTTCTGAGGAAGCCTGTTCCTCAATTAAAATGAATGGCTTCCTAAGCTTGCATGATACTTCATCCCAGTTATGCTTCTCCCCGTTGTTGAAAGAAAAATCTTCATCAGTGTCCAGTCCAAGCTGGGAATAAACAAAATGGAGACTGCTTTAGAAAGAAGGTTGTAGTTTATTGAAGAGGAGAGCCAGACAGAAAGATGTTTCTGGGAAAAACTGACCACATGTAGCAGGGAGTGGTGGATTTTTATACTTTCTGGGGCTCTTGAGGTTATTTCCTGTTCCTGTTTGAGACTTTGTATTTCCTGTGTCATGTACTCTGACCTGAGTCTGAGTGTGCCCCTTTGGCATTGGTGGGTTAATCCTATTATGTCTGTCTTAGAGTTTGGGTGGGGTATGTAAATTTTAGTGGTCTTTGTCTTCCTAATCTCTTCAGCTTCTAGCTGGAAGGCTCCAACCTTCCTGAATGGATTATTACATTTGCATTTCTAAAAGCTGTTTTTTGCTGAGTTGTATGGCTGGGGTTGAGGGGGAGAAGTTTCTGTCTTTTTAAAGATCTTCTCCATTATTTCTTTGGATAAATATATTCTGCCTTTTTTGTTTGGTCCAGACAGACGAATGACTCAGTGAGGGTTAACAGCAATAAGGTTTATTAATACACATATGTCAACTGACAACTGTCAAAATAACTCCAGCTTATATACTCGAGCTGTTTGAACTGTATCCAATCCCAAGCCCGGATTTTCCCGCCTTTACATTAGCCAATAATTGCACCCAAATCTCCCGCTTCAAGGGAACCTTCTTTGCAACAAAGCTACTGACATAACACCCCTTCCCCCCAGTTGATGTTATTTGTTGACGTAATCTCTTAAGTATTTGGGTGGCCTATGGTCCCTAGATGGGTATCTATTGGGTTGGCTACCTATGTCATTGTTAACTGACTGTCTGATTGACTGGCTGATATTCATGGGTCTGGAATTTTGGGTTACAGGCTCTGAAGATTCACTACTAACTGATTGTGATTGCAGTTGTGTCAGTTGTGGTTGTTCAGGTACTGCTGGCCTGTTCATAGGGGACAGCTCCCAATCAATCTGACAATGTTGTGGGTTTGCTGCAGCCACGCTGGTTTGAGTTTCCACTTCTTCACTGACTGGCAAATTGTTTTGATTAAGCCAAGATGCGGTATCGCCCCCGTGTACGTTTTGACCCCCATTGACTGGCATACTTCCGGCAACCCTCTTCCTTAATTGATCAATATGTCTTTTACTTACTCTATTCCCTTCCCCCTCAATGGTGTAAGACAACGGCCCCATTCTGTCAGTGACTACCCCTGGAACCCATCTGTCCCCCTGTCCATAGTTTCTGGCCCAAACTAAGTCTCCAATGTTGAAGGACCTGTTTGGGATGTCAGGTTCAGCACTTGAGGGTAGTTTGTCAGGATGTAACCTGTCCAGTTTAGTGGTTAGCCGTTTGCCCCACCTCATTTCCGCAGGGCTTTTCCCGGTAGCCGTGCAAGGGGTTGTGTGTTGAGTCAGCAAAAAGTCTGCAAGTCTTTGGTGCCAGTCGCCACGGATGATTCGCTTCAAGGCGTCTTTGGTGGTTCTCACGTTGCGTTCAGCCAAACCATTGGTGGATGGGTGGAAAGGTGCTGATGTTGTGTGTCTAATCGAGTTGGCCCTGAGGAAATCCTGAAATTCAGCAGAGGTGAATTGGGGCCCATTATCAGATACAATCACATCAGGTAACCCATGAGTGGCAAAGAGGCCCCTTAAAACCTGTATTGTTCTACCAGATGACATTGAATTAACAGGCACTACCTCCAGCCACTGAGAGAAACTGTCCACCACAACTAGGAAGGTTAGGCCTTGAAATGGCCCTGCAAAATCAATGTGAATCCTAGACCAAGGATTCCTGGCCAATTCCCACTTATGCGTGTGTGCGTGTGCCAGCTCTGGTCTAGATCGCTGACACAGATAACACCCTGAAACGCATTCTTCAATATCTTTATCCAGCCCCGGCCCCCACAAATGACTTCTAGCTAATGCCTTCATTCGAACAATTCCGGGGTGACCTTCATGTAATTCAGTTAAAACTGTATTCCTGTGAAGTTCAGGAATAACAACACGGTTACCCCACAATATACACCCCAAATGGGATGATAGTTCATTCTTCCTCCTAAAATATGGGATGTACTTGGAATCAGGGTTAGTACTTGGCCAACCCCCTAGTACCCAGGTCATAATCCTATTGAGAATAAGGTCTTTTTTAGTAGCCTCAGCTATGTCTCTAGCTGTTAAGGGGCATTCAGGAATTTCATGTAATGACATAATTTGTCCTACTGGGGCAGGGTCCTCCTCGGTGTTGGTTAAAGGCAGTCTACTAAGGGCATCTGCATGGCCCATTTCCTTACCTGGTCTATGTTGCAGTGAAAATGAATATGCTGAGAGGAAAATTGACCATCTCAGCATTCTGGGAGACATTATTTGGGGTGTCTGCTTATCAGTGGTAAACAGTCCCAATAATGGTTTGTGGTCAGTGAGTATGGTAAAGTTCCTACCATAAAGGTAATCATGGAACTTTTTTACTCCTGCCACAATAGCTAATGCTTCTCTATCAATTTGTGCATAATTCCGTTCAGCTTTAGTAAGCGTCCTGGAATAGTATGCAATTGGCTTTTGAATGCCCTGACTATCCATGTGGCTGATAACAGCCCCTACACCATAAGGTGAAGCATCACAAGCTAAATAGATCGGTTTGTTTTCAATAAAATGAGTAACTGTGGATTGGCTTGATAAAATATCTTTTAAAGTTTGAAAACTGAGTCTATGTTTTTCTTGCCACTGCCATGGGGTTTTTCTATCTAATAGTCTGTGTAATGGTTCCGCGATGGCAGCTTTATGTGGCAAGAATGTATGATAGAAATTGACTAATCCTAAAAAGGCTTGTAATTCAGCCTTGTTTTTTGGTTCTGGTGCCAATTTAATTGCCTTAATTTTATCAGCTGTAGGGTGAATTCCATTTTTATCTATTCTAAATCCTAAGAATTCTGTGGATTTAACTCCTATACAGCATTTTTCCCTTTTTTATTTAAGTCCAGCCTCCCTAAATCTTCCCAATACCTGTTCCAGACGCTCAGCTAAAATTTCTTCATTTCTTCCAGCTATTAAAACATCATCAAAGTAAGGGCATACACCAGGTATGCCCTTTAAGGTCCTCTCCATCACCTCCTGGAAGATGCCTGGAGCTGCTGCAATACCGAATTGCAGTCTGTGGACTCGGAACGCCCCCTTGTGGGTAACAATAGTTTGAGCTTCAGCAGCTTCCCTGGAAACAGTAAGTTGCAAATACGCCTGCGCCAAGTCTAACTTGGCAAATATGGCGCCGTCCTGTATCGTGGCGAGGACCTGCTTCACTGTCGGGACCGGGTAAGCATGCTTTTTCATTCCAAGGTTCAGGGTGGCCTTGTAATCAGCGCAAATCCTCACATCCCCATTGGGTTTAAGGGGTGTGACGATTGGCGTCTCCCACAAGCCACCCTCGACCGGTTCTAGAACGCCTTGGCCTACAAGCTTATCGAGCTCGGCCTCGATTTTTTGCTTAAGGGCAAAAGGCACCCGTCGGGCCTTAAGCCTGATGGGTTTAACTGCTGGGTCTAAATTAAAATTAATTGGGGGCCCTTTATATTTACCCAAAGACCCATCAAATACGTCTGCGAATTCATCGCAGACAGATTTGAGGGTCTTATTATTATTAATGGTGTTTATTTCCCCGACCCAAATTCCCAGGGCAGGAAACCAGTTAAGGCCTATTAAACTAGTTCTATGGCCTTCTGTGACTATTAAGTCTAAGAATCCATTAAACCCCTTATATTTAACTTTAAGGGTAACTTTTCCCTTAATTTTTATTGGGGTTTTTTGGAAATCTGCCAATTGAATTTTGGTTGAACTAAGTGGAATTTTACGACCACTTTTAAGTTCAATCTGTTTAAGGGTCTCGCTAGAAATTATGGACACTGAGGCCCCAGAATCAATTTCCATTTTGCAAGGAATTCCTTGCAACTGGACTAAGATTTTTAATTTTGGTCTCAAAATATAGTTTATTTTTCCCTTTCCTATGTGATTGACTCGCGCCACCTCCCCGCGGTTGGGGTATTGTGCCCTAGGTCTAGGGGTCTCCTTGCCACTATAGTAAGGGGTTACCTTACCTTCGGCCCAAATGTCGATTTCGTGTAGACGATTGTCGCGTGCACGACCCCTGCAAATGGCTTGAATGTGGCCGGTCTTTCCGCACAATCTGCATCTAGCAGAGCGGAATCTGCATGTTGCACGGGGATGGTTGCCCCCGCAGCTTCCACATCTGTTGTCGCTGTCGCGCGGTCTTGTTGGAATATCTTTCGGTTGTCGTTGTGGTGTTGTTGTTTGGAATCGGCGACTCGGTTCTTGTCCTTCGCTGCGGGATGGTTTTGCCGCCATTTTCCCAAACCTTCTGGTGACTTCGGCTATGTCGGCTTCCCATTGTTGGTCCACCTCCCCACTGTTCACAAGGCTTTCTTGGTTAATTTCGGAAGAAGCAGCCGTGCTACTGCGGGGGGTGGGTGTCGCGATACCCAGTGGATTCATACATCAAAAGTTCATCGAGGACTTCTTGCAAGTCGCCGGTGGGCTTAGCGATAATTCTATTTTGTAGCTGCTCGTCTCTCAAGCCCAGCACCACTCTATCACGGATCCTTATTTCTAAATTGTCATATTTACAACGTAACGCTGCTTCTCTAACTGTAGCAACGAATTTGGTTATTGACTCGCCCGGTCTCTGATTTCGTTTTTCGAAAATGCGCCGCCAAAAGAGTTCAGATCGTTTCGGCGTAAAATGTACCTTTAATTTGGCCAGTAAGTCCGCATACGTAACGCTTGATACCGGCAATGGTTGACAAAGTCCCACGGCAACCCGGTACACAGGTGTGCCACAGATAGTTAGTAAGGCAGCCGCCTTTTTTCGGTCGTCGGTTATGCCGTTCACGAGCAAAAACCCTTCGACCTGTCCCACATATTCTTCCCAGTCCTCTGGGTAGTTAGGATCGAATTCTTTTAAAGAACCAATTTGCGCCATTCGGAGGTTTGTTGATTCCGCCGTGGCCGCTTGCGGTTGACTGTGAATTTTTAAATTTACCGCCTTACGCGCAGCTGTTTGTCACCGATCCTTCACTAGTCCGCCGTCTATCCCACCTTCGTCGCCAGTTGTTTGGTCCAGACAGACGAATGACTCAGTGAGGGTTAACAGCAATAATGTTTATTAATACACATATGTCAACTGACAACTGTCAAAATAACTCCGGCTTATATACTCGAGCTGTTTGAACTGTATCCAATCCCAAGCCCGGATTTTCCCGCCTTTACAACATTAGCCAATAATTGCACCCAAATCTCCCGCTTCAAGGGAACCTTCTTTGCAACAAAGCTACTGACATAACATTTTTAATGTTTCCCAAAATATTTCTTTATCTGCATTCTTCCCACACTGTAAAATAATACAAGAAGATGGCACAGCTTTCACTGTTAAAAATGTCTTGCTATATTGTAATTAATAAGCTTATGGCACTTAGTTTACATGGCCTCTGTGTACCAAATCATTATTTCTGAATGTGGTCCAACAGATGCCTTAATTTCTGGTACAGTACACAGAATGTCAGAATCTATAACTCATTGATTAACAATGTGTTAGATTTGCAGGGGAAAATCCTTTTATATGCATGTGCTGCAGCAAAATAATTTGCACAAGTTTGATTCAAGTAGTTTATCTAGTTCACTTATATATCGTTATTGCTGTTGGCAAGTAGAAATTCAGCTTTGCTATTGATTTGTGGATTACAAACAACAACTGAAAAAACAAGAATCAGTTTAATATATAGCTTTGTCTTCTCACAAAGCTACTGCACAAATAGTCGACTAAATTCACTGCTTTATCTTCCCTGCAAATGCAAAAGGTTAACAGAGTGCCTTTAAAAAAATAACAATTTTAAAGTGGCGCATGAGGTGTGTTGCAAATATAAAAGCTTTTGAGCTCTGACAATAGAACTCTTTAGATCGGTGGACATCCGGTTTGCCGATGCGGACACTGCAGACGCTGGAAGGTGAGCTCCGTCTTCCACATCCGATTTCGCACTGCTGGGGGACTCTGGAAAGGGTTGAAAAGTCACCCTTGATTACAGGAGGGCAGTAGCCCTTCTGCTCAATTGGGGGCAGCCCTTCAAACCGGCGGATGAAAGACCAGCCATAGAAATATGGCCTGTCACTAGGCTGCAGACAGCTGAAGTCAAATTTACCACCAGGCACCTATAAAGCAGCGCGGATAAGACTGGGTGAGATCTGAACCTCTCTTCAGTCCTAACTATTTTTTCTATCTGTATAAGCTGCCCAAAGTTCTTTCCCTCCTGTGGAGAGAAGGAAGGGAAATTCTTTCCCACCCTCTAAAAACAGCGTTGACTGACTATCCAGGGGAGTTTAAAATGCTGAAAGAATAACCTGATTCTAACTGGATTTCTATCTTTCTAAAATTTGAGGACTAAAAGATTTCTTATTCTTATTGAAGATTTGGGTTTTTACTTACAAAAAAGAAGTAAAATTGGAAAAAGGATTATAAAAATTTTGGACTTAAAAAAATCTTATATGGTATGGGCAACATCTTGTGGCTAAACCTGATATTACAACTTGTTATTGCCTAAAAGAGACTTGGTTTGAAGATAAGACTTTTGCAACCTTGGCAGATATCAGCTGTGGGAAGCCCAGCTGTGTTCTATACTCAGTGACAAAATTATTTTCATTCTCTGATTGTAAAGCTTTTAATTTAACACACCACTAAGAGAACATGGATGAAGATCAGGAAAAGATTCTCCTTATGTTGAAAGCAATTTATGAAACTATTCTTACAGCTTCTGATGAAATAAGAAGCTACAGAAAAGAACAAGATGTCAGTCTAGATGTACGAACACAAACTTTGATTACAACTAAAGAATCAACTACATAGAATATAATAGAAGAAGTGCAACAATCAAATATTGTGACAGAAGATTCAACTGATCAACAAACACAGTTAATGGAAAACCTAGAAAAGGGACTGATAACACTGAAAATTGAAAACGCTTTCTATATAAATGAGAAGAAACCTGGGGATCAAGAAAAAGAACAGACTGAAGGGAAGGTAAACATTTCAGGACAACTATGTTGAGATGGAAAAATAGATGATTTGTTAGCCCTTCCAAAAAAATTGTGACTGGATGGCCTCTTTTATCTCAAATAATATATATAATAACAGAGGGAGATCTATTTAATGACTTAAAAGCATGGATATGTAAGGTGAGTTGGCAAAGAAAAAAGTTTGATAATATTCCATTTCTTCTTTTTCTTTCAGTCTCATAGTCAGTTTATCCATCTCTGCGCATTCTAGTATTTTTTAAATTATTTCTTCATCTGATGATATTCCTTCATTTTTCCAGTATTGCACAAATATAATTCTTGCCGCTGTTATGACATGCAAAATCAAATATAAGTTTTGTTTGTTAATCTTTTCTGGTATTATACCTAATAAAAAAAAGTTCAGGTTTAAAATCTAAATGTTCTCCCAACATCTTTTCTAGCCAAGTATGTATCTTTTTTCAATAATTTAGTTTGTCACATGTCCACCAAACATGGTAATAAGTGCCTGATGTCAAGCAATAACATTCGACATCTGACTTATGTTTACATTTCCAACATCTATGTGATATGTTTTTAAACAGTTTTGCTAGTCTTGTTGGTGGCAAGTGCCATCTATAGAACATTTTATATAAATTTTCTTTGTAGGAAGTTGACATTATCAGTCTGCAATTTCTTTCTCATAAATTTTGCCATTTTTCTAATTTTTTATTATATCCAAAAAATTTTACCCATCATCATTGTTTCTTTAACTTGTTCGCTTTCCATTTTCAAAGTTAATAGAAAATTATACATTTTCTTAATTAGTTTCTCATCAGAAGTTAACAATGTCTTATCAAACACAGTTTGTTTCATACAGTTTAACATCTTTATCATATCTAGTTTGCATTTCTAAATGTGCCCACCATGATAAATTGATAGCCTGATTTTCCATTTCTTGTTTAGATTTCAAATTCCCTTCAGAGTTTAGAATATTTCTATATGTCCAGATTTTTTTCAAAGTTCACTAAATTTGGGTGTACAAATGCTTCCATTGTTGACAACCACCCTGGAATTTTTAAATATATTTTACATTTTATTTTTTCTCATGTTGTTAATAATGCATTTCTTATATAATGGTTTTTGAAATATTTATGGACTTTATTTTTCCCATACCATAAAAAAGGTGCCACCCCAACTGTAAATCATACCCTTCCAGATATAACTGTCTTTTATCCTTGTACTCATTTTCTGACTCCTCCAGAATCAGGCTTCTTAAAATATGGTTCAGTAAAGTTGTATAGGAATGCAAACAGTTCATAAATGGGATATTATACATGCTTATGTTTTAATATGTGTGGAACTTGGTCAAGGTTCCAGCAAGCTGATTTATTAAGCTAAATGAAAACGGGCAAAGTTTGGTAAAAAGACAAATATAAAGATATATTTAGAACAAATATGGGATTAAAACGTTCCATTTAGCTTATGAGTAGATTTTAGTGGAATATTGTTATTGGTACTTTGATTGTAGTTATGTTAAAGGGGAGGTAAAGCACATTATGAATTTGGTTAATTGTATATTTGCATAATTTTTATTTAGAATATGATTATTATAACTATAATCCTGTATTTAGCTCTGGGAAGTGGGGGGGGGAAGTGGGTGGTTTTGGGGTGGGGGGGATTTGGGGGTAAAACTTTGTTTTTGTAAAACTTTTCAATAAAAAAAAAAGATAGACTCACATATTTTTAACATTTCAAGATTATCCCCAACTTTCTCTCCTGTGTTTCTGAGGTCTGTGTAAAATTATTTTTATTTACTCTCAGTTTTTGTCCATGTTAAAGGCAAAGCTTATTTAGAAATGAATGATCTATTAGCAAATTATAATAGAACTGGATTAGAGCGTATTTACAAACAGACACTAAATAGAATAGATGATTTGGAAACAGATAAAATCTTCTCTCAGCTTCTTTTTGCCAAGCAATGATACTATAAACATGATAGTTAAAAAATTATAGATTATTGGCAAAAAAATGAAAAAAGCTAAGGAGAAAAAACATATTAGTATAACTAAGGACAACAATGGTCAAATTGTAACCAAAACTAAAGACATGCAGTAAGTCAACAAATGAAACTATTTTTTCAACAGTTATATTCCTCAAATCGCCAATCAAAATTAATCAATATTTAAATTCCCAGCATTGGTTCCAGAAATCATATAGTTCATGGAATCTACATTTTCTCTTCAGAAATCATTGAATACTATTCCAGGCTAGAAAATGTGGCCCTGATGTAATGTAAGGAGACATTTCTACTTTTATGCAATTCTTTGCACCAGGGGAAGCTTTTACCAGAATCCGGCAAAGAGATTATAGACTCTACAGTACATTAAAATTCATTATAGATAAAATTATACATATGGATTTAACTGGCTTTATTCTAAATTGTAATATATCTGTCCCATCAGGAAATTATTGAATATTATAAAATTAGTAAAATAAATCTTCATTAACCTTATACATTTTTCAGATCCATTTAAAGCCTTTGAGTCTCTAAAAATACAATTTTATAACAAATATTAATTAAATTTAAACTTGACACTGGCTTCTGCAAGATGATTGAATATATCTACGGACCAACTAAAGCTCATATAAGGTTTAGCAGCTATGATTTAATCCCATTAGAATTAAGGTACTAAGGTTATGTCAGGTGCAAAGAATAATTTGGTTTACTTACATTACCCTGGTTATGATTAAATGCTGTATAATGGTACTAAGTGCCATAAATCCCCAATGAAGAAACATTTCTGCATTATTCTGGATTACATAGACAGAAGTTGTTAAGTTAAAGGGATAGGCATGAGCTATTAACATTATTTAATTTATAACTTTTTAATAAAAAATAAAGTTTATGCATATCAGTTTCTCAAAGAGGAAAAATCAGTATCATCTCCACAATCCATCAAAGAAAACTTTGGCTATAATGACAATATAATAATATAATAATCCACATGGAGCCCCATTTCCATCTGTCCTGTTTGCCATTGTTCACTCCCTAGAGACTAAAATGGACCATCTGAAACTTGAGCTGGCCACGAACAAGGAGTGTATATTGGAGGTAGTGACCCTTTAAGAGATGTATGCAATGAAATTTCATTTTGATGTATGTCGATTGGTGTACATTCAAAGTGACAATAAAGTTGTTGTTGTTGTTATTGTTATTATTATTATTATATTTCATTTGTTTAAAATTACTTTCCCCCCCCAATAATTTTATCAAGGATTATATCATATGAGGAAGAATAATACAAATGCCTAATAAATAGATTTTAAAACCATATATATATATATATATATTAAATGTTTGTTAAGTATTTAGAATGCACTTGCTTGGTCCCAAACACGGGACAAATCTTATTTCCTGTTTCAGCCTAGCCCAAGGCCATCTACAGGCAGTAGCCACAGCAGTGGCAGCTCATATTTGTGTATTTTTTTTTGGCTTGCTAACAAAGAATCATATCTGTCTCCCTTTATTCTTTGTTAGCAAGCCAAAAAATATTACATATATATATATGTAATTTTTCAGAACTCCCCCCAAACAGATGATAGATAGATAGATGATAGATTGATAGATAAATAGAGAGAGAGAGATAAAAATAGAAGAACAAACTCCCCCTACATCCCCAACAAGTAAGTATGATCAACATTAACATCTTATCACTGACTCTTAAGATATAACCAAATACTTCTCAATTCCATTTTCTATTATAAAGGTAAAGATAAAGGTTTCCCCTATCCAGTCATGTCTGACTGTAGAGGACTTATCTTTATTTCTTAGCCAAAGGAGCAAGCATTGTCTGAAGACACTGATATCATATAATGATATGCCAAGGCACATGGAATGCTGTTTTCTTCCCACTGAAGTGGTACCTATTTATCTACTTGTATCTTCATACTTACAAATTGCTAGGTGAGTAAGAGCTGGGACAAGTGATAGGAGCTCACCTCATCAGGAAGTGCTCGGGTCTTGAACCATGCTTGTTAATCAGCAAAAGTCCAATAATGGTTAACATTAATAACAAACATTTATATTTCAATTTACATTTAAACAAATTCCCTCCAATCCTTCTCTTCAAGTCATAAAAGACCAACCCCAATTCATAATTAAATATTATTGAAAATAATCTTAGAAATTAATGCATTATACCTATTATGTCGTGGGCTCTGATGAGCAGGAATGAAGACACGTGGTTGAGTACAGAGAAACTCATTCTTTATTACAGCTGGAACTGTACTGAGGATTTGGAATCACCCTGCCACAATATATAGCCAGACCCTCTGGTAGCAACCAATTGGATTGAACCCATGTTTGCTGCCCAAGGTTGACCAATTGCAGGAACGGAGACGTCCTGTCTGGGTTGCTGGAGAACCATTAGTTCTCTAGCAATGCACGTGGTGCTATTCCAAAAGCCCAGTACATAACAATACCTGTTAAAACATCACTAAAAATGACTATCATCATCCAATCTCAGTCAAAAAGAAGACCTTTAGACATCACCAGAAATAATAAAACATTATTTTAACCATAATCAAATAAAACAATTTTATATTTTTTTTCTTTTTTGCCAGGGATCTTTAAGTCACACAAATGAAGTTTGAACATCTGCTTTATCATAATCTCTTTATCTCTTCTCTCAAAGTTCTTGTCATCTTTATCAAAGTCATCTTGTAGGTCTAGTAAAGTAACTTCAATAAATTCCTTATAGTCTAATTAAAAAAAATCCACATCACTCTTTTGATATACGATTTGCATATTTTTTAAAAAATATATTAAATCATAATCCTGTTCCATTTATATATCCAGTATTTCCATCTCTTTCTTATTATTTTTAAATCCACCTTAAAGTCCATTTCAGTTTTATTCAATGGGGCATTTTTCTCTTCAATAACACTTTTTAATCCCATTATAGAATTAAGTAGAATGGGGACTTCCTGGTCCCTACCATCAAATATTTCCTTTTAAGCAGCCATCTGCTGCCCTCTAGTATACAGACTTCAAAGTTTTGTTATCGTTCGAAATATAAGCAAAGAGATTATTCTCCATCCAAGAGGATCATTTTAATTAACTTCAAAGTCTTTAATTCATATTCATTTGAACCCTTGGTATATTTTTAAAAGAAATTTTCTAAAATCAACACAATATCACCCTTTTGCTATATATTACAAAAAAGAAAACTTTTACAAAACTGTAGCCATATTTTCAAGATGGATTGAAGAGACACTCACCCAGTGAAAACCAAACTTGCCATTCTAAAGGTTTTTCAATCTTCATGAATAGGACACAAAAAAGCTCCAAAGTTATTAAGAAGATGAAGTTTGGTTGAACTGTAAGTCTCCATAAAAGGCTGCATTAATGACTCTGAGCACAATGGAATTCCACATTTCCCAGCTGATTGCAAGCACTGCAAAAACATTTGTTTCTGCAGTTAAAGCCCCTCCCCCAAATAGCTGTCAGGGGTATATATGGGTAATTTCATGATCTCTCCTTCATCCAGAGAGAATTTTCAGCAGAGTAGATCCAATATCCACCTGCCTTTCAGCCATCTCCCGCTCTCCATGGAATGTCAGCTCACCCTTCCCCACCAGATGCGACTCCATTTGCTTAAAAATACTGAAAGGCTTTTATGTCTTTCCTCTCCTCCAAGAATGCAAACAATCCTCTCAGAAGAGCTGGATGGAGCTAAGCAACAAGATTATTTTTTCTTCTATTGGTCTGAATTGTGAAAGAATGAAAGCAGTTGAAAACTTCCTGGATATACAGTGTCATATTGCTTTAACACTTGCAAGACCTAATCACCTGGGCATCTTTTATATGTGGCAATGCATGAAGTATGTTCCATTTTAGCCTATCAAAGGTTTGAGGGGGGAACAAGGAACTAAAACATAAGCACTCAGAGTACTGGAATAGTATTTCCATATATTTTCCTTTTGCAGAACTTGGTCTATAAGGCTTTGTATGGTGTCTCATTTACAGACAAATCATCTGCACTGTTGGATACCATAAATTTCACACAGAGCAGAAAAGGGGTAAAGTATTAAATAATTTGTTATTTAGATCAGTGTACTGGAGAGAGATTTGAGAAGCTAGCAATTCATTTGCTGCATCCAGAAAAAAAGAACAAAGAAGTTAGGTGTACTTTGCTCTCTTTCAGAAATCAATGCCACTTAAATTTGCAATTAAACACCTGAATCCCATTGATTTCAGTTGGAATTCAGCATCCCTATCTGTTGGATTGTAGAAATCAAAATAAAGCATTTGGTTTCTAGCAACAAACAGCCAAAGTTATAAGAGGTTTTAATAGCTATGCAACTTTATAAATGACCAAACCAATGACCTAAATAGCTTATGAGCTAAGCCCATTTATTAATTAATGTACTTTATTCATTACATTTCTAAACCTCCCCAACTAAATGACTCCAGGTAGTGTACAAAGTTAATAACACTCTACAAACATATGAACAACATATATAAACATAATGTACCCACAATACAATAATGCAGATACAAAAATTAAAAACAATAATTTAGAGCAATATAAATATAGTCATGGTGTTCCTTCAATAAATTAAATTTAAAAAGCCTTCCAGGAGTTCATCATTTCAATTTGCTTCTGGAAGGACAATAATGCTGGGACTAATCTAACTTCTCCTGTGAAGTTATTCCACAATATGAGGGCTATAATTCTCCTCTTGGTCTCACCATATTAACTTCATAATAATAAGAAATTACAAGTAATTGAGTTCTTGTTTAATTGCCAGTTGTAGCTGAAATAGGTGGTCCTGAAAGTATCTTGGGCAGGGGCATGATAGGAGACATGAGCTTCTGTACATATGTGAGCATCTCATGAACAAAGGGATGGACTCTCAGTCTTATGGCCATGACCACTATCCTTATTTTTTTTGACCCACACCCTAGATGCCCTGGTGTAGTACCAAGCCATATAGAATATTATAAATTAAAACCAGCACTTTAAACTGAATCTGGAAGCGTCCTCACAACCGATGTAAGCTCATAGTACAGATGTTATGAGGTCTCCACTAGCCATCATGTACTGGGCAAGACTTCAGTCACATCACTGGTTGCAATGCATTGTTGGATATGTTGTTCAAATGGCAGCCTCTGAATTTACTTTGAAAAGTTAGGTAGAATTTAGTGGCAATCTTAGACAAAAGGATGGTTTAAATTGTATGGAATGTGTGATTAGCAAACTTAATTAGGAAAATAACTGAGAGATGTTGAAACAGCTTTGTGGTTGAGCAATGTTTTGCATATTGATAGCATCAAAGCACCAGACAACAAGCAATTAGAAAATCTTCATTTTGAAGCTTTATGGCAGAAAGTGGTAACAAATTGAGAAAGCAAGATTAGTTTGTCACACCAAAAGAAGGGAGCAGATCTGATTACATGAGGACACTATCACATAGAGGTTATATGAGCAAAGAAATGCAGTTGCAAAAAAAACCCAAAAACTTGACATGGATATGCTCATGTACATATAATCTCCGGGAGCTGAGCTCAATTCAAAGATTTTTTTAAAAAAATTGCTGAAGTGGAATTATATAAAAATATTTTGTTATATTTATCTTAATATAAACTGAACTTTTGAGTGATTGGTAGTTGATTGAGTCAAATATTCTCTCTTTTACTTTTACTTCTTGGACAGAAGAAGTCCAAGACCTCTTTACATGTGATCACACAGATCCTTTTCTCCTTTGTTTGCCCATACTGATATGGGGCTTATTGTCATAGTATCATAATCATAGTATGCTTCATGAAGTTACAGATATTCAATGGTTCCTTTTTGTCCGTATGCTTCATATATAGTAGAAGACATGGGAGTGGGTTAGCATACACGTAATATGCTGCTAAGGGACGCGGTGGCTCAGTGGGTTAGGATGCTGAGTTTGTTGATCAGAAGGTCGGCAGTTTTGCGTGTCAAATCCTGAGTGCCGTGTAACAGAGTGAGCACCCGTTACTCATCCCAGCTTCTGCCAACCTAGCAGTTCGAAAGCACGTAAAAAATGCAAGTAGAAAAATAGGGGCCACTACAGTGGGAAGGTAACAGCGTTCCGTGTGCCTTTGGCATCTAGTCATGCCGGCCACATGACCACGGAGATGTCCTCGGACAAGCGCTGGCTCTTTGGCTTTGAAACGGAGATGAGCACCGGCCCCTAGAGTTGGAAACAACTAGCACACATGTGCAGGGGAACCTTTACCTTTTTAATATGCTCCTAATACAGATTATCCTTACTTAATGAATCACTCATTCAGCAACCTGTTCAAAGATATGATGGCACTGAACCAATGGTACTTACAACTGTCCTCATACTTATAGCTGTTGCAGCATCCCCCACAATCACGTGATTGCCATTTGCAAACTTCTTTGCCAGCTTTATTTATTTTATTTACTCATTAAATTTATATGCTGCCCAACTTGCAATTCCTACAAATAAAGCAGATGGGGAAGCAAATGACGACCATGTGATGTCCTCACTTAATGACCTGTGGTGCTTTGCTTAGCTATGGCAATCAGAAGTGCTGGGCTTTCCATCATTAAGTGGCGCAGTCACGTGATTTTGAGTGTTATGACCACGATGTTAAAGGATGAAAATTCCAGCCCCAGTTACAATCGTTCGATAAGGACTGTTTGTACCTGTAACGAAAGGAACTATAGAGCAGCTGGCATGGCAGTATCATCTGTGGGAAAGAAAGGAAAGGGGATAAATTCTCGGAAAACTCTTGTGAGAGTTTTTCCAACTTATGCACAGTGGCACAAGCATCCTCTACTATAGGGAGGTCAATTGTACTGCTTTCCAGCCTTTCAGCTTCTTTTTGAATTCTTTCTCAGGCAAGATTCAGAAATAAGTAGGATGGCCATCCAGAAGGAAAGCAGACAGGTTAATTTCACACCTAAGCCTCTGATCAAAAATAAAATAAAATAAAATAAAATTGTACTGCAATGCCTGCTTGGGATGCGTATGGTAGGGAAAAAAATACCAGTCTTTCAAGTTTCACATATTAAATTTTCCTCAGAAGATTTTGTTGGCATGGAATAAATATGTATATTGTTCTTTTTGATAACACTCGGTGGAAAATTCAAAGCCAGAAAGGTCAGGTTTTATACTGCAATAATAACATTATGGAATTTTAAAGTTGTTGAAAATCAGTACCCCCATCCACAGAAATGTTTTTATAAAGCAACTGAAGGTTAGAAAAAATATTTCATATATGATATGTCTGGCTTTTATTTCTGAATCAAAAACAGTATTTAAACAGCTATTTACAAAGAACAGGAAAAAAGTAACAAACATCATGCTAATAAATCGAAAATTCCTTATTAGGATAAGTCCTTCCTTCCTTTCTTGTTTTTTTTTCTGTGGCTGAAGTTATGAAAAACCAAAAAAACACACAACACTAAAGTAAAGTTTGATTACCTTGGATCCCACAGGGGAGCTTGGAAAGCCTCCGTCATCTTCTTTTATCAGTTACCATATACCAATTTTATCCTCCATATTTAGATTTTCAAGAAGCAGCAAAAATTAGTCTATTTCTGAAGACCTCTTTGAAACCAATGCTGAATTGGAACTGAAAGACAGAAACAAGTTTATTCAAATTCTATTCAAAACCAAAGGTCTTAAAACAATGTTCATTTTTTTTATTCATTCATGATGAACTAATTCTTTTTTATATGGTCTTTTTCTTCTTTTGTTCAATCATGTCCACTTCTTGGAGACTACCTGGACACGTCCCTGCAGTTTTTTTGGCAAGGTTTTTCAGAAATGGTTTGCCAGTGCCTCCTTCCTAGGGCTGAGAGAAAATGACTGGCCCAAAGTCACCCAGCTGGTTTTGTGTCTAAGGCAGGATTTGAACTCAGAGTCTCATTGTTTCTTGCCTAATGCCTTAACCACTGTCCAAACTTACTTTCCTTTTATATTGTACTTCTCTTGATTTCCTGTGAGAAGACTCTAAAATTGGTTCTGGAGCATAAACAGTTTATGGGAACATTTAGTTTTGTTAGTTTCACCAGACATTCCTGATGGTATATTTCAACTAATGTTGAAAATGACTTTGTGGAAATTTGGTCTGCCTTCATTCATTCTCTCTCTCTCTCTCTCTCTCTCTCTCTCTCTCTCTCTCTCTCTCTCTCTCTCTCTCTCTCTCTCTCTCTCTCTCTCTCTCTCTCTCTCTCTCTCTCTCTCTCTCTCTCTCTCTCTCCCCTCTCTCCCTCTCTCCCTCTCTCTCCCTCTCTCTCTCTCTCTCTCTCTCTCTCTCTCTCTCTCTCTCTCTCTGTGTGTGTGTTTATTCACCACAGCAAAGTGATATATCCGTAATTGTATCCTGCATTAAACAAATTTCCAATACAATCATGCATAAAATCTTATTTTTTTCAGCAAATTCACCCAAGGTTGTAAATAATTCACATAAAACAATAGAGGCTGTCTTAAAATTGATTTCAGTCTGTTTTCAGCCAATATCATTTTTCATTTCTTTCAGTTATCAATCTCTATCCAATCTTCACAGCAACCAATGAATAAAAAAGTATCTCAAATTAATATTTATTTTCATATGTAAATTTTCCACATATTTTAATATGTGTTTTTATTTGCAGTTTCCCCAAATATATGCATTTACGCATGCAACTTCAAAAATCCGCATTACAATGAGCAAATATATTTTACAAAATGCATACAACTGAAGGATAACTATTTGGCAAATTGGCCTAAAACATACAGGAGGCATGACTTACAAATGTGAACAAACAAAACTGCCATCATCTTTACTTTGCAATAATAAAGGAAAGGGAATTTAATACAAAGAAATACATTTTGTTACCATTCCTAGAATTGTTTGAGAGTTATTAGAGATCTATGAGGTAACAAAAAAGCTGTTTCTCTTGTTTCCCTTTGACTTTTCTTACTATTGTAAGAAATGCAGATTTCTTACAAATGAAAATTTTACTTGAAAATCGAAGGTGGGATTTATTTAGCATATGGCATAACCAACACGGACGTATGATGTATATTACCATTTCACCTAAATTAAAACACAGTCAAATATTAATGTTAAAAAGATCTCTATTCAGATACCACTACTAGCTGTAATCTGCTAGGCACCAGGCCGGGGGACAGGCTGGGCAGTGTGCGTACGTGTGTACACACTCACCCCCACTCACACTAGCGCCACCGCTGCTATGCAAACAGGGCACAGCGTGGTGAAAATGTGACAGTGCTAGCGCCCGCATGGCAAAAATGGGGTGGTGCTAGTGAGTGTCAAATGAGTGCTAGCACTGCCCTGTTTGCATCATGCGTGCTCACTGCCCCATTTGTTTGCACGCACACATAAAATGCTTCCCCTCCCTTTCACTCTGATCCGCCAACTAAGAAAGGTTGGAGACCTCTGCTATAACCCATTTACAGAGTGTATCCAGCAGATGCCATGTGAAGTGCGAATCCTATTCAGGATTGTCCATTGCTAGTGAACCTGGCACCTTTTGCGTAGGATCATCTATATATCTTCCTGTGTCTGGGAGCTCAGCAACCCATTTGACTTTCCATTGGGAATTCATGTTACAGTTGTTAGGGAGATGTTGTACAAATGCCAGTGGCATCATCATCATCATCATCATCATCCCCCAGTGAGGGACTACCTTGACGTGGTTGTGGGGCTTGTGTACTCTGAGGAAGATGAGAGCTATGCCAGAGGTTCAACCATACTGGACAGGTCTCATCAGAGAAGTCAGACAAAGAGTGTCTCTCCCATAAAAAATATGGTGAGACATAAATTTCAGAATGCCATACCGTCTCGGATGTTGCCTAGGTTAATAAGGTCCGTGCCAGATGTTGGAGTTCTTGGATGTCTGGTGAAAAATGGATTACAGGACTCAGGACTGTTGGCTGAGCAACCAGGGCCAGCAGCTGCAGAACTACTGGAAGAAAAGGTTTTTACCCGTCGTAAATACACAGTGATTGAAAACAAAGAAATAATGATCTGTTATTACAGATCAAGTCCAACAAGAAGAGGATATCTAAAACGAATGCACCAGTTCTTGAAAGAACAAAATCCAGAATCAGAAATAACAGAACAGAGACTAGCAGATCAACGCCGATTTATAATATGAAATAAAGTATTCACAGAAACAGAATTGGATGAACTGCAAAGGTTTACCCAGGGCAAAGAAATCAAAGCCTTGCCAGAAGTAATTCAGAATGTAGAGGCAAGCCAGGGGGAGTTGGCAGTGAAGGAATCTAGCAGAGATATACATCTGTTCTCATTTGGAAACCAGGCACCTCTTCCTCAGGAAAAACAAAGCCCTCTAACTAAAGAAATAAAAGAATTGAAACAAAGAATAACCGAGCATCTAGAACAGCACAAAAACAACAGAATAAGGCTGCCTGCATTGAAGCTTGTTTCAAAGAAACAACTAGCACAAGCATTAAAAGATGCAAATACTGCAATATCAAGTATAAGCACCAATTCACTGCAAAAAACAAACCAACTAATGTACAGCACAGCTGCAGTTATAACTGAATACCTGGGATGCAAAATCAACAAAGAAGAAAAACAAATAAACAGCGCACCACGAAAATGGAAGGTTAGACTAGAAAATAAGATCAGCAAGTTAAGATCACATGCAAGCAAGCTAGAACAGATGAAAGAAAAGAAGCTGAAGAACAAGAAGACCAAAGAATACCTAATCAAGAAATACCACTTAGAAACAAGGAAGATAAAGGAAGCACTGGAAATAATAAAGCAGCAAATAACAGCTATAGCCAGGAAAATCAGTAGATACGAAGCTCGAATTGCAAATTATAGGCAGAACCTCCAATTTCAATCCAATCAGAAATGTTTCTACCAATCCATCAATGGAGAAACTGCAATGAATCAGTCAGTACCTGACAAGGAAGAAACAGTGCAGTTCTGGAAGCAGATAGGGATAACCCAAAGAAACACGACAAGGATGCGGCTTGGTTAAAAGAGGTGGATGCAAATAAAATGGAAGTTGAAATGAAAGAACTAGTAATAACAACAAAAATGGTAGAAAAAAGAGCAAGGAGGATCAAAAATTGGTCAGCACCAGGTGAAGATGAACTGCATGGGTTTTGGTTGAAACATCTAACTGTTATATACCCACTCATTGCCAAGCAGTTCAATAATATACTACAAGGAGAAGTTTAAAAGTGTCTAACAACTGGGAAAACCTAACTAATAATGAAAAATCCAGCAAAAGGGACAACACCAGCCAACTACAGGCCAATTACCTGCTTACCAACAACTTTCAAATTGCTAACTGGTGTGGTAGCTGATGCAGTACAACAGCATCTAATTGAAAACAATCTCTTTCCACCCAAACAGAAAGGAAACTGCCCCAATAGCAGAGGAACAAAAGATCAACTCCTAATAGACAAAATGATCTTGGAAAACTGCAAGAAAAGGAAGACCAACCTGAATGTGGCATGGATTGACTACAAAAAGACATTTGACTCTCTGCCACATGATTGCATAATCAAGTGCCCAGAAATAACAGGAGTCAGTAGAAACATCAGAAAATTTGTGCAAAGATCGATGGCACAATGGAAGACACAGTTGCAGGTCAATGGTGAAAGACTGGGAGAGGTTAATATCAAGAGAGGAATATTTCAAGGAGATTCATTATCACCACTACTATTTGTTATTGCACTGTTTCCTCTGTCAACAATACTGAATAACTCAGGACATGGCTATCAAACATCAAAAACAACTGCCAGACTATCCCACCTCCTTTACATGGATGATCTGAAGCTGTATGGAAAAACATCATCTGAAATAGAATCGCTGCTGAACACTGTCTGTATATATAGCCAAGATATTGCAATGGAGTTTGGCTTGGACAAATGTGCCACACTTACTCTCAAACAAGGGAAAATAGTGAAAACTGAAGGAATCAAGATGTCCCACGAAAATAACATTAAAAGTCTGGATAAGGAAGATTACTACAAAAAGACAAAAAGACATTTGACTCTCTGCCACATGATTGGATAATCAAGTGCCCAGAAATAACAGGAGTCACTGTTATACTTGGGTATCCTTCAAGCTGATAACATCAAGCACACTGAAGTCAAGAAAAAGATTAGAGGTGAATACATCAAGAGAGTGAAGAAGATCTTAAAGTCCAAACTTAATGGAGGAAATACCATGAAGGCAATCAACACCTGGACAATTATAGTCATTAGATACACAGCTGGAATAGTGGACTGGACTCAAACAGAACTAAAAGCAATGGATAGGAAGACCAGAAAATAATGACAATGAATCATGCCCTTCATCCACACAGTGACATTGACAGACTCTACCTACCAAGGGAAATAGGTGGGTGTGGAATGCTGCAAGTACATCAGATGGTTGAAGAAGAAAAAATGGCTTTGGAAGAATATCTGAAGGACAATGATGAAGATGCACTGAAATTAGTATATCAGGAAGGCTTACTAACTACTGGAGAGACCAAACTGGCCTACAAGAAAGACCAAATGAAGAACAGAATAGAGGCATGGGAAGACAAAGCACTACATGGCCAGTACATTAAAAAAATAGCTGGGAAAGCAGATAATAACACGACCTGACAATGGCTAAGAGCAGGAAAGTTGAAGAAAGAGACCGAAGCGGGATAACCTGAAAACCCTTCTCCTGAGGCCGGGTGAAAGATAATTTCTCAAGACATTTTCAGTCTTTCCCTCTGATGGGCGCAGCAGCTCCCATGAGTGGTGCTCTGCACAGCCGGTCAACATATCTCTATGGCTTCCTTCTTCACTTTTCCTGTTTCCAGTCTTGCCCTCCTTCGGGGGTAGCCTGTGGGGTGATGGTGGCTGTATAGGGCCTCAGTATTTTGGTGAAGGTGACCAAGCCGGAACCCATGGAAGTGGAAGAGGATGAGCTGTTGTTTCAGACTGGAGCCCCTGCTACCCCTTGCCTCAGCATCAGCAAAGAAACTAGCCATGCCAGTGGGGTGCTCGCTGAGGCAGCTGCTGCTGCCATTAATGGAGCCAGGGAAACATGCTGGGTGGGGAGGGAGATGCCAGTGCCACTGCCATGAGAAAAAAGCTGGTGGAGGAAGGGGAATAGGACCCACATGCTATGCTTCCTGGTATCTTGCCACAGTCTCTCACGTCAGTGCTGAAGCATGATACCACATCCCTATGATGCAGTAGCATTGCCAAAATAGGCCACAGCACCAGTGGGGTGGTGTGAGAGGCTGCAGCAGGATACCAGGAAGTGGGACACATGAGTCTGATCCCCCTTCTCCCACTGGCTTCACCTCATGGCAATGACACTGGCAGCTCCCCCATAACCAGGCCTGTTTCTCCAGCTCTGTTACCAGCAGCAGATCCCTCAGCAACCTGTCACCCCACCCCACTGGTGCTGTGACCAATTTCGGCAAAGCCGCTGCATCATGGTAATGCAGCATTGTATTGCACTGGTGGGGCAGCATGAGAAGCTGCGGCAGGATACTGGGAAGCGGGATGTGTGGGTCTGATCCCCTTCCCCCACCAGCTTCGCCTCATGGCAGTGGCACTGGCAGCTCCCCCCCTAACCCAGCCCATTTCCCCTGCTCCGTTACTGGCAGCAGCTTCATTGAATGGAGCTCTGCACAGCCAGTCAACGTATCTCTGTCTTCTGCCTTCACTTTTCCTGTTTCCAGTCTTGTCCTCCTTCAGTGGTAGTAGGGCCTGTGGGACGATGGCAGTTGTATGGAGCCTCCATATTTTAGTGAAGGCGTCCGAGCTGGAGCACATGGTAATGGAGGAGGAACTTGCTTCAGAATGGAGCCCCCACTACTCCCTCACCCCTGCTATAGCATCAGCTGAGGAACTAGCTGTGCCAATGGGGTGCTTGCTGAGGAAGCTTCTGCCGGAAATGGAGCCAGGAAAATGGCCTCAGAAACCAGCCCCACTGGTGCTGTGGCCGATTTCAGCAATGCTGCTGCATCACATTGTGCCACAGCACCAGTGGGGCAATATGAGAGGCTGCAGCAGGATACTGGGAAGCAGGGCATGTGGGTCCGATCCCCCTTCCACCACTGTCTTTGCCTTATGGCAGCAGCACTAGCAGCTCTCCCCCCCCCGGCTCCGTTACTGGTAGCAGCTGCCTCAGTGGCATGGCTAGTTCCTCTGCTGATGCCATAGCAGAGGTGAGGGGGTAACAGGGGCTCCAGTGTGAAGCAATAGCTCTCCCTCCCCCACTACCACTGAGGGAGGGTGAGACCGGAAACAGGAAAAGTAAAGGAGAAAGGAATAGAGAGATATTGACCATCTGTGCAGAGCACCACTCGTGGGAGCAGCTGCACCCATCAGAGGGGTGGACTGTGGCAGCGACTTGAGAAATTATCTTTCGCCCAGCTTCGGGAGGTGGGTTTTCATGTTATCCCACCTCAAGATTGCTAGAAAATAGGAAAAAGTACTTTTGTAGGTTAGGTGAAACTGATAATTATTAATGTTCTCAATTTGCACAATTGTGGAGGGAGGGGGTTCTGCCTCAGAGCAACCGGTTCGCTGAACCCTAAAAAATTTAGGTACTGGTTCTGCTGAACTGGTGTGAACCGGCTGAATCCCACCTCTGATTTTAATACACCCACTTAGAATTGGGGAAATGATATAAATGAACTGAAGAAACCAAATGCTTTAGGCCAAGTACAACATTCAGAAATAAAAGTTTAAATCCAGATTTTCATAGGTGGAGTAGACTGATATTGAGAGAATTAGGTTTAGAGCCAGATGAGCATTGAGCCATCTCACTGATGTCACCTATTTTGAACATTATGAAGTGTGCATTCAGTCTAAAAGACGGTAAAGGTAAAGGTAAAGGTAAAGGTAAAGGTTCCCCCGCACATGCGTGCTAGTCGTTTCCGACTCTAGGGGCCGGTGCTCATCTCCGTTTCAAAGCCAAAGAGCCAGCGCTTGTCCAAGGACGTCTCCGTGGTCATGTGGCCGGCATGACTAGACGCCAAAGGCGCACGGAACGCTGTTACCTTCCCACCGTAGTGGTCCCTATTTTTCTACTTGCATTTTTACGTGCTTTTGAACTGCTAGGTTGGCAGAAGCTGGGACGAGTAACAGGCGCTCACTCTGCTACGCGGCACTCGGGATTCGACCCGCCAAACTGCCGACCTTCTGATCGACAAGCTCAGTGTCCTAACCCACTGAGCCACCGCGTCCCTTAAAAGGCGTTAGTGCGTAATTATTTCTTAAGGCAACCTTCCCTAGTGAGGCGCACTTCCCATTGTCAAAGCTGAGGTTAGGAGGGACAAAGTTTTAGGAAGGTACCACAAATTTGTGATTCCTACAGTTTTCTCTTTCATAGATTTTCCAATACTGCTTTGAATGGCTATTAAGAAATAAAATATCTTAGACAATAAAGTATCTTACAACTAATTTACTAACCTACCAGCTGTATTTCTTTTTTTGGAAATTTGGGGAACAGGAATGTTTTTTTTTACTAAGTGAAAATAAAAGAAAATCTACGTAAAATATTTTGTTCCTATTGTATAAATTTAAATTTGGCCTTTTTCTTGGAACTATTAGAAAGCTTTTAAAAAGTGTTTTCATAACTTTCTCCTTTTTAAAAGCAGTATCAATTACTGTAAGTAAATGAATTTTCCCATTCTTTTGGCCTCTTCCTCAAAAACAGTAAAATGTTACAATTTGCCTTACTGATCAATTAGTCAATCCTGTTTTATAGCTTGACAAAAAGGTTTGTGCTGTGAATTTCAGTGGCTGGACTTGAACACTGTTACCTTCTTTCAAGCAATGACAGATATTATTACCAAGTTGTGAAAACCTTATAAAACTTTATAGTTTTATAAAGTATATTGAAAACACTTGATTTCATTGAATCCTTTTACCCCCTAGCTATTCCTTGGGTGGGTATGATTGGCAGTGCAATCTGTAGCTTAAAGTGTACCAAGAAATAACCCATCTCATAGGAAAGGATTAATCTGAAAGCATAAGCTTTCCTGCTTCAATCCTTCATTGACAGAGTAGACCTTCTGATTGAGGATACTACTGTAGTAATTCCGAAACTGTAGAAGAAAATATATGCAGCTCAGAACTGAATAGTGGAATCCTTGATGCTCTCTGAGCTTGGTTATTTATTTGAGATACTTCATTTACCAATACAAGTCTCTCTCTATATCAACTACATCTCTATATCTTCCTTAATTATATCAGAGAAAGTCAGTAATTGGAGATTAACTATTTTTTTGTGGGGAGAAATTTGGGGGTACGGGATGAAACTTATCTGCTCTGTGACAATAGTATTCCCTGGTTTGTTTATGATAAAGAACATGATTTTTAAAGTCAGGACCAATTACAGTAGGCCAAAATATCTGCTTGATTTTATTTACACTACATTAACTAAATACTCTTAATAGTTTATACCTTATATAATTCACAGAATTTTCCTTTTTCCATTTGGAAAAAATAATTACAGTGACAGCTTTTGGAGGGGTTTTAGGAACTTTACACAATTCTTTAGGACCCAGATGCATTTTGTGATGGTCGGTTATCCATTTCTATTGTAGACACAGAATCTCTTCCTGATTTAACTATTGCTTTTAACTCTTCTCTTGCTTGACCTTCAAACGAGATTGAAATGCAGTCACTTGATCCATAAATAAAGTTCACAAAGGCACTTTACTATATGCAGGAAAAATTTCATGCTGGAGAAAAATCAAGCATGAATACTTATTTTTTGCCATCCTTCTTATAGTTGAACAGATTGCATTCTGTCCATTTTCCATATCATCCAAGACCCAATGAATATCATTCCAACTTGTGTGTTTGTAAGCTACAAAGAGCTAAAAATATTTGTCTTCGGGGTAAAAGTTACAAAAAACTGCATCATTTATATTTTAATGCAGATCTTTACACAGGTCTCTCCTTTCATGGAATACCTGAACCCAGGTTCAATACCTCCTCTTGGGGAAGAAAATACATCAAAGGGAAAATAAATCTCCATCAAAATCAGGAAAGAAATAAAAATTGGGAGTCTTATGTTGAAACTCCAGTGACAGAAGGTTTTATGATCAGCAGGAAAGAAGAAGCTTTTTCCTACACAAAATGATTAAAAAAACAAAAGTAAAATAAATTGCTTCTGAGATACTATATAAAAAAAATCAATAATCCATTTCATCCAACCCAGGTAATGCAAGCAAAAATGTCTGCTTTCACAGTGACAAGTTATTTCACAATCGTGTTGATAATCAAAAGATGTATTCAAGGCACCAACCAAAATGTTATTTGCAGTATGATGAGTCTGTAAGGACAGAACACAATCTGTTTAGATACTAAAAAGTGTGAATAGCAACACTGCAGTAGTTTTATGAGAAATACATATACATCCCTATGCAGTTTGTGAAATGTTATGATCTACAAAGAGTGCTGTTCTTTCACCCTATCATGGGAGAGCATATTATGTGAAAATGTGAAATGTTAGCTCTGGAATCCCTAATAATGAACTGGTCTCTGAGAGAAGTCAATCAACTTCAAGATGGGTTTTATTTTCAAAATTTGGCTCTTCATGCAAATCGGAGTTTCCCAGAGTGGTTTGTATAAATCCCCAAGGCTTGATGGAACTCTCCATTATTGTTATTATTATTATCTATTAATGGTACTATTATTTCTTTAATTATTTGTTTATTTGTTTAGTTTCTATAGCTGCCCATCTCAATTAATGACTCTGGATGGCTTTACTTATTAGTTTAAGTAGTATTTATTAAATTGTTTGTTTGGAGATTAATGAACAATTTGAAAGCTTTATGATGTTTGGAATCATATGATGTTTGGAATCATCCAAGCTTCTGGGTCCCGAGCCATGAAGCATATCCTGTATATATTCTATGTATTCTTGATTTATACCAATTTTATTTATCTGACTTTTGTAGTATGAATTTATGTTCTGCATTACTGTATTGTTTTTAATGATTTTATCCTACTTTTAGTAGCACTGTAAATAGTCAAATAAACCAAAGCATGAATAAGTCAACCCTATTTTCTGAAGGCGGACTTCTATTAACAGGGTCATGGGGTTGTAACCAGCACAGAATGTATATATAAAAAATCCAAAATAAATTGATTTCCCTGCCCCTACCAGAATATATTTTTTATATATAAAAATATAATGAACTGTTGAGACTGTAGCCTAGAGTAGGAAGAAATTGACGAGTGTTAGAAAAATGGGTGAAGTAAGAAGAGTTCCATCTCTTCCGTTATATGCATGTTAATGTGGATCCAGCCCCAATGAAAGTTATTGAATTAAAGATGTTGTGTATGTAAATAGTTATTAGCAAGGCAAGTAAGTGATTGCAAACACATTGCAGCTTAGCAAGGTTCAGAGCGGGAAATTAAGGTGCAATCATTGGACGCCACAACCTAGGAGCGGGAAAAGAGACTCCATTGATTGGTTACAGTTCAAACGCTTTCTCTATAAAAGGGTTGCAACATTTGACAGTTGCCAGTTGACTTTGTGTATTCAATAAACTCGTTCATTGTTAAATCACTCTGAGTCCTCGTCAATCAGAACCAAACAAGTGGCGACGAAGGTGGGATTGACAGAAGACCAGAGAATCGGCGAATTGTTGCGCAAAGGCGGCAAATTCGAAAACGAGTCACAGTCAACCGGCGGCCGCGGTGAAATAAAAAAAATTCTCCGAATGGCGCAGATAGGGTCCTTGAAGGAATTCGACCCAAACTTCCCCGAGGATTGGGAAGAATACATCGGTCAAGTGGAAGGGTTCCTGTTAGTGAACGGAATCACAGACGACCGTAAAAAAGCGGCAGCCTTACTAACGATTTGTGGCACGCCGGTTTACCGAATCGCTGTCGGACTGTGTCAACCGCAACCGGTCTCAAGCGTGCCCTATGCTGACCTCCTAGCCAAACTTAAGGTCCACTTTACTCCCAGGAGATCCGAGCTCTTCTGGCGGCGCATCTTTGAGAAGAGGAACCAGAGACCGGGAGAGTCCATACAAAAGTTTGTCGCTGCCGTCAGGGAAGCCGCAGTACGATGTAAATATGATAATTTAGAAATTAGAATTCGGGACCGAGTAGTACTGGGCTTACGAGATGAGCAGCTACAAAACCGAATAATCGCCAAACCCACCGGCGATTTACAGGAGGTGATTGACGAACTTCTAACTTACGAGTCAACCGGGTATCGCGACCCCCCCCGCAGTAGCATGGCAGCAGCGCCCGAGATCAACCAAGAGGGCTATGTGGACTGCGGGGAGGTGGACCAGCAGTGGGAGGAAGAGATCGCCGAAGTCTCCAGGCGGTTTGGAAAGATGGCACCAAGACAACCCAGAAGCGAGGGGCCCGAATCTGGCCGCCGTCAACAACCCGCAACTCCGCAAAGACAACCGACCGGGGCACAACGACCGTGGCGGGACACCGCAACCAGACCGCACGACAACGATAGCCAGAGCCGATGCGGCAGCTGCGGCGGCAACCATCCCCGTGCCTCCTGCCGATTCCGTACCGCCAAGTGCAGGGCATGTGGCAAGACCGGCCACATCCAGGCCATCTGCAGAAACCGCGCTCGCGACAACCGTCTGAACGAAGTCGATGTGTGGTCTGAGGGTAAGGTAACCCCTAATGCTAGTGGCAAGGAGACCCCAAAAAACCGGGTTAAATTTCCAAATTTAGGGGAGGTGGCGCGAATCAATCGGAGAAGGCTGGGAAATGGTCACAATTTTCCGGACGGAAAATTAAAAATCACAGTCCTGCTGCAAGGGGTCCCTTGCAGAATGGAAATTGACTCAGGGGCTTCAGTGTCGATAATTTCCACTGAAACCCTTGAGAGAATTGAACAAATAAGTGGGAAAAGAATTCCACTTAGTCTAACAAATATTCAATTAACGGACTTTCAAAAAAGTCCAATAAAAATAAAAGGAAAGACCAGCCTTAGTGTAAAATTTAAGGGGTTTAAGGGGGTCTTAGAACTAATAGTTACAGAGGGGAATAGGACTAGCTTAATCGGACTTAATTGGTTCCCGGCCCTGGGAATTTGGATCGGGGGAATAAATTCAGTGATTAAAAATAAGACCCTCGAATCCGTCTGCAATGAATTTGCAGACGTATTCGACGGATCTCTGGGCAAGTATAAGGGGCCCCCCATTAACTTCAACCTAGACCCCTCAGTAAAACCAATCAGGCTTAAGGCCCGAAGGGTACCTTTTGCCTTAAAGGGAAAAATCGAGGCCGAGCTCGACCGGCTTGTAGGCCAAGGAGTATTAGAACCTGTTGAGGGCGGTTTGTGGGAAATGCCGATTGTCACACCCCTCAAACCCAACGGGGATGTGAGAATCTGCGCTGACTACAAAGCCACCCTCAACATTGGAATGAAAAAGCATGCTTACCCGGTCCCGACGGTGAAGCAGGTCCTCGCCACGATCCAAGACGCCGCCATTTTCGCCAAGTTAGACTTGGCGCATGCGTACTTACAGTTGACTGTTTCTAAAGAGGCTGCAGAGGCACAGACGATCGTTACCCACAAGGGGGCGTTCTGAGTCCACAGACTGCAATTTGGAATTGCAGCAGCTCCAGGCATCTTCCAAGAAGTGATGGAGAGGACCTTAAAGGGCATACCTGGAGTATGCCCTTACTTCGATGATGTCCTAATAGCTGGAAAGGATGAAGGAATGTTAGTAGAGCGGCTGGAACAGGTACTGGGTAGATTTAGGAAGGCTGGATTGAAACTAAAGAAGGAAAAATGTAGTATAGGGGTTAAATCCACTGATTTTTTGGGGTTCAGGATTGACAAAAGTGGAGTCCACCCTACCCCTGAAAAAATTAAAGCAATCAAAGGGGCCCCAGAACCAAGGAACAAGGCAGAACTACAGGCCTTCCTTGGCTTGGTAAATTTTTACCACACGTTTGTGCCACACAAGGCTGCCATCGCAGAACCCTTACACAGACTCTTAGATAAGAAGACCCCTTGGCAATGGCAGAACAAGCACAAAGTGAGTTTCCAAACTCTAAAAGACATCCTTTCCAGTAATTCAACCGTGACCCACTTTATAGAAAACAAACCAATCTACCTGGCGTGCGATGCTTCGCCATATGGCGTAGGGGCTGTGATCAGCCACTTAGACAACCAGGGAATACAAAGACCCATTGCATACTACTCCCGCACACTAACCAAGGCAGAGCGGAACTATGCGCAAATAGACAGGGAGGCATTAGCTATTGTGGCAGGAGTTAAGAAGTTCCACGACTACCTGTATGGTAGGAACTTTACTATACTGACAGACCACAAACCCTTGCTGGGACTGTTTACCACAGATAAACAGACTCCTCAGATTATGTCACCCAGGATGCTGAGGTGGTCCATTTTCCTCTCAGCATACTCATTCTCCCTCCAATACAGACCAGGTAAGGACATGGGTCATGCAGACGCTCTAAGCAGATTGCCCCTAAGCACAACAGAGGAGGACCCTGCCCCAGTGGGACAAATAATGTCCCTACAGGACATTCCTGATTTGCCATTAACTGCAAAAGACATTGCTGAGGCAACCAATAAGGACCTCACCTTAAGGAGAGTAATGGCCTGGGTCATGGGTGGTTGGCCTAACGCCAAACCGGACGAAATATACAGTCCATATTTCAGAAGGAAAGATGAACTGTCAGTTCATTTGGGATGCTTACTCTGGGGAACTCGTGTAGTTATTCCAGGAATCCACAAATCAGCTATTCTACTAGAATTGCATGAGGGACATCCTGGAATAGTAAGGATGAAGGCGTTGGCTAGGAGTCACTTGTGGTGGCCAGGACTGGACAACGACATTGAGGAATGCGTTGCCAATTGCCATTTGTGCCAGCGTTCCAGGCCTGAACAACAACATATCCACACACATAAATGGGAACAAGCTAGGAATCCTTGGTCCAGGATTCATATTGACTTTGCTGGACCCTTCCAAGGGTTAACGTTCCTAGTAGTGGTTGACAGCTACTCTAGATGGCTAGAGGTAGTACCGGTCAGTTCAGTAACTGCGGGCAGAACAATACAGGCATTAAGGGGCCTCTTTGCCACTCACGGGTTGCCGGATTTAATTGTGTCTGATAATGGGCCACAATTCACATCTATTGAATTTCAGGATTTCCTCAAGGCCAACTCGATTAAGCACAAGACTTCAGCACCCTTCCACCCCTCCACCAACGGATTGGCTGAAAGAAATGTGAGGACCACAAAGGACGCTTTAAAAAGAATTATTCGAGGCGACTGGCATCAGAGACTGGCAGAGTTCTTGTTGGCTCAGCACACGACCCCATGTTCTGCTACAGGGAAAAGTCCAGCTGAAATGAGGTGGGGCAGGAGACTATGCACCAAATTGGACAGATTGCACCCTGACAGACTGCAAACAAACATTGAATTAGACATTCCTAACAGGACATTTAAAGTGGGGGATTTGATCTGGGCCAGAAACTATGCCCAAGGGGACAAATGGATTCCAGGGGTGGTGACTGAAATCTTAGGTCCCCTGTCGTACACTATTGAGGGGGAAGGGAACAGGATCTGTAAAAGACACATAGACCAGCTGAGGAAAAGATCTAGTGGTTGTGTGCCAGTTGAGGGGGACCAAAGCATAGTAGGGGGAAACAGTACAGATAACAACAGGCCAGTGAGTGGCATAGTGGATGGGCAAAATGACTCATCCCCTCTTACCCAACAACAACATTTCAGTCAAATCGAATGGGAAATACCCCTGCGAAGTAGGCCAGTGACCACTGAATTACAAACTCAAACTAATACACAAAACAGCACATCTGAAGCCAGTAACCCAGAGCCCAGGCTCAGCAGTGACAAGCAGCCAAGCAGTCAACCAGGAAGAGGGGTCCCTAGCAGTCAAAGTAACAGATACCCTGCTAGAATACATAGGCCACCAAAATACCTAAAGGATTTTGTAAAGAAATAACATCAACTGGGGGGTAAGGGGTGTTGTGTATGTAAATAGTTATTAGCAAGGCAAGTAAGTGATTGCAAACACATTGCAGCTTAGCAAGGTTCAGAGTGGGAAATTAAGGTGCAATCATTGGACGCCACAACCTAGGAGCGGGAAAAGAGACTCCATTGATTGGTTACAGTTCAAACGCTTTCTCTATAAAAGGGTTGCAACATTTGACAGTTGCCAGTTGACTTTGTGTATTCAATAAACTCGTTCATTGTTAAATCACTCTGAGTCCTCGTCAATCAGAACCAAACAAAAGAGGAAAGAGAAGCCATATACACATTTGGTAATATATTATTTAGTTAGAAGATTATAGCATATCTGTCCTACATAGTGGCTGTTACAGCCCATATATGTTGTTGTTGTTGTTGTTTTTCTTGGGCCACTGAGTCTTTTGAAGAAAACAAAAAGTTTAGAACAGCTCCTTTCCAATAGTTAACACTTAGATTAGCAGATATCAACACCAGAAAAACAATCAGGCAGAAAACAATACTCTAGTCAAGGAACTACCAAGGAGGAAACCACAATCCACCCAAACCAGCAGGGTAAGCTATTATAGGGAGCAACTCCCATATTCATGAGCACTGATGAGATTGTCTGTTCTGCAAGTGAACAAACAACTCTGTAGTTCAAACCTAAGTTACATATAGAATTAGATAGATATACTATAGATATAATTCCAATATAAATACAGATAGATAGCACAGCTACAGATAGAATTCCAACTTTGTTGGAAACTGGAGTGCCCATCATGGGAAACAGAAGATGGAAGACTGATTGCACTTCTCGATCTCTGTTTCCTATGAGATAACTGATTTCATCACCAAGTTGTTCAACCAGTGATGTTATGTCTGCATTTGTTTGTAGCAATAAAATAATAATAATAATAATAATAATAATAATAATAATAATAATAATAATGATGATGATGATGATGATGATGATGATGATGATGATGATGATGATGATGATGGAAGGGACCTTGGAGGTCTTCTAATCCAAACCCCTGCTCAGGCAGGAAACCTTATACCATTCCAGACAAATGGCTGTCCAGTCTCTTCTTAAAAACTTCCAGTGTTGGAGCATTCACAACTTCTGGAGGCAGGTTGTTCTGCTAATTAATTGTTCTAACTGTCATGAAATTTCTCTCTTTGATTAGTTTCCATCCATTGCTTCTTGTCCTGCCTTCAGGTGCTTTGGAGAATAGCTTGACTCCTTCTTTGTGGCAGCCCCTGAGATATTGGAACACTGCTATCATCACCCCTCACCCTACTATTCATTAAACTAGACATACCCAATTCCAGCAACCGTTCCTCATATGTTTTAGCCTCCAGACCCCTAATCATCTTTGTTGCTCTTCTCTGTACTCTTTCTAGAGTCTCAACATCTTTTTTACATAAAAGGTAAAGGTTCCCCCGCACATGCGTGCTAGTTGTTTCCGACTCTAGGGGGCAGTGCTCATCTCCATTTCAAAGCCGAAGAGCCAGCGCTTGTCCGAGGACATCTCTGTGGTCATGTGGCCGGCATGACTAGACGCCAAAGGCGCACGGAGCGCTGTTACTTTCCCACCGTAGTGGTCCCTATTTTTCTACTTGCATTTTTACGTGCTTTCGAACTGGTGACCAAAACTGGATGCAGTATTCCAAGTGTGACCTTACCAAGGCATTGTAAAGTGGTATTAACACTTCACGTGATCTTGATTCTTTCCCTCTGTTAATACAGTCTAGCACTGTGTTGGCTTTTTTGGCAGCTGCAGCACACACTAGTGATTGTCCACTAGGACTCCAAGATCCCTCTCACAGTTACTACTGTTGAGTAAGGTATCACCTATACCCTACCTCTGCATTTGGTTTTTCTTGCCTAAATGTAGAACCTTACCTTTTTCACCATTGAATTTCATTTTGTTAGATAACACTCAATGTTCAAGTCTGTCCAGATCATCCTGTATCTTAAGCCTATCTTCTGGAGTGTTGGCTATTCCTGCCAGCTTGATGTCGTCTGCAAATTTGATGAGTTTCCCAACTGTCCCCTCATCCAAATTATTGATGAAGATGTTGAAGAACACTGGGCCCAGAACAGAGTCCTTGGGCACCCCATTACAGAGTTCCCTCCATGTAGATGCAGTTCCACTGAGAACCACATGCTGAGTACAGCCAGTCAGCCACCTATGAATCCATCTGATGGTGATGCTGTCTAACCCAAATTTTTCTATCTTAGCAAGTAGTAGGTTGTGGTCTACTTTATCAAATACCTTACTGAGGTCCAAGTAAATTATATCCACAGCATTTCTCTGGTCCATTAATTTTGTCACCTGGTTGAAGAATGCAATAAAATTTGTCTGGCATGATCTGTTTTTGACAAATCCATGTTGGCTTTTGGTTATGACTTCGTTTGCCTCTAGGTGTTCGCTGAGTCATTGCTTGATAATCTTTTCCAGATATTGAGGTCAGGCTGATAGGTCTGTAGTTTCTTGGCTCCATCTTTTTTCCTTTTTTGAAGATGGGAACTATATCAGCTCTTTTCCAGTGTTCCAGAAACTACAAAGATTCTATTAAGTTACTTTCTGTATTACTGCAATTAGTGAATCCAGGAATAACCAAAAAACAAAACAAAACAATATTATAGTTGTGACTGTGCAATTGAAGCCCCACCCTTTTTTACACATGTCATGCACCGCTTCTGGCAGGTATCACCAAGCATACCCCATGTACTTTTCTAGTTCTCCCTATTGATAGGAGGCTACTCCATCTGATTATGTAAAACAAAATATTCCTCTTGCTATATCATGTCCATATTTTTAATGCAGAGCATGTTACTCTCTCGCCACATCTGATTTTTCAGTATCTCATTCACCATACAGTTCAAGCTCTCTGGTAATTTTTATATGATTAAATCAGGCATAGAAACAGCAACAGGTTAGTAAAGAAATAATAACAAGGGGATCCAGGAAAATGATCTTTTCACAATTACATTTCCCCCCAACAAAATAATTTTACTGTATTATATTTCAATACAGGCTCCTACAAAAAATGCATGGGAAAATAGAAGAATATTTGACCAATAATTTCACTGACCTGCAAAACTTTCAGAATAGCTTGTTTTAAATCATTTTGATCTGGTGTTCCATTTCAGAAACAACACAGATTTCCAGGTTTATCTTGTCTTCTGTATTGCTCCCTGAGGACCATATAATAAAATGACAGTCAAATATAGAATTAAAGGCTTATCTTGGATCCTTTACAATGAGGCAGTCTAGTTTTATTTCCCTTTTATGAAGTGGGAGCTAATGTGGAGAAACATTAAGAAGCTGTCTAAATCTACAAACGAAGGAGGAGAGAGAAAGAAGTTGAATATAAATGGTTTTGCCATTTACACTCTTCCCAATTCTCAGAGTCGTAAAAAAAAAAGTGAGGGTAGAACTACAAGATTTACAGCACAATCTATACATGTTTACTCAGTCATAAATCCCAGGGGGTTAAAGGAGTGCTGTGTCTAGGTAAGTATGTATAGTATAAGTCACTTTTGCAGAACAGAAGACTATTTAAAGTGTCTATGTGATACAGTATTCGCTGATATTCTTCAGTGCTGTACTATATTCAACAGAAATCAAGGTGACCTTGAATTTAAGGTCTCTCCATCAGAGGAACAGTAGAATAAAAAAAAATGAATACAGAAAAAAAAGTCCTCAGTAATGTCCAGTTTCTTCATCTGTTCAGTTTAAGGTTGCCAACTCAAGCTGAAACAAGTCCTGAAGATTTTCCCCTCTGCCAGTCAAAGCTATACACAGTACGATCAACTTGTGTATACAAACTCAAGGCAGCTCAGAAGAAATGGACTATTAATGGAAGGGATAACTACTAATCAAAATCAATTGACTATAAAATAATGCATCCCATTTATGAAATTAATTGACTCTCCATCTGTACTTAGCTACCATTCCTTCTCACTTCCAACTTTCCCCAATCTCTTGGCAGCAAAAACAGTCAAAAAGAGTGGGAGAGGGGGAAGATGGAAATGAAGTAAGTCCAAGGGAATCTGTGGTGGGGAAGGAAAAGAAGAGAAAGGGAGGGAACAAAATCCTTGGAGATGATTTAAAGGTAGGAGGCAGTTGGACAGCAAAAGATAGATAAGCCCTGTTTAGTCATTTTATCTGATTTGTGCTGTTAGGATGTAATTCAGCAGGCAAGCAGCTGTTCCCAAAAGTTGGCTAATCTTCAAAGACACTCATTCTTTTCAGCTATGATTTGCAGCTATTTACATCTGCCACTCATTTGTTTATTTTCAATATTTTCTTCTAATGTTTTCAGTAAATGTTAGAGTATATATCACCCCACAATGCAAGCATCATTATTATTTTTTTTTATTTTATTTATTTTATTTTATTTTTATTTGGGGGAAACTATCTTCCTAAGTGGTAAGTTTGGTATACCAGTAAACAATATTCAAGCATTCTTACAAATGTCAACTCCACTTTCTCACTGCACTCCCAGTTTATATCATCTAGATTAAAGGTCTCCAAGACTTGGGTTGCTGACTGACTGGCAGGAGGCCATGCAAACGAGTGAAGCCTCCTTCACACATGTACAGGATCCAGGCAGCACATGAAACCACACACACACACACATACACATGCATGCACGCACACCAGTCTGCTGAAAAACTGTCCTCCATGGAACCAGTCCCTAGCATCCAAAAGGTTGGGGGTTGTTGATCTAGATACTCTTAGCTGTTCTTTTCCATTTCTTTTAAGCAATACCCACCCAACAATGAAGGCAAACATTAGAAAGGGGCAAGAGGAAGGACGTAGGGAAGAATCCCAGATGAAATCAGAAATTGATTTAGTGGCATATGCATTTAGTGATTTATTTCCTAACATTGTGGTTATAGCTGTTCCAAGAAATAATGCCCTTCCCTCCCCCCGCCAGTTTTAATGATGGAATAAGATACCTAGGGTTATCATATATGAGATGCAAAAATCTAGACAACCACCAGACGAGAGCACTTCTGAGAATTCTAATTTTATGTTGCCATTTTGTGGTGATTTTTGCAGCCAGATTTGGTAGCTGATAGATTTTTGCCACCATATATGTTAGCTCCATTAGCGTTATTCTGGTATTTCTATTTTCTGTCCAAATACCTCCAACTCCATGGAATGTACTCTGTACTCTGGTTCTTTTTTTTTTTTATTAAAGAGTTTTACAAAAACAAAATTTTACAATATATCCCCAAATCCCTCCCACCCCAAACCCACCCACTTCCCCCCCCCACTTCCCAGAGCTAAATACAGGATTATAGTTACAATAATCATATTCTAAATAAAAATTATGCATAATATACAATTAACCAAATTCATAATGTGCTTTAACTCCCCTTTAACATAACTACATACAAAGTACCAATAACAATATCCCTCTAAAATCTACTCATAAGCTAAATGGAACTTTTTAGTCCCATATTTGTTCTGAATATAATTTATCCATCTCCTCCAAACTGAAATATATCTTTCCTGTGAATGATCTTTCAAATAAGCAGAAATCTTAGACATTTCTGCAAGATTCGAAACTTTAAACACCCATTCTTCTATAGTGGGCAAACTATCCTTCTTCCAATATTGTCCCACCAGTAACCGTGCTGCTGTTATCATATTCAACATCAAATTAGTTTCTTTAACATCACAATCTACAACAATACCCAATAAAAATAATTGCGGAGAAAACTTTATCTTTCTCTTAAAAATCCATGGAATATACTCTGTACTCTGATTCTTGAGTGTGCTTTGATTTGTGTCAATTCTTTCCAACACTGTTTGCAGATTTATTGTTGTATGCTCTGAAACTAATATCAAAGCAGCCACAAACTGCTGCCTGTTCATGAAAGCATGTTCTACTAAATTTCATGTACGTAGATTGTAGATTGTTTAACATACTAAAATTATTTATGAGTTTGGAATGCATAAACATCAGTGTCTTTTCTCTGAAATAGGTAGCGTTTGGGGAAAGTTCCAAAAAAGGGTTCCTAATACTTCAAGAAATATAAGCATTAATCTCTCTCAAAAATTGTGAGAAATATGACAAGTGCCATCTATTCCTTCCCATTTCTGTGGCAATAAACCATGTAAAAGTACTAATGACTGACCAGGATATTTGTCCGTATTTTCATTTTAATTTAATGGTCTGTGGATTGTCTCTGAGTCAATTTGGGTTGTTGATCCAATTCAGCGATTTTAATTGATTTGAATAAACATATAAGAAGGGGAGATTTTTAACATGCCCAACATACCTTCCCAATTGTTGGATTAAGTGAATTAATGTGATGATTGAATGCCATCAACCTGAATCTTGAGGCTGAAGCTTCATGAGGTCTTACAAATCACCTTGAGTTGCTTGCTTGATTAACATTTCCACTGAGATGTTATTGGACTAGAATCTGCTAGATCATTTGCCAGAGCAGTCACAGAATTCTGTTTTGCATTCTTTTATACTGCAAATATCTTGAAGCATCAGTAAAATTGTTAATCAACTTCCTCTGGACATCTCCAGAATTCAGGAGTTGATGATTGGCTCAAAAGCCACTGGGTAGTACTGAAACTACTAAGTTATCAATCATTTCCTTCCTTGAGTGAGAAATATAATAAGAAAGAAGAATAATGAACACATTCATGCTTCCTGAAACTTTCCCACAGAAGAAAAATGACAAAAATGTGACAAAACTATACAGCTCATAGACATCTTTGTTCAAAGAACTAGCATAATAAGCAGTCATCCCAGAACTAATTTTTAGAGAAGTGATGGAGAAACTTCACTGGAAATCCACTCCATATGTGATCATCTTTAATGGGAAATGATGCTCAAGAATGATTGAATGGATGAGGCATCATGCTCTAAACTCTATCTAGATTCATTTGAATGTGTGGAATTACAACTTCTATAATGATCATATTATTTGCCAAATATGGGGTTGTGGTATACAAACAGGAGAACAATCTCATTTGTTCCTGTGCAACCTAAGACAAATCCATTGTGAATTTGCATTCTTTATCAACCAAAGTAAATAATAATAATAATAATAATAATAATAATAATAATAATAATAATAATAATAATAATAATAATAATAATAATAATAATAAGAAGAAGAAGAAGAAGAAGAAGAAGAAGAAGAAGAAGAAGAAGAAGAAGAAGAAGAAGAAGAAGAAGAAGAAGAAGTTGGAAGGGACCTTGGAGGTCATCTAGTCCAACCCCCTACTAAGGCAGGAAACCCTATACCATTTCAGACAAATGGCTGGCCAGTCTCTTCTTAAAAACTTCCAGTGTTGGAGCATTCACCGCTTCTGGAGGCAGGTTGTTCCACTGGTTAATTGTTCTAACTGTCAGGAAGTTCCTCCTTAGTTCTAGGTTGCTTCTCTCCTTGACTAGTTTTCATCCGTTGCTTCTTGTCTTGCTCTCAGGTGCTCTGGAGAACAGCCTGGCTCCCTCTTCTTTGTGGCAGCCCCTGAGATATTGGAACACTGCTATCATGTCAGCCCTCACCCTTCTCTTCATTAAACTACACATACCCAATTCCAGCAACCGTTCCCTATATGTTTTAGCCTCCAGTCCCCCAATCATCTTTGTTGCTTTTCTCTGTACTCTTTCTAGAGTCTCGACATCTTTTTTACATCGTGGTGACCGAATGGATGCAGTATTCCAGGTGTGGCCTTACCAAGGCATTGTAAACTGGTATTAGTACTTCACGTGATCTTGATTCTATCCCTTTGTTAATGCAGCCTAGCACTGTGTTGGCTTTTTTTGCAGCTGCAGCACTCTGCTGGCTCATATTTAAGTGATTGTCCACTAGGACTCCGAGATCTCTCTCACAGTTACTACTATCGAGCAAGGTACCACCTATACTATACCTGTGCATTTGATTTTTCCTGCCTAAATGCAGAACCTTACTTTTTTCACCATTGAATTTCATTTTGTTAGATAGTGCCCAGTGTTCGAGTCTGTCCAGATCCTCCTGTATCTTAAGCCTATCTTCTGGAGTATTGGTTATTCCTGCCAGCTTGGTGTCATCTGCAAATTTGATGAGTTCCCCATCTATCCCCTCATCCAAATCGTTGATGAAGATGTTGAAGAGCACTGGGCCCAGAACAGAGCCTTGGGGCACCCCACTACACACTTCCTTCCATGTAGATGCAGTTCCATTGAGGACCACACGCTGAGTATGGCCTGTCAGCCATCTACGAATCCATCTGGTGGTGATGCTATCTAACCCACATTTTTCTATCTTATCAAGTAGTAGGTTGTGATCTACCTTGTCAAATGCCTTACTGAAATCCAAGTAAATTATATCTACAGCATTCCTCTGTTCAACTAGTTTTGTCACCTGGTCAAAGAATGCAATAAGGTTTGTCTGGCACGATCTGTTTTTGACAAACCCATGTTGGCTTTTAGTGATAACTTTGTTCGCATCAAGGTGTTCGCTGATTTGTTGTTTGATTATCTTTTCCAGAATCTTCCCAGGTATTGAGGTCAGGCTGATAGGTCTGTAGTTTCCTGGATCTATTATAATGAATAACTAAATAAACTGACATAGTTAAGATTTATTAACTGAGTATACTTATATAACTATTTCACTTTTAGACTATCTAACAGGCATAATTATCTGTGCAATGTAAGAAAATTACATAATATTCAAAGCAATACAGAATGATTAAGATTAACATAATCAAGGGGGGGGGGGACCAAGCAGGCACGTCAGACTGTTAAGCTGTCATATTTTAAAAGATGTTCTGAGTATTGATGAAGTAAAGAATTGTGAAAAATCAATAATCAACATGCTGAGCTACCTGAGTATTAAAGATGATACGATTGTGTCTTTGTAACAAATCACTTTGTTTTTGCAAAAACATAATTTTGAATAACTTTCAAAGAAATTGATCTTCTAAACCACCAAGTATGATGTGAATGATTTCCACATACCCATTTTTTTCTTTTTCTTGATTTTCTTATTTGTCACTTACAACAGTGTGCAATAATACCTGAATTAACAAATTAGAGAATCAAAGGCCCCAGATATTATAACAGATAAAGATTTAATATGGAGCGATATAGAATTGAAAGAATGAAGGGAAATAGGTGATCCTATAGAAATATATTCATTTAGAAAGTTATTAAAAAATTGTTGGCTTCCGGTTTGCACACACGGTGCTTTAGGATGCACAGAGGAGAGCTCCCTCCCTGCCGTCTGATCCTTCTTCATTGGAGGACCGTGAAAAGGGTTGAAAGTCACCCTGGAGGGGTGACCACCACAAGGAGACCCTCCTGTAATTGTGGAAGGGTGGCAGCCCTCCACTTGAATCCAGAGCAGCTCCTTTTGCCCCTAAAAAGAAGAGACTGGCCATCAACATGGTTGATCACTAAGCCACTCCCTGCCAAAAGCCGAAAGCACCATCTAGCACAACAAAGCAATCTGGAGGACCTGGGTGAGGTCTTTCCTTTTCTATCCCCCTAACTGCCTGCCTGTGGGACTTTTTTGAAAATTCTCTTTCCCCCCCCCCTTTTTTTTTTTGAGAAAATGGCTTCTCTATACCTGGGGGATCAACATTTTAAGCTTTAAAGCATTGAAGGGGAAAAAAACCCAGCTGATTAAACAAAGAAATTAAATAATCTCATTCCTACTTACTAAAAAGCTCCTATTTCTGTGGGGATCTACTACCCTATTTTCTGTTTAAGATGTGAACTAAGGAAAAAAGAATGGACTAACTATATAAAAGCTTTATATTAATTTGGAAAAAAAAGAACTTTACAACTTATTCTATATGCTACTGATGACATCCTGTGGCTAAACCTGGAATTGCAAGTAAACCTTTTGCTTATTTTGAGAGCGGAGAGCTGTCCTTGATATTATCTTTAAAGACAAGTGTGGGAACACCGGGCACTGAAAACAACTTTTAGAAACACTGGAGGTGGAAAATTACTGACTCTTATTAAAATAGCCTCCATGGAAGACTTAGTTGTAAACGCTAACGAAATGGATGATTATGTCCCACCACTTAACTACAAATTGATTTTGGATACAATTTTGGCTATAACTGAACAAATTAAAGCCAAATTGCATGATAAACCTGACAACTCAAAGCCACCAAACCAAACTTTGACCTTAAATGATGAACTGACAACCCAAAAACAAGCAGAAGAGGAACTCAATACTAAAATAGGAGACTTCAAAGAGCAACAAATGCAGCCTACAGAGAACTTTGAAGTCCAAACTCCAACTTTAACTACAAAACTTACAACTCAAAAAACAACAATACCCAAAGAAAGCAACATTAAGAGCGAAGATATCAAAGGCCTCCAAATAGTGTATGTTGAGGATTCAGCTAATCAAATGACAACAACATTAGCTACTACTTACTACCTAACCCAGATGGAAAAGGAACAAGATAAAGACCAGACTGAATTAATGACAATCATATCACAGCAAACATCAAAAACTAAGCTATTAAAGCAATACTTCATTATTATAAAGGGGACATTAGCTTGGCAAAACCGTCATTTGGATGGTCTCCGTAGATTCAAATAAGAGGTGGAGGAAGAAAGGGAGACACACTGGAGAACTTAAAAGCACTAAGATGGAAACCTGATTGGCACAAAAAGAAGTCAAGAGTTAGATTTAAAGACCTAGATTTGTCTCTCTTTTTTGGGATTTGTAAAGACAGAACTTAAATAAATGTCTTTTGATGGACTAAGGGGAATCTTAAAAAAATAAATAAACTGATTCTATATTTAGGTTTTAGATTTTTAAAGGAAAACAAAATTTAGCTTTTAGAATAAAACTTTGAATTATACAACAGAATTTAGAATTTTATAATATAAGAGAGTATTTTATTAAGTGTTGAATGGTTAAGACAAAAATATTTTTTTAAAATAAATTGGTGATGTGTTAAGATGAAAATTAGATTTCACTGTTAAATCATAAGAATGATATGTAATGAGCAACGTAAGTTTTGTAGACAAGAGAATTATTCTTTAAAGAAATAGGGAATTGTAGGTTACCCCAAAAGTAAGCTCTTTTTTGCATATTATAGGCTACCTTAGAGTATTTTTATTGCAATTAGGTAAAACTTAAAAACAGGATTTTGATATGTATTAATCTAACTATATTGAAAACTTTGTTAATTGACTAGCTCATAACTAGAACTGTATAAACTTAATTACTTTGACTATGTGAAAATTAAGATCAGAGAGGGAATTTTTATTGATGTAACCTGAACTATCTACAAACAACTTGTTATTTGCTACTTTGGACTACCCAACCACCATATTGTTTCACAAATATATGTACTGTATATACGGCCAACCCCTACCCTTAACCTTTCCTCTACCCTATTCCAAGTCCCCTTTTCCCTACCTTCTTTGTTAACCCTATAAAACTAATAAAAAAATTTCAAAAAAAAATATTAAAAATTGTTAAGAGAATTCAAAATCCCTTTTTAAAAAAACTTAATAGAATTATGGGATAAATGGAGATATTGGTTAATGCCAAGAATTTCTCCTTTAAAACTGGTGGTAGAAATGGAGAAATTCCCTAAGACTTAATTGAAAGATTGGATTAGTAATTTTTTAAAAAAATCATATATATAAATGGGAAGACTGGAAGAACAAGTTAAAGAATATAATACAATTAAAGAATGTTTTATCAGATACTAAATTAAATTGGTTGAATTTAATACAATTAGAGAAATGGATAAAAATGGAAGAAAAATTTGAGATGAAAGATAGATAGTTAACAAAATTTGAAATGATTATAAAAGAATGAGGAATATGAATACATAGATAAAAGAAGAATTGGGAAAATATACAGAATATTAACTGAACTAGAAGATCAGGCAAAAGGGTTAAAATTAATTTGGGAAACAGATTTAGGAGAAATAAATGATAAAGATTGGAAAATATTTGGAACAGAAGAATATATAATAATATGTCAGTTAGAGTTAAGGAAAATGGATATAAAATGATATGTAGGTGGTACCTAACACCACATAAATTAATTCAAATAGACGTTAAATATACAAATATTTGCTGGAGGTGAGACAAAGAGATTGGAACATATAAACATATATGGTAGGATTGTGATAGAGCACAAAAGATTTGGGACATGTTGTTTAAGGAAATTAGAGAACTTTTAAAAGTAAATTTGGATATGTCTCCAAGGATTGCATTACTGTTACTGGTGGAAAAACAAGATATAAATGAAGCAAAAAAGGAATTGATTGTAAATTTGATAATGGCAGCTAGATTAGTGATGGTTAAATATTGGAGATGGAATTGGGTTATTCAAAGAAATGAGTGGTATAATGAAATATGGAATATGGCAGGGCTTTTCAACCGGTGGTACACGTACCACAGGTAGTACGTGAGTACCTGGCTGGTGGTATGCGGCGTCACCTTCCTCCCCCCACCTCCCCCCTGCTCCTTCCCAGCTCACTTGCTGCCGGAAAACATGCTGCAGGAACCCTACCGAAGGCGTGCAAAGAGGGCAGGCGCAGAGCGAGGCCCCGCCCTCCCCAGGGAGTTGTTGTGCAACAACCGGATTGACTTCTTCTCATGCGGGATCCGTGTCGCCCTTTCCCCCTTCTTACTTCAGAAGGGCGAGTGTCTTGCTCGTCTTCCTCCCCCTCCGCCCAGAAAATAGAGTGGGCCCTGGAGGAAGAGGGCACTGCCCGCTACTAGAGAGGGCCTGGCCAGACAGAGGCTCCCAGCTGAGCCAGCACATTCCTCCTGCGGTTCCAAGGACAACTGTCACCAGCAGCAGGGCCAACACCTTGCAGCTGCTGCTCCTGCTGCGGGGTAGAGCACCAGCAGCCATGAGGCCGCGCCAGCCTGGAGCGAGTGAATCAGATAGGAGGCAGGCAGCCCCTTTGGCCCCCTCCCCCTGCTCTGCCCTGCCCCAAGAAACCAAAAGAAATGCCTCCCTTTGCACTCTGCTTGCTCCCTGCTGAAAATGTTTAGTTTGGATCTGGGGCATGCCAAGGAGCTGATTGTCTTCATCAAATTCCTGCAATGGATAAGTGAGCAGTTGTGGCCGGAGGCACCCAGTCAGCAGGGCCTCGGCGGGCTACACAGCACAGAGTCAGGATGCCGCACAGGGCCCGCAGCCAGAGTGGGCTCCCTCGACCCCCTCTCCCCAAAAGGGTCAAAAACAGAATGCAAAGGAGGCAACCAGGGGGGAGGTGGTGTTACTGCCAGACAGCTGGGAGTGACAGTATCTTCTCCCCACCACCGCTGACCAGCTGAGGGTCTCAGCAGCCCGGCCCCAGTGCCGCTGAACAGCTGGGTGTGTTGGCGGCTTAGTATCGAGGCCGCGGATCCACTGGGAGTGCCAGCAGTCTGGCACATCTCTGCCAATCAGCTGGGTGCTCTGGAGGCTGGAACTGCTACTCACCAACCAGCTGTTCTCTCCACCCGGCCTACTGCAATTTCCCAATTCCCCTACCGGGCCTGGGGAGGATTGTGGGTGTTTTTGGGATGTGTGTGTTGCAGCCAGTTCCTTCCCCCCTCGTCCCAAGCAGGATAGGGTGAACCTTCCTCCTGCCCGCTCTGCTTTTGCCCAGTTTAGCGCCTCTGCTTGCATTTTCCCCCCTATCTCCCACCCTTCCCTTCCCATTGTTCTCCCCCCACCTGCCCACCAGATTTATAAACATAGGCATGGCCTCCGGGCTGCAAAGTTTAATGCTTCGATTCCTTCTAGGTCCGTATTATGGCTTTCCACACCCTAATCCTGTGGCAGTTTATTTTTGGGAGGTTTTCCTCTCCCCCCCTGCTTTCACCGTATACTGTAGTTGTGCTGTTTCGCCCCGCAAGCCACATGACTAAGCCATGCAATCTGCAGCGAGAGGTCCCGCGGTTCCAATGGGTCACTCTTAAATCCACTAAAAATTCTGCCTGAATCGGTTGGGTTCCCCCCCTCCCACACGCACATATGACTGACCTCTTTCTCAGGAACACCAGCTCCAAAGTGCCCATTACGTTGCTGAAGGAATCCAGAGAGGCTTATAATAAGTGGTCTGGGTCTAATAGCTGAAAATGGGATCTTTAGTGAAGGAGGAGGGAGGTTGCAAGGGAAAACAACCGTGTGGGGGTCTGATCCAGAGGGCTGTGGGGGAATGAAATTGGTATCTTCTCCGAAGAGGCTATTATGTAAGTTTATTCGTTGGGGGGGGGGAAGAAGAGCAAAATGGCTTCTCTGTTTTCTACTGCTACCAGATGGTGTCCCTTTGAAGGGAAGGGACCAAAACCTGCTGCAACCACCCAGCAGATGGGGAGAATAAAAACCAAACACCCCCCACCCCACCTCCACTGCCAATCTTCAACAGAAATGCTCACAACAATGAAAACCTCGGGTAGGCAGGCAGGTGTCTTGCTTGGCTGTGGCTTGGGGGGCACTTTGTTCAGTGCCATTGTAACTTCGAACAGTTACTAAGCAAACTGTTGTAAGTCGAGGACTACCTGTACTTCATCACTTTTTTTCCTTTTTTGGGGGGGGGGTCATCAAGTTTTTGACACCTTGCTAGGCGACTGGTGGTACTCAGATGTTGCCATATCCTAAAAGTGGTACAATGGGTGAAAAGGTTGAAAAGCCCTAGAATATGGCAATAAATGATAAATTAACAACAGAAATTAAATTTAAAAAAGGGATGATTAAAGTAAATAATTATAATGAAATATGGAATGATTTTATAAAAGCAGTCTTGGTGGAAGGCAAAGGGAATAAACCTGCTCAAGAATAATGCTGGACTTAATTGAAGCAGATAAGCATGGAAGATACGTAATGATAGATTTGTTGTTAGAAGGTAAAAAAACGCTTTTAGTTGGACTGTATGCTCCTAATCAACAACAACAACAGGCTGACTTTTTTAGCTCACTTCATACAAAGCTTACTCAGTTGGATTACAAATCGTTTATTTTTATGGGGGATTGGAATGGCGTTTTGGACGTACAGATGGATAAGGCTGGTTTTTTTAAGCGTATTCCGTGCCATGCCAGACTGCCTAAGTCTTTTTTTGAAATGAAGGATGATTTGGAATTGCGAGACATTTGGCGTGACACACACCTGCATGAAAAGGATTATACTTTTTTTTCTGATAGACATCAATCTTTTTCTAGGATCGACTTTATTTTGCTGACTAATGACTTTTTTTCTAGGATTAAGAAGGTAAAGATCTGTGCAAGAGCTATTTCTGACCATAGTCCAGTATGGTTAGAGATCAATAAGGATAATAGAGATAGGCGCTCGTGGCGCGTAAATGAGAACTTGTTTAGAAATCAGAAAAATGTGGAAGAATGTAAACAACGGATGAAGGATTTTTTTGAAATTAATATGAATAAGGATACGTCTATGGACATGGTTTGGGATGCTAGCAAGGCATATATGAGAGGGGTGCTGATATATATGAATAATAAATATAGACGTACTTTGGAAGCTAGAAGGAAAGAATTGGAGAATGAAATTAAGGAAAAAGAGAAGGCCTTGACTTTGAATCCATTGGATGTGAAGACTAAGGAGGCTATCAAGCTATTAAGAGGACAATTTGATAAATTAATGGCTGATCAAGTGGCAACCAACTTGAGGTTTGCCAGGCATAATACTTTTTGCAATGCTAATAAGCCAGGTAGATGGCTAGCTTATAGACTAAGGAAAAAGCAGAGGGCTTCTAACATAGACAAAATTGAACATAAGGGGAAGGTAGTGTTTCAACAGGATTTTATTAAGGAAGCCTTTGTGGATTTTTACTCTAAATTATATGCTAAGGAGAAGATTAATGAAAAAGATATTGATGAGTATTTGGAGAATGCTAGCATCCCGGTTCTTACGCAAGTACAAAAAGAGGAGATTAATCAATTGATTACAGAAGAAGAAATATTTACAGCAAGTAAGGAGTTGAAGGTCGACAAAGCGCCAGGTACAGATGGTTTGACTGCGGCCTACTACAAAAATTTACAATTAGAGATGGTTAAACCGTTAAAGGAATTGTTCCAGACAATCCAGAGAGGGGGAAAGGTGCCTCCATCTTGGAGAACTGCTTTTATCTCTCTGATCCCGAAGGAAGACCAAGATGCTACTCAAGTAAAAAACTATAGACCGATATCACTATTAAATACAGACTACAAGATATTTGCTAAGGTGCTGGCTAATAGATTGATGAGGGTTCTGCAACGGGTGATTCATGGGGATCAAACTGGGTTTATTAGTGGTAGGCAAATGAAAAATAACGTGAGGCATATAGTTGATCTGTTGGAATTTTTGGAAAGGAACAACCAGATCCCTGCGGCGCTAATTTTTTTAGATGCTGAAAAAGCTTTTGATCAATTGAATTGGCAATTTTTGATGAAAGTTCTAGATAAAATGAATTTTGGGGATAAATTTTTGCAACCAATTAGGGCATTATATCAAAAACAAACTGCCCGAATAATAGTTAACAACAGCTTGACTGAAGCTTGTAGTATTGAGAAGGGTACAAGGCAAGGGTGCCCGCTATCGCCTTTGTTATTTGTGTTAACATTGGAGATATTACTGGTAAAAATACGAAATTCGGAAAGAATTAAGGGTATACGGATTAGAGATCAGGATTATAGATTGAGAGCGTTTGCAGATGATCTGGTTGTTACAGTGACCCAGCCGGAGAGCTCTGTTGTGGACCTGATGGAGATAATAATGCAATATGGGAAGGTTTCTGGATTTAAAGTTAATGTACAAAAAACTAAAATTTTGGCCAAAAACATGACAGCATCGCAAAAGGCCCTTCTAGAAGGGTTAACTGGATTTGAGATTGTCAAAAGGGTCAAATATTTGGGGGTGCTTTTGTCGCCCTCTAATATAAAATTATATAAAAATAATTATGAAAAATTATGGGGAAAAATCCAAAAAGAAATGGAGAGTTGGGAAAAATTGCAATTGTCTTTACTGGGAAGAATTGCAGCAGTGAAAATGAATGTCCTGCCTAAATTTTTGTTTTTATTTCAAATGATACCGATTCTTAAGAAAGATTCTAACTTGGAGGAATGGCAGAGAGGTATCAATAAATTTGTTTGGGCAGGGAAAAGACCACGAGTCAAACTTAAGATCATGCAGGATACTCGTGAAAGAGGTGGTCTTAAAATGCCTAATTTTAAATTATATTATGAAGCTGCTGCGTTAGTAGGTATAAGTGATTGGATTAATTTGACACAAGAGAGATTATTAAATCTTGAGGGCCACGACTTGTTGTTTGGTTGGCATGCATATTTGTTGTATGATAAGAAGGTAGATAATGTGTTTAGAGTGCATATTTTAAGACAGGCATTGCTGAGAGTTTGGAAGAAGTACAGACATAAGCTAGACTGCAAGATACCATTGTGGGCAATTCCAAAACACGCAATAGAAAATATACATGCTGGTTTCAAACATGATGTGACTACGTACAAGGAGATTCTAAACCTGGAAAAAAATGTCTGGTGTTTGAAACCATATAGTCTCTTGCGAGATGAGAAGATTGTTCAGAATTGGTTTCAATATACTCAGCTACGGGCCAGGTGGAAAGAAGATCAGAAAAATGGTTTTACAATGACTGATGAAAATCTGATAAAGCAAATCAGAAATCAGGGTCCAGCACATATTAAACGGATATATCTTGCATTGATAGAGATTGACTCAGAAACAGAACTTGTTAAGGATTGTATGATAAAATGGGCCCAAAATATTCAAGAAGTTATTACAATGGACACGTGGGAAAAGATTTGGGTGAGGAATGTAAAATTTACACAAGCTCAAAATCTAAGAGAGAACTTTTATAAAATGTTTTATAGATGGCATTTAGATCCTAAAAAGCTTGCAAGTATGTATCCGAATTATCAACCAAAATGTTGGAGGTGTGGTGATGAAGATGCAACATATTTTCATGTATGGTGGACTTGTAAAAAGGTTAAGGCCTTTTGGATAAAAATTTGGTGGAATATGCAGAAGATTTTCAAGCAAAGGATAAAGTTTTGTCCGCAACTCTTCTTGTTGGGAATAATTACAGATGTTACGGTTGTGGACACTAAGTTGATGTTGAATCTAATCACGGCAGCAAGACTTTTAATAGGTCAGTATTGGAAGAAAGAGGAACTGCCGACTATAGAAGAATGGACTTTAAAGGTTTCCGACCTGGCAGAGATGGCAAAGATCTCGGCTTACTTGAAAGATCACTCGCAAGAACGTTATATCATGGAATGGAGAAAATGGGTTGAGTACATCCAGAACAAATACAGGGTTAAGAAGTTTCATGTAGCATTTGAATAAGTCTTCCTTCGCTTTCTCTTTCTTTATTTCCTTTTTTTCCTTTCTTTTTTCTTTTCTATATATATTTAATATCATTAAGATTTGTATTATCCTGTATAAGCTAGAGAGTGATGGATTTTAGAGTTTATGGTTGTTAGCATATGTTTGTTTATGATTGTTTTTCTTTTCTATACCTTGTATTTAGCTCTGGGAAGTCGGGGGGGGGAGGGGGGGAGGGGTAGGAAGGGAGGGAGAGGGGAGGGGGAGGGGGGACTGTTAAAGATAAACTGTATGTTAAAACTTTTCAATAAAAAAAAAGAATAATGCTGTTTTGGATGGGATAAGGGCACAATTGAAATACATTGTATATTGTTAGCTGTTATATGAGAAGAAATATTAGTAATAAAAATGGTCTCCAGGGGGGTGGGTGCACTGTAGTATTTGTACTTTTTATACTGTTTTTATTTAGATTTATATGTGTTATGTTTGTATTGTTTGTATCTGAATAAAATAAATTTTTAAAAAAGGATCAAAGGTCCATAATGTTAGAATGGATCTTAGAATTCTACTTCAATTCCCTGTTCAGGACAAGAATCTTCAGACTATCCCAGATAAATGACTGATTAGCTTTTTCTTGGAAAATCTCCAGTAATGCAATAACCATGACTTCAGGAAACAAACTGTTGTTTTCACAGTCAAGGAATTTTTTCTTATTTCAAGTTCAAATAATGTTCTGTAAAGCTTCTAGCCACTGATTTTTCTCCTACCCTCAGGCACTATGGAGAATAAATCCACACCTTCTACCCTATGACAGTCCAAGTATTGGAAGACTACTCATGTCACCCCTTAGCCATCTCTTCTTTACGACCAGTTCTTTTAACAGTTCTTCCACGACATTATCCTCCAAGCCCCTCGCCATCTTTGTTGCTCTTCTCTGTACTCCAATTCCTTTCTGGACACAGTATTATACTGTAGGTGCAGTCTGGCTAGTGTAGCATGAAACAGAATTATTATTTACTATGATCTCAATTTTATGTCTTTGTTAATGTAGCATAAGGTTGCTGCATTAGGTCTTTTGGCTTGCTTGCTTATTTATTTATTTATTTACTTACCTATTTATTTATTTATTTATTTATTTAATATGCTATAATAATTTATTATTAAATTATTTATATATTTACCAATATCTTATATTGCTTGATATGTGGTTCACCAGGACACCCAGTTCCTCTTCACAAAGGCAGACATTGCCTATCTTGTATTTTTGATCCGCTAGGGTTTTTTTTTTTCACCAAAGGGGTAGAGACTTACATTTCTTGCCACTGAACAGCAGCAAGGGATTTAAACCTCTGTTTTTATATGTTTGCAAGGCATCATTTAATTATAAATTACAGCAGCCACATATGTTGCATCTGGATAAAAAAAAGAAGTAAATCTAAAACCATGAAAAGGATAGGGAGAAAAAAACCCTGGAAACTGTGTGTTTCTCTCTCTCTCTCTCTCTCTCTCTCTCTCTGTGTGTGTGTTTGTCTCTGTGTGTGTGTGTGTGTCTGTGTGTCTCTGTGTGTGTCTGTGTGTGTGTGTGTGTGTGTGTGTGTGTGTGTGTGTGAGAGAGAGAGAGAGAGAGAGAGAGAGAGAGATTCTGACCTTCCAAACCTGACATATTTTCCCCCCTTTTTAAAACTCCCCCAGTGGGTGTTCACAAATGGTTCACAATCTTTCAAACTTCTCCTTTCCAAGTCTGAATTTTAAACCCAGAAAAAATGGAATAAGAAAAGCACCATTTGGGAAAACTCTTCTAAAGAAAGAAAGGAAGAAAAAAGCACCTACCTCTGCTCTCTTTCCCTCCTGAATTCTAGTCAGAATCTGAGGATTAACACTCTCCTTTGTTCTTTCTTTCCTTTTGCCTTTAAAATACTCCCAGCTCCTATTCCCAAAGAACACGAGGCTTTTATTATTCTATCTTTGGCACCTTATAATCAAAAATGATGAAGTAGGATACTATTGTACTGCTTGCAAGAATAATTGGGAACAGTGTGAAAGAAGAAACAAGGATGTGATACATTGCCCTATCTGCAAATGCTGATCAGAATATGCCCCCACACCCTTTTCAAAAAAAATTCCTCCATTTTTAATTCCCCAACTTGGGAACAAGAGCAAATTCCCAGGAGAGATAACCTTCAGACTGCCCTAATATATATGGGAATGAACAAGGGACATTTGAGCTGAACACAAATAGCAACTCTGACATCATCTGAATTTATATATGGCTGTGTCCAGTGGTGGGATTCAGCCAGTTCACACCACTTCAGCAGAACTGGTAGCTAATTTTTTGTTGCCCAGGCCCAGAATGGACTTCCGGAAGCAGCATCCACACAGAGAACCAGTTATTTACATACAGTATTTGAAACCCACCACTGGCTGTGTCTAGATGAAATATCTAACCCGGTTACTGAATTAACCAATTTTGTAGATTTATACCACCTGCTATATCATATGGGCTGGATTCAGTTTGCTGAAATTCAATTTTGCATACATCCACTTTCTGCAGCGATAAACCTATTAAGGACTTGGGGGAATAGATATAGAGATAGTTAGCTAAAGGATACTACACAATTGTCTCCTGTCTTTGTCTAAAAGACTTTTTAAGTTTTTACGTAACAGGTTTCCTATCAGGTAGAATGGTATCTTAGGGCTTTCATCACTTCATTTCTCTATACAGTTCATTTTCTTTCCGATTCTGACATGTACCATTTAGGTTCTCATCTATTTGATTTTTCTCTCTCTCCATAATTGAGAAGAACACACTGAGGCTTTTATTTGTAGAAAAACATAAGTAATAGAGACTTTCCTATCACCATGTTATTTTTTTTAATCTTACAAATAACCCCTCCTTATTTTACTTTCAAGTAAGCACCATCTTCCAAAAATAGTCCCTTATAAACACTATACCCATAATTGGAGCATATCTCTCTACAAGCATTATTTCCAGTCTATAAAGCAAACTATCATCAAAGATACGCAACAGTTTAAAACGAAAAGGGGGGGGGGAATAAGAGCGAAATCTAACCAAGCTCAGCGTGTGTGCAAATACAGCTGTTAGATTTGTAACTGACCTGGTTAAATGTGTTATATGAGCACAGCTTGGGTGAAACCATCTGATTTGAGCTGAGCTCCCACCAGAAATCCAAGTATTGTACTCAGATTCTATTAAAAAATAAATTGAATAGCTAGAATTCTATCAATTGCAAAGACAAAAGACCGTTTAAAAAAAAATAGGAGAGAGAGGAAAAGATCAATTGCTTTCCGTGAAACTTTCCAAAAGGTGCTTATTTTATTGAAACAAGGACAAATTCAACATCGGGGACATCTTGGGAAAATGTTCTCTTAAATCATATCCTTTTTACTTTCAGTAACCTTTAGATATGTTTTGAATTATTGCCTTTATCAGTAAAACCTTCTGTAACCTTCTTATGGTATCTTCATCCTTTTTTTCCCTCAAGTAGAGACACATCTTGAAAAGGACTGTTTTCAAATTTAGACAAAGAAGTATTCTCAGCTTCTGACAGTTTTAATGTTTAAGTGTTATTTCTCTCTCTCTCTCTCTCTCTCTCTCTCTCTCTCTCTGTGTGTGTGTGTGTGTGTGTGTGTGTGTGTGTGTGTATGTGAGTGTGTGTGTGTGTGTGTGTGTGTGTGTGAGAGAGAGAGAGAGAGAGAGAGAGAGAGACCATTTACATCTGTGTATGTTTTCCTTAATTTCAGGGAAAAAGTGACCGCTCTGCTAAAGAGGTTCAAGATGGACGAATAGGTTGGTTGTGGCACTGTTTGGTCACTGCCTTTCATTCTATAACCTGAGGTAGACAGCACTGCAATCAGTGCATGACAGATCCTAATCTCAGTAGGAAGTAGGAGAATCTTTTCATGAGTCCCTTATGGAGGAAAAAAAAGTTATTCTTAAAGTCTATGAATAGGCCCTTTTTGACATTTTGGATAAGACACAGACAACACAGCCCATCAGAAATTGGAAGTCAGTATGATTAAATTTAATCTCCATATTAAATAGCCTAAAATGTCAAAGAAATGTCATGTTACTGCCAGTGACTCTTCTGGAGGTTGTGAAAGCTGATGAACTGGAGAAGATATTGGTCAGTTGAGTGGCTGGGTTGATATTAACTACAGATAGTCTTCCTTGACATTCACTTTGGTATTGTTTAATGCTGGGGTAGTGGTAGTCATCTTCTATACCTGAGTTGTTTGGGTGTTCTGATGATATCAAAACTCTGAATGTTTGTTTCTGTCTGTTTGCTTATGTCCAGTTAGGCTGATTGTGAGACTAAAAAAAGATGGAATATTCCAAGAGCAAAGTGTATATTTTTTTTCTACAGATACATAATTCACTCAGTTCTTATCTTCCTGAAACTAGATAAACACGCTAATGAAATTCTCTTTTCAATTGTGTTATTCCTATTTTTTACTATCCAGGTTTTTTTTTTAGAAAAAAAAGCATTTAAATGAACATATTAATAAAAAAAATGAAATTGCATATGGGGGAAATTATCCCCCCAAAGCATTGTCTTAGCAAGATTGCTAAAATGTGTGTGTGTGTGTGTGTGTGTGTTGTTTTAAAAAAGAACTTATTAGGAAAAATATTCAGAAATTTTTTAAAAAATGTATTGACTTGAAAAGAAGCAAACTAAGGAAGAAAATGAGAAGGATCAAACATTAGTTTGGAAAAAAAATGAAAACAAGTATGACAGATTCATCCACATTCAAATATCAAAGAGAAATGTTATATTGTAGTTTTAATTCTAAGTGCTTTGATGGTCAATCACTCTAATTGACAATGTAGTATATGTCATGCATTATACCACAATTTGAAAAGTTTTAACATACAATTTTTCCCTTAAAAAATCCCCCCTCCCCCTCCCTTCTCCCTCCCCCCCTTCCTCTCCCCCCTCCCCCCCTCCCCCCCCGACTTCCCAGAGCTAAATACAAGGTATATATATAAAAAAAACCAATCATAAACAACCATATACTAACAACCATAAACTCTAAAATCTATCACTCTCTAGCTTATATAGGATAAAACAAACCTTAGTAATATTAAATATATATAAAAAAAACTAATATAGAAAAAGAAACAAAGAAAGAAGACTTATTCAAATATGAAACTTCTTAACCCTATACTTATTCTGGATAAACTCAAGCCATTTTCTCCCTTCCATAATATAGCGTTCTTGCAAGTAATCTTTCAAATAGGCCGAAATCTTCGCCATTTCAACCAGGTCGGAAACCTTTAAAGTCCACTCTTCTATGGTCGGCAGTTCCTCTTTCCAGTACTAACCTATCAAAAGTCTTGCTGCCGTAATTAAATTCAACATCAACTTAGTATGTTCCACCAGACTTTTATCCAAAAAGCCTTAACCTTTTTACAAGTCCACCATATTTGAAAATATATTGCGTCTTCATCACCACACCTCCAACATTTAGGCTAATAATTCAGATACATACTTAGCTTTTTAAAATCTAAATACCATCTATAAAACATTTTGTAAAAATTCTCTCTTAGATTTCAAACTTGTGTAAATTTTACATTCCTCACCCAAATCTTTTCCCACCTCCCACTGCTTGGCTGTAAGTACGTTGTGAAAGTTCCATAGACTTCTGCTGATCTTGTTCTTTTATCTTTTTTGATCGTTTTAAAGCAGCACGCGTCACCCTCTGTTCTCTGGGATCATCCAAAGGTGTTATAACTTGATCTCCTCCAGCACCATTCTCCTCTGTCTGTCCATCTTCAGCCTCTTGTTGTTCTCCTTCTCCAGATCCCTTTGCAGCTTCCAGAAGTGTTAATGGGGTTGCTTTTAAAACATTATTGTAAAAATCACGCGCTTGCATCACAGTAACCAGACGGTACCTTTTACCTTCATGCATCACCATCAACCCAGCTGGGATCTCCCATCTGAACCTTATATCTCGTTGCTTGAGCTCTTGCACAAGAAATGTAAAATCCTTCCTTCTCCTTAAAATCTTTGGAGGAATTTCTTTTAGAACCAGAACTTCTTGATCAGCAATCATGACTTTAGTATCATAGGCAGCTTGTATAACTTCATCTCTAATTTCCCTTTTTGCAAAATAAACCACCACATCTCTAGGCGACTTTCTCTGTCTAGGAATCCATGAGTTCACACGAAACACTTTATCCATGCCTCCTTTTATTTCAGATGCTGGCTGATTCAATACCACTTCGAGAGCCTCAGAAACCAGCTGCTTTAGATCTTCCTTAATATTCTCCTTTAAACCTCTGATTCTAATGGCAAACTGCATCTGGAAATATTGAGCAAGACTCAATTCTCTATCCATTTTGTCTCTTAAATCTTCATTCTCCAATACTTTTGCTTCTAATATGGCATTCTTTTGAGTCAAATCTTCCACTTTTTCATCCAAATCTTCCACACATTCAGCCACTTTATACACTGAAGACAAAATGTCTACCTTCATCACACTGAACTTCTGTTCCATCCTCTCCTCCATTCTCTCCTCCAACTTCTTCAATTTCTCCTCCATCTGTGCAAATTTATCACCCATTGATTCCAAAATTACCTGGGTATGTTTTTCAAGAGCATCTTGTAAATCCTTCGATGTCAATACCGTACATCAGGAGGATGCAATGCCTGCAATGATGATTGTTGCACCGGAGACGTTCCAGCACTCCGAAGAGTTTTAGGGGGAGGTTTAGCCGCCATCTTTTACTTTCAATTGTGACGCACTTTCACTTTAAGTTTAAAAAGTCCATCAAGCTCGAGAGTAAAATAAAATAATCCTCTTCACCTTTTCCTCTTGTACCGCTCTGCCTGCTCTTTTTATTCCATAGTCCTTCCTTCAGGCAGGGGTGGTCGCAGACGCCTGGCTCTGCTCCATGAAATCAGGAGCAGAGGCGCTGGCCAGCATTATACCACAATTTAAAGCCACTTTCTGCTATTGATGTGCACAGTACAAGTGGATTCATTGATAATCAAGCCCATTTACATTGTAACATACTGCTCAACTGTAAATATTACAGAATCAGTTAACATAGAATATGTTAAATAACTATATATATATATATATATATATATATATATATATATATATATATATATATATATATATATATATATATATATATATATATATATATATATATATATATATATATATATATATATATATATATATATATATATATATATATATATATATATATATATATCTTTGGTCATTCGGGTTTTTCCCCATGTAGAATTAAAGGTATAAGAGCAACGTTTCGACGAAATCTCATCCGTCGAAATGTTGCTCTTATACCTTCAATTCTACGTGGGAAAAAACCCGAATGACCAAAGATCTACATACAAACACCCGCGAAAACCTCAGAAAACATATATATATATATATATATATATATATATATATATATATATATATATATATATATATATATATATATATATATATATATATATATATTATATATACACACACACACACACATACATATACATATATAAAAAGGTAAAGGTTCCCCCGCACATGCGCGCTAGTCATTTCCAACTCTATGGGCCGGTGCTCATCTCCATTTCAAAGCCGAAGAGCCAGCGCTTGTCCGAGGACGTCTCCGTGGTCATGTGGCCAGCATGACTAGGTGCCAAAGGCGCACGGAACACTGTTACCTTCCCACCGTAGTGGTCTCTATTTTTCTGCTTGCATTTTTACGTGCTTTTGAACTGCTAGGTTGGCACAAGCTGGGACGAGTAACAGGCGCTCACTCTGTTATGCGGCACTCGGGATTCAACCCGCCAAACTGCTGACCTTCTGATCAACAAGCTCAGCGTCCTAACCCACTGAGCCACCGCATCCCTATATGTATATGTATATGTATATGTATATGTATATGTATATGTATATGTATATGTATATGTATATGTATATGTATATGTATACGTATACGTATACGTATATGTATATAACAATGCACATTTTCCATGGCAATAAGTAATTTCTTCGACTTCACTCTAGTGTTGATCCAATAAATAAAAGCAAATCCTTGAATCTCATAATGGAAGTTCATTGTGTCGATGAGAGTTTAAGGAGTCCAGCTGGCACATTATTGGTGTGTTACATTGCAAGAGCTCTCAGAGATGCTATTAGAGTCTCCTGTGCCACAGTGAGTGAAATTACTTCTGAAAATGCAAAAGGATATAGGGAAATATAGTTCAGTGGTAAGCATTTAATTAAGGCCTTTTTAGCATCAAAAATATCAAACTGAGATCAACAATGTGCTGAACTGATATACACTCATCTAAAGTGAATCTCCCCGAACGAACAGTCTTTAATTGCAATCAAAGCCACATTTTCTCTACCATCATTTGCAAATTGTAATATAATGTATGTGTCTCATCAACTCAATCAAAGCTTTCCATTCTTTCAATCCCTTTAATAAATGAATTAAATGGCACAAAGATGAAAATATCTTTGAGCAAATAAATATGTTAAAGTTTGCTCCCTGAGTTGCTTGCTCGGTATTTAAACAAGTTTGTATATATTTTTTCAATCATTTCTAATTACTTTCATTTTTTCACAATGGGACAATATTTCTCTTTTTAAAAGGCCAAACTGACTAATTAAAGACGTACCTAATTAAATATATCCTAGCCAAAATATAAATATTCAGTCTGTTGAAGCACCAAATGGTATTTAATGTATTTAATGTAGCTGCTGTGTGCTGATTACCCCCTACCAATCTCAACCACCACATCTCTCTTTACACATTAAGGTCTCGTATACCAAAACTACCTAAAACTAGTATAAATCTGGGCATATAAAACATGAGTATGTCAAACATATTTGAAACCACACATATTGTAAAAGAATATTGTGGTGCTTGCATGCACTTAAGTACATTAATAATTTTATCATATTGCTATAGTCTAACTTCTTAGTTTTCATTGGGGACGACAGGTATGAAAGAACTCATGAATATTAGCAGTGATCCAGAAAATATGAAATACTTCTGTCATAGATCCAGTTGGGATTACATTTGACCATTGTGATCCTAGCAGATTTATAGTAGGATGATCATTAGTGAGCAATTCTGGCTTTCCTTAATAAAAATCCAGCTCAATTTTTAAGTTCTTAGGGTTTTTTTGTTTATGAATATAAATACCTGCACACTAACAGCTGTGAAACTTTTTTGTAGCACTTTCTGGATTGACTAAACTAGTGAAGAAGTATAATTAATTATATTGAGTTTTACTTCAAAATAAACTTCATAGAATTGAGTCACCAGCCTTCACTTTTCCTAAATATAAAGGGAAATGTTTCTAAATAAACATGGATGCTAACTGGGAAAAGTCTTCTACCTATTCCAGGAACACATAAGCTGGGATAAAGCCAGTTCTTAAACTGGGTAATGAAGACAAAGCCCTACAGAGCATAGGACTGGTTTATTTGAGGGACCATCTCTTCTTGATTTCATCTGCCTATCCCACCTGATCCAGTAGAGTGGTCATGTTACAGGTTCCATCATCAATGGAGCTACATCTTCTGGGCGCTGGGTGGTGGACCTTTTCATCATTTCTGAGCTTCTGAAATTCCCTCAACAGCTGGTTAACCCAGCAGGCTTGCAGATCCCAGGGGATGGGTCAACTAGTAAAGTGGTTCTGTTAGTATTAATATCCCTTCATCTATTATTTCTTTGTTTTGGTGCATTTTTATAGCTTTTACATAATCACTAATGGTAATGGTTTTATATATTTATTTATATATTCAGTATTGCTCTACACCAGGCATGTCAAACTCACGACATCATGTGATGTCGCGCGACGTATCGGAACTTTTTCCCATTGCCGAAAATGGGATGGGCGCGGTTTCTCTGTGACGCTCCGGCCCGCGGGCTGGCAGTTTGACACCCCTGCTCTACACCATGGCTTTTCAACCAGTGGTACAGGTACCACCTGTGGTACATTGGCACCTGGTAGGTGGTATGCGACCATCCTAGAAAAGTGGTAGCCAGGGAGGTGAATGAGCTGAACTGGTGGCAGCACTGCACAAGCCCGAGTGAGAGATGGCTGGAGTTGCAGGGCTGTCAGGGCTCAGGGGAAGCGCCAGGATCAGCACTTCTTTGGGGCTGTCAGGGCTCTGTGGAAGCACCAGGATCAGCACCAGGGTCCAGCTGGAGCTTGGTGCTGATCCTGGTGCTTCTGAGCCCAGAAGAAGCACCAATCAGCTGGAATGTTGCAGCATCTCCAGGGTCTTGTGGTTTACATTCAGATGCTTGACAAGTGATTCATATTTATAATGGTCACAGTGTCCCAGGGTCATGTGAAGTGACCAAAACCCACTGCAACCACTCAGCAGACGGGGGGAATAAAAATCAAACACACACACACACCACCCCTGCTGCCAATTCCTTTTTTTTTTTGGTCATCAAGTTTTTGACACCTTGCTAGGCAACTGGTGGTACTCGGATGTTGCCATATCCTAAAAGTGGTACAATGGGTGAAAAGGTTGAAAAACCCTGCTCTACACCACTCAGAGTGACTTACCAAGTGGGTTGGGTGGCTCTATAAATTAGATAAATAAAATAAAAATAAATGTTGGATGTCATGATTCTCTGCCTTCAGTGAAGACCTTTGTGGAACTTTTATACCCCATTAGTAACTGTGAGAGGGATCTCGGAGTCTTAGTAGACAATCACTTCAATATGAGCCAGCAGTGTGCTGCAGCTGCCAAAAAAGCCAACACAGTGCTAGGCTGCATTAACAGAGGGATAGAATCAAGATCACATGAAGTACTAATACCACTTTACAATGCCTTGGTAAGGCCACACCTGGAATATTGCATCCAGTTTTGGTCACCACGATGTAAAAAAGATGTCGAGACTCTAGAAAGGGTACAGAGAAGAGCAACAAAGATGATTAGGGGGCTGGAGGCTAAAACATATAGGGAACAGTTGCTGGAATTGGGTATGTGTAGTTTAATGAAGAGAAGGGTGAGGGGTGACATGACAGCAGTGTTCCAATATCTCAGGGGCTACCACAAAGAAGAGGGAGTCAAGCTATTCTCCAAAGCACCTGAAAGCAGGACAAGAAGCAACGGATGGAAACTAGTCAAGGAGAGAAGCATCCTAGAACTAAGGAGAAACTTCCTGACAGTTAGAACAATTAACCAGTGGAACAACCTGCCTCCAGAGGTGGTGAATGCTCCAACACTGGAGGTTTTTAAGAAGAGACTGGACAGCCATTTGCCTGCCTGAGCAGGGGGTTGGACTGGATGACCTCCAAGGTCCCTTCCAACTTTATTATTATTATTATTATTATTATTATTATTATTATTATTATTATTATTATTATTATTATTATTATTATTATTATTATTATTATTATTATTATTATTATTAAAATGGAGTCTAATGAAATGACTCACATAGATTGGTTGTGTGGAAAAATAGTTGTGGCAAGATGGAAAACCACAGTATAGTTTCCAGTGCAAGGGACTGGGACTCAGAGCCTATCCAGGGCAGAAGAAGAGCTCAATTGTTTCCATTTCATGGAGAATTGATTTGACTGGTAGTTTATTTATTCATTTTACTTGGTTTATATGGCATACCACTCCTAAAGAAAGAACTCTGAGCAGCTTGTGTTACCCTGTTCAGGAAAAAAAGAAAAGTGCCTATACATCAAATAAATAGCACAAAACTCACTTCTGTCACATCTGAGGGCAGTAGATCTGAAGCTACTTTGGGGTGCAGGAATGGCACATCCTGCCAATCTAATCCTCCTAGAGAGAGATACTCTTGCTGGAATATCTGTCATTTATTCAGCTCACAGACAGGAGCTACCCTGATAAAACTGTACATCACAACCACTGCTGTGGATAAATTAGGTTGAAAGTAGGAAACCAGTAGGAGAGGGTGTAGTTTGCTGTAGTGCCAAATGTATGCCTATTACTTTGATAGGCATAAGTTGTGGGGTTGTGCTTACTACTGTGACCGTGTAGGTCTCAGGAGTGAGTTCTTGTCAGATTTCTCACTAGGCTCAACAATAAATCTCTTTTCCACACATTTAAACATGTGTACAGGAACTTACTAACAGGAAAGGTTCACAGGCAATTTGGTTAGGTAAGCTGCTTTATTACAGGCAAGATAGAAGTCACGCATAAGGAAATAATTGTGTTCAACACAGTGGTGGGATTCAGCTGGTTCGCACCGGTTCAATAGAACCAGTAGCTAAATTTTTTTGAGTTCAGAGAACCAGCTGGAGGAGGCCTCCCAGGTCTAGAACAGCCCACCAGAAATGCATGGATGCCACTTCCCAAAGTCTGTTCTAGGCCTTGGATGCCCAGGTCTGCATCCACGCAGAGAGCCAGTTGTTCAAGTATTTGAATCCCACCACTGGTCCAACAGAACACAAAGCTAATGCTCTATAATTATCTGCTTCAGGGTTTAAATCCTACAATTTTTTTCTCTTTCTCTTATTAAGCCAACAGAAATTGAGCTGGTTTCTTTATATCCTTATGGTGGGAAGAGAACAATTCACATTTTTTACGTGCAGTTCAGAGAGTTGCGGTTACACGTGGTTCAACTGAGAATTGCTCGTTCCTGTATCATTAATTTCAGCTCTTGTACCATCTGCTTTTCTTTTTATTATTGTACCCTCCTCCTACAGGTGCAGAGGTTTCTTTACCTCCTCATTCTCGTTGGGTCTGGCTGAGAACTTTGTGCCCTGTTTTTGTTTCTTTCTCAGCAGGAGCTGATGAGAGATTCCAGGCCTTCAATTCCTTCCTCCTCTTGTCTGAACATAACAGGGGAAAGGAAGTTTCCATGTCTTCTTCAGGTATTGTACCCCTCACTTCCTTGACAACAGAGAACCGAAAACGGCGTGGGTATTGAAATCTGCTCTTTCTCTTTCTCACACTTTTTGGTCCAGATCTCCTCCCATTCTGGAAAACTCCCTCTCACCAACAGATTAGTTATAGATTCTTCCAGTGATGGGATTCAGCCGGTTCGCACCACTTCGGCAGAACCGGTAGATAATTTTTTGTTGCCCAGGCCCAGAATGGACTTCCGGAAGCTGCATCCACACAGAGAACTGGTTGTTCACATATTTGAATCCCGCCACTAAATTCTTCCTTTACTATTCGTACAATAATAGACTATATCAGAATCAAAACAGCTGATGCTGAAATCTGAATATGTTGACACAATTGAAGTCCAATTGATTCCAGTCCTTTATATGCTAGCATCTCATGAACAGAATCTTGCCAAATTAAAGCTATATCTTTCTAAGCTATTAGATGTAACCTGGATACCCCAACCCTTTTTCTCTCTTCTCCATCCAGTTTGGGACTACATAGTCAATTAATCCGTACCGTTCTGAGAAAACTCTTTGGCGATGAAACTCTCCCTCTCTGCTCCTGCAGATGCACGTTCCATTATGGAATGGACTGTCATTCCAGCCTGTCCCTCATGTACCAAGAGACCAAAATACATTCCAACTTTAATTTTCCCCCCCTCTACTGAGATGAGAGATGGAGCAGAGTCATTCCAAGTTTAGGAATTAATGGTGGAAAACCAGACATATTTTCAATGTGGCTAAAAGATGCAGGCAAAAAGCCATGAGACTGATTTGTACAAGAGCAAGGAACAGTCCAACAAACTTGTCATTCAACCTTTTAGAAGGTGTGTGTAGGAGAGAGCTCTGATAGAAAACTAGACATAATTTTCAAAAGCAGTGGAGCTATTCCTGTTGATGACAGTCTTGGCGTGATCAAATTGTTCCTTTAGAAATTGCAGCATGCAGTTCTTGTGGGGGGGGGGCGGGGGCAGGAAATGGGCAACTTCTGGAATCATTTGGCCTCAGAACTGGATGATAACTGGAAGTGTTCTGAAATGGCAATATCTAAGCAGGGGCAAGAAATTACTATGAGGTACTCAGCTATAAATAAAATATCAGACATGCTATAGTTTACATTAGGAGTCCCCAACTCCCAGTGCGTGGACTGGTACTGGGCCGTGACATGCCACCAACTGGTCTGCACAAACAAGCAAACCCTATCCATGGGATGCAGGAGCACACACAACCATGCACTCTCTGGTCCATGGAAAAACCTTTCTCCACGGAACCAGTCCCTGGTGCCCAAAAGGTTGGGGACCCCTGGTTTACATAGCAAAAGGGCTTTTTTTGTCATAGAACTCCCAGAACAAAGTTCTGGCACCTTTTTTGGATGGAACCTTGTAGGGTAAGCAAGGCGGGTTGTATGACGTATGTGAGTTCTGGCACCTTTTTTTTCTTTTTTCTTTTTACAAAAAAAGCACTGCATAGCAAACAAGATATTTCTATAAGATAGTATTTCTCCATTTGATTGAGTGATAAGCAGAAGGCCAATGAAGCTTGAAATACTTGAAGTAGAATTTTCAAGAAAGAATCAGTGCTTGAGAAACTGCTTCTTCTAGAATAACTTCTCAGGGACAAAGGGAAACCTTTTCTAGAACTTATCTTGTGGCAATGGAGGTAGCGAAGCGTGCTCACTTTGCCACCTTCATTGCATCCGCAGATAACCGCCCGGCCACCCTGTTTAGGGTGACCCGTTCCCTTTTAAATCAGGGGACGAGAGAGGACCCCTTGCAGGGATGGGCTGAGGAGTTTAGTGAGTATCTGGTGGATAAAATCGCTCAGATTCGGGCTGGCTTCGACTGGGCAGTATCTGACGAGGGGGAAGTGATGGGTTTGGCCGATAATATTTGGGAAGAGTTTGATCCTGTGACTCTGGATGAAGTGGACAGGATCATGGGGAAATTAAGTGCCGCCACATGTTTGTTGGACCCGTGTCCCTCCTGGCTGGTTTATGCAGCTTGAGAGGTTACACGAGGCTGGCTCCTGGCAGTTATTAATGCTTCCTTGAGTGAGGGGTGCTTCCCTGCCACCTTGAAAGAGGCAGTGGTAAGGCCCCTCCTCAAGAAACCTGCCTTGGATCCAGCTATTTTAAATAACTTTCATCCTGTCTCCAACATTCGCTTCCTTGTGAAGGTTGTTGAGAGCGTAGTGGCATGGCAGCTCCCTTTGGTCCTGGAGGAAACTGAGTATCTGGATCCATACCAATCGGGTTTCAGGCCCGGGTACAGCATGGAGACGGCATTGGTCGCTTGTGGATGATCTCTGGTGGCCCCGAGACAGGGGTTATTCCACTGTCCTGGTCCTTTTAGACCTCTCAGCGGCTTTTGATACCATCGACCATGGTATCTTGCTGCGACGTCTTGAGGGGTTGGGAGTGGGAGGCACCGTTTTACGGTGGTTCTCCTCCTACCTCTCGGACCATTTGCAGACGGTGTTGGCAGGAGGGCAAAGGTCAACCTTTAGGCCCCTTAGTTGTGGGGTGCCTCAGGGGTCGGTACTCTCGCCCCTCCTGTTCAACATCTATATGAAACCACTGGGTGAGATCCGTGGTTTCGGGGTGAGGTATCATCAATATGCTGATGATACCCAGCTTTTCATCTCCACCCCGAACCAGCCCAGCAATACCCTCGAAGTGATGTCCCGTTGCCTGGAAGCGGTATGGATTTGGATGGGGAAGAACAGGCTCCAGCTCAACCCGGCCAAGACTGAGTGGCTTTACATACTGGCATCTCGACTTGTCCAAGAGGTTCCATCTTTGGTTATGGGAGGAGAGGTGTTACCTCCCATTTATAGGGCACACAATTTAGGCGTCCTCCTGGACTCACGACTCAGTTTTGAAGATCATATTGGAGTCGTAGCCAGGGGGTCATTTGCCCAGGTTCGCCTGGTGCACCAGTTGCGCCCCTATCTGGACCGAGATGCCCTACGTACGGTCACTCATGCACTCGTTACCTCCCAGATAGATTACTGCAATGCTCTCTACATGGGGCTGCACTTGAAGACCACCTGGAGGCTCCAACTGGTGCAGAATGCGGCCGCGCGGGTAGTGATGGGAGCATCTTGGTACTCCAATATTACACCCCTCCTGCGTAAGCTGCATTGGTTATCGGTTGTCTTCCAGGTGAGATTTAAGGTGCTGGTACTTACCTTTAAAGCCCTACATGGCCTAGGATATTTGCAGGACCGTCTGCTGCCAGGAACGACTTCCCATCGCCCAGTGCGCTCACACAGAGAGGGCCTCCTCAGGGTGCCGTCGGCTAGACAATGTCGGCTGGCGACCCCCAGGGGGAGGGCCTTCTCTGTGGGAGCGCCAGCCCTGTGGAACCAACTCCCCCTTGAGCTCTGGATGGTCCCGGATCTCCGGTCCTTTCGCCGCGGCCTTAAAACTTTCCTTTTTCATCAGGCTGACCTGGACTGATGACAGGGTTTTTAAAATGTTTTAATTTTTAATTGTTTAGTTTAACTTATTTATTGGGGCTGTTTATTTAATTTCTTTTAACTTTTGTATTGTTGTTTTTATTGTTGTTAGCCACCCTGAGTCCTTCGGGAGATAGGGCGGCATATAAGTCCCAAAAATAAATAAATAAATAAATACATCAAAGAAGGAAGGAAGCCATCTATGAAAAAAAATAAATTATCACCAGAATGGCATTCGAGCCTTTGTCATGTTGTAGTTCTGTAATAAAGTCCAAGAAAACTGTGACCAAATGCCCCAGGGGGAGGGAGACAAGGAGATGCAGTGTAGGTGACTTCACAGAGGTTTGGCATACAACAAGTGTGGCAAGAAGACACATACGGCTTGTCATCTAAGGGTTTATTCACATTGTCTCCCTGCAGCAGCTCCATGGTGGCCTCTTACTTGAGGTTTCTTGAGGGTGTATCGTGAAAACAAAATTTCCATCTTGAGACCATTCTGCTGTTCAGGCAGTCTGGAGCCAAATCAAGGTGATCTCACAGGAAAGTGGCAGTTGTACAGGAAAATGGAATAAAACCTCCTATACAAACATGTATGAAAAGCAAAGTTCTATGTTGCAATTGACGTGCTACTGGGTTGTTTCTTCCCATAAGTGCTCCTTCATGGCTATTTCCTCACTGGCTATTGGAGTAAACAGATCTGGGAAGTTTAGAAGCTGGTCAATTTAACAACAACAGGTTACATTAGATCCTATACAGGTATTCCTCAACTTACGACCACAATTGAGCCCAAAATTTGTGTTGCTAAGCAAGACATTTGTTAAGTGAATTTTGCTCCATTTTATGACTTTTCTCACCACAGTTGTTAAGTGAATCATTGCAGTTCTTAAGTTAGTAACATGATTGTTAAGTGAACTTGGTTTTCCCATTGAATTTGCTTGTGAGAAGGTATCAAAAGTCGGTCACATGATCTCAGAATGCTGAAACCGTCATACATATGAACTAGTTACCAAGTGTTCAAATTTTGATCACGTGACCATGGGGATGGTGTAACAGTCATAAGTGTGAAAAACAGTCATAAGTCACTTTTTTCACTGCTGTTGTAACTTTGAATGGTCACTAAATGAACTGTTGTAAGTCAAAGACTACCTGTCATATTTAAGACCTCCCTAGCCACAAAAATGGACATTTAGGAAGTGGTTTAGGAAGACCGTAGAGACAAGGCCCATGAAACAATCTGATAGCCACCCAATCCACCCAATGTTATATTCTAATTACGGTAGTTTAAAGTTCATATTTCCCCAAATCCCCTTAAAAATTCAGTGTTTATTTAGAAACAAGCCTTAATCCTCATTGCAATTTAGGCATGGGCTAAAAATACACTTATTTATGCAGGCCTTTTAACATTTTAATATTGTGATGATACAAGTTTATTGTTTTCATCTATTGGTGTATTTGAACCCTAATGCTGTTTTTTTTAAAAAAATTCCATTTATATCCCGCCCTTCTCCGAAGACTCAGGGCGGCTTACAAGGCGGCTTACAAGCTTAGAAATTGATATTTCTATTGTGTTTTTTTAAAAAAAGCTATCTAGACTCTAGAGTATTTTTCAGAGGACTTTCCTTCCTCAGTTGTCTTACTCCCTCTCCTGCTTGAAAACAGAAAGATGCTCACCGAATGTTCTACCATTCTCTACCATATCCTTTGGGGGATTGAGGGGAAGAAACAATGCACTCTCTACAATAGTCTAGGCCAGGGGTAGGCAACCTTGGCTCTTTTATGACTCGTGGACTTCAACTCCCAGAATTCCTGAGTCAGCATGGGAATTCTGGGAGTTGAAGACCACGAGTCATAAAAGAGCCAAGGTTGCCTACCTCTGCTCTAGAATGAGTCTAGGTCTGAGTAATTGCAGAAGATGCAGAATGGTGATCTCTTTCCATTTAAAATGGTAGGTGGGGAAAAAAAAAGAGAATAAGCAAAGATGGTATGCTAGTGTGACTGTGAACAGTGAAAGAAATACTGTGATGGGAATGTGTGTTAACAACATGCAAAACCAGAAAACAAACTATATCTGAATGCATGTTGAATAATAATAATAATAATAATAATAATAATAATAATAATAATAATAATAATAATAATAATAATAACAACAACAACAACAACAACAACAATAACAACAACAACAACAACAACAACTTGGAAGGGACCTTGGAGGTCATCTAGTCCAACCCCCTGCTCAGGCAGGAAACCCTATACCATTTCAGACAAATGGCTGGCCAGTCTCTTCTTAAAAACTTCCAGTGTTGGAGCATTCACCGCTTCTGGAGGCAGGTTGTTCCACTAGTTAATTGTTCTAACTGTCAGGAAGTTTTTCCTTAGTTCTAGGTTGCTTCTCTCCTTGACTAGTTTCCATCCATTGCTTCTTGTCCTGCTTTCAGGTGCTTTGGAGAATAGCTTGGCTCCCTCTTCTTTGTGGCAGCCCCTGAGATATTGGAACACTGCTATCATGTCACCCCTCACCCTTCTCTTCGTTAAACTACACATACCCAATTCCAGCAACCGTTCCCTATATGTTTTAGCCTCCACTCCCCCAATCATTTTTGTTGCTCTTCTCTGTACCCTTTCTAGATTCTCAACATCTTTTTTACGTGGTGACCAAACCTGGATGCAGTATTCTAGGTGTGGCCTTACCAAGGCATTGTAAAGTGGTATTAGTACTTCACGTGATCTTGATTCTATCCCTCTGTTAATGCAGCCTAGCACTGTGTTGGCTTTTTTGGCAGCTGCAGCACACTGCTGGCTCATATTTAAGTGATTGTCTACTAAGACTCCGAGATCCGTCTCACAGTTACTACTATTGAGCAAGGTACCACCTATGCTATACCTGTGCATTTGATTTTTCCTGCCTAAATGTAGAACCTTACTTTTTTCACCATTAAATTTCATTTTGTTAGACAGTGCCCAGTGTTCGAGTCTGTCCAGATCCTCCTGCATTTTAAGCCTATCTTCTGGAGTATTGGCTATTCCTGCCAGCTTGGTGTCGTCTGCAAATTTGATGAGTTCCCCATCTATCCCCTCATCCAAATCGTTGATGAAGATGTTAAAGAGCACTGGGCCCAGAACAGAGCCCTGGGGCTCCCCACTACACACTTCCTTCCATGTAGATGCAGTTCCATTGAGGACCACACGCTGAGTACGGCCTGTCAGCCAGCTACGAGTTCATCTGGTGATGATGCTATCTAACCACATTTTTCTATCTTATCAAGTAGTAGGTTGTGATCTACTTTATCAAATGCCTTACTGAAGTCCAAGTAAATTATATCTACAGCATTCCTCTGGTCCACTAATTTTGTCACTTGGTCAAAGAATGCAATAAGATTTGTCTGGCATGATCTGTTTTTGACAAATCCATGTTGACTTTTAGTGATGACTTTGTTTGAATCAAGGTGTTGAGAATTGGAGTGAATGCATTTTTCCAATACCACTGACCTTACTTGCTACATTCTAGGAGTTGTGGCAAATTTTCAAGCGCAGCACAATAATTGTGCATTAAAGTATATGTACTCTGCTATAGACCTACAGTGTAGTCAGTGCTCCAAATAGGAGATAAATTTGTTTGGAACCTGAATCAATAGTCAGACGTCAACAAATAATATAAGACTCTTGCCGTGTTTCATTCATGCCATTTAATATAGTGATTTGGATTTTAGTTAAGCCTTTGTTATAGCATACCCTTTTCCATTAATGCATTTGTTTCCACAGTGCAGTTAAAGTTCTAGGTAGTGTTATTTTTAACATCAGAACTAAATTGCTTTACTTTTTGGATTAGTGACAATTTTTATATGGAAACACTGTTGTAAGACATATGAATATATAACTTAATGAGAAAGCATCCTGCTACCTCAGGATTGCCTACTTAGCACAAAATAGAAATAGGACATCTGCTAGCCTATGAAACAATCTCACGGCCACTCAGTGTAATATTATAATCCCTTTACCCTTCTTATTCCCCCAAATTAATTAATTCCTCTAAATTAATTAACATCTTGTAACACAGGGAATTGATTATTTTTCCCCTACTCTGCTAGATATATTATTGAAAAACACTGGAAAATCTTAATACTATTTTCTGGAAACAATGGTATTTAACATGACAAATAACACTTGCTAAAATATGGCAGCAAAGAATCTTGAAGAATCTCTCAGTTTAGGACTGTCAGTTTCAATTTTGGTTCCAATTAATAGTTCCTAAAAGATTACATGTTTCTCTATAAGTGTTGTACATGGATGGATAGATAAACAAGATGTGGATATTAAATATTTATCAGTACTTTTTATTGGTGGTATTATCATTATTCTTTTCTTCAATGTTTCATGAATGTTCTGTTAGTTTGAGTGGGTTTTTTTTAAAAAAAACCAATGTTTTGCAATATTTTGAAATAAATTTTGAAGGGTTGGGAGGCAAGAAAGTTTTGCTAATTCTTGCATTTCAGGCAGATCTATTTATTTTTCAAATTAATATGCATCAGGGGTGATAAAATAATCAGAGCCAGGAAATTCTACATTTAAAAAGGTGATATTTCTTTATATGAAAATCCTTTCGGCCAGCTTCCTCTTAAGCAATTTAAACATGCCTGTGTATTTCTTGTGCTAGGCAAGATATTACAAATTAAAATGTGCTTGCAGCAAGGCCATGATTTGAGACCAGCAAAACAAACATCATATATGTGTGTGTGTGTGTGTGTGTATATATATATATATATATATATATATATATATATATATATATATATATATATATATATATATATATATATATATATATATATATATATATATGTATATATATATATATATGTGTGTGTGTGTGTGTGTGTGTGTGTGTGTGTGTGTGTGTGTGTGTGTGTCTGTGTGTCTGTGTGTCTGTGTGTCTGTGTGTGTGTCTGTGTGTCTGTGTATATGTATATAAAATCTTTAGATTTTAAAAAAATGTTTTGCTCCCCAGTTCAACACACAGGGCACGCATGAGCTGAATAAAAAGTCATGAATAGGCATGGAACTATTTATTTCAATAACTGTATATATCCTAAAATATTTGTATTTTTAGATCCATTGTGAAGACAGGATCTTTAAAGATCAAGTTCTCCAAATTTTGAGACATGCAACTGAGGGAGATGGGAATAATAGCCTTCCAGACAAATATTCTTGTAAATTATTTTGTAGATCACCAACCTGGGGAAAAATAATTTCATACATATACTTATTTGAAGAAAGTGCAAACATTCACAGTATTTTTAAATTCTTTCAGCTCTCAAATTATTAATGTAGTTTGGGCACCTGTAATTTTTGGTTTGAATTTATTTTGATTAATTATTGTTTTGTTATCATTCCTTTGGTCCTTGTTCCATTCTGCCCAGAGTGTTTAAGATTGAAGTAGATTGGAAATATTATAGAAGAAAGGAAGAAACAGGACATTAAAGCCATGCATTGTTGTTGCTATTATTATTAATACTGCAAGGAGAAGCACGATGGACTAAAAAGCAAACAGCGTCCACAAAACCTGAACCTAGTACAGTGCTGCATAATCTAAATGCTTGCTGTACTCCTTCTGTGAGTACAATATCACAAAGCATGTATAGATTGCATAGAATTTGTGCTGCAACAGCATGATGCTCGTTTATCATAAAGGATAGATGTCTTCAAAAATTGGTTTGAACACTGCTCGGGAGGGGGTTTTTTGCCCAGGAAATGTTAATTTTTTGTAACATGTAAATGTGATCTCTTCTTCACCATTTTCTCTCTCTCCTCCCCTCTCAGTTCAAAGGAAGGATGAACAGGAATATCTTTTTCAATGCCCACCTTCAGTGATTTGAACAAAAAGCTCCACTTCAAGAAGCATGAAAATGGCTTGGCATTTAGGATGCCTGGAAGCTGAGAGGCCCAAACAAGATGGAGGACAAATCAGAATAGAATAGAATAGAATAGAATAGAATAGAATAGAATAGAATAGAATAGAATAGAATAGAATAGAATAGAATAGAATAGATGGAGGACAAATCAGAATAGAATAGAATAGAATAGAATAGAATAGAATAGAATAGAATAGAATAGAATAGAATAGAATAGAATAGAATAGAATAGAATAGAATAGATGGAGGGCAAATCAGAATAGAATCGAATCAAGTAGAGTAGAGTAGACTAGACTAGACTAGAGTAGACAACTTTATTGTCACTTTAAATGTACATTAACCAGCATACATTAAAATGAGATTTTGTTGCATACAGCTCTCAAAGGGTAACCACCTCCAATATACCCTGCATAAACATGACCAAAAAAATTAAATAAAAATAATTACGCATATACCCACATACACACACACATATGACTCAGAGAAACAACACAGTCTTGTTCAGATGTATGCATAAACCTGGTAAGAAAAACAAATCTTGCAAGTTTTCCAGATGGATAGTATAGGGAACAAAGTTGTTACAGAATCTGGTAATCCTGCTACAAATACTTCAAAACCTCCTCCCAGAGGAGAGCAACAGAAACAGACCGTGAAGTGGGTGTGGGGGTCTCTAATGATGCTTTGACCTCTAAGCACATAGCGCTTGTAAGCAGTGTCTTGAATAAGGGGAAGCGAGCTTCTTATAATCTTCTGAGCTCTCCTTACCACTCTCTGTATGGACCTTCTATCTGAGGCACTGCTACTACCAAACCAAACCAAACCGTGATGCAGTTTGTTAAAATGCTCTCAATCGTGCCTCTGTAAAAAGTGGCCAGGACAGCAGGACAATTGGACTGATCTGCTGCCATTTGCTGAAGTGGCTTACAACAATGCTGTACACGCCAACACTGGATTCATTCCTTTCCAAGTGGCAAATGGCCAGAGTTTCCTTCCTGTGCCTCAATTGCCTGCCAATGAACCCACCATTCCTTCCCTGAAAGAGTGGGTTCATCAATTGCAAAACATCTGGCCAGTAGTTAGAAAAGCCCTGGATAAGGCTAGGGAAGCTTATAAAGCACAGGCTGACAAGAAAAGAACAGAGCCTAAACCTTTCCATGTTGGAGATAAAGTTTATCTCTCCACTAGATTCTTACAATCTTTGCAGCCAACAATGAACCTGGGCCCAAAATGTATTGGTCCATTTCCTATTAAACACATTATCAGTCCTGTTACCATGGAGCTGGAACTTCCTAAGAGATTGAGACAAATTGACCCTGTTTTCCATTGTAGCTTATTGAAACCTGAGGTCACCTCCAAATTACAACCTGTAACCACTTCAGTCCCTCAACTTATGATTGAGGGTAAGTAACACTTTGAAATTAAAAGATATTTTGGATTCTTGCAAACATCACAGGTCCACACAGTATTTAGTGGCCTGGAAAGACCTGCCTGCTTCACAGAATGAGTGGGTTTATAAAAAGCATGTTAGGGCCCCTAGGTTGTTCAAACGTTTCATGCACACTATCCAGATAAACCTGATTAATGTATTTCTTTTTGTGTTCTTTTCCCCCAACCTGTTTTGTTTTTCAGGTGGATTTGTCTTTTCATTAGGGGGGGGGGGGCTGAATGTCAGAGTCCCTCAATTGTGTTTGTCTTGGATCCTTCTCTTCCCCCCATCCCCCTTATGCATCTGCCTATGTATTTTCGGGAGTTTTTAGTATGAGTGTTCAAGAAGTAGAAGGCAAAAATGTAGATGACACCAAATCCAATAAGGAAAGGGAAGAACAACCCTTTCCATTTCATCTAAGGTGCCTAATTCTTGAATATATAAAGAAGTTTTACTGAATTATGGAGAGTTTCACGAGAATCTGTGAGGTGGCCCAGGCCACTAATTCAAAATCCTTCACATAAACCTGGGCTTTGTACTCAACAGAAAGAACAATTTGCCTCCAGAAGTTGTGAATGCTCCAACACTTGAAGTTTTTAAGAAGAGATTGGACAACCATTTGTCTGAAATGGGATAGGGTTTCCTGCCTTAGCAGGGGATTGGACTAGAGACCTCCAAGGTCCTTTGCAACTTTGTTATTCTGTAACTTCTGTAAATTGTTTGCCCATAGTAATGTATATAAGGAAAACCCCTACATCTAAAGAAGGATTCCAATTTGTAGATGGATAAAAGACCAGGGAATACCAAGAATAAAGACTAGTATTAGAAGTACAACACACACAAGCTATAATTACAAGGTACTGGCAAACCATGTTCATATTGTTGCCAAGGATACTATTTAGCATATCCATTGAAGTCACTAATAGTCACAATCAATTTAGAGATAAATTTAGACTTCACTGACCATGGATGAACATTACCTCTTCTCAGATCTAGGGAGTCTCAAATCATACAGATGTCAGAGAATTCTTTCTGGTGTTACATCAGTGAGTGGAGCATTGGTGAGTGGAGATTATCCAGGCCTAAGTCTGTATGTTGAATGTTCATATCATCAAACAGGAACAAGTTTCAACCATGCAGAACTGTAGCCACATCAAGGTTGAAATTAGCATTTCCTTCCTTGGATCAGACCAGGGGATGCTGGGTTCAGATGCCAGCTGCTGCTTCAGAGGCATGGCTAAAAATTCTCTGCTTTTTCTAGGACAAGATTGGAAGATTGGAAAGGGTCCCACTGTAAGAACTAACCATCATTTGCTTGCTAGCCAAATAAGTCAGTCTTGGACAAGATAGACTACACATTGACTCAGTCTAAATCAACTTAAATTCTTTTAATCCACCAATGATGCAAGAATGATTTGTGATTGAAAGCATATTGTGAGAGGGAAGGTATAAAATACAGTGAAATAATCTTTTTACATAAGGGGGCGCGGTGGCTCAGTGGGTTAGGACGCTGAGCTTGTCGATCAGAAGGTCGGCAGTTTGGCGGGTCGAATCCCGAGTGCTGTGTAACAGAGTGAGTGCCTGTTACTCGTCCCAGCTTCTGCCAACCTAGCAGTTCGAAAGCACGTAAAAAATGCAAGTAGAAAAATAGGGACCACTATGGTGGGAAGGTAACAGCGTTCTGTGCGCCTTTGGCGTCTAGTCATGCCGGCCACATGACCACGGAGACGTCCTCGGACAAGCGCTGGCTCTTCGGCTTTGAAACGGAGGTGAGCACCGGCCCCTAGAGTCGGAAACGACTAGCACGCCTGTGCGGGGGAACCTTTACCTTTACCTTAATCTTTTTACAAAATTTCCAAGAAACTGACTTTCCGAAAATATCCATAATGGTTGCTTTTATTTATTTGCTGCTTATTTGCTACTCCAGCCATAACTGATTGTTGTTTCTGTGTGGGTCAGAAACAAGAAGAAAAAAGAGAGAGATTGAGAGCCATTCCTTTTTACCGGAACCTTTTGTAAGGTGACCCAGAGACAGATTGCTGTGCCTGTTCAAGATTCTTAAAACTGAAACATTAAAATGGAAGAAGTTTGATTCAACCAGCCACTTTGACTCAATGACAAAGGCTTGATACAGAAAGCCCTGTTAGTATACTGAGTAAAACAAGGTAGCTGCCCTGATGTGCAGAAAGTGATGCTACTTTACTTCACTGCTCAGTTTCATAGGACTACAGCTGTCAAAGCTCCAATGTAAAGAGTTTTGCTAAGATCTATCTTTTACTGACGCAGAACTTGGATGTCTGTCTTTTTCTGACTTACTCTATTTATTGGAGTGGAGAAGAACGGACTTAGAATTCTGGATGCTTCTGAAATTTTGTTCCATTTATTTGCAGCTATTCTGCTTCAGAGCAAAATAATAATATATTTATCTGTGGTGCAATATATTTATCTGCGGTGTCCATTCATCCAGGGTGAGATATGAAATTTAATTGGGAAAATAATAGTCACAAGTTTAAACCTTTCTCAAGATCATCAGTTTATTTTTTTTTCCCTTATCGCTGTTGTGCTGTGTGATTGTTAAATACATTTATTAAATTCCACAAAAACCTCATGGAACAATGGAAAATCAGGCATTTGAATTGTAACCATGTTTACTCCATTAAGAATATGTCTGGAAATTTAAAATAAAGTGTGTTTTTGCCAAATTGGCTTACCCATTTAGTGAAATATAGTAATGCAGTTTTTCAAAATGATCAAAAAGATTTGATAACAAAATTAAGCCAATTGGCAAACAATGAAGAAGAGAAAATAGAGCAAGTGATCCTAACCAAAAAAAATGCCTAAAGTGAAATTTAATCTCTGGATATTTTTGCTTAGGTTCTATGTCAAAACTTTAAAAGACAAGACAGAAAATTTCTGATTTTCTAAATTTTGCCAGTTAGTGTAATCACCACTACTTTGGAGATGCTGCCCATCTATATTAAGAAGAAGAAGCCTTATTGGTATGAGCAGCATCTCATTCCCAGCCTAGAGAATATGGGCAAGCTAGAGGCCTGTTATCTTAGAGTCGCTATCTATTCCCACTACACCTATTGCCATCCACCATTTAAACATAATAAAATATCACAAAAGATGTCAAGTGGCCTATGACCTAGGACTCTTTGAGCCCTGATAGGCATCATTCCTGCTCACCTAAGGCAAACTTTGAAAAGTTTAGCTGACTTTCTTTTTCCAGTGACAATCATCTAGCACAGGGTTCTCCAAACTTGGCAACTTGAAGACTTGTGGACTTGAATTCTCAGTTGCTGGCTGAGGAATTCTGGGAGTTGAAGTCCCCAAGTCTTCAAGTTGCCAAGTTTGGAGAACCCTGATCTAGCAGACGTTCCAGTTCCAAAGCATTATGGAGGAAGGATTTAGCTACCTTGGTATAATAATGATCATCTATTGGGATTTGCCACCTTTAAAAATGTTGCTGCAATTACAGATGCTAAAAATCTATTTCTAGGCTCACATTTTTTTATATGCTGTTTGTATTCAAGCTCTTGAAGGGCTCAGCTATATTCAGAACATTAGCTGGAAGTCTAATTACTTTTTTAGCTCTATCGATAAGCTCTCATTTCCTTCTCATATGTAGGCATAAATCTCCTGCTTATTCAGCTTTTAATAAATAATATTATAGTTTATTTCTAAGTGCTATGATCACTGGGGCATTAATACATTCCTGTTCCTTTTAAAAAATATCACTATTAATTTTAAAGGCCTTCAGAAGTTTTTTTTATTATTATTCTAAATCTGAGCAGCATGTTTTGATGCTCAGATTTGGAATCAAAATAATGAAAGAAGAAATTTGAGCAATTTGGGGTATCGAGAGAGAGGTGATACTTATAAGTGTAACTTCTGCATTGCCCAAAATGGAAAATAGTTCAACTTCTCTACTGGAGAAAGGACAAAAGATAAATTACCTCCTAGATGTACATAGGAATAGCAAGACAATTATTTTCTTATTGTGAGGAAATGATCAAATGAGTGATGTACCTGCTTATTTTGCTTTTCAGGTGCCACTGAAAACTTCAACATTCTGCTGTCTCTTCTGATGATCTTTACTCAAGATGTACCTTTTCAGAGAGAAGTTGTCTTCAAATTCTATTGTAATCCTTTACATAAAATGATAATTATGGAATTGAAAAGGAATGTAATAACTAGCTAGCCCAGCTCTTTGTTCTTGCAGGGTACTGCTGCAGAACCTCCAACATACTGAACAGTTCTTATTGTAGGATGGTGTTCCTGAAGACTTAGCTAAAATATACCTTCTTGCAATGTTAGCTATTGGATTCAGTCTGAACTTTTCCTTTGCAGTAGGAATGGGATGATTACCTAATTTTGATTTCTAAGGGATATACTATATCTATGAACATGTAAAGGTAAATGTATATATTTTATACATGCATAAATGTATAAATTTGTATATGCCCTTGGCTCCCATTGACTGTATCCTTGCATTTTTCCCAATAATGTTTTAGCTACAACCGCTACTGCTAGTGCTGCCTTCTGACATTTTTTTTCTATATACATTATCTCTCTATCTCTATCTATCTAGCCAGTTTAGTGCAGTGGTTAAGGCACCAGGATAGACAGACTGTGGATTTGAGTCTTGCTTTGGGCAAAGCTAGCTGGATGACATGGGCCAGCCCCTCAGTCTCAACCTTAAGAAGCAGGCAATAGAAAACCTTTTTGAAAAAAAATTGTCAGAAAATTGCAGGGATTTGTCCAGGCAGTCGCTGGGAGTCAACACTGACTCAACTAGCCAACAGCCTTGGAATTCCAAATTGATATCCCATCCACTGTTTATTTTCTAAGATCAGCCAATGCAGGAAAGATGCTGGAGTTTTTTGATACAGAATTAGAACAGCTCCCAAATACATTTTGTCATAATAGGAGTGAAAGCATTAAATAGAGTCCATAGGGGTCTACTTTTTCCATTTAAAAAGCAGCATAAAATAACATTTGGAGAGAGAGAGGGGGGGAGAGGGAGAGGGAGGGAGAGAGAGAATACCTACATTTTAAAGATAAGTTATACTGTGGGAATTCATGTTTAATAATTCACATCAGAGAGATTTTTTTTACGAAAGATGTCAAACAATTTTGAAAAAAGTTTCCCAGAAATACATATATTAATTCTATGTATGTTGGATATGTAATAGATAAAAGTTCTTTACATTAGAGAAATATCGAAATGAAAACAGATGCAGATTGGACTTCCGCTGGCGGCGCGGCGCTGAAGACAGCCTCCCCTGGCTGCCCGCGGTTCAGCTGTTTGTTTTTTCGCCCGAAACAGCGCCGATCAGCTGTTCGGGCGAAATTGAAGCCCCCTCCTCGGGAGAAGAGGAGGGGGTGAGGCCCCAGGTAGGGGTAGAGTTCTCCGAGGCCGCCTGAGCTTTGAGCTTGGGCGGCTGAAGGATCGAACTCCCCCGAAGCCTGGGTTGCTCCCAGCTGGCCGTCGTCTCTGCTCCGAACTTCCTGGAGCAGAGCCAGGCATCTGCGAACCATCCCTGCCTGAAGAAAGGACTATGATTTAAAGGAGCAGGCAGAGCGGTACAAGAGGAAAAGGTGAAGAGGACTATTTTACTGTACTCTCTAACTTGTTGGACTTTTTAAACTTTAATTGAAAGTGCGTCATAATTGAGGATTAAAAGATGGCGGCTAAACCTCCCTCTAAAACTCTTCGGAGTGGAGGATCCTCGCCGGTGCAACAATCATCACTACAGGCATTGCACCCTCCTGAAGTGCTGACATCGAAGGATTTGCGAGATGCCTTGGATAAACATGCCCAGGTACTTTTGGAATCAATTAATCAATCAATTGCTGATAAATTTGCACAGATGGAGGAGAAATTGGAGAAATTTGAGGAAAGAATGGAAGAGAGGATGGAACAGAAGTACAGCGTGATGAAGGTAGACATTTTGACTTCAGTGCATAAAGTGGCGGAATGTGTGGAAGATTTAGATGAAAAAGTGGATGATTTGGCTCAAAGGAATGCTATACTAGAAGTAAAAGCACGGGAGAATGAAATTGAAAGAGGCAAGTTGGAAAGGGAGTTAAGCCATGCCCAATATTACCAGATGCAGTTTGCTGTCAGAATTAGAGGCTTAAAAGAGAATGTTAAAGAAGATTTAAAGCAGCTGATCTCTGAGGCTCTCGAAGGGGTATTGAACCAGCCAGCATCTGAAATAAGAGCAGCTATGGATAAAGTGTTTCGGGTGAATTCATGGATTGCCAGACAGAGAAAGTTGCCTAGAGATGTGGTGGTTTATTTTGCAAAAAGAGAAACTAGAGATCAAGTTATACAAGTTGCCTATGATGCTAAGGTTGTGATTGCTGAACAAGAAGTCTTGGTTTTAAAAGAAATTCCTCCAAGGATTTTAAGGGGAAGAAAGGACTATACATTTCTTGTGCAAGAGCTCAAGCAAAGAGATATAAGGTTCAGATGGGAGATTCCAGAGGGGCTGATGGTGATGTATGAAGGTAAAAGGTATAGGCTGATTACTGTGAAACAAGCACGTGATTTCTACAATAATGTCTTAAAAGCAACCCCATTAACGCTCCTGGAAGCTGGAAAGGGATCTGGAGAAGAAGAACAACAAGAGGAGGAAACAGAGGAAAATGGTGCTGGAGGAGATCAAGCTACAATCTCTTTGGATGATCCTAGAGAGCAAAGAGTGACGCGTGCTGCTTTAAAACGAGCAAAGAAAATAAAAGAACAAGATCAGCAAAAGTCTTCAGATTCTTCACATCGCATTCATAGCCAAGCTGTGGGAGGAGCACGGCCTAAAGTAACCAGTCCTATCAAAGCTGTGGTCCAAGAGCTTCTCGAGGATATACATGGCAACTAAATTTTTAACCTGGAATGTTAATGGACTAAACTCACCGCAGAAGAGGAAGAAAGTTTTTCAATATTTAAAACAATTTAAGATAGATGTTATATGCCTGCAAGAAACGCATATTAGAGTTTTGGATCAAAAGTACTTATTGAACTCGAGGCTGGGTACGCAATTTGTTGCTTCTGCAGAGAATAAGAAAAATGGAGTGGTTGTTTATGTTAAAAGTGCCTTAACAGCGGACTTAATTGAAGCAGATAAGCATGGAAGATATGTTATGATCGAGCTGTTGTTTGAAGGTAAAAAGATGCTTTTAGTTGGATTATATGCTCCAAATCAACAACAAGCTGACTTTTTTAGTTTACTTCATACAAAGCTTACCCAGTTGGATTATAAATCCTTTATTTTTATGGGGGACTGGAATGGAGTTATGGATGTACAGTTGGATAAGGCTGGAGCCTTTAAACGCATTCCAAGTCACGCTAGACTGCCTAAATCTTTTTTTGAAATGAAGGATGACCTGGAATTGCGAGATATTTGGCGTGAGAGACATTTGCGGGAGAAGGATTATACATTTTATTCTGATAGACACCAATCTTTTTCGAGGATTGATTTTATTTTGTTGACTAATGATCTTCTTTTGAGAACTAAAAAGGTGAAAATCTGCGCAAGAATTATCTCTGATCACAGTCCAGTGTGGTTGGAGATTGATAAGGAAAGAGGAGATAGACGCTCATGGCGCGTAAATGAGAATTTGTTTAGAAATCAGAGAAATGTGGAAGAATGCAAACAGCGGATGAAGGATTTTTTTGAGATGAATATGAATAAGGGTACCTCTATGGATATGGTTTGGGATGCTAGCAAGGCCTATATGAGAGGGGTGTTGATATATATGAATAATAGACATAGACGTGCAGTGGAAACTAGAAGGAAAGAACTGGAGAATGAAATAAAGGAAAAAGAAAAGGCTTTGATTTTAAACCCAGAGGAGCTGAAGATCAAGGAGGCTATTAGACTGTTACGAGGACAATTTGATAAATTAATGGCTGATCAAGTGGCGACCAATCTGCGGTTTGCTAGGCATAATACTTTTTGCAATGCTAATAAGCCAGGCAGATGGTTGGCTTATAGACTGAGGAAAAAACAAAGGGCATCTAATATAGATAAGATTGAGCATAAAGGAAGGGTTGTGTATCAACAGAATCTTATTAAGGATGCCTTTGTGGATTTTTATTCGAAATTATATACTAAAGAGGACATTAATGCAAAAGATATTGATACGTATTTGGAGAAGGCTAGCATCCCGGTTCTTACGCAAGTACAAAAAGAGGGGATTAACCAACTGATTACAGAAGAAGAAATTTTTACAGCTATTAAGGAACTGAAGGTGGATAAAGCACCAGGCACTGATGGCTTGACTGCGGCCTATTATAAAAACTTACAATTAGAGATGATAAAACCGTTAAAGGAACTGTTCCAGACAATCCAGAGGGGGGGAAAGGTGCCCCCGTCTTGGAGAACAGCTTTTATCTCTTTGATTCCGAAGGAAGACCAGGATGCTACTTTAGTTAAAAATTACAGACCGATATCGCTTTTAAATACAGATTATAAGATATTTGCTAAGGTTTTGGCTAATAGACTGATGAGGGTTCTGCAACAGGTGATTCATGGGGACCAAACGGGGTTTATTAGTGGAAGACAAATGAAAACTAATGTGAGACATATAGTTGATGTGTTAGAGTTTTTGGAAAGGCACAACCAGATCTCTGCTGCGCTAATCTTTTTAGATGCTGAAAAGGCTTTTGATCAATTGAACTGGCAATTTTTGTTGAAAGTTTTAGACAAAATGGATTTTGGGGAAAAATTTTTACAACCGATTAGGGCATTATACCAAAAACAAACTGCCCGAATTATAGTTAACAATAGTTTGACAACAGTATGTAATATTGAGAAGGGCACAAGGCAAGGGTGTCCGCTATCGCCCTTGTTATTTATATTAACATTAGAGATATTATTGGTTAAGATTCGGAATTCGGAAAAAATTAAGGGGATACAAGTTGGAGATCAGGATTACAGATTGAGAGCATTTGCAGATGATCTGGTTGTTACAGTGACCCAGCCAGAGAACTCTGTTGTGGACCTGATGGAGATAATAACACAATATGGGAAGGTTTCTGGATTTAAAGTAAATATACAGAAAACTAAAATTTTGGCTAGAAATATGACAGTTTCGCAGAAGGCTCTCCTAGAAGGATTAACTGGATTTGAGATTGTTAAAAGGGTTAAATATTTGGGGGTGATTTTGTCGCCCTCTAATACAAAGCTATATAAAAATAATTATGAAAAGTTATGGGGGAAAATTCAAAAAGAACTGGAGAGTTGGGAAAAATTGCAATTGTCTTTGTTGGGACGGATTGCAGCAGTGAAAATGAATGTCCTGCCCAAATTTTTATTCTTATTTCAAATGATACCGATTCTTAAGAAAGACTCTAACTTGGAGGAATGGCAGCGTGGTATCAATAAATTTGTGTGGGCAGGGAAAAAGCCACGAGTTAAACTTAAGATTATGCAGGATACTCGTGAGAGAGGTGGCCTTAAAATGCCTAATTTTAAATTATATTATGAAGCTGCTGCACTAGTAGGAATAAGTGATTGGATTAATTTGACACAATCGAGGTTATTAAATCTTGAGGGCCATGATCTGTTGTTTGGCTGGCATGCATATTTGTTGTATGATAAGAAGGTAGATACTGTGTTTAGGATGCATATTTTAAGACAGGCATTGCTGAGAGTTTGGAAGAAGTATAGACATAAGTTAAGCAGCAAGATACCATTGTGGGCAATCCCAAAACACGCAATAGAAAATATACATGCTGGTTTCAAACATGATGAGACTACTTACAAGGAAATTTTAAGTTTGGAAAGGAATATTTGGTGCTTGAAATCATATAGTTTCTTGCGAGAAGAGAAGGTTGTTCAGACTTGGTTTCAATATATTCAGTTACAGGCCAGGTGGAAAGAAGACCAAAAAAATGGATTTGCAACGACTGATGAAAATTTGATAAAGCAAATTAGAAATCAAGGACCAGCACATATTAAACGGATATATCTTGCATTGATAGAGATCGATTCAGAAACAGAGCTTGTTAAGGATTGTATGATAAAATGGGCCCAAAACATTCAGGAAGTTATTACAATGGACACGTGGGAAAAGATCTGGGTGAGGAATGTAAAATTCACTCAAGCTCAAAGTTTAAGAGAGAACTTTTACAAAATGTTTTATAGATGGCATCTAGATCCTAAAAAGCTTGCAAGTATGTATCCGAATTATCAGCCTAAATGTTGGAGGTGTGGTGATGAAGAGGCAACATATTTTCACATATGGTGGACATGTAAAAAGGTCAAGGCTTTTTGGATAAAAGTCTGGTGGAATATGCAGAAGATTTTTAAACGGAGGATAAAGTTTTGTCCGCAATTTTTTTTGTTGGGAATAATTGCTGACGCTACAGTTGTGGACTCTAAGTTGATGTTGAATTTAGTTACGGCAGCAAGACTTTTGATAGGTCAATATTGGAAGAAAGAGGAACTGCCGACTATACAAGAGTGGATTTTAAAGGTTTCCGACTTGGCAGAGATGGCGAAGATTTCGGCCTATTTGAAAGATTACTCGCAAGAACATTATATTATGGAATGGAGAAAATGGATTGAGTTTATCCAGAATAAGTATAGGGTCAAGAAGTTTTATCTAGCATTTGAATAAGTCTTCTTTCGTTTTCTTTTTTCTTTTTTTATTTTGTCTTCTATATATATTTAATAATGCTAAGTTTTGTTTGATCCTATATAAGTTAGAGAGTGATGGATTTTAGAATTTATAGTTGTTAGTATATGGTTGTTTATGATTGCTTTTTTATATATATATACCTTGTATTTAGCTCTGGGAAGTCCGGGGGGGGAGGGGGGTTGGGGGGAGGTGGGGGGGAGGAGGGAGGGGGGGAGGGGGGGGAAGGGGGGAGGTAGGGAGGGGAGGAGGGAGGGGGAAGGGGGTTTCTTAAAGGAAAACTGTATTTTTAAAACTTTTCAATAAAAAAAAAAAAAAGAAAACAGATGCAGATTTTCTAATCAAGTCATTTCTTTTTTTTAAAAAAATGCAATGTTCCAGAATCCCACCCTCCCAATCCACTCTTGTAAAACAGTTTAGGCCTCTTAACTCTTCAACAGGGATGATTGTTTCTTCAAATAAATTAGTGCTAACGTGCAGTTCATGATTTATAATAGTATATTCTTTTAAGTAAGCCTAGCAATTTCATGATGAGAGAATAATCCCACCTCTATTAATGATTCACCCAAAGGTCTTTCTCACAAAATCATTGAACTGGAGGAGCTAATTAAGTCATTGAGTCCAACCTCCTGCTCCAAATGAAAGCATTGCCAACAGCTGTCTGTCCAGCCTCTTCATGAACTCATTTACTAAACGGAGATCACTCTCTACCTCAGTAATTGGTTCAGCTTTCAAATTCTCTTACTGTACTGTTAGAAAGGGCCTTTTTCTGCTCTAAGGTTCAACTGGAATCTGTAACTTAGCTCAATGTATCCTGTGTCCTGAGTTCTAAAATGACAGAGAATGTCCTGACCTTAGTCAGTAGGATATCCATTCAGTTATTTAAAGAGTGTTATTATGCTACTCCCCCCTCAGTCTTTCTTCTTTGGGCTGAACATTCCAGTTCTTTCAATCTCTCTTCCTAGGACATATTTTCTCTTTTTTGAACTGATTTCAGCTTGTGTGGATACTTTCCAAAGTGGGATATCCAGAAATAGACACAATATTCAAAGCCTGGAAATTATTGGCTCTGTTTAAAAATAGACTTCCTTTTTTTCCAGCCCAATACTCAGTTTCTAATACGTTGTTTCCAATAAATTTCACTGTCTTTTTTTAGAACTTACATTTATGGTGAACTCATTACACACTCATGTTTTCCCATGAAACCTATCCTGAGTTTATTCAAATCTGCTGTTTTGAAATCTAACATGTATATTTACTATTTTAGTATTTGGTTTCTCTTAAAATCAAGAACTTCAGCATTACATAGTCATTTTCCACAGCTTTTCTATTATCCTTTTTTTTCACTTTCTAAGTTTTCTATATTGTTAGCAGTGGTTTTTTTGTAAAAGAAAAAGGTGCCGGAACTCACACATGTCATGTAACCCGCCTTGCCTACCCTACAAGGTTCCATCCAAAAAAGGTGCCGGAACTCCATTCTGAGCGTTCTATGAGAAAAAAAGCCCTGATTGTTAGTACCAAGTCAAGGCTACCTGACAGTCTTGTATTTTTATCTAACCTCTAAAGGAGAAATCTGTTGGTGAGACAAGTCAGGAGTTGTTTGTTGTTTTTTTTTGAAAAAGCATGCTTTTTTAAAAAAAAAGTCTTATAGATGACAGGGCAGTTGGACACCTACTCACCCAGTACTACCTCATGCCTCTTCCAAAAAACTTCTTCTGCATCTTCCTTTTGGTTGGCTGTTAAATAGTAGGAAAAACAATGTGATTTCATTCATTTGTTCATTCACTCACTCACTTAAACTTTCTGTACAATTATGACAAATTCATCCCTTTGGAATTTTGAACAGGTGTGGATATTTTTAACATAAAAATGCAACTCCTTCTCCACTTCAATTGCTATCATTATTTTAGGAACATATTATTCTCTTACAGTGCAATGTATTCACTGCAGGGGACTCGACTTTACTGTATCTGTTAAATCATGGTTTGCCCTTCTGTACTGAGAAGTCAAGTCCAACTCATTTATTTCCCATATTCTGAGCTGTAATGTGTATGCAATGAAAGCCATCACTTTTGTGAGTCAATATTCTTCTGTTTTCTCAGTGTTCTCCATGGAGTGGTTTCATAGTTCCATTTAAAGCAACCCTCCTATTTGTTTCTGCAATGTGTAAGTTCTTCACTCAGATCTTTACTTTGTCTCCATTCACAGGATTGTTTAAAGCTCTCTTGAGCAATTTCACCAGGTATTCTTCTAAGGGACAAGCCATCTCATTCCGGGAGTTCATCATTCAAATAATATAACTTATCGATCTAGAAGCTGGATCTATTCTGCTGACACGGTGTGCATTCACCTGTTGCATTTGTCTTTCCCTTCCCAATCCTCTTCTACCTGTACCTGAGTTTCCAAGTTGTGTGTTTCCTTTGTAAATCTTCAAAGTCAATGGTGGTAACACTTTTAGCTGCTCTTGGCAGTATCATTTGTCTCTATATGTGTTAGCCAGAAGGGAGTCACAATGGAAAAAGATTATTGACCTTTAGTTCTGACTACAAACCTCCTGAATGCATCACAATGATCACTATGCAATAGAGCAGGAGTCTTCAAACTTGGCCCTTTTATGACTTGTGGACTTCAACTCCCAGAATTCCTCAGCCAGGCACACTGGCTGAGGAATTCTGGGAGTTGAAGTCCACAAGTTATAAAAGGGCCAAGTTTGAAGACCCCTGCAATAGAGAATGCTGGAAGCAGGGCTCTTTTTATGTTCTTATATTACAATAAATTTGTACGTTTTTCATGCAGATTATTGAAAAGATATATAGATTAAGGGGAAATAGAAGGAAATGGCCCTATGAATGAGCTCATTAAAAATTGATTTCTACAGAAAAAACCCCTCATATAACCTATGATGTTCTCTCGCTAGGGATATTGTGTTTTCTTGTGCCCTGATGAAAAATCCAGGGCTATTGTCATTCTAGTATATTCTGTGTGTATGTCCTAATTACCACTCCAAACCAGGAGAGATTTTTTTTTTGTACAATAAAACTCTGGAGGCATTTTTCTAATGACGTTAAGTGTACTATTTTTTTAAAAAGGGTTGGCCCAGAAAATGTTTCCTCCCTGTGCAAATTTGATATTTTAAGTGTCTCTGTATAATTTCTGGCAGATAATTAGAAAAAAAAAACTGCAGATGCCCTCTATTATATGTTCCCTTATTATTTCACCACTCATGGTTTATTTTGATGAAATCTGTTGCATTCAGTAATACAGTAAATGAATTACAAAGAGGGACAAGTAAGTGAAAGTTTACATGTTGTATATAAGATAAGGTGCAATGAATGAGAAGGGATATACAGACACAGGACACAGTAAGTATGAATATTTACAGGCAGACTTTCATTCATTTATTTATTCAAATTTGTTATAGCCATCCAACCCCAATGAATGATTTATTTTTACATTTGCTGCTGCTGTTTCAAATGATATTTGCAATCTTTTAAGAATCAGGCAGAAGTTACATAAAAATGGAAATCCTTCATTTGCACTCCCTTGCTCTACCTGTGTGCTAAGAAGTTAAGAAGTCCACAACCATTTGCACTCTGATTCAGATGACCCTGAGGGCACAGATAAATCCCCAAGAGGCCTCAAAGGCTCTCAGAGAAAGTGCTAACAACCAGATGACTGCAAAGAAATTCAATCCTGCCCTCCCACTCCTCAACATCCTGTCATAATTAATCCTTCCGTTCCACCCCCCTCAACCATCCAGCCAAACTGATGAAGCTTCTTGACTAAGAAGTGAAATGTCTTCTTCTTCCTCCTCAAGGAGAAGAAAAACAAAAACAAAAAACAGCCCAGGTGCCATTTGGAAAAAGCACCTTTGAGACAGCTATGACCTGGATGACTGAGAATCTCCACAGACAAACTTCCAGTTGGTTAATTTCTCTTCACATTGTGCCAAAGAGCCATCCTTCCTAGTATTGGTTTCCCTGTGTGGAAATATTATAGCAGTATTGCTCAAGTGGCAAAAAACTCTAATTAGGACTGAATTTTCTACAGACACCTCTGTAGAAGTTCCAGATTTTTCATCAGAATGCTGCTGTAATACAACCTCTGCCTCTTTACGACATAGATGCATTGTTGGACCCAAGTAAAAAAGAATAGAACTTGTGTCATGATGGCACAATGCTGCTGCTGCTGCCGCATGCAGTTCAGGGACCCCTTCTATGTTTTTTCCTGAAACCCATGCACAGTGGGTGGTCTGAAAACATGGTGGAGCAGAGAGTGCAAAATGAGTACCTTAAATACTAGTGAGTACATTGTCCATCCTTTAAAGCAGGGGTGTCAAACTCAATTTCATTGAGGGTCGCATCAGCATTGCAGTTGCCCTCAGGGGGCCAAGTGGGTATGGCCAAGGTGGGTGTGGCCTACTGGGTGGGCGTGGCTAGAGTGCGTATGGCCTACTGGGTGGGCGTGGCCAGCTCTACATCGTTCGCATCAAGGGGAGCCTGGGCAGGAGTGGGACAGATCTGAGGGTCTCTGGCAGAAGGAGGGTCTCTGGGCCAGGGCCAAGGCAGTGGGGGCCATTCCCTCACTGTTTCCAGGATGGCTTTGTGGGCCACATGAAACCACTTCACGGGCCAGATCTGGCCCCCGGGCCTTGTGTTTGACATGTCTGCTTTAAAGAAACCCATCCTCCAAAAAAAATCAGACACTCTGGTTCTGGCCCTCTCTACTTGAGGTCTGGCTATACCTAGCATGATGACATCCTTCTGTCAGTCAGTGGTATCCATAGCATGTTTCTCTCCTAAACTTGCAGTGGTAGCGTCCCTCTCACACTTCTTATCAGTCATAAGAAGAAAGACATCTTTGGGGAATAAATATGGTTACAATATTTCCAAACTAGTTCTTCCATTTTCGCTCTGAGTTTTCAGATGAATGGAAAGCAGATTTGTATCTCAGCAATTTCCTAGAATTACACTTCTTAAGTGCACTCTAGTGTTATACTCAAGGAAAAATCTCAAAGGTTTTTTTTAAAAGAAACAATTCTCCTTCCAATTTTCTGTTGTTTGTGACCATTTACTCTAGAAGCCATACACAGTTACAGTGGAGAACTTTAGATATGACCTATCCATGTTTTTGATTATCATGAAAGACTTGGGACAATAAAGACATATATCTGTCTGCCTCTTCTTAGAACTGTCAGAGAGCATTGTCTACTGACATGGGGATAGGATGAAATGTGTCCTTTAGAATATAATTCTCCAGTAAAAAAAAGTTATGTTTTTCTATTTCATGCTCAGGGGCCTTTAGAATTTCTTTTGGGGTATGTAAGTGTGTGTTTGTATGTGTGCGTGCATGCGCACGCACATACACACATTTCAAACACATATTTTCCAAACATTTTGCTAGCTCCACTTCCTGATCTGAGGAAGTCCCTTGGGAAGAGTGTCCTTATGTTGCTTCCTGTGTGACATAATTGTGGGAAGTGAGGTGGGCATAAAGGACCATTTTCTTTCCTGTTAACTATTTTCTGTGGAAACTGGTAGAATCCTCAATTTTTATAAACATAATCTGCCTATATTACTCTAGTGCCTTGGTGGAGCAGTGGGCTAATGCCTCCTTAAGTAACACCAGCTACCTGCAATTAGTGCAGGTTCGAGTCCCACCAGGCTCAAGGTTGACTCAGCCTTCCATCCTTCCGAGGTAGGTAAAATGAGGACCCAGATTGTTGGGGGAAATAAGCTGACTTTGTAATAATGCCGCTGGGGGGGGGGCGAAAGCCCTAATAAGCAGGCATATAAATAGAATGAAGGCTATTGCTAAGCACATTGATTTGTGCTTCTTAGATTGTAAGCCACCTTGAGTCTTCGGAGAAGGGCGGGATATAAATGGGATTAAAATAAATAAAAAAATAAAATAATGCAGCCAGATTTGTTAGACCTCACACCCCATAATCCCCATCCAATATTGTGCTGAATGGAAGGTTATGGGAGTTAAAACACCAACAAAGCTTGAATCAACAAATTCAGTGTTCAAAGAAACACTGGTTTAATGAGTCAAAAACACCTCCCCTTCATCTGCCCATTTAATTTAAAAGATTTGAAATAACACACGAAACAGACAGAATTAAATCCGGTCACAAAAGTTCTTTTAGTTGGAAAAAAGTGTATTTGTTGGGTTAAATTATTTATGGCAAACTATTAAACTTGTTTATGTATGTTAATGATTTCTAAATCATTGAGTTTAGAAATGCAGATGACAATTTTCCTAATAAACGATATCAAAAGAAAAATATTATAAACAATGAAACAGGAAAGGAGTTATGCATAAACATAAAACCAAGCAATCCTGAAGAATAATGTTTAATAAAAAAAACAGAGTACCTTATATTAATGCTAAGTAACTGCTTTAAATAACCATTGGCAAACAAAGCTTGGAGAATCAGTGACAGATGCAGAAAAATGCAGAGGCCTCAGCTCTAATTTTATTCTTTGCATTTATTTGAACAGAAGTTGACTATCATCCTAAATAAAACTACTAGGGCATTAGCTAAGTTAAGAAGATTATCAGTGTTTCCGGAAGGTGAAAGGAAATGGTCTTTTTACTTTAAATCCTGCAGTTGGTAGAGCCACAACACAGGCATCTGTCTTTACCTTATTCTGATTTCTTTTGTTTTTTACCTTGCTACATCCTCATTGTTTATAGTGTTTTGATATAGCCTTTTATACATTGTCTTCTATTTAGGTATGCTCAAAGTCAATAGGACAATGCAGACAAGGGAAATTATAGAAACAATGGCAGAGGGAACAAACTAATGAGTTTTAATGGTCAGGAGGGCAAACTATTAACAGCAATTAAGGACAGTGCTAGATGCAAGGATTCACGATACTTACAAAATCAAAGGGATTTAACAAAAGTCTTGAAAAAAATAAACAAAGGCTTTAAACAACTACTTTAGAAGTTCTAGTCCCACCTTAGCCACAAAGCCAGCTAGCTTTGGTCCAGTCACCCTCTCTTAGCCCTAGGAAAGAGGCAATGGCAAACCACTATCAAAATCTTGCCAAGAAATCATCAGGGACTTGCTTGGACAGTTGCCATGAATCAATACTGACTTGAAGACACATACAACTTTAGAACAGTATTTACTTCTACTTTCCTTCTCTTAAGCTTTTAAATCAGTCAGATATATAGATATTATATTATGTCATTCCCTTAGGTACAAGGTTTTACAGACATCCATCCTTTTCTTAGACAACATGAAAGCATAACATAATGTAACAACCATATATCTTTTTGTTCTTGGACAGTAATGGCAAACCTTTTGGGCTTGGTATGTTAAAAATTCTGAAAATGCCAAACTTGACTTTGCTGGCATGTCATCCTTCCCACCCCACCAATAATAATAATAATAATAAAAACAATTGTCTATCACTTATCCTGCTGCCAACCTCTAGGCCACCCTGAATCAGTAGCATTTGGCAGCAATGCCAGGCTAGGCCTGAAGAAGATTCCTGGGCCTTCGCTTCAGTCCTAGCACCACCACTGCCATTTAAAAAGGCTGCCTCATGCCCTTACCTAAGATCCCCAAATCTTGTAGAATGCTACAATTGCCCCATGGCAAAGTGTCTCCCCAGAATCTGCAGCTTGCCACTTCTTGCAATGTTCTCTTTCTGTTGCAGCCTTCCCAAGATGACTCCAGGTCACATGTGGCCTTTGTTCTTCAAGTGGCTTTGGAGAATGATCTTCCACTGAAAGCCATGCAAAAGCACACCCAAGAAAGTCTCTGAGAATCAGACACAAAGAAAACAGCAACAACAGAAGTGGATTTAAACCCCATTGCAATGTTTGTGACTATGCACATGAAACCAGTCCCACAAAGGATGAAATTGGTCTCATTCAAGGAGAATATTTGTAGCTCAGGTTTGAAATGAGGGGTCCTTGGTCAGTGTTGGGATTCAAATATGTGAACAACTGGTTCTCTGTGTAGATGTCGCTTCTGGAAGTCCGTTAGCTACCGGTTCTGCCAGAGTGTTGCGAACTGGCTGAATCCCACCACTGTCCTTGGTGCTCTCTGAGCTTGCTTGTTTACTTGCAGATGTTTCATTACCATAACTAGGTAACATCATCAGTGCTAGTAAATGGTCACACTGCCTTCTGGTGGCCAGTGTATGTTTGTATTCTTAGTTGAATGTCCTCAGAGACTTTTAATCGTTTTAGTGATAGGGAAAATATCTGGGGATATATTGAACCAACGATGGAAAATGAGACAGAGAGATCCCAGCATTAAAAAGGGGAGAAAATATGAAGGTATTCTCTTTTCTAAAATCTAGTATGACCATGAGGTTTTTTTTAAAAAAATGTAACAAAATACAGAGAAAAGATACTGGAATATAAATGTTGTACAACAGCTACAATTGACAGATTGCAAGTTGTTTCTGAATAAATGTGCAGAGAATTGAACCCTGAGTTATTGTAGGTGATTCAACTGATGATTACCTAGGTAGCAGAAAATATTACTTTCAAGAACAGAGAAGAGAATAGTCCTAATAGCAAAAAATAAAAGAAATGCCCTTCAGTATCTAATTCTAAAAAAATAAAAAACCCCACACAAGCTGAAGAACTGATTGTTCATTTAACATGTTTTTACTTATCTGCTATTCAGATAAAGAAGCTGCTGAAGCAGCTTACAGAGCGCCAACACATGGAAGAACAATTGCAATCTGCAAAGAGCAAACAGAATTTGGAGGAAGGAAAGTAATTATGAAAGTGGAGGAAATTGCTATTTAGAATAGAATAGAGTTGGAAGGGACCTTGGAGGTCTTCTAGTCCAGCCCCCCGCTCAAGCAGGAGAACCTATACCATTTCAGACAAGTGACTGTCCAGTCTCTTCTTAAAAATCTCCAGTGATGGAGTGTCCATGATTTCTGAAGGCAAGCTGTTTCACTGGTTAATTGTCCTCACTGTTAGGAAATTTCTCCTTAATTCCAGGTTGCTTCTCTCTTTGGCCAGTTTCCAACCATTGTGTCTTGTCCTGCCCTCTGGTGTTTTGGAGAATAGTTTGATGTCCTCTTCTTTGTGGCTGCCACACTTTGATAATTCTAGGAATAGTAGTGCTAGTAGGAGGAATGGCACTCTGATTAGATGTTTTATATAGTCAGTGGCTGTGCTCTTATGAGACACTGAATCACAAGATACCCCAAACACATTTTCATGTACTCTGCTGTATGAATCCAGATTATGTATATATTACAGCTGTATATATTACAGCTTCAAATGTGAAACTATATAAAAACAACTATGAACTGTTATGGCAAAATATACAAAAAGAGATAGATAGCTGGAGACAAGTACAATTGTCTTTATTGGGAAGAATTGCAGCAGTAAAAATGAATGTTTTACCAAAATTTTTATTTTTGTTTCAAATGATACCTATACTTAAAAAAAGATGTAAATTTGGAGGAATGGCAGAAAGGTATTAATAAATTTATCTGGGCAGGGAAAAGACCGAGAGTAAAACTTAAGATAATGCAAGACATACGTGAAAGAGGTGGTCTTAAAATGCCCAATTTCAAATTATATTATGATGCTGCGGTTCTATCAACAATTAGTAATTGGTTCAATTTAACAGAAGAAAGAATATTGAATATTGAGGGTTGCGATTTACTATATGGTTGGCATGCATATTTATTGTATGCTAAAAAGGTGGATAATGTTTTTAAGACGCATATATTAAGGTATGCCCTGCTGTGAGTCTGGAAAAAAAAATCAATATAAGTTAAATTATAAAATACCAATTTGGGCAATACCGAAACATGCAATAGAAAATATAGGTTTGGGATTCAAATATGATGTGATTACATATAAAGAAATTCTTAGATTGGAAAGGAATGTATGGCAACTAAAGCCATTCAATATTTTAAAAGAAGAAAAGATAGTACAAACTTGGTTTCAATATGGGCAGATACAGGCTAGATGGAAAGAAGATCGGAAAATTGGTATTACAACAATTGATGAAAATTTGCTAAAACAAATTAGAGATCAAAGTCAAGCGCATATAAGAAGGATATATAATGCATTGATAGAAATAGACTCAGAAACAGAACTTGTTAAAGACTGTATGATAAAATGGGCCCAGAATATTCAGGAAGCAATAATGATAGATACCTGGAAAAAAATCTGGGTCAGAAATGTAAAATTTACACAGGCACAAAATTTAAGAGAGAACTTTTACAAAATGTTTTATAGATGGCATTTAGATCCTAAAAAATTAGCATGTATGTACTCAAATTATCAACCTAAATGTTGGAGGTGCGGTTGTGACAATGCAACGTACTATCATATATGGTGGACTTGTAAAAAAGTCAAAGCTTTTTGGATTAAAATTTGGTGGAATATCCAGAGGATATTTAAGAAAAAGATAAGGTTTTCTCCGCAGTTATTTCTGTTGGGTATTATTACAGATTGTACTGTTATAGAAACTAAATTGATGTTGAATTTAATAACGGCAGCAAGACTTTTGGTAGCGCAATATTGGAAGAAGGAGGATCTGCCTACTATAGAAGAGTGGACTCTAAAAGTTTAGAACCTAGCAGAAATGGCAAAAATCTCAGCATATTTGAAAGATCAATCACAACAAAGATACATTTCGGAATGGAGAAGATGGATTGATTACATTCAGAATAAATATGGGACTAAAAAGTTTAATTTAGCTTATGAATGAGTATTAGAATTTAATAACATGTATTATTTAGTTATGTTTAATGGGAGTTAAACTGTGATAGGATTTAAAATGTATTCATAGTTGGTTAACGTATTCTAGCTTAGGTTTGTTAGATGCAATACCCTGTATTCAGCTCTGGGAAGTGTGGGGGGGATGGGGGGATGGGTGGGCTTTATGGGGAGGTCGGGTCAATTTATGTTTAAAATGTACTGTAAAACTTTTCAATAAAAAAAGAAGAAGTTGTGTGTGCTCAAACACTGGAGGCTTTTAAGAAGAGATTGGAAAAACATTTCTGTGAAATGGTATAGGGTTTTCTGCCTGAGCACGGGGTTGGACTAGGAGACCTCCAAGATCCCTCCCAACTGTGTTATTTGGTTATTCTGAATACATTTTGCAAATACAACTAATCAAAAATTCCAGATGAAAAGAGTCCTGACCATTGAGAGCTCCTTCTGTCACCAGGTGATATGATTTGCATTTATTTGAAGTGCACATTACAAGCATTGATTATTATAGACAGCCTGAACTTCTTCCCTAATATGTCTCTCCTGTTTTACATATCTGGGTTATTTCTGTCTTTTAATTATTGTTTGCCTCCAGGAGCAGACAACTAAACTGGCATCAACCCATCCTTTACTTTGATGCAACTTTTCATCTACAAGCAAATGTGGATTCGTTTTTAATGTGGATTTCTTAATGACTCCCAGAGGTCTATCTTTTGGTCTTTGTTTAAGGACAAATCACCAGAACAGAGAAAGAGATTTAATATAAGACTGTAGTAACCAGCTGCTAAGTAGGACCACTCTAAAGTAACATTCAGTGTTAGTTATTGAAAATATTAAAGATGGTGTTCCCTGGAGAATATTTAAAACTGTATTAGAAAACAACAAGACACAGAGAAAGGAAAAAGTGAGCAGGCTGAACCTCTGAAGAACACATTTATTGCTTTTTGTTTTAATTTTCTGACAGCAAAAAGAAATGTTTTTAAGAAAGTATGGACTGCAACTTCAAAGCAGGAGACAAGCTTCCAACACTGATTGCAGAGGACATTTTCCTCAGTAAGAAGAACAACATTGTAAGAGGAAAATGAACTAGCAGCAACAACTTATTATAATAATAAAGACCTGGAAATAGATATAAAACTACTGTGGCAAAAAAACAAAGATAGTACCAAGAGTAATAGGTGCCTTGGGTGCAATCCCAGAACAACTGGAGCACCAGTTGAATGCATCAATAAATTCACCATCAGTCAATTGCAAAAGGCAGCTTTACTTCAAACAGCTTACATCCTGTGAAGATATCCATAACACCATCGAAAATCTACATCCACCTATCCCAAGGAAGGAATGGATAATTGGACAAAAATGGCAAACCCAGTCTGAACATCTGGCTGACCATGCAACAGATTGTAATATCCTTGTATCACTCCATTCCACTGCAAATAGGGTATTTTCAATTTGTGTTTCAGAAGTCTCAGCCTACTAGTATTCTTTAGAGATGTTGCAGTCCCAGCTCCCAACGATGATCAATCATGGGGGTCAGCAATTCTCTCTAAGCTTCGGGAGTTGCCTTATGCAGGCACCAAGAACCCCCAAAGTCCAAGTCATCAAAGTCTGGGAAGATTTTAATAAAAATTCACAAAGAATCAGGTTTTGATCATGAGATCTGATGATAAATGCTCTTAGGAGGTTTCAATGACTTAAAATTATTTCACTTGAAATAGAAGAGGGATGATGTGGTTATTTTGATAACAGCACAATTCAACATTTTAGTTGTAAGGTGAGCTTAGTCCTTTTAAATTCAGGTTATCAGTATAATAGGTAATTATCTATTTTATAATGATTGCCTAGAAAGATGGAGTGGGTTGGGAGAGATAGAACCAATCCTCTTACTACAGATAGTTAACAAGATAAGATGAGGCAGGGTAATAATTGGAAATAAGCAACTCTTAACAGACTGATTCTTCTTTGTCAGATAGAATATACCTAATATGGGGCATGCTGACACATTAACCCTTGTGCTTTGTCATTTTTCCCCCTTTCTTAACCTCTTCACTCAGCTACATAACAGACTGTCAAAGCCTTACTTTTATCTCTCAATGTATAATTAAGTCATTAAATTATATTATTGAAATACTTCTACAATACTTAGGAATGAGCTATAGATGGCATAAAAAGGATTAGTGGTCTGACTATGTGCGTTTTGGGGGTGGAAAGCAAATTATCACAAATAAACCAGCTGAAAAAAAGAAAACAGACAGAAATGCTGTTATTCCACTGCAAAGCAAGCATCAAACAAAGAGACACCATTATATAAAAAGTACGCAAAATGCTTCAGCCTGCAGTTATCAGCTTACCATGACAGTCTTAGAATAAAAGTTTAATTTGGATAAATAGATTGGAAAAGAAATGTTGTTTTCTGCTGGCAGGTAAGCCTGTTTTCACTTCAGATAAATTGTACTACCAAATAACTTACATTGACAGGCTTATGAGAAAAAGCTTGTGAGCTGAAGTCATGGCTGCAAATGGAGCTATTTATTTGTCTTTCACACCAGCTAGAAAAGCTCTAGATTCTGAAGGTTCATTCTGCTCCAAATAGCAACCTGTAGTTGATAAAATACCTAGCTTTGCCTTCCTTCTATTTTTTTAATTTTATTTTTCTTTCTAATTGACTTGGAGATTACGAATAATAGAAAATATACAGATGTTTTAAATGCAAAAAAGGAGAGAAAAGCAAGATCCTTTTGTGCAGATGATCTTGTCAAGAGAAAATATCTAACAAATCTATATGTATATGTATATGTATATGTATATGTATATGTATATGTATATGTATATGTATATGTATATGTATATGTATCTCTATCTCTATCTCTATCTCTATCTATCTCTATCTCTATCTCTATCTCTATCTCTATCTCTATCTCTATCTCTATCTCTATCTCTATCTCTATCTCTATCTCTATCTCTATCTATCTCTATCTCTATCTCTATCTCTATCTCTATCTCTATCTCTATCTCTATCTCTATATCTATCTATATCTATATATTGCTGTACACAACATTTCATTTCATTTATTTATTTATTTATTTATTTATTTATTTATTTGTTTGTTTGTTTGTTTGTTTGTTTGTTTGTTTATTTATTTATTTATTTAATTTGTATACCGCCCTTCTCCCGAAGGACTCAGGGCGGTGAACAGGGCATTTTAAGGCAGTAATGGTTTGTCAGCTAGAAGAGAGACGGTTATTTATTTATGTTCTGAGATCAGCATAAGGGTGAACGAAATGTTGTGAGTTCAAAGCAGATGTACTGAGCTCAGAGCAAAACACCGTCTTTCAGGCTCCATAGAAAATGATCCTATTTTTGTCTCATCTTCAGGACCAAATATTGCACTCATCCAAGTGCTTCAGTTGCTCCAAGAATGGTCACTGTCTGTTTTGTGAGATACAGAGAGTCCATTACAGCTAAGATGCTTTCTTCTCTGACAGAATTGATGCCTTTACTTGAAATTGGGTATGAGGAAATGTCTGCTGCTGTGGGAAACCTTCTTCTCCCATCAAAAGCAAAGGGGGTTGCAGCGTTTGGGTTTGATTTCCCGCTCTAACCATTTAGAGATCAGAAAGAGCTTTCTTCTCCTCAATCCCAGATGTGGGGGAATCAATGGCTAAAAGGAAGGAGGCCCACTAAGAGGAATTTAAGAGATATTCCATCTAGGATGCCATAGGAGGGAGAAAACGTATGAGATCCGACACTTAGCACTCTATCAGGCTTCTCCAAGGGCAGGCAGGCAGTATGGCCAGTATGCTGATGAATCAGCAGTGAAGAAACCTCTTGACATAAACCTTGGAGCTGTTCTGGTTGCTTTCACCTGACATAGTCAACATGAATGAGGAAGTGTTGATAAGAATTTCCTTCCTTCCTTCCTTCTTTCCTTCCATGAGCTGCTGGAGGTTCTATCCACCATCATTAATGCAAGACCTTGATGAGTAGGCTAGGACCACCAAATGATGCTTAGGTACTCCTTCCTCTCCCCCCGTCCAATTATCTACATAGCTTTCAGCTTTCTCCTCCTTTTTCCTTTCTTCTTTTTACTTGCAGGCAGACTTTTCAGTCTCCTTTTTCCTTTTTTTTTTAATCCCATTTATATCCCCCGCCCTTCTCCGAATACTCAGGGCGGCTTACAATCTAAAGCACAAATCAATGTGCTTAGCAATAGCCTTCATTCTATGTATATGCCTGCTTATTAGGGCTTTCACGCCCCCCCAAGCGGCATTATTACAAAGTCAGCTTAATTGCCCCCAACAATCTGGCTCCTCATTTTACCTACCTCGGAAGGATGGAAGGCTGAGTCAACCTTGAGCCTGGTGGGACTCGAACCTGCACTAATTGCAGGCAGCTGGTGTTACTTAAGGAGGCATTAGCCCACTGCTCCACCAAGGCTCTTTTGCTTCCCCCCCACTCCTCCTCCACTCCTCCTCCACTCAGACAGAGCTTGGGCACCAGCACTTCTTCCACCTGCTTGCCCAAACTTGTTTCTGAGGCCAAGAAAAAGGCTTGGAGAGAGCAGACCACAGACTTGCCCTCATCCCTAAACACTGCAATGTTCCGATGCTATTTCTCCAGTGATCTCTACTTTCCCTTTGTTGTTGTTTCTTACTGTGTGGTTTCTTTGTGTGGTTCATGGATAAAACCCAACTCTTTTCTCTGAGATGTTCATCCTTTTTGAGGTCAATATTTGCTGCAGAATTATTTTGTGCCTTAATGGAAAGACCTTGCTTGTGTGCTGGTCACTGCTGAAATGTCCCGATGGGACAGTCCTACTAATTTCTATACAATTCAAAATTTGTTGCACCCAAGTTTCAGTTATCTTCTTTTCTTTGTGGCTTGTGTCCTTCTCTGTATCAGTAGACCACAAAGTCATCAGCTAGTATTTCAAACAATAATAATAGCTGAACTTTAATGTATTTATAAGAAAAATATTTCAATGCTTTTGTCAGACCTTATACTGTAAATTCATGAAAGTCTTCACAAATCTCAGAAAAAATATAAGACCAATCCTGCAGCTTACTTTTTCCCTTATATTTTTTTCTTTTTCTTTTAGGAATAGACTGAGTCAGGAACATGCATCTTTTTTTCCATGCTGCCAAAAGCAATAAAGTATTCCAGTGATGCAGTAATGATGGAAAACCTCTTTTGGTCAGCTTTGCTCCTAATTGTAGCTGTTGTCTGGACCAAAAGCAGTGATAATCAGCTTTAATTATATCGCATAAACAAACAGAGGGGGGAAATGCTGCAACATTCAGTCATAATTTTTGTTGCCTTTCCCCCCCTCTGACTGTATAATTGACAAAAAATTTCTAGTAAACTGAAATCATGAAATATGATAGTGTTTGTACTCTTTTGTACATACCAAGTACTAACCAGTAGGAGCAAAAAAGAGATAAATTGACAAATATAGATAACCTTCCAGCCAAATGGAAGGAAGAGATGCCAGCAAAACAAGAATCTTGAGGAAGTGACTGAACAGACTGTACAGACTCTTGGAAGAGGCTACAGTATCTAAAGTATTTAGACTTAATGCAAAATATTAGAACCGCTTTGTAAAACCCTGGTGAGACCACACCTGGAATACTGCAAACAATTTTGGTTACCATACTACAAAAAAAAAATGTTGAGACCTTGGAAAAAGTTCAGAGAAGAGCAATTAAGATGATCCAAGGCCTGGAGACTAAAATATATGAAGAATGCCTGCGGGACTTGGGTTTGGCTAGTCTAAAGAAAAGAAGAAACAGGGGTGACATGATAGCAGTATTCCTGTATTTGAGGGGCTGCCACAAAGAGGAGGGGGTCAAGCTATTCTCCAAAGCACCAGAGGGCAATTTTTGATTAGTTGCATTTACAAAATGTATTCAGAATAACAGAATAACACAATTGGGAGGGACCTTGGAGGTCTCCTAGTCCAATCCCGTGCTCAGGCAGGAAACCCTATACCATTTCAGAGAAATGTTTTTTTTCCAATCTCTTCTTAAAAGCCTCCAGTGTTTGAGCACATACAACTTCTAAAGGCAAGGTGTTCCACTGGTTAATTGTTCTAATTGTCAGGAAATTTCTCCTTAGCTCAGCTATGGTTAACTTCAACAGGCCTTATCCAAGAAAATTATTGGAGCTTGGACAGCAGATTAGTAATTAAATAAACACATAATCTAGATTCATACAGCAGAGTACATGAAATGTGTTTGGGGTATCTTGTGATTCAGTGTCTCATATGAGCACAGCCACTGACTATATAAAACATCTAATGAGCGTGCCATTCCTCCTACTAGCACTACTATTCCTAAAATTATCAAAGTGTGGCAGCCACAAAGAAGAGGGCGTCAAACTATTCTCCAAAACACCAGAGGGCAGGACAAGACACAATGGTTGGAAACTGACCAAAGAGAGAAGCAACCTGGAATTAAGGAGAAAGTTCCTAACAGTGAGGACAATTAACCAGTGAAACAGCTTGCCTTCAGAAATCATGGACACTCCATCACTGGAGGTTTTTAAGAAGAGACTGGACAGTCACTTGTCTGAGATGGTATAGGTCCTCCTCCTTGAGCAGGGGACTGGACTAGAAGACCTCCAAGGTCCCTTCCAGCTCTATTCTATTCTATTCTAATTTGGGGTGGGTGGGAGTAGACCCATCTATTTTTGCACTTTGCACCTTTTTAAGATCACTTGTATAAAAGACATATATTACATGTCAGCCTAATATAAATTATACTATTTATAAATAGGAAATTATAGTCTAAGGAAGTTTTCTTTTTTTAAAAAAGAAAGATAAATTATATTACTTTTATATAATTGTAGATGCACTACTATAAACATGGAATTGGAATAACAATTATAGCAACAAGGTACCTATTTGCATAATTGCTCTCAATCAACTTGACAGAAATCTGTGCAATGATTACTCTGCTGAAACAAAAGTTTGATTGAATGAAATTATTATAAATGTGCCTTTAATAACTGCAGTCTTACCTATGCTTAGCTGGAATATGCCTCATTTTAATAAGTAGCTGTTATTTCTCAATGTTTTTAAAAAAAGAGTTTTTAATAGTAACTTACTAACAATGTCTTTTATACATAATAAGGAAATGGTTGCAAACTGGGACTACTTTTTTCTACTTTTAGGAATTTTGATTATAACAGTAAAAACTGATGGAAAGTAAACAAAAAAAAGAATAGGAAGAAAGGAAAGAAAGAATATAAGAAGAAAAAATATGTAAAGAAATGATTCATTACAAGTAGTATAGATACATTTAGTAACTTTTTTTTAAATTCCATTTATATCCCGCCCTTCTCCGAAGACTCAGGGCGGCTTACAAGCTTAGCAGTAGCCTTCATTCTATGTATATGCCTGCTTATTAGGGCTTTCACACACACACCCAAGTGGCATTTTTACAAAGTCAGCTTAATTGCCCCCAACAATCTGGGTCCTCATTTTACCTACCTCAGAAGGATGGAAGGCTGAGTCAACCTTGAGCCTGGTGGGACTCGAACCTGTCTACTAGATAATACTTTAGTTACTATTTTGTTACAAACAGACATCTCTTCATTCCATATCCCATTCCTTATCTGTAACTAAATCCACAAAACATCAATTTTTCAATCCTGGTGCCAGCTGGAACTTTGGAAAAAAAACAACAACCCAATTTCTTATTTAAACTTGTTCAAATAAACTAACTGCATATATTTTTTTTCTTGTCACTTCTACGTAACAAAGATAATCTTTAGTGCATTCAAATATTGTTGAAATATTTTATTTTTTCCCTAATTCTTCTTCTCTGATTGCACAGACTGACACTGTTAATACCTTGGCTATTAATTTCTGGTTTCATTCTTTGAAGATCTCCTTTAATACTTCCAATGTTACAACATTTTATGTCATTTTGTAAGTCCCCATTAACACATTCCAACAGCAGGCTTGTATTTTTGCCTTTCTACTTAGAATCTTTAGTCCCTTCTAATCTCAAATCTAAATTCTAAAATCATGAAATCACTTACCTTTGTGAAGAGCCAAGATAGACAAAACAATTTTGGTTCCCATAACAATTTATGTATTTTTATGTTTAATTCAAAAGTTTTATATCAAAACTCAGTGTTCCAAATATAAGAGGATACTTCATCCATTTGTAACTTTTTTTGATCAAAATCTTTAGCTTTTTGCTGTTTATTTCAAATTCATTGTTCTTAAGCTTATATTTAATATTTCTTTTATTCAGAGTTGAAGCTAAACTTTCCTGGTGATTTATAATTGCTTATTAACCATCTTATGGTTAAGCTTTAAGATGGTTAATAAGCAGGGGTGATTCTTGGAGACTGCTTGGACAAGACTCTGCAGTTTTGTGGCAAACTTTTCAGAAATGGTTTGCCCTTGACTTCTTCCTAGGACTGAGAGAAAGTTACTAGCTCAAGGTCACCCAGCTGACTTTGTGCATAAGTGGGATTGGTACTCATAGTCTCCTGGTTCTCTTGTGAACTTAGTGTCTTTTAAAATGTCTGCAGCAACTGCGAGCAAAATAGTTAATCCTTTTCTCTCCTGATGCTCAAGCCAATGGAAGACTGCTGTCCTGCGATCTCCTTGGGAGGACCAGGTATCTAGAGCACATGTGGGTAATCTCCTTATCTCTCCATATCTGGAGAGGTTCCAAAAAACTAGTCTACACACTGTCTACTATAACTTTTGCAGAGATAACTTCAATTTTCCATGTCTCCCCTGGTAATCCACAACTTAGGGCTATTAGAATTTTATATTTTTCTATTCAAGTATACCCCTTCATGGATTACTGCCTTGTCGTGGTGAAGGGGCTTGTGTAAGTCAATGAAGCTATGAGCTATGCCGTGCAGGGCCACCCAAGACGGACAGGTCATAGCCGAGAGTTCTGACAAAACGTGATCCACTGTAGAAGGAAATGGCAAACCACTCCAGTATCTTTGCCATGAAAACCCTATGGACAGTACCAAAAGGCAAAACGATATGACGCTGGAAGATGAGCCCCTCAGGTCGGAAGGCGTCCAATATGCTACTGGGGAAGAGCAGAGGGCTAGTACTAGTAGCGCCAGAAAGAATGAAGCGACTGGGCCAAAGCCGAAAGGACGCTCAGCTGTGGATGTGTCTGGTGGTGAAAGGAAAGTCCGATGCTGTAAAGATTTTTTCTCCATAGGAACCTGGAATGTAAGATCCATGAATCAAGGAAAGCTGGACGTGGTCAAACAAGAGATGACAAGACTGAACATCGACATCTTAGGTATCAGCGAACTAAAATGGACAGGAATGGGTGAATTTAATTCAGATGACCATCAGGTATACTACTGCGGGCAAGAATCCCTCAGAAGAAATGGAGTAGCCTTCATAGTCAATAAAAGAGTAGGAAAAGCAATACTGGGATACAATCCTCAAAATGACAGAATGATCTCAGTTCGAATCCAAGGCAAACCATTCAATATCACAGTAGTCCAAGTCTATGCCACAACCACCAGTGCTGAAGAGGATGAAATTGACCGGTTCTATGAAGCCCTACAGCACCTTATAGAACTAACACCAAAAAATGATGTCCTTATCATCATGGGGGATTGGAATGCTAAAGTAGGAAGCCAAAAGATAACTGGAATAACAGGCAAGTTTGGCCTTGGAGTACAAAATGAAGCAGGGCACAGGCTGATAGAATTTTGTCAAGAGAATACGATGGTCATAGCAAACACTCTTTTCCAACAACCCAAGAGACGGCTCTACACATGGACATCACCAGACGGTCAACACAGAAATCAGATTGACTATATGCTCTGCAGCCAAAGATGGAGAAGCTCTATACAGTCAGTAAAAACAAGACCAGGAGCTGACTGTGGCTCAGACCATGAGCTTCTCCTTGCAAAGTTTAAGCTTAAACTGAAGAAAGTAGGGAAAAGCACTAGGCCACTCAGGTATGAATTAAATCATATCCCTGTTGAATATACAGTAGAGGTGACAAATAAATTTAAGGAATTAGATCTGATAGACAGAGTGCCTGAAGAACTATGGACAGAGGTTCGCGACATTGTACAACAGGTAGCAACCAAAACCATCCCAAAGAAAAAGAAATGCAAGAAAGCAAAATGGCTGTCTGAGGAAGCTTTGCAAATAGCTAAGGAAAGGAGGGAAGCGAAAGGCAAGGGAGAAAAACATAGATATGCCCAATTGAATGCAGAATTCCAGAGAATAGCTAGAAGAGATAAGAATGCCTTCTTAAATGAACAGTGCAAAGAAATAGAAGAAAACAATAGAATAGGGAGGACCAGAGATCTTTTCAAGAAAATTGGAGAGATGAAGGGAACGTTTAATGCAAAAATGGGCATGATAAAGGACCAAAATGGCAGGGACCTAACAGAGGCAGAAGAGATTAAGAAGAGGTGGCAAAATTACACAGAAGAACTATACAAGAATGAGCTTAATGTCCCTGATAATCACAATGAGGTGGTCACTGACCTCGAGCCAGACATCCTAGAATGTGAAGTGAAGTGGGCCTTAGAAAAGCTGAGCAACAACAAAGCTAGTGGAGGTGACAGTATTCCAGCTGAGCTATTCAAAATCTTAAAAGACACTGCAGTAAAAGTGCTACACTCAATTTGCCAGCAAATTTGGAAAACTCAACAGTGGCCACAGGATTGGAAAAGATCAGTTTACATTCCAATTCCAAAGAAAGGCAGTGCCAAAGAATGTTCAAACTATCGCACCATTGCACTCATTTCTCATGCTAGTAAAGTCATGCTTAAAATCCTACAAGCTAGACTTCAGCAGTATGTGGATCGAGAACTACCAGAAGTACAGGCAGGATTTCGAAGAGGCAGAGGAACTAGAGATCAAATTGCCAACATACGCTGGATCATGGAGAAAGCTAGGGAGTTCCAGAAAAACATCTACTTCTGCTTCATTGACTATGCTAAAGCCTTTGATTGTGTGGATCATAACAAACTGTGGCAAGTTCTTAAAGAGATGGGAGTACCAGACCATCTTATTTGTCTCTTGAGAAACCTATATGCGGGTCAAGAAGCAACAGTGAGAACTGGACACGGAACCACTGATTGGTTCAAAATTGGGAAAGGAGTCCGGCAAGACTGTATACTGTCGCCCTGCCTATTTAACTTATATGCAGAGCACATCATGAGAAAGGCAGGGCTAGATGAATCAAAAGTTGGAATTAAGATTGCCGGAAGAAATATCAACAACCTAAGATACGCAGATGATACCACTCTAATGGCAGAAAGTGAAGAAGAACTAAAGAGCCTCTTGTTGCGGGTGAAGAAGGAGAGTGCAAAAGTTGGGTTGAAACTTAACATTAAGAAAACCAAGATCATGGCATCTGGCCCTCTCAATTCCTGGCAAATAGATGGGGAAGAAATGGAGGTAGTGACAGATTTTATTTTCCTGGGCTCCAAGATCACTGCAGATGGGGACTGTAGCCAGGAAATTAAAAGACGCTTGCTCCTGGGGAGGAAAGCCATGGCAAATCTAGACAGCACACTAAAAAGCAGAGACATCACCCTGTCAACAAATGTGCGTATAGTCAAGGCTATGGTCTTCCCAGTTGCAATGTATGGCAGTGAAAGTTGGACCATAAGAAAGGCTGAGCGCCAAAGAATTGAGGCCTTTGAACTATGGTGCTGGAGAAGACTCCTGCGAGTCCCTTGGACTGCAAGGCGATCAAACCGGTCAGTCCTAGAGGAGATCAATCCTGACTGCTCTTTAGAAGGCCAGATCCTGAAGCTAAAACTCAAATACTTTGGCCACCTAATGAGAAGGAAGGACTCACTGGAGAAGAGCCTAATGCTGGGAAAGATCGTGGGCAATAGAAGAAGGGGACGACAGAGAATGAGGTGGCTGGATGGAGTCACTGAAGCAGTAGGCGTGAGCTTAAATGGACTCCAGAAGATGGTAGAGGACAGGAAGGCCTGGAGGAATGTTGTCCATAGGGTCGCGATGGGTCGGACACGACTTCGCAGCTAACAACAACAACAATTCAAGTATAACTGTATTTATGTACATTGTGAATTTTAAATTTATCTATAGAAACTGCTTATATCCTTAGTCATTTCTACTGGTTTCTAATACTTAAATTATGAATACAAGTAAGGACTGCTAACAATGGGAAGGAATATATTTAAAATAAAATATCTTCTTGATGTTAAAGTTTTAAACACTGAACAAATCAGATTCAGAGTTTGACAGAACAGACCAACAAAATACTCCAACCCTGATTTCAATTTCCAAAGGAAAAGCCCTCCTTTTGAACCTAGATGAACAACAATGAGTTGTTCAAGAGTCCTGCAAGCATATTAACTGCAAGGACAGTTAAATCAATAGCACTGATGCTATTGGTGGAAAGTATTATTGGATGATGAATTATTATTAAGCAGGATTTCAAATCTGTATACTTCATAATGTTGAAGGCAGGAGAATTAAGTATGTTTGCTGCTTTAGGCTGGTCCTCCTCCTCCTCCTCCTCCTCCTCCTCCTCCTCTTCCTCTTCCTCTTCCTCTTCTTCTTCTTCTTCTTCTTCTTCTTCTTCTTCTTCTTCTTCTCCTCCTCCTCCTCCTCCTCCTCCTCCTCCTCCTCCTCCTCCTCCTCCTCCTCCTCCTCCTCCTCCTCCTCCTCCTTCTTCTTCTTCTTCTTCTTCTTCTTCTTCTTCTTCTTCTTCTTCTTCTTCTTCTTCTTCTTCTTCTTCTTCTTCTTCTTCTTCTTCTTCTTCTTCTTCTTCCTCTCCTTCTCCCCCCCATCATCATCCTTATTCTCCCCTCCTATCCCCCTCCTGCTTCTTCTAAAACATGTCAAATTCAAGGAGATTATGACATTTGTCCCTTCTTCCCCATCTTCCTAACTTCCTTTAACCGGAAAATAAAACAGGATCTGTATACAATCAGATTTACAAAGGTGAGTCTAATTTTAAAAAAAGCTATAGTGGCAATGTTGACCACTTTATGTGAGCAGAGGGCAATGACCTCCATCAGGTCATTTCTTTTTCATCTGCATGGGTAATGATTGACAGTTCCAGGTGTGCTATAGGCTCTGGACAAACAATGGTCAGATATTAAAGTGAATCATCTCTTAGGATTATTTCTTTGCTTTCTTTCTTTAATAAAAAAAGCAATTGGCACTTTTTTCACAAAGGTTTTTCAATGCCAACTGTTTGATGCAGTCCATGTTTCTCTATAAACATCAATCAAACATTTGCTTTTCAATTTCCAAGTGCAGCCTAAACATTCAAAGGAAAAAGGTAGGGAGATTTGAACTTTTTAATATCTTTTTTGGAACTGGGTGCATGGAATGAATGAACTCAAAGGGGTGAGACACATATGCAGAATGGTGACTAAAATATTTTGATCAGAGGCACAGTTTGACATTGGAAATGTGTTAAAATTCAATAGTATAATATATGGAAAATGCACCCCCCCCCCAAAAAAAAGGAAGTTCATACCTCTGGTAAAAGCCATCTGTCCTTTTTCTGCAAGCTCCTGATAGGGAGAGAAAGAAATAGATGTCCTTAGCAACTTTCGCTCCCATTCTAAGGCTTCAAAATAAAAAAAAATGTGTAAATTATCCACATAATAATTACAGTGCTGTTATTTGAATTTCAAATAGTTTTGCATACCTGTTCCTGTTGAGGAACCAAGCTCCTTAAACATTTCCCTCACATGGATAGTGGAAAGATACTAAATGGAATCGTGCATTATATTTTGTGATATAAGATTAATGCTTAGAGGTGCCGTGTCAGATTTTTTTTTTCATACAAATATCTTTCCCCCAAACCCCCTCCGTCAGCCTCAACAGATACTGGATGTCAATCCAATGGCTTCATTTCTCATGTGGTTCTCAGTGGCTATTGGAGATACCTATTTTGATTTGTATTAATAGGCAATGTGGGCTTATTAGTTTAGAGCTGTTTTGCTTTGTCCCTTTCAAGTACATCTTTGAGCAATCTATGAGGAATGCACAGGACAATGACTTTTGTCTCAAGGGTGGATTTAGCACTTTAGAGGTGATGAAATTTACCTTGAAGCTTCATGAAGTTTGGATTTTTCTCATGAAGGTGCTTTGCATCATAAAAACTCAGGTAAGTTCACAAGTTAGAAGAGGCTTCTACATATGTTTTGAAGCTTCTTTTAGCAGCTTTCAGGGAATTTTCTTTTCGAAGCAGGGGTCAGGGTGAGGGTGGGCATCAGCTGGCTTTGAAAAGCAGCCTCAGGGTATCCTTTCTGCCAACATTGTTTGGGAAGCATCCCTTGAAACTGCATAGGCATACATATATACAGTATCTCCACCAAGGTCTCATATATATGTGAAATTTAATACGATGTGCAGTGGGCTTAAAGTCCTATCAGTTTCCTGCTGGAAAACACCTCCCAACCAGAAAAAAGATGGGGCACAACTCTCCAATGGAATGAAATTACAAGATTTATTCCACTGGGGAAAATGTACTTTATGATCTAAAACGTAGATTTGGCTCATGCCTCAAATTAAGACACAGTTGTGGTTTATTGAATACAAATTGCAATGACTTGGCCAAAGGTTCTTCGAGGAGTTGCTGGTCATCTCTGAGCTTGTTTGTTATCTTGCAGACATTTCATTACCCAATTAGATAACATCAGTGCCAGCCTCTTTGGTTTGGAACTAGGGTGGGTGCAGCAGCAATGGCATGTGTGAAAATGGGACACACCCAGCCGCTGCCACCTCCCTGCTACCCGCCCTGCCCACTGCTGCCACCACCATCGTTCCTGGCCTCTTTGGCCCAGAGCTCAGTGGCAGTGGCAACTGTGAAATTGGGAAGCCCCCGGCTGCTGCCGCTGCTCTGCTCTATGCCCACCTGCTTGTTTGCCCACCTGCCTGAGTCTCCCTCTGGCTGTCCATGGTGAGTTGGCCATGTGGAGTTGTCCTGTGGCAGCTTGGTGGCAGTGACGATGGCAGAGGCTGGTGGCAGGGAGCTGGTTGCCCTGAACTGGTCATGCCAAGTTGTCCCATTTGTTCTTTGCTGTTGATTGAGCTTTACTGGCAAGTGAGCGAAACCAAATTTGCAGCTGATTGCTCTGTGAATAACTGTGTTCAACTCTACCAGTGTGTTTAATATGGCGATACCAGTCTTTATTTGCTTTATGAAGTGCTGCAGCATTGTACCATTGACATCCTGTCCCACATATTGAACTGTACAGCGCCGTATTAAATTAAAATATGCAAATTTAACAAAGGGATTTTTTTTTTGTAGTGCTTGCAGATATGTCTTACAGATATATTAAATTGCCAGTTGAAGATTTGAGAATTTTGGAGATTGTAATACAAAACATAATTTAACCTGAAGAATCTCATTAATAAAACAATCTATGTTTGCCAGTTTTGATGACTCTATGAAACCTTTGAGAGCTCTGTTAGAAGAGTAATTTCAAACATGATTAAACTTTTGAAATACTTCAAACCCATATCATGCTACAGAAGGAAACCTTGACTTGCCTCCTTGAAATAACAAACATGAAATATGTATATATTTAGCTAATTTAGCTATGTGTCAAAATAACGATTGGATCAGCACATCATTTTTCAATGACAGAAACGTCATTGAATATTTGAACTCCTTAGCAGAACAGATTTTTAAGCTTCTTGCTGAGCAAAGCATATTTCATTAGTATTAGTGGCAATGAAATAAGTTTTAGGAAAATCATCTTGGGATTCGGAGTAAATCCAGATTCTCTGCAACTGATTAAACTTTTTTATCCTTTTGAGGGATCCTTAAGAAATGTCTCGATATCCTTCCTTCCTTCCTTCCTTCCTTCCTTCCTTCCTTCCTTCCTTCCTTCCTTCCTTCCTTCCCTCCCTCCCTCCCTCCCTCCCTCCCTCCCTCCCTTCCTTCCTTCCTTCCTTCCTCCCTTCCTTCCTTCCAGAAAATGAAGGAGCCAAATGAAACAAAGTCCCATTAATTTCAGTGTGATTTGTCTTCAAACCTATTTTTATATGTATGTTTTATCTATGTATGACAGACATTATCTGATGATAGCTTGCTTTCCAAGTGCCATGAGGTGGGGTGGATGGGGTGAGGATAAGTTCTCCTCTGCACAGAGGCATAAGGTTGATGCTATCTAAATCTCATCTGAGAGCAAGAAACATCTGTTGTACAACATTTTTAAGATGAAATCTCTATTTGGCTTTTGCATAAGAAGCCATTTGAAATGGGACAAATAAGTGTGGATGAAACAAAAATTTCAGAATGCAGGCCAAAACCATTTGGCAAATTTCCTCCCATCTGTCATTTTTTTTTAAATAAAGGAAAATAAAATTCTGGGGTCTGACTACAATTAAATCTGGAACAAGCTATTCAGTCTGGGGCTGGAGGTGCATCTGTAGTTTATACAGCGGCACATCTAAAACTTTCTCTCACCTGTGATTAATTATGGCTCCCATATCCTCTCAGTTCAACTCCTAGTAATTACATGGATACATCTATACTGTTTACTTGACAATAATGTATAAATAGTTTGCATTTTCTTCCTCTAGGATGTGTGTGTGGGTTTTTTTAAATCCCCAATTTAGCTACATGTTGGAGATTTCAGTTCCATTTTATTACAACCCTGGAATTCATTAGTCCTCTCCCATCCAACTTCTAACCAGATCTGATCCACCTGATCTCTTTTAAGATCAAGAGTGGATTGGATCAAAATTCCCATTTACCTGCAGATATAAGAAAGTTTCCCAGTTGGAGGGGGAATAAAACCTTTTGGTGATGGGGTGGAAAAGGTCTGTATGATAAAGGAACATTTTCCATTTTTTTCCTTTTTTTGAAAAGGAACTTTTAAAAAAAAACACAACTATCAAAGGCAGCGGATAGTTTGACAGCTTCCCCAAACAGTATTTCCTGTAATGTTACATTTTTAGTGATGCCAAACAATGCAGCTTATGCAAAGCCCTGTTGGTCATCCTATGCTGCTGTGAAAATTCAGAGTGGTTGGTTTTTTTCAAAGATTATTGTTCTGGACCAGCCATAATGAAGTCATCTCCTTTCCATTTCTGCCGTGAAAAACCTTTCCAGTACTCTGGTTTTATTTGCCTTCTGCTGTAAACATTAAATTCACATGGGATGTGATTTGGGAAGACATTGCCCATTACACTGGTTTGTTTCACAGAGGCAAATCTTACTGAGATAATTTAAATTTTGATTAAGTTGACCGATTAGCCAAGTATTGACCAAATGTTCTTCAAGCTTGTTTGTTTTTGTAAATAGATTTTGTAAAATGATAGTCACTATGGGAAAAGAATATAGAGTTTCCCATGCATAATAGAATATTATGTCATGTAAAGATAGGACTTATGCATAATGAATCATACTGAGAAACCTCCTGTATGTCCAGATTCCACTTGAAATTGAACATATATCTCTGATTAGTGAAATTGTTTAGAGTAGATCTAAATCTCATTGAGTTTCCAAATGCAATTAAACTCCTTTTGAAATCAAGGGAACTTAGAAGTGTTTGACTTTGATTAGGAAATGTAAGTTCCCTTTACATTTGAGCAAATGGGATTTTGAGCAATGGAATTTGAAGGAGGACATTCTTAATCTATTGCCTTAATTAAACTTGAGAGCTCAATTTTCTGTCATGGCATGCCTCATCAAGTTCAGAAAAAAAACCCACTCAACAGCTTGAGCCTATGAAGCACAGCATAAGCAAAGCTGTCCATTTTATCAGAAATGAGAATTCCAGCCCCAATAGATCAGAACGGAAGCTATGCATGAACCAAAAGTTTCACAGAGAACAGTTATGGCAGCCTTGGGCTAATAGTAAGAATTCACATGGAAGGAGAAAAGTTGCCAAATGTGATACAAATAGAAAAAAAAAGAAAAATGAATGCATAGCAAAAAACAATTTTACAGCATGCAGGCTGTTGTATTCAGAACATTTTTGTCTCTTTTTGGAATTTTGAAGATGCTTCAGTTCCCAAATCAATGTCAGTGATGCTCTTGGAGTCCTAGTGGACGATCACTTGACTATGAGCCAGCAGTGTGCAGCCGCCGCCAAAAAAGCTAATACAATACTGGGTTGTACAAACAGAGGGATAGAATCAAGATCATGCAAAGTATTAGTACTGCTAGTAAGACCACACTTGGAATATTGCAGCCAATTTTGGTCACCATATCACAAAAAAGATGTTGAGAGCTTGGAAAAAAATCAGAAAAGAGCAACTAAGATGGTCAAAGGCCTGGAAACTAAAACATATGAAGAACGGCTATGGGACTTGGGTTTGGCTACTCTAAAGAAAAGAAGAAATAGGGGAGACATGGTAGCAGTATTCCTGTATTTGAGGGGCTGCCACAAAGAGGAGGGGGTCAAGCTATTCTCCAAAGCACCAGAAGGAAGGATGAGAAACAATGGTTGGAAACTGATCAAAGAGAGAAGCAACCTGGAATTAACTTCCTGACACTGAGGACAGCTTGCCTCCAGAAATTGTGGATGCTCCATCACTGGAGATTTTTAAGAAGAGGCTAGAGAGTCACTTGTCTGAGGTGGTATAGGTATAGGTGCTTGAGCAGAGGGCTGAACTAGAAGACCTCTAAGGTCAATTCCAGATTCTATTCTATTCTATTCTATTCTATTCTATTCTATTCTATTCTATTCTATTCTATTCTATTCTATTCTATTCTATTCTATTCTATTCTATTCTATTCTATTCTATTCATTTCTAATTAGTTTCATTTTACTATTACTATTAAAATTCAATGGATGGACTGCAGAGTAGAAGAAAGAAAAATCTCAAGAATAGGGAAGACCCATCCCATCTTGGCTCAGGAATTTAAAAATGAACCTTCTAGGACCACCACCATTCAGCAGTCTTTCTCCCTGGTTGCAACCTTCCTAACTTCAGGCAGTAGAGGTATCTGGAGCAATTGCCACCAGTGATGGGTCTTCCAAGGCAGTCCTGGATATAGGCATGACACAGAGCTTAGAACATCTGAAAGAACTCTAGACTCAGGTTCCTTCTCTTTACCAGTTCAAAGATGACATAGACAGTTTTCTCATCACAGGAACCAGGAGTGAGGAATATTGTGTCTGTATTGTTGTACTGTGTGTGTGGGGGGGATGATTGTTTTATTTGATAAGTATTGCTCTGAGATTGTTTTAGGCTAGGCTGTCAATGGGGTTTAATGTTTTATCTGGAAAATAAAATATGGAATTTTATGGAATTCGGGGGGATTTTGTATAATTGCCTAGAGTTCATTAGAGTTCAGCAATCATAACAAATTTAAATAGATAAACAGATTAAATAAATAATCAGTATGAAAAATCAACAAGCATACATGGTGATGGAAGAAGGAATGTCATGTCCTGCTGAGGCTGGGATGCAGTGGCTGTGTTTTGGAAGTGATGGATCATGTATGCTTTAATTCCCTTTTTTTTTGCCTTCCAACTCACCTAGAATCCCAAATAAGGATGGTATGTCACTTATTTAGCACCCCACTGGTAAATAAATAAATGGAAGGAACAGTCAAAGTGGAGTGAAAATTGCCACTGTTATTTGACAACTCAGAATTCTTTGTTCACTGCATTTTTGCAAATCCCTATGCAAAAATATGCTTCTCAAAGTAGTCGGGTTTTATGTCATGTCTGGGAGTGAACCTGAATTTTGTTTTCAAATAGGCCTCTCAAAACATACGTTTTGCCTCATGCTTGGAACAATCAGGGCAGAGATTCATGACTATTTTGCAAATACCTACTACTGATAGACTAATCTTTGTAAACCAATATATTATCTCAAGAAGAGGTCAGGTGGAAGTCTTTTCCACTTTCTACCTCATAAGGGAAATTCAGCTTAGCATTACTGAACATTAAATATTGCTGCTTAGTCTATTGGAGCCTTTCTATATTATGTAGAATGAATTTGAAGTGCCAACCCCTATGTTTCCCATTCTTGCCTGTCTTTCATTCCAGGTCCATCCTGTTCACTTTAAAAGAATGGAGCACAGAAGTTGCAGCCTTGGCCTTTATGATTTGGCCCAGTTTTTGCTATTTGATCAGCTGCATAAACAGAGAAGTGATGGTGTCAGAAAACTCAGGGTTCATCCACTGTAAAGGAGACAATAACTGGAGAGCACAACTTGACATCCTCAAGTTCTTCTGATTCAAGCTGTTCCATTTCCATGGAATATAAAAGCTGCCAGTTTGGTCTCAAGAAGGGAATTAATACCAAAGAGCATGGGCATATATAACAGAACACAACTAAATATTATGTGAATCAAAAGTGCAAGGAATCTTAAATTAAATTATCCTACGGAAAAAATCTATTGTAGGAAACTAAGTAAGAAATGCCAGGAATCTAAAAAATAAAAAAAGTACAACCTGACAGGTTATCAATAAACCTGTAAGTATTTCAAGGTCTGGTTGCTGAGTATTTACTCATGTCAGAACTTTGAAATATTTAGCACTGCCAGGATGCTGGCTTCTAAAATATGACAGCACTGAAATTTTCAGTGGAGAGTGGGCTTTACGTACGTAACATTGCAATGCAGTTCAGTTTATTGAGGCAAATGACTGTAAATATTGAAAAAAGATAGATTAGCTAGATTCCAAGCCTTCTATTCTCTTGCCACCAACAGGAATGACGGAATCTTAAGTATAATCCCATTTGATGGGCAAACTATTGCAGTCTCTTCAAGTTGATTTGGATTAGGCTGCAGCATTAGCATATCACAATTTTCATTCTTTCAGGTTCAATCAGTAAGAATATTAGATGCAACCTTCTAACGAATGTAATTTCCTGGATGCCGCTGACAGCTTCTTCATGTGCATGGTTTAAAAACGATAGCAACCCAAGGTCAAAAATTCTGACAATACATTTGAAATTGTTGATATGGAAGTCATGCAGCTGACAATTTGTCTTCATGGAATCAACACATGGCTCAGTTTTGTATCACACAATGGGGAGAAGGTAATCCCATCTGTATATTCTGAATGAAAGGATTTCTCATATTGTATCAGTGTTTAAGTAACTACTTTGCTTTCTAAAAAGCAAATAAAATCTGCCCATCTATTGAGATCCAGCAAGAAAGGTTTACTTTGGATCCTGAACCCTAGAAAATAAATATCCTAAGTTGAGCTTTCTCCGTCTGCCCCTCCTTTGAAATAGCTTATCCCCAAAGATGAAGCCCTATCCATCTCTGTTAATATTCTGAGAGGGGATCATGACCTGAAACGTTCAAACAGTCTTTAGTGAAGTGTGGATAGATGAATACATGGTATCTGGGAATGACCTTGAGAGACAGGGCAACAAGCAGTTCCATAGTTCCAAAAAGGTTCCACACCCATTTGCACTATTCAAGTGACCCTGAGGGCAGAGATAAACCCCCAAGTGGCCTCAACCACTCTCAACAAGAGTGCTAATGACCAGATGACTGCAAGGAATATAAATCCTTCCATTCCCTACCATTCAATCAGAACTGAAGAAGCTTCTTGGATGAGCAGCGAAACATCTTCAAGGAAAAATATAGAAAGTCCAGTTGTCTCTTTGGGACAACAAAGGGAACAGTTAGATAAAAGGTAGCTTAGCTCTCAGGAGGAATGTGGTTAGGGCAAGAGACTCAGAAAAAAAACAAACTCCCTTGTTTTTGGTCTGTAAAGGGGAGAAGGTGAAAAAGGTACTTTCAGATGTACAAGATTCTGTTAATGTACCATTAGAATAAAGTAGAATGAGTTCACCTGATCATGTTTCCTGTCCTTTCTAACTCATAAGGTGGACAATAACAGAACGTCTTCTAAAATGGAACACCAGATGAGGCTTTTGTGGGGTTTTTTGTGTTGTTGTTTTTTTTTGCTGTCTTTAAGTCAGTGTTGACTTCTGACAACTGCCTGGACTGGTCTCTGCAGTTTTCTTTGCAAGATTTCAGAACTGGTTTGCCATTGCTTGCTTCCTGGGGCTGAGAGAGAGGGACTGGCCCAAGGTCACCCGCATGGCTTTGTGCCTCCCATTTTGTAACCAGTTAACCACTACACCAAAATGGTTCTTCAGATGAGTTTGGAACTGCATAAACAGAATGATATAAGGAATAATTTGATTATGCTCTATTTTATTCTTATCAAATTAATGTTGTACAATTTGCCTGATTACTGTAATGGTATAATAAGCCATTCAGAATCATAACTGAAGGGCATATAAACCATAATAAATAAACAAATCAACAAGGCATAAAACCTTGGATATTGTCAAGTGATAGAATGTTTTCAATTCAATTTTCAGTTCTGGCATCTGTTGAAAATGATCTTGGAAATTATGCTAGTGAATTATTAAAAGCTTTGCCTGGTATTACCAGCTGCAAATTTCCACATATCTGTAGATGGGAGTGAAGAGAAACAGAAAAACTGTACTCTTGGCTTCCACCCAATGGTTACCCAGATTTTAGAGTCCAAATTGGTAGACCTAGTTAATAGCTCTGCCCTGTACATAAAATCCTACTCTTGATTTCTAGTCCTCTCAAAGTTTTATTTTATTGTTTTAAAAACCTAACTAACAATAATTTACACACACACACACATATATATGTATGTGTGTGTGTGTGTGTGTGTATGTATATATATATATATATATATATATATATATATATATATATATATATATATATATATATATATATATATATATATATATATATATATATATATATATATATATATATATATATATATATATATATATATATATATATATATATATATATATATATATGTTTTCTGAGGTTTTCGCGGGTGTTTGTATGTGGATCTTTGGTTATTCGGGTTTTTCCCCGCGTAGAACTAAAGGTGTAGGCGCAACGTTTCAACGGAATCCCATCCGTCATCATCAGGCTGGTGGCTTTAGCTTCCTTCTTCTGGGAGAAGCATGTGGCTGTTTGTTCCTCTTTTTTAAACTGCCAGAGGGGGTGTGTTCTGTGGGTGGAGGTGTGCTCTCAATCAGAACACACTTGGTCCCCCACCCAATCAGAGCACACCTCCACCCACAGAACACACCCCCTCTGGCAGTTTAAAAAAGAGGAACAAACAGCCACATGCTTCTCCCAGAAGAAGGAAGCTAAAGCCACCAGCCTGATGATGACGGATGGGATTCCGTCGAAACGTTGCGCCTACACCTTTAGTTCTACGCAGGGAAAAACCCGAATAATCAAAGATCCACACACACACACACACACACACACACACACACACACACACACACACACACACATATATATATATATATATATATATATATATATATATATATATATATATATATATATATATATATATATATATATATATATATATATAAATTACTAACAAAGAATTAAGGGAGACTGAAATGCATTTCAAACTTATTAGTTTTCATCAGTCAGCCATACCCTTCTGAGATATATATATCACTGAACAGGCCTTAATACACCATTCTATCTACAGAATATAGATATAGGTATTCATGTGCTAAAAAGCAATCCATAAAAAGCTCCTTTTAAGGTTGTTAATGGTCTCGTGGAAACAATATAGTTTAGGCTCTCAGTTAATGTGGCTGGAGAAATAAGCTATCAGAAGAGCTTCTGTGCCAAACTTCTGCACTAACTCACCAAGATGATTGTATGAATTGGTTTGGGGGAGAAACAAAAGACTGAAGGAGGAATTACTTTTCCACTGGTACTAAATACACATTTAATAGTACTTAAGAAACTGATTATACCAATCACTTAAATGCTGTATTCAATATGGAAGCCAATGAGGCATATCCTGCCTATGCAAATTGGATTTTAATACAACAAAAACCAGACGCTGCTCTTTAAGTGGCCTAGAACTAGGAAATAGAGCATTTCTTTATCCCTTTCATTATTCCGAAAGTTCAGTCAGCATGAGTGCAAAACAGGGAAGAACACTCATGTAGTGTTATAAAAATCTGAAAGATGCTAATATACTGTATGTTGTTTTTTTTGTTCTTAAAATGGCAGCAACCTTTGGAAATTCAAGGTTTAAGTTTGCACAGATAGCTTCAATGAAGTGGCTTTTAAATGAAGAAGCTGACCTCTCAGGGGCCAGGTGTTGTTATCTACCCTTATAAATAAAGCTAACATACAGCAATGCTGTCCTAGAAACTCATGTGAAAGAGTCATGCTTGCACAGGACCTGGGTTTTCACACAATGAGGGAAGTCACCACTTTTAAAGATTTGTTTGTGGATAAGAGGTGGGATAATAATAATAATAATAATAATAATAATAATAATAATAATAATAATAATAATAATAATAATAATAATAATAATAATAATGTTGGAAGGGACCTTGGAGGTCATCTAGTCCAACCCCCTGCTCAGGCAGGAAACCTTATACCATTTGAGGCAAATGGCTGTCCAGATGTGGAAGAAGTGGATGTGGAAGAAGAGATTGTTTGTTGTATTTTAAGAGAAGGTGATAAGTTCCTAAAGTCGAAATGGGACAACTCACCGCTGTCAACTCGCCATGGCCAACTCAGCATAGGACAACTTGCTGCGGGACAATTCAACAATTCAATTTAATTATTTACAATAATTTAAAAAAATATTTTAATTTTTGTTATTCATGTTTTGTTTTGTCTTCTTTGGCACCCTTTCTTTAATGATTCTATTAGACTATTTCTTTGATATTAGTGTAACCCATGGCAAGTTGTCCCATGGTGAGTTGGCCACAGCAAGTTGGCTGTGGCAAGCTGGTGAAGAGGAAAGTAATTTCTTTATATAATTCTCTTATTTTTCTTGATTGTACTGTCAGAACCCATATTTGTAAGGGGGCTCTTCCTTACTCTGATTCTAAACTCTATTCTTTCTATTCTTCTGGGTTCTGTCATACTCCTGGAAGGGAGGGGGAAAACACTGTGTGTTGCTTCTTTGATTTTCTCTATCACTACAATGTAACTCTTTCACTGTCTCTGCATATACACTCTTTGAACTGTCCTCCCTTGATGTCAACTAGAAAGCGGGAAGGAAAGAATGCGCCTCCAGGCATCTGGCTTATCTCCTATTTGGAAGGGAAAGTGTGAAGACCCAACAAACTCCGCTATAACCCTGAGACAGACTGGCGCAATCAGCATTTCCCCACAATGGACTTAACACATGGGGATTGGACCATTCAAACTGACCGGATGAACTATTGGGGTGGGGTTTGCTTGGGACTCCTTTAACCTACTGATCTGAGCGGGAAAACCTCAGATCCTGTCTGTTATGCCTGCTATCAGCTTCTCCTAATAAAAGTTCCTTTTTGGAAGAAACTGCTTCCATGAGTTATGCTTTCCTAGGATGAGGTTTTGAAGTGGGTCCTGACATCTACTTTTTTTTCTCTTCTTTTTCTTTATTATACTCTTCTTTTTTCTGTTTTTCCTCTTTTCTTTTTCTTTTCTGCACCTATTTTTTCTTTTTCTTTTTTTAGTCTGTATTAGTTGTTTTATCACAGTAATTGTAATTTTTTTTAATAAAATTACTATTTAAAGAATCCCCAAGCCAGGGGTAGGAAATATCACAAAAGTTAATAACAGTAGCTTAAAATTTAGAATCAGGCTGTTATGATTTGATGTTCTGGCCCTGTATCTGAGGAAAGAACCATGTTTTTAGAGGTCTTTTAGAGGATAGCAAGATCAAGGCTGTATTGATCTCAAGGCAATGTTATTCCAGAGGACAAGTGCCACAAGATGACACTGATTAATAGAAGGGACCCAAATCAAGCCTATCTTGTCAAATCTTAATGTACAGGCAAGCAGGATTGGAGACACACCGTCCTGCAAAGAGGCCCTATGTGATGGAGGGTTTTATAGGTGACAATCAGCATCTTGAATTACACTCAGAAGCTAATTAGTAACAAGTGCAACCTGAATAACAAAGAGATATATGAGTATTCTATAATACTACACTCATCATTGCTCATGTTGCTGCACTCTGGGCCAATTGGGGGTTCTGAATGCTCTTCAGGTTCAGCCCCAAGTAAAGTGTGTTGCAGTAATCCATACATGAAGTGGCCAAAGTATGAGTGATTAGGACCTCCCAACTCAGAAAAAGACATAGTTGGCACATCAGATGAATCTGTGCAAAGGCGATCCTGGCCACAGCTGCCACTTCTTCCCAAAGGAAAGCCAATGTGAACTTTCTCCACTACATTTTTTTAAGAATGGGGAGTCATGGAGGCTTCAGAGTGAAAAAAAGATATGCCCTAGAAAACACCAGCAGTCTGTTGTTTACACAATGTTTAATCTGCTTCATCTGTTAAAAAAAACCCTCTTAGCAGTGAAATACAATAGTATCAACATTACATTAACTAATACCAGTAACAATTACACATCAATAATTCCTACCCATCAGCATCCAAAAGCCTTCTGGAATAGCCAACTTTTTAGTAACTTCCAGAATTCTGGCCATAAGCCTGGGATCCTCTTCATCCTGGTGACAAGTAGCTCTACAAGAAGGGAAGTCACATACTGAACGACCCCTTTAGGACATTTTTGTAGGAGATGACCAGGCTGAACCTGAAGGAGGGGGTCAAGCATGTCATCAGTCTTGAGTCCCTGCATGCCCAAAAGAGGTCTAAGTCCAGCCCACCATGAATTCTGTTGATTCTTATCTACCATGTGCGCCTCGGATGGGGCCAGCCCGGGAAAGGAACTTCCTGGCTGCGCTTCTCCCAGGGGTCAGGGCACCTGGGTGCAGGGCCAATCAGGAGCCCTGAGAGAGAGAGAGAGAGAGAGAGAGAGAGAGAGAGAGAGAGAGAGAGAGAGAGAGAGAGAGAGAGAGAGAGAGAGAGAGAGAGAGAAGGGAAGCACAAGTGCCTCTCTTTGTCTCTGTCTCTGTCTCGCTGCAAATGGCAGAGGAGGACTGGAATTGCAGTAGAAGGCTGAAAGAGCCACACACAGCTCCAGAGCTTCAGGTTGCTGACCCATCCCATGCTCTAGACTTTCAACTACAGAGATATCTCAGATATCTCAAGAGACAAACAACTATTTAGCACTTAGATTCACACTGAAAAACTAGTTCTTTGCATTTTTTTCAGCTACAGACAATAAAGATTCAAAGCACCCTGCGATTAAATAAATCATAGTATTTATTTATTCCCATACATTGTCTAAATATTCATCAGTTATCCACCAAGGGAAAAAATTAAAAAGTTCATCACCTTCATTTGCCTTCTCTGTTAAGGCCTGGTCCCCTACCCCAAAAGTTAGGTTACTGATCAGTGGGGATACCATTTGTCCTAAAAGGTAAAAATAAATAACACAATCCACCATGACTAAAACTCAAATTCCAAGAATGACAGCCAGTGAAGGAAGCTACTGTGTATTGTCAAAGAGCTTATATTTCAAGGATCATATTTGGAGAGCTGGTTAATTTTCATCATATATTTACTTGTAGCATATAAAAGAGGGGAAAGTCAGATGAGATCCATTTCTTCTATTGGAAAGCTGCTTATTAAACTCCATAGGCCACATGTGATTATTGCTGAGAAGTAGATGCATCTCTGGACTGTTCACCAATTCTATACATTGAATGAGATTGAAATAAGAGGTTGAAGAAGATTTATAGTTACTGCACAAACTGGTTGCCATACTTTTAATTTTCCCCATCTCTGTCATTTAATTTCATGTTCCTATAATTCAGTAACTGAGGATATGATTTATGTTTAGAAGGTCTTGGACTAATCCCGTCAGGACTAGAAAAACTCTTGCTTGAAACCCCAGAGGGTTGTTGCCATTTGTGGCAATAATGACTAGATTTATTTACTACTGAATTTATGATCTGCATATATGCATATCCCAATACTCAAGGCAGTTGGCCTTAGGAAGCATAATATGCATATTTCTTCTGTATGTATGACAATATTATAGCATCATTTTTTTAAAAAAATAATTGCATATTTTGATGGATAAAGGACATAGAAAGATTAAATAGCACTTTTTGCAGGAGTTAGTCATCACCATGATATCCTCATTGAGTTGTTTCAGACTTAATGGCTACTGTTAAACAGGATTATAGTACATACTCTATGCAGCAGATTAGTGGTGCTTAACTGGTGGCATGCCTACTAAAGATGGGACTCAGAAAGGGGAAAAATAGGACATATTTATTTATTCTAAAGAATAAATAAAGAATAAATACAATGGAATTCCTGCAAATAAATAAATTAACTTATTGGGGAAAATCAGCTTTTCTTACTATCATGGTATAACACCCATCTTCAACATGAGCCCTGCTGGCGCAGGGGTTAGAATGCAGTATTGCAAGCTAACTCTGCCAACTGCCAACAGTTTGAACCTGACCAGCTCAGGGTTGACTCAGCCTTTCATCCTTCCAACATCAGTAAAATGAGTACCTGGATTGTTGGGGGCAATAGGCTGACTCTATAAACCACTTAGAGAGGGTTGTAAAAGCACTGTGAAGTGGTATATAAATCTAAGTGCTATTGCCAGGGCTTTTTTTCTCATAGAACGCTCAGAACGGAGTTCCGGCACCTTTTTTGGATGGAACCTTGTAGGGTAGGCAAGGCGGGTTGTATGACATGTATGAGTTCCGGCACCTTTTTCTTTTACAAAAAAAGCACTGGCTATTGCTATTGCTTTTGCTATTGCTAACACAATGGTTGTTGATGGGCATTAAGATATGAAACAATGTCAACCAACGTACTAGAAGAGTTAAAATAGTGCTGTTAGCATTGCTTTAATTGTGGTGATGTTTATACAAAAATTACAATGAATGCTCTTAAATTGGATTAGAGGTAGTCCTAAATTTACAACAGTTCATTTAGTGATTGTTCAAAGTTAAAATGGCACTGAAAAAAGTGACTTATGACCAATTTTTATACTTACAACCATTGCAGCATCCTCATAGTCACGTGATCAAAATTCAGATGCTTGGCAACTGACTCATATTTATGACAGTTGTGATCACTTTTTGCAACCTGACAAGCAAAGTCAATGGGGAAGCCAGATTCATTTAACAATCATGCTACTAACTTAACAACTGCGGTGGCAAGAAAGGTCATAAAATGGGGCAAAATTTACCTGTCTCACTTAGCAACAGAAATTTTGGGCTTGATTATGGTTGTAAATTGAGGACTACCTGTATTAATTTACATAGAGAGTATGATTTGCACCTTGTTGGATTTTATGAATGTCTGTTTGCCACTGTTCAAATGTGAATCTGTCCTAATCACACTGCTTGATACTGTTCTTGTGTGCTTCCATGATTCTGTGCTGCAAAGACAAAGTGTAAGCCAACCATGTTGCTGAATTTTTCAAACGTAATTTTACTCACCCCAAGGTCAGTTCTTCAAAGTCAATTTAGCAAACATGCTCCCTCTCCTGTTATTACTGTTTATGTCTCCTGTGTATAATTTCCACCTTGGTAATCTACATATTCTATTTAAACATAACAACAGACACTTCTTTTTCCATTTCAATCAATAGCAGGTTACACTTGACACACTTAGTTAAAGCAGATTCAGAAAGATGACATCTATGATTTTACACCCAGGGGAACCCCATCATTTCAAGTATTTATATTTGAAAGAAAGTGCCATTTCCAGCAGGAGCAGCATTTTGCTTTTACCCCACCAAAGAACTGAACAGCTTATTCAAGTCCAACTGGCCAATTAGATTCGGATGCTAATTTGGTGACTTAGTTGGGATGTGCTGAAATATCCTTCCTCTAGAGCAGCGGCCCCCAATCTTTTGGGCACCAGGGACCGGTTCCATAGAGAGAGGTTTTCTGTGGACCAAAGGGAACCTGGTTTTGCATGCTGCCTGCATCCTGCGGATGGGACTTTGCTTGTTTGCAGGGCCCAGTTTCTGGCATGCCACGGACCAGTACCGGTCCACGGAGCAAGGGTTGGGGACCCCTGCTCTAGAGGGAAAGGAAGCAAAGACTATAGCACCTAACTTCTTATCCTTAATTCACAGTGCATTCGTATACTGTATTTTTTTTCCAGTTTTTGCCTTACTTTGCCACATTTTCCGCTTACATAAAATGTGCTTTTATTGGCATATTGGATGATGCCTGACATAGCCACTGAATAACTGAACATTTGGTTTTGTTTTTCCTTCCTGATTTCAGAGGAACCTTTTACAGGCAGTCCTCAACTTACAACAGTTTGTTTAGTGACCATTCGAAGTTGCAATGGCACTGAAAAAAAAGTGACTTATGACCGTTTTTCATGCTGATGACTGTGGCAGCATCCCCAGGTCATGTGATCACAATTTGGACACGTGTCATATATTTATGATGATTGCAGTGTCCTGGGGGCTCATGTGGATCACTTTTTGTGACCTTCTGACAGGCAAAGTCAATGGAGAAGTCAGACTCACTTAACAATCGTGTTATCAACTTATTCAGCTGGAGTGATTCACTTAACAACAGTGGCAAGGAAGGTCATAAAATGGGACAAAGCTCACTTAACAACTGTCTCGCTTAGCAACATAAATCACCCAATCAAAATACCGGTCAGATTTTTGGGTGTTTCAAAATGCCTGAAAAGAAATCCCTCTGCATTATCAGCACTGCTATTACTCAGGAACTCATTCCCATTTATTTAATATAAACCTGTTTCTTTTTCAGAGCTTCAAAATATACTTGCATGTATATTAGATGAAATTTGGGAGCCTAGGAAGGAAGCCAATTGTAAATTATTGAATTTCATGTCTGTGCAGAAGGAGGGTTTCGCCTTTTGTTAATCTCTGGAGCTGAACATAACCTGGTTAAAAGGAGAAGGGAGGCTACAAATTGGTAAAAAGAACAGCCATTTATTGGCCGGTTTGGAAAAAGCTACTGATTGGTTGGCACAAATAAGATCCCAGTACAATAATGAGTTCAATAATGAATGCTAAATTAGAAACAGAAATACAGGCAACACAATACTAATCTAGGTATGTATTACACTGCAAAAGTGTACATGTATAAAATAATACGAGCTGTATGTCTCTAAGGTCACTTAGATGGTGGTGAAGGTAGAGTGAATATTAAAGTCATTGCTTGGGCCATAAATTCGTGTAAGCTTTCCGGATGCTCCAAGTTGTGGAAGGGAGAAAGTGATTTAAACTCATACTTGCTTATCTCTATGTTTTCTGTGTTCTGCTCCCCCCCCAATAAATCTAGTCCAAAGGGATGTCAGCCCTTGTGGTACAGCATAGGAGATAAATGTTAATGCTGGAAGGTCCAAAGCTGCCTTCTTCCCTTTTACTGATAGCAAATTTAAATGGATTGGATAAATTAAGAACCACCCAAATGTCTTCTTAGGACCACAAACAAGACTAAATCTCAGTATGCAAATAAAAGAGGGCATCTTTCTGCCAAAGTACTTTTTTTCTCAGGAATTAGATGGAAAGGAAGGAAAGGAGCCTCTGCGGATTTTACTCGGCTGGTCATTGGTAACTCTCGGAGACAGCACTTATCTCTGTTTCGAGGCCATTGAGCCAGTGTTGTCCGAAGACATTTCCACGGTTATGTGGCCAGCTTGATAGTAATTGCTACACAACATCTAAAGCCATAATCATGGTGGAAAGGAGCCCCTGAATATTCACAAACAGGAAATTAGCTGATCTCTTTTCCTTTTCCTCTTCTGTCGCTTTGGAATTTGTGATTTCTCTGAAGAGATCTGCTCTGAAGGAGGAAGATCGTTGGACCTCATTTCATGAGTTGGACTTTGGGTTGGTTTTTTTTTTTAAATCCCATTTATATCCCGCCCTTCTCCGAAGACTCAGGGCGGCTTACAATCTAAGAAGCACAAATCAATGTGCTTAGCAATAGCCTTCATTCTATGTATATGCCTGCTTATTAGAGTTTTCACCCCCCCCCACAAGCAGCATTATTAAAAAGTCAGCTTATTGCCCCCAACAATCTGGGTCCTCATTTTACCTATCTCGGAAGGATGGAAGGCTGAGTCAACCTTGAGCCTGGTGGGACTCGAACCTGCACTAATTGCAGGCAGCTGGTGTTACTTAAGGAGGCATTAGCCCACTGCTCCACCAAGGCTCTTTTGCTTCCCCCCCACTCCTCCTCCACTCCTCCTCCACTCAGACAGAGCTTGGGCACCAGCACTTCTTCCACCTGCTTGCCCAAACTTGTTTCTGAGGCCAAGAAAAAGGCTTGGAGAGAGCAGACCACAGACTTGCCCTCATCCCTAAACACTGCAATGTTCCGATGCTATTTCTCCAGTGATCTCTACTTTCCCTTTGTTGTTGTTTCTTACTGTGTGGTTTCTTTGTGTGGTTCATGGATAAAACCCAACTCTTTTCTCTGAGATGTTCATCCTTTTTGAGGTCAATATTTGCTGCAGAATTATTTTGTGCCTTAATGGAAAGACCTTGCTTGTGTGCTGGTCACTGCTGAAATGTCCCGATGGGACAGTCCTACTAATTTCTATACAATTCAAAATTTGTTGCACCCAAGTTTCAGTTATCTTCTTTTCTTTGTGGCTTGTGTCCTTCTCTGTATCAGTAGACCACAAAGTCATCAGCTAGTCAACCTTGAGCCTGGTGGGACTCGAACCTGCACTAATTGCAGGCAGCTGGTGTTACTTAAGGAGGCATTAGCCCACTGCTCCACCAAGGCTCTTTTGATGTGCTCAGAGGTGAATTAGCCAATTAGATCCACTCCAGAAAACAAAGCCTATTTTCAGGATCATAGGAAAGAAAACTAAAATGGCAATCTAAGTTTGCTATCTGCTGAAAACATCATGAAAATTGAATTTGAAAAGAAACCTCTGAATCGTGAAACAGATTTTGATTGACTTTTGAAAGAAACATTTCAGCAAGAGCTCAACTGGCTCGACGTTCTCAGCAGTATAATGTTCTAAGTGTGGAGCCACCCTTTCTGCTTTACCCATCAGTCACTACTCCCTAAACCCAGAAATGGATGGCCTCTTCCTCACACTCCCATCCCATTGCAAATGCACGACACAACTGTGTTCTCCATCAATGACTCAAACTACTGTTTTCTAACTTGAAGCCTTCAGAGCAGATGGACTCCAGTGCTTCATTCCATTCTAGAAGCAGCCCAGCTCTGATTGGCTTCAGACCTGGGAGGTAACATGGAAAGAAAAGATGAAGGTCTTCAAGTGTACAAAAACACCTAGGTAGGCAAAGAACCTGGAGTAATGAAGCAGAAACAATCCCTAAAAAGATAAGTAGACAGATAGGAGTCAGCTAGTGCAGCTCAACTTCCATGGATGGGAAGGGAAGGAAGCAGGAGTAGACTGATTGGCTCTTACAGTGACTTAGTTTTGTCAACCCAGTGCAATCCAGGCTGGCATTTCTGAAGTTTGCTTAATGACAGGAGCAGCCTGAGAGTAGCTTAGGCAGCAGTGCAGAATTGTCCTCAGGCTTATGAAACACCTTCCTTATGAATAAAGCAAAGTATTTGCATTAGAAAGATTATTATCCAAATGGATTGGAAAGACTATATCCCAATATCTTTGAATCTTCTAGCACACACACAAAAATGTAAAGCTCAGTCTCTCGAGGATGAACCAGGAGAAAAAATAATAATTTTGAATTCAGATTAACAAAGTAAGCTGGAGTAAGGTAAAGGTAAAGGTTCCCCCGCACATGCGTGCTAGTCGTTTCCAACTCTAGGGGCCGGTGCTCATCTCCGTTTCAAAGCCGAAGAGCCAGCGCTTGTCCGAAGACGTCTCCGTGGTCATGTGGCCGGCATGACTAGACGCCAAAGGCGCACGGAACGCTGTTACCTTCCCACCGTAGTGGTCCCTATTTTTCTACTTGCATTTTTACGTGCTTTCGAACTGCTAGGTTGGCAGAAGCTGGGACGAGTAACAGGCGCTCACTCTGTTACGCGGCACTCGGGATTCGACCCGCCAACCTGCCGACCTTCCGATCGACAAGCTCAGCGTCCTAACCCACTGAGCCACCGCGTCCCTTAAGCTGGAGTATCAACATGAAAATCCAGCTTTTTTCATGAAGAGAACACAAAGCAGAAAGAGAATCTTTTTGAGACTATGCAGCCTCTGGGATTGCCTGTGATGCATGCTGAAGACACCCAAGCTGAAAGACCAAGCTGAAAGCTTTTGGTGAGCAGTGCAAAGGGGTCTCTCAGATAGCCCTTGCCAAGGAAGAAGTGATCTGTATGAATGAGGCTCACATTTAATTAAGGCCCACAGCCAGGAGTATCATTGGGGCACACCACTGCAGACTGACCAGCTTCAGCACAAAATGATGAGCAATCCCACTCCATTTGCCAGTGATGCATAAACTTCAGCTAGTGAACTCTGCAAAAGGCGACTTAAAGTGATTCTGAAGAAAACTAAGGTGAAACAACTTGGTCATTTGTCTTCTCTCTTGGAAGTAAAAAGACCATAGCACTTTGAAAAGCAGCTTAGAAGGGGTACTTTGTCTGAACCTCAGTTTCACCCAGCCTGATCATGCCAACCAGTAGAATTCATCATAGAGAACACACTTGGAACTTATTGTTAATTGGTTCTGGGAGGCACGATGAATACCAAAAACAGTAAGTATCAAACATTTTTCCCCCACAAGGAATAATTTAGTGAGTCACAAGGTGGCCAATATCAACAAGTTCTAATATGTGTATTGAATTCTAAACAAACTGTGAGTACTGGGACAAAAAGTTCATGTCAAAAAGTGTTGAGTACCAAAAACAATGAGTTCCAAAGCAGTTGAGTGTATCTACTTTGTTGCTGATTCCTGGATGTAGTTTGTGCTGAGACAGAAACCTAAAATTGACCTGCCATCTCATTTCATTATTGGGCTAATAGATGCACAAGAACCTTTTCACCTTTCAGATATGCTGCTAAAGCGAACAGGAAAGTGGCTTCTGCAGCAGAGCTGACTTATTCCTCAGCATTTATACGCAGTTGATCTGATTTATAGCAAGAACAATGCAAATAACTTATCTGAATATTGCAAAAATGACACCTTAATGTGTTTGTTAAAAGATGGATTCCTGGAAGAGCAACATAAAGCTGAAAACAACAATTCTATGTTACAGTGAGGGGGAATCAATATATCACTGCAGAGAGATGAGAGCCTGAGATCTTGATAGTCACCATTCAAAATAATGTCCTGGATTCCGGGGCATCTTCACCTGAAGATTTCATGTTGGTTTAGATATAAATCTACTTCTCTGTGATTGCTCAGTGTCAGTGGCATTTTTCAGAGCTGTGTTTGTTTTTCTTGGCTCCTGGAGCTAAATCAAAGTTGGTGTTTTCTTTGCAGTGTGGTGCTTCTGTGACACTTGTAGTTATCCTAGTTTCCCACCAAGAGAAATTCTTCACTGTCGGCCATTTTGGTCGTTGCAACCTCTGATCAAAAAACTGCTGCTATTCTACCTTTTTACCATTATAGCTCAAGATGATTCTTAGTTTTTTATTATTATTATGTTTACTATGCACTTCTCTGTCTTGTTCCTGGATTGTTTAGAGAGTTTCTCCATCTTTCTTCTATTCCAGCCATTCCAGATACATGCAACTCTTTGTAAAAAATATGTATGCTATTTTATTATTTCACTACGAAAGCTTGCAAGGCGCTTTTTAATATGAGATAAAAGACCTCTGCATCCAAAAATTTCTTCCTCTTTTAGCAACTGTACAAGTTTGGTTTAGTCTTTGCAAATGATCAGACAAACATACCCAACATGAGCTAAAACCATGAAGGCTGGTGGGTTCTAGCAATTTATTCAATTTCATTTTTGTATAATGTGGGGGGTGAGAGGTTGTTTTTTTTTTTTTTTTGCTACACTGGGATCTGTAGCTGCTGAGGTGGAGCTCTAAGTAAATTACATTCTGTGCAATTTTCTACTGTCAACTGTTCAAAGTGTTTTCTGCACACTCTCTGTATTTGAAGTTGGGAGCACTAAAAATTAAAAGTTGATTTCAAACTTCTTTGAACAGATTTGGGAATGGAAACACCTAATTCTAACAGTGGTTTATTATTATGGGCAACTTTACCAGACACGCAGGTTTTTTTTTTAAAATATTATGCATCTTTCCAAAATGGATGTTATATTTACACAGATTTGGAGTGTCAATCAACCTGTTATTAGAATCTGTTCAGTATAACTCATTTACGTCTGACAAATTCCATTTTGAAAGATCATATCCTTTTCCTCTCAAGAAAATGCATGACAGATTTCTTCTGCAGCTATTATGTTGTAAGAAAGCACAAGTGAATGATTGCAATAATAATCAACACCTTGAGAATAGATGAGCTGCAAAGTCTAGCAATATAAAGGCCATCCTCAAGTAGATCATGACAATCAACTTTTTTGCTGTTGGATGCATTTTATTTTACTTCAATTTTATTTGGCTTTCAAAGGTCTGCAGTAGACAATATGCTGATACAGTGATATGATCAGAAAAGGTAAGGCTGAAAAATTCACCCTGTTTTAGGGTCTCCTAAAGGAGCCCAAAGTCTGTGGGAACCTTAAAACATCAACTCAAAAACTTACTGGCCAGTATATAAATTTAAATGCTATTGCTATTACTATTTTATTTTTAAAAATGGGGAGGGAGCTCTCATGACTTTGAAAAGTTGGGGCTGCCTATAGCTTCTGGCTGCAATTTGGCCAACCTACAAATATAATTCTCAGTGTGAATAACATATTTACATTACATTTATTTTTTCTTTTGAATGATTTTATATAGAAACTAGAGAAACTGTGCTGGTAAACATAGTGTCTGCAGGGAGGTAAATGATGGTGTAAATGAGGGTGTGGTGTAAGATAGATGATGTTTTGTTTAAGGATCTTAACTGGGGCTAAAGGTAAAGGTAAAGGTTCCCCCACACATGCGTGCTAGTCGTTTCCAACTCTAGGGGCCGGTGCTCATCTCCGTTTCAAAGCCGAAGAGCCAGCGCTTGTCCGAGGACGTCTCCGTGGTCATGTGGCCGGCATGACTAGACGCCAAAGGCGCACGGAACGCTGTTACCTTCCCACCGTAGTGGTCCCTATTTTTCTACTTGCATTTTTACGTGCTTTCGAACTGCTAGGTTGGCAGAAGCTGGGATGAGTAACAGGCGCTCACTCTGTTACGCAGCGCTCGGGATTCGACCTGCCAAACTGCCGACCATCTGGTCAACAAGCTCAGCATCCTAACCCACTGAGCCACTGCATCCCTTCTAACTGGAGCTAGAGAAGCCTAGATTCAAGTCCATCCACAGGCAAGAAAGTCTCAGTCAAGTGACCTTGCTCCAGTTACTCCCTCCCTCAACTCAGCTTGCTGCATAGAGTTGTGCTGAGGAAACACTGCAGAAAATAACAGAAGATGGATTGTTAGCTACCTAGCCTTGCTTTGAAAATGATTGGAAGAAGTCGCCTGGAACTCCCATGGACACAGCCACTTAGTCAATAAGCCTAGCAAAGATGCAGCTGCTTTGATTATTCTATTCATAAAAGTCCACTTAGTTTATTTTGTGAAGCTAATAGCTATCTTATGAGGAAAAACAATGGAAGAGTGTAAGAGCAAGCTTGAGACTATTAGATGGCTAATCTAATCAGTGACTACAGAAATGGACATTGTGTTAGCATTTTCATTTTATCAAACCACTGACAAAATGTTTTCTGCATTTAGTTGAATATGGCCATGATCTAGAAGACATTATGGGCTTGTTTCATTATCATGTTAATGAGCAGTCCTCTGGTCTTTAGGTCAGTAGGTTTTTGTCCAGTACATCCTAGGGCAGATGAGATTATAGCAGTACTTTGTCCATTTGCTTCCACATCAACTCCTGGCTGAAGTGTTTCCAGGCTGAGTGATTTCAAGAAATGCTGTGGGATTGTTCTCAGTATGCATAGGGTTGTCCCCAGGGTGTGGTCAAGATGATGGCCACAATGTTGAAATCAAACTTTTACTTGGTTTTTATGTGTGCCATGTGTAAGAGGAATGTAAAAAATTGGCAGAGTTTTAATCTCCCTGTTGAAACCACCATATTGACATTTTTACCACATCCTGCAGGCTTCTCTGTTGTGCATTTGTTTCTTGATTTTATTAATTAAATTCACAAAGCCAAGGCTGCTTAAACTCATGTTCCCTCCCACATGGAGAAGAACTTCCAGATTGGGCAGGATTGGCTCCCACTTTTTCTTGCAGCACTAGAACTTTGTCAAGATGACTCTTTACTTTGGGGGTCTTCAAACTTGGCCCTTTTATGACTTGTGGACTTCAGCTCTCAGAATTCCTCAGCCAGGCACGCTGGCTGAGGAATTCTGGGAGTTGAAGTCCACAAGTCATAAAAGGACCAAGTTTGAAGACCCCTGCTTTACTTCATTGAAATAAGTAGCTGCTCAAATTATTTTGGCTGAAGCATATTTTAGTCACTTTATAACAGACATGTCAAACTCGTGACATCATGTGACATCGTGCAACATATCGAAGCTTTTTCTCCATTGCCGGCAATGGAGTGGGCGCGGTTTCCTGATGACGCGTTCGGCCTCTGGGGTGGCAGTTTGACACCCCTGCTTTATAATATCAATAACTAACAATTTATTGTATCCTTCTTTGTTTGTCTATTTTCCATTGTTTCTTTTAAAACAATAATTATAGTTTAATGTTCTGTCATGGTATGTGTAAATGACGTTGGGAGAGAGGAGGAAGAGCTGCAGACAATGGTCAGATAAGAGGCAGCTGAGCCCAAGAAGCCATGGGGGCTTGGCAAATGTCTCAGAAGGAGACCTTTCCTAGTTTCTTGGACTATAAATGCAAAACAGGAGAGTTGTACTTTCAAACTTGCAAGGTTCTGTTAATGTAATCTTACAACAAAGTCAGAGTTAGTATTCTTGCTCGTGCCTTTTGTCTGGATTATTTCACAAGGTTGCCATGTTCTATGGTATGTTCAAGAATGTACTACATGTCCTATCTTTCATGAACTGCTTACTTTTAAGATCATTATTTGTAGCACTTCATCTTTAATACGAACTTTAGATTGCAGTATTCAGTTGGCAAGGAATGAACCCCCCCTGGAATTTATTTTGCTGATTTTGACAGCTTCCTGGAAAATATTCCTACTGAGGGAAATATATGTGTCACACTAGATCAGGTTCTACCTTATGGCTATAAGTAGTTGTGGTATCTTTTTTGCTACCATATATCATACTGTTAACTCAGCAGATGCCTACTCTGAAACAAGCCTTGCAGTATTAGCTTGGGCCTAAATAGCTTTATTCCATTCCATTCGTCCCTGCTTTAGGAGCAAAGTTTTCACAGAAGGGGAATCTCATCCAGCAGCGCAATCAAATTAATAAATAAAGGAACATTATAGTTGTTCAATTGTTAAATAACCCTGTTGGATAGTTTTCATAGCCTATGGGATTCTTATACACAGTTTTCTTAGCAGTTTATTTCTAACTTCATAATGCAAGGAAATAAATTATAGCAGTGAAATTTGTCGGTGTGTGTGTCTGCTCATATATGCATGTCTGTTTAGAACAATTTCTCTTCGCAGCTGGAGCAAAGTAAATATTTCTATGAGGAGAGCATTCCATTTCTGCTACCAGTTCTGTTTGGTTTGTCTTGTATTGAGTCAATATGTCTTTTTCATTATTTGTTTTGATCTGAGATATTTGGTAGTTTATGATATGTACAATATAATATAAAGTATTCCATTCTAATATATTAATATACTGCAGGGGTGTTAAACTGCTGGCCCGTGGGCCAGTTTCCTCATACCAAAGCTGTGCCCATCCCATTGCTGGCAATGCAAAAAGAGTCCCAACACGTTGTGACATGTCACATGATGTGGCGAGTTTGACGCCCATGCTATAGGTGGTCCTCAACTTACAACAGATCATTTAGCGACTGTTCAAAGTTACAACAGCACTGAACAAAGTGACATGACAATTTTTCACAATTATGACCATTGCACCATTCCTATGGCCATGTGATCAGAATTCAAAGGCTTGGCAACTGACTCATATTTACGATGGTTGCAGTGTCCTGGGGTCATGTGATCGCCTTTTATGACCTTTTGACAAGCAAAATCAATGGAAAAACCAGATTCACTTAGCAACTAAGTTAACAGTGATTCACTTAACAAATGTGGCAAGAAAAGTAATAAAATATGGCAAAATTCATTTAACAAATGTTTCATTTAGCAATAGAAATGTTGGGCTCAGTTGTGGTCATAAGACAAGGACTAGTTTGGGGATCACTGTATTTGGGAGGATCTTATCCAATGGCCAAAGAAGCTTTGGTGCTATTAGGGTTGCATTAGTGTGACTAATTTTTAATAAGTAGCAATTTGTTTATAATGCAGTAATTAATAAATACCACATTTATGTAATAAAGCTAAATGAATAACATTTTAAATGATATAAGATTATTAATAACTTAATTGAACTGATGCTATGCATATTTAATATCTCTTACAAAGTAATGATGTAGTCTATTTCTAATCCATGTCATGCATGTGATTAGAATCTATTTGATTCAATCTCTGTATTTGTCTCTAACTCTTTAAAAAAAAGATAAATCCAAAGCATGGTTTTAATTTAATACAATTCAAGCTGGATTGCTTCAGCAAAGGGTGGCAATGAATTCAGATCAGCACTGAAAATAGTCTAAATCTCTTTACTATTTTGGATCTTTTCCAATACTTTCCTAGTGTTGTCCACTGCTCAGTCACTACCATACTTCCTTTCACCATCTCCTAATCTCAGAAAGGCCAAATCTTTAGGACGTCTGGTAAGTAGGATTGAATATCTGACACAAAGTTGACTTTTCCTTTAGAACTTTCTCTGAACTTGGTTTTCTGTGCAATACAGTCATATGTGGATTAAAAAAAATTCTGAAATGTGCTTCCATCTTCTCTTAGTTGCTTCTTAAGAAACTTTTCTACATTCATGTGTAAAAGCAATGCTCTATGATAGAATGGAAGCCCTCAACAAAAAGAATATCTCACCAGTCATGCTTTATGGTCATCATCATTTATGAAATCCATTATTTTTTTCCAGAGTTCCATGAAATCAGAACTAAATCACATTTTCCATTCATCAAAATCACTCTTTTTCAGTCCTGAGTTTCGGCTCAATACCATGCAGAGTTTGGTAATGAGAAACTATCTCAGATCTTGCTGTTATATTTTCAACTACAATTTAAGGAAAACTCAAAGTTGGGAGCAGCAGGTTCTTCACGTAAAACAGTGCAGGTCATAGTGGCTCCCTCACCCCCACCAGCAAAACCAGGAGGAATAGGGAGCATAGCTCTATTTTCTATTACTTTAAGCTCTTCCCTGCTGAAACTGTATTGACATTTTATATGGTTCAGAATTAACTGCTACAGGAAGCCATTTTGTTTCTCAACTTTTTCCTTTTCAGCCTCTTGTCACTGGTAATTTATATAAGAGGCTACCTTATACCTTTACTACTGTCCAGAGGGTTTTTTTTGTGTTTTTTTCCCCTCTTTTGCTTGGGAGGCATATTATACACTTGAGCATAAATTTCAACATCTTAGTTTTGCTTCAATATCCTCTGGTATATTAGAAGGTCTTTATGTCCACAAGTGATTCCTTGCTTTTTCAGAAGACCATGAAGTATTGATGAGTTAATATTTTCTTTAGTATTATTATTATTATTTAAAAAAAAGCTTTCTGCATTTCCAAAATGTATTGTACTTTTATTCTCCATGCCATTTTTGAGCTACAAAGACATAGGAGTGTATCTTCTTTAGAAGAAGTTCATTCTCTTTGTCAAGCCCCAGGCTCAACAATCAGCTGGGTGGGGGGATGCCTTCTGACGTCGCCCACCAACTGTCTGCTTTGCCGCTGCCTGACCTGCCAGCCACTTGTTGCTCCGCTGCTCAGCTGGAGGTTGGGACGCCGGAGCTGACCCCACCAGCCACCTGGGAGCCCCACCAATCAGCTGGGGTGTTTGGAGCTGAACCTCCCTTCCCCTCCCAATCGGCTGTTCTCCCCGGTGGTGAGAGGGAACCTACCGGATGGCTGACCTGATGGTAGGATGGAGAATTGTGCGGACAGCAGAGAACAATTAAAGGCTGTAACTAGGGAGGGGGGAGGGATTTATGCCTAACTGCCAGGATGCTGGTCTGTTGGGAACAGAGGGGTGGAGCTGGGTGGAGCTGCAGGGGCAGGGTACTTAGAGCACTGGGAGCAAACCACTCCCAGTGCTAACTTTGTTTGCGTTTTCAGCATCTGTTAAATTTTTGTTCCTGTTTCCCGGTTTCCTGTGTATTTCTTTCCTGTGTTGGTGTGGGGGAAAGCCAGGACCATTATGGACGTAACACTCTTGCTGCATTCTCTTAAGACAACAGAAAGTTATCTCCTTCCATCTCATTCTCTTGTTTTCTAAAAGCTTTAATCTATTTTACCATGAATATTCCTAGAGCAAACTATCTTCCTATTTCCTGAGACAATTCTTTAGGGATGTATTCCAGCAGCCCAGACCAAGGTTGTCTGGGTTAAATGTTAAATTGGGTTAGGACAGACATGTCAAACTTGTGACATCATGTGACGTTGCACAACTATCGGAGCTTTTCCCCCATTACCAACAATGGGGTGAGTGCAGTTTCCTCATGTCACATCCGGCCTGCAGGCCAGCAGTTTGATACTCCTGGGTTAGGATCTGAGGGGGAGAACAGGATAATAGGTTAGAGTGGAAGCAAAAACAAAACAAAGCCACAAAATATACCCAAAATTGCTTCCATATCACTGCCTGGAGAATAATAGAGATGTGTCCATGAAACCATCTGGAGCCAAACCTGAATTGATGGAAACTTTGCCTCATTGTATTTTAAAGGATGTTTCTGGATGCTTCCATCTGGCTGGGTGCAGCATTACACAAATATATCTGAGACTTACCTGAGACCTAGTAGTAGGTGGGGGAAAAAAACCATGCTTAGCTAAATATTAGAGCAGTGTTTCTCAGCCTCAGCAAATTTTAGATGTGTGGACATCAGCTCCCGGAATTCTCCACCCAGTTTCCACACATTTTAAAGTAGCTAAGGTTGAGAAGCACTAAGGCATACAACTATTGGATGTGAACCAATGTTGCAGGGTGAGCAGCACATTCTAACAATTAACTTTACCAATTAATTTCTCCCTGAAAAAAAATGTTATTATTATTTTTTTATCCAGACCCCTCAGTCATTTGCTGGTTTGCAGAAAAATAAAGTTGTAGACTCTTGCTGTTCTTTACCAACATCTGATTCCTAGAATTTCAACTTTTGACCTGACAGCTCTCAGTTGCAGGATCAGACATGTAAATCTCAAATAGGTTTCTCTCCCCTCCCCCCTCCCTCCCACAGAGAGTCTTTTTCTATACAATTGTTAATTGTTTTTTTCTATTTCCTGATGGGTTCAAGTACAGGGAACCAGCTTCTAAAACATGAGTGTTTTTCACAGTCTGAGCACCAATATTACCCCAGCTTCTGTGTCAATTTGTCTCATCTTTCTTGGAACTCCTGTCCTTTGCTTCATTCTGATTATCATTACTTTGCTTTTAAATAGATCTTGCTACCTTTTGAAATGTTCAACCACTTTGCTGGTAGGTTAGTAGACCAAATTAAGCAGGTGGAGTTTTACTGCAGTAGAAAATTCTGAAGGATATATATAACTCTATTGCCAAAATCAATTGTTTCTTTCAAAAGCCTTTTGTTTTTCTTTCTTCTTTCCTTTAGAATGCACACATATCCATATATTTAGAAGCCTATTACCCCAAATACCCTGTTTCTTGTCAATTGTTAACCAATTTGGTTCCAAATGAACATTCCTAAATGTTTCCTACTTAAATGAATGGTTCTTAAAAATATTTAACAGTGGTTTTATTTTTCCAATTTATCTATACCATTTGTGTAATGTTTTTCTAAAAGCTCAGTATGATCTACAATTAAAATCAAAATACAAAAACAAAATAATTAACAATAATTAAAGTCTAAACTCCAATGGTCTGGCTTTAATCCACTCATCTGAATAAGTCTCTAACATGTATGTTATTTAGAATAGGAAATTGTAAATGCAAAATTGGATTCCTAGTTACATTTTTGCAAATGGCACCTGTGAAAAAGCATGGGCAAGCCACAGGCCATATGTTGCTTCCTTTCTTTAATGCCCCAGAACATTATTTATCAAATTTACCAAAAAGTACTCATACAAACACACACATAAAAGTAGCATGATTTTTTTTTAAAAAATAAGTGAATTATGCATGTTTAGCCTCTGATATGCATAGCAATTTGTTTTATTGAAAAATTCTTTTCCGCAAAATGGTTGCTTACCCTTGCTTGAAGGAATGATTCTTGATTTCTAATTGATTCTCTGTAAGACTTTGAACTATTTAATGGTCTGGAAAACAAAGATATAAAGACATCTGTGAAGGAATGGCAAAACTTTACTTCAGAAAGCAAAGTATACAGATTAGAATAAATAGGACACCACCTGGATCATTGCACTAGCTCAAACCAATCTGTATATGTCAAAAGCTAAAATCTCTCTGAGAGTAGATAATATCTGTTTATCTTGTAAAATGGTTTGAGAATGCATGTGGACGATTGCTTTCTTCTGTGATCATCTGCTTTCTATCTAAATCACCTTCTGCCATTTGTTTCAATGCTTATTTAGTGATAAATGACTGTAATTTTATAGTTTTTACAGGAAGCTTCTGTTTACCTCAGCAATACTCCTAAATAACAAATATAAAAGAATAGAATAGAATAGAATAGAATAGAATAGAATAGAATAGAATAGAATAGAATAGAATAGAATAGAATAGAATAGAATAGGAATAGAGAAAATGGTTGCCGGGTGCCTTCTCCATCCAAAGAAGATAAAATTTATTCTTTTTGTCTTTGCTTTCCCCGATCCTTCATTCATTAGACCTATGAAATTATGTTTCCACTCAAATATTTTCCAAACTGGTTGTCCTCCTTATTCAATTCCTCATTTAAATAAAGTATGCATAAATGAAACAATGTTTGAACTCAGTACTGGATTTATTTTGTCCAGTCCAATGGACTGGAAATGAGTAATTATTCAAAGAATGAACCAAAATTTAATTTTTAGCCAATATAAACTTTGTATTAACATGCTCCAATATGAAATGAACAAAGGGGTAAAAGCAAAAACAAGATTCTTTTTGGCTGAATAAAGCATGTCATTTAGAAATAATATTATGCTAATTAGGAATTATGTGGAAAATATATTGTACAAAAGATGTGAATGAACACTATGACTTTTTCTCCCAATGTCACACAAAATTAATAACAAATTAATTTTGTTATTCTTCAGAGTCTCCTGTGGACCATTAGACAACAACCAAAAATGTTACTTACTGTACTTTAGTTCTTATACATTTTTATTACTAGGATATCCCCTCAACAGATTTAGAAATAAATTTAGAAACAAATGTAAGTATTGACATAGACCCACTGATTCCTTGACTATCATTACAAAGGACGATATTTTAAGATATTACGTACCTTCTGCCTTCAGGATCTCCGTCATGTTTCTTTTACTGCTCCTTTGTTTATATGCGAAAGAAGCCAATTAATTTGCTGCTTTACAAATAAATGTCTTGTTTGGCATTTTTTCTTCTAGGCTTAAGCAGAGCTATTGCATTCTATGGCTAGCGGAGTCCTAGTCTTTTTCTGGTGAGTTAAAGTTCTACATTTTTTAAACTAACTGTAACAGGTAATTCAGGCAAAAAAGGCTCTGGATCTTCAGTAGGAAATAAGAGCAATTCATTCATTCATTCATTCATTCATTCATTCATTCATTCATTCATTCATTCAATATAGCCATCCATCTCTTATGTGACTCTGATGACTCACAACATTGAAAACCAAAAGAAAATATAATAAAAATAAATAAACTATGAATCCAGATAAAAAACCAGAGGATAATCCATAAAAATATAACCAGCGGCATTTACAAGCCAAACATTAGAACTAGTATAGCCATCTAGCAGATTTCATAGCTTGACCAAGTCTCCAAATATGGTGGCAGAGCTATATTGTCAATATTTTCCAGAAGGCCAGTAAAATCTAAACTCTGGGGCCTAAGGGCAAGCAACACAGCAGAAAATTTTCTTTTTCTGGGCTCCATCAAACAATCTTCTTTAATAGATGTGGCCTATAATAACTCCCTCTGGTCAACCTGATGGGACTGGTAGTTGTAACCTGACATAGCATGAATGATATGACAGTAATTATAAGAGATCCCAATCTGGTGTAAAGTAAGGTAAAGGTAAAGGTTCCCCCGCACATGCGTGCTAGTCGTTTCCAACTCTAGGGGCCGGTGCTCATCTCTGTTTCAAAGCCGAAGAGCCAGCGTTTGTCCGAGGAGGTCTCCGTGGTCATGTGGCTGGCATGACTAGATGCCAAAGGCGCATGGTATGCTGTTACCTTCCCACCGTAGTGGTCCCTATTTTTCTATTTGCATTTTTATGTGCTTTCGAACTGGGACAAGTAACTGGGCACTCACTCTGTTATGCAGCACTTAGGATTCGACCCGCCAAAACTGCCGACCATCTGATCGACAAGCTCAGAGTCCTAACCCACTGAGCCACCGCGTCCCTTGTGTGGTATAAAGTATTAAACAGTTAATGATAAAGCTACTATATGATATTTTGGAGATTGTAATAACAACAACCTAACACAGAGTGTTAGTGATCAAAATAACATTGAAGTTAGTTGTGGAGCAACCAATGGCCCTTCTGACTATGCTGGATAATGATATGAGCTATGAAGCCCTCAATATCAGAGACTGTATTACTTTGGATTATTAGATACACAACAATTGTGTATCTAATAATCCAATAAAACCCAACAGAGATAGCATACTCCGTGTCCTACCCATGAAACAATGTCATCCTGTGGGACCCATGAGATATGTTTTCTCTGTCACCACATCTGTCCTCTGTAACAACATTCTTCCTAAGTCCTATGTAAACTTGAACTTCCTATCCTTTGAGACAACCTTGAAGACCTGGCTGTCTCCAGGTTATGTTTGAGTTGTCAATTACATGACCATTTCTATTCTTGCTTTAATTTGCTTATATTTATATTTGCTTATATTGTTGCTTTTAAGCCTTGTAAGCCATCTGTATATGAATGAGTGGATGTAGACATTATACATAAAGTAACTAGGCCCAGCACCATAGTCTCTTCAGTTTGTTATAAGTTAAGCACTGAAGACTTCAGTGGAATCACATGTCCTATTTTTCACTCTTACATTATAATGACATAAATAGCTGGGTGGTATTTGTAAAGGTTTTCAGCCATTTGGCACTAACTGTAACCATTTGGTAGGGAGCTATAAGAAAAGAGGATGAGGTATAAGATATAGGAAGAATCCATATATCTCTTCTTCCACCCTTTGGATGAAGCAATTGATGGATTTGCATATATACACACATTGTGTTTCTGGCATATTTTTCAATTATCAATTCATTGCATATTTACTTAAAACATCATGTTCCGAAACATATCGCAAGTCTTAGTAGCTCAATAGATATGAATATCAATATTTAGAACCATATCAATTCAACTTCTCCTTATAGCTTGGTGGAAACAGGTAAGATTTTCAGAAGAAAGAAGTACTGGAGTTATGATTCTACTAAGCAAAGATCAGAAACTACTAATACATTTATCTGGAAAAGATAAGGTTCTACAGAAAAGCAACAACCATAGTGATTAAGTTGTGCAGTTGCTATGAGGGTTTGAAAAGGGGTTAATAATTAGAGTTCAATGCAGTATCTAATCACTTTGTAGCTTTTTAATGACTCTTATATGGTGGCTATCCAGTCCTAGAATAGTTGAATCTTTAGGGTTTCACTTTTAAAGCTGTTACCTAGTGGAGATGTTGGGGTATGTAATCATGCATATGCTTGACTATTTTAAGTTCTTTCATGATGAAAGATACAACTAAGTGATATAAAAGAAAAAAAAATAGCACACAGGTTCACAGAATAGTGTTGCAATACATTTCCTGGGTGTATAGGAAACTATTGCATATATGGATGAAATGGTGCAACATTTTGAGATTTTATTCAGCTGTGACTAAGTGTAATATTGTGATCTTTATGAAATTTGGCAGCTATTCATTTTGTAGGCACAATGGATCACAGCTTGGACATCACGTTATCTCCCTGTTGTGCTTCATATTTGTGTTAGATGGTTGCTCCAATGTTCATTTGGTCAAATTCTCTCAGTTCCCACTAAATCATTTAATGCCTATCAGGAATTCTACATCTATTCTTGCCATTAGTGAGAATTTCCTATTGTGGCATCTCCTCACACATAATATTGTCATCCTGATAATGGCACTCATCAAGAATATGTTACTTACCATTTCCCAAACTTGACAGTTAAATTGCTTTCTATCTGCCATGTTTATAATACATTTGGCTCTTATCCTACTCACAATACAGAGTTTCAATATGAAAATCACATAACAAACTGTGTTAATTTAAGCACCAGTTTGCAAGTGCTGTAAAAGAATATCACTGAAAACTCTGAAACTTTCCGGGCAAATGGAAAGTTAGCACACAATTTAAGAGCTGAAGTGTATTGACCTGGATCTGGATTCTAGTGGCAGACACCTTACCACTTAAGTTCAATACTGCTTTATCTAGTCAAATGAAAGTGTTCTTTTCTAATTCCAGGGTGGAATAAAAATGATTTAGGTTAACAAAAACAAAATTCTCTCTTCCTTCCATAGGATATTAGTAATTTGCTCAATTTTTATAGCACTTAAGTGTTACTTTATTTTATGTATTCTTTTACCTATTATTTTATTTATATAAGCAAGAGACCCAGTTTGGTCTAGTGGTTAAGACACCAGGCTAGAAAGTGGGAGGCCATGAGTTCAAGTCCTGCTTTTGAACCAGTCACTCTCTTAGCCCATCCCAGCTCACAAAGGAAGGAAAGTGTATGGCGTATGTTTGCTTCCTTGAGTTATTTGTAAAAAATAATAAAGGTAGGATATATATGGTAAAGAAACGCAATTTTGTGCATGTTTGATGGCATACTGCAGACATGTGCAAATGTAGTGATTGTGATTGGGCACAATCACATGCAAGTTTTTCCATGCACAAAAGTGAGAGCTGACATTTTACAGATGCACAGCATGTCTCTCAGTTTCTTTAATGTGGCCACAAACCAGATTTTTTTCCCTTTCTCTTGTACTAATGAAAGATGCATTTCCATGTTAATCCTCCCAGCACAAGTGAGAATTCCAACAATCTCTTATTGTATGGTAAATGGGTGTATAAGGCTGATGAGCCCACCACTTATTCTTAAGTCAAAGTCAGATTATTTTTAAATTCTGCAAGACTGGGGGAGATGCATATTCTTGGATGATGAATATCTGGTTTGTTAACACAGGTGGTAGCCTACAATATTTTTTTTATAGAAAGAAAGTAGGAAAGCTATGTCTTCTATTCATTCAATGCCAACTATTAATGGCCTGCTCTCTGTGGCATCGTACCACTGTCCTCTGCTAATTAGCAAATTTAGAGTAGTAATAATAAGCAACTAAGGGACGTGGTGGCTCAGTGGGTTAGGACACTGAGCTTGTCGATCAGAAGGTCGGCAGTTTGGTGGGTCGAATCCCGAGTGCTGCATAACAGAGTGAGCACCTGTTACTCATCCCATCTTCTGCCAACCTAGCAGTTTGAAAGCACATAAAAATGCAAGTAGAAAAATAGGGACCACTACGGTGGGAAGGTAACAGCGTTCTGTGCGCCTTTGGCGTCTAGTCATGCCAGCCACATGACCACGGAGACGTCCTAAGACAAGCGCTGGTTTTTCGGCTTTGAAACGGAGATGAGCACCGGCCCCTAGAGTCGGAAACAACTAGCACGCATGTGCGGGGGAAACTTTACCTTTACCCTTAATAATAAGCAACAGCCCTGATCAAAGAAAATTTTGCATTGATGAGGAGATCCTATCCAGAACTACCTTCATGCTTGTGTCAGCACATCTTTGTGGAGAAAAACAAGTAACCAGGGCCAAAATTGGGGAACTACAAAGGAAAATCATCATCACTTGTAAGGGTCATCTCAAATCTGGCATTCCAGTCAAAAAGAAAATTGAAAAGCTTATGTTTTAAGGAGTTTTTAATTTGGGGAAGGGACAGTTAGCTGTGGCTCACCAATGAGGCCCTTTTATGCTGCTATGCAGAAGATCCACTGCTGAAGTGAGACAAATATTCACTTATTCTGTCCTGAAAATGGAGGACACAGCTATAATATCCATTTGATTCCACAAAACCTGCAGCTGAAAGACATTTTGACAGCTGTGGACTAATCTTGCTTGACAGCTGAATTTCAAAGAGGTTGGAATCTAGTTGCTTTTGGTAAAGGGAGGCATGGCTTATTTTCATCCCATTCTGCCAAAATTTGAAACAGATCCAGCAAATGCTCTATTACAGCTTATGAACAAATACTTTTTAAAAAATAAATCTCAAGACAGAATGAATCAAGTTGCCAACAAAGGAGAATATTTGTAGCTCAGGGTTAAAATGAGGGATCCTTGGTGCTCCCTAATCACCAAAGACCCCTGAATCAAGATGGTTTGGCACCAAATCCTCAAATACAATGGAAATTTGTCCTCTTCAACTCCAAATCTTCAGTTTAAATGGATTCAAGTCTCACAAATGGGGCTGAACCACATTTTTTCTTCAGTATGCAAAGAAGTGGTTTTTTCCGCACCCTTTAGAAATTGCTGGCAAGGGAACTGGTCGCTGAAATTTGATTGAAGATATCTTTCTTCCTTGATGTAAATATAACTAGTTAACACTGTATCACCTGCAAATCTTTATTTTCCTTGTTGGTTTGGGAAGTATAAGGAGAACTCATATCAGACTACTCTGAAACATCGACTGTTTCCTTTGTTGGTTAAGGCTTTAGTTTCTTTCTAGTAGAAACTGAATACTTGAGTAGCTGTAACTGTTGCCACATTTATCTGAAAGGGTGACTAGAAAATGCCAGATGGAAGTTTGGGAGAAGATTCTAAATTTTTTGTTCTTCTATTTTCAAATGAACACTGTAATGTATTGGGATTTTTACTTGAACTGATTCATGTGTCTGTTTGAATGCTGCTTAAGGTTGTTCAGTGGTGTGTCTGTGTAACAGTCACTGACTAAGCCAGACTTGCTGTCTCCAAGAAGATCATTGGATGATTTTTGGGTGGGAATGGGTTCCTTTAAACCTATTGGCCGCCGCCTAGTGGCCAACCTTATAAGTAGCTGCGCAGCAGCCTCTGTTTCAGTTCTGTTCCTGTTTGCCTGAATAAAGCATGTTCCTGTTTGTAACCTTCTGTCTCGCTTATTGCCTGCAAAGAACCAGCTACCAACAAACACAATGCTTATTACTTCATTTCTTGAAAATGGGATAGGACATGTGTAATGTTAGGCAAATCTGAAAAAAGTTTTATTTAATTTATTTGAGAATGGAGTTGCAATTAGCTCTGTGGTCTACTTTTGGCTGTAATGGAAGCATTTCTCAAAAAAAGGCAACATCAGGCCTGATTCATCCACCAAGAGATTCTTGAGTATTGTATCTATTAGCTATTAGTTAAAGAAACAGCTGGTAAAAATCCCCATCAGTTTAATGGTTAAAATAAATTTAGGTCCCAAACATTTGATATATTTCTTCCAAAAGGAGCATGGCTAAAATGTTCATTTCATTCTTCCAAAATCTAAAGGGGGGAAGGGTAAAAAAAGTTAAGAAGATGTCCATAAGTGGGTCAAAATCCGCCCCCTCTCTATATATACATGAAATATTGATGCACACACCAAAAATGGATTTTAATTGCACAGTTGTGACTGTTTTTCTTATTATTCGCTTTGAATCTGGCTTTCCAAGTGTTTTAGTGATTAATGCTTCATTGCCTACAGACAATTATTTTTGTTGCTGCTGCTTTAAGAAATCTGAAAGCAGATTGAAACAAATTGGTTTGCTATCAAATCACAAAGTCAGATGGAAACCTGCTATATCCCCAGTCTCAAATCTTCAGTTCAAATTGACTAAAAGCTGGTTTTTACTAGGTTTATCAAAGGGGGCTCTGGGAGAAATACATGGCCCTCTTCCTTCCTCCATATGCAAATGAGCTGCAAGTTCTGCCTCCTGCAGAGATATCTGGGGAAATGCACATGTCTTGCCAGAAGGAATCCTGGGAAGTTATTAGCATGAAAACTTTGGAAGAAAATTCATCCAGTAATCATTATTTGCTAAATAAGTATATTACTTTCTCTTGTTCTTTGTTCAAAAGTCTTGCAGTACCTGAAAGGATCATCAATGATGCTGGAGGTCACTGTGGCTTGAAATAATGTCTGGAGAAGTGGGGAAGCAGAAAATTAAAGGTGGACCTTATCTATTAGAGTAATTCAGTGGGGGAGCCACATGTTTAGAAAAAAAGGAGTGTGTAGTTATCCATAAAGGTTATGTATAGTAAGGGAATAAGGGTCAATCTGTTCTGCAAGTGAGGGTTCACATGAAAGGTTGAGCAATATGGCTTCCTCCTTATTAAGTTCACCAGGAGGTTTCTAATTCTAGGCTTGTTGTTTTTGTATATTGAAACACTGTTTCTGATTACTATTGGATGCCATGACCTTTTTATACCCCTGAAAAACAGGATGTCAAATTTAATGTGAGATGATGTTCTACCAGTTCAGCTACTTTTGGGAAGAGCAAGACGTGACTCTTGCTTGGTTGAGTCCTTAAGGCTGTTTTAAACCTTTTCTGAACAAAAGGCTATGAGGGGACAGGCAAGAGAGAGGGATGATTGTCTCTTGGGGGCAAAGAAATGGAAAATACAACTGAATAATAATAATAAATCTGAATCTCAAAGAAGGGTGAATTTAGTCACAAACTCAATAGAACACCTGCCCAATTCATTAAAATTTTCAGTTTAAATCAAAGCTAGGCTGGTTGGCCCAGGAATTGCCAAATGGGGCTTTGGGAGAAGACTGGTCAGGGTTCTTTGGGGGATATGCAAATGAGAGCAGTGTGCTCCAACTTCTGTGGAGAGGTCTGGGAAGACAATTTGGGTCTTGCCAGCAGAAATGCTGGGAAAATATCAGGGCAGCGGTTTAGGAGAAGATTCTTAAAACTCCTCGTTTCATATGCAAATCACTGGGCTGGGCTGCCTCCCACATTACCTAAAAAAATGGTTTGGAAAAGGTCAAGGTAGGGCTTTAGGCAAGTGCTAGATTTGCTACCTTGTGTGTCAGTGAGCAGCTTGTTTCATCTGCTTTGATGATGTCTGAGAATACACCTGGGTCCTTGCTGCATGACAAAATGGCTGTGAAGTGTCAAGTGGGGCTTTGTGAGAAGAAGATTAACCTCATTCACTTTTGAATCTACCTTCTGTAGAAATGGGTTGGAAGATACTATAGCTCTTCATAATTCCTCTCTGGACAAGAATCCTTTCCATTGGAAAATGCTTTGGTTAGAATTCTTTTTTTTAAAAAAGATGGTAAGATGTTGAAGGTTGGACACTATAGGGAATTAAAAAGAACTAAAGATTACAATTAAAGGAGAAGAACACTTAAATTTAACTGTCTAATACAGAATGGATCAACATATTTTAACAAGGGATATACTAAAAGATATTTTTGAATAATGGATCAATAGGTTAATTTTAAGAATGTCTGCCTCTACAGACAGACTGTGTTCAAAAGATGTTATGGAAGAAGAAGTTTTAGCAGACAAGACCTTTTTGTCTTCTAGCAAAACAAGAAAGTCCAGTTGCCTTTTGGGGAAAAAAACACCTTTGGGACAACCATGATTTGGATGAATGACAATCTCCATAGATTTTTAGTAGACCAGTTTGAGACTGATCTAAAATTGGATTTAAGAATGAAGACAGATATAGAAAAAGTTGCTACACTGGACATACAAAAAGGAACTAGCTGATAATTAAATTTAATTAATTATAATTAAAAAGAACATAAATTAACAAACCAAAAAGAAATGACCTGGAGAATTTTCTTATATTGAATTTAAAAAAGAGGCTTTGAAAAATTGTGTGAGAAGGGACAAAGAAAAAATGGAAAGAAATGGAAAGGATGTTATTTGAAGAGACTAAAGATGACGATTGTTAAGCAGGCTAAGAAACCAGCCCAGTCCCTCAGTGAGACTTTGGTTGGCCCTCCAGCTTCTTGTTTTATTAGCTTGGAGAGGATACAATCCAAATTCTTTAGAGCAGCTCTCTAGATACCTCACCGTGCTCAAACGCACATCTGCAGCTGGAGACAGGCATGATAAAAGTCGAGACAAGAGTCTGTCTTGCTTCCATAAATCTTTGATTAAAGCTTAACTTTTATCCCCAAGGCCTAGTGCCATTCATTCTCTGGGACAATTTTCAATCTACCTGGATTAAAACCATTGAATCTAAATTTCTTAACCTGAGCTTCTTTCACTCTATGGTTCTTAAGATGGAACATGATCAGGCAAAACAAACCCTAAAACAAGGGATAAAGGATACAGAAGTATCCCTAGGCAAATCTAGGGAAGGCCCCAGCCTTCTTCTTATCAACACACAACAGATATATTGTCACTGCTGCCAGTTACCCCACACAGAAACCTGGACAAGCCAAAACAGCTTTCTGTCTTGTCTGATGCCATGCTCTCCCCTCTCCTGTACTGGATGACAAATATAAAAATATACTATTTCCAGAAAGGCTTTGCCCCTGTGATTCTGCAGAGGTGGAAACTACAAAACATGTTCTTCCTCATTACTCCTTTTACAGAGACTCTTGGACCAGATTGATCCTTCCTCTGATTGGCAGATATCCCTGTCATTCAGACTCAGCCTATGCCCAGATGATGTTCATAGACAAACTGCCTTTTATCACAGCACATGTGGCTAGGTTTTGCTCAGCATCGTGGAACACCACCAGACCTGGATGAGCAAAGTTCCTGCCAAATAGATGTTTAGGTATTTTCTTTTTAATCAAAATTTTTATCACATTTTCATCATATATTATCACACTTTAGTTAAATTTTAGGCACTGTCATGCTTTTGAAATTTTATATATCACATTTTATATAATTTTAGAAACTACTTTATAACCTACAATAGATCTCTCATTTTGGACTTCACTCATGGATTCTAGTCAGATTGTTTGATAAATAAATTTAACTTCATCTTACATTTTACTTAATATTAAGATAGATTTATAAGTACTCACAGAGCAGTCATGGACACATTATTTATGTTGGTCTAAGAATGTAGTACATTGTAATGAATGAATGAATGAAATGTATATCAAAGGGGTGTGTATACACATATCCCCTCAATTTACAATTTAAGATCTGGATTCAAAGTTCCGATGGCCACCCCCCCTTGCCTGTAGTCATGATCACATTTTGGGCACATGGCAACTGGTTCACTTTTCCAGCCATTTGTGCTGGGCTACAGTCACATGACTGTGATTATTTTTTGGGTGGAAACGTGTTTACTTCCAGTTTCCAGCAGAAAAAAATGCTCGTTGTGGACAATGGGTTTACTAAACAATTGTAACATTTATTTTAGGTATTTATTTATATTTCATATTTCTAGACTATTCATCTCCCTCAAAGAAGGACTCTGGGCAGTATACAGGACTGTATTTAACCATAGTGATTCAATTAATGAACACCCCATAAAGGTTGCAGAATTGAGCATAGTCACATGGTGACCCGCTTAATGACCAGCATGACTTATAATTGCAATTTGGGGTTCAATTATGCTTGTAAGTCAAGGACTACCTGTAATTATCCTGTCTTTCATTATGCAATAAATTATCCAGTAATCTGAATTATGGGTCTGGACCCCATAGCTTGTGAACAGATCTTGTAGTTTTGCCCCTTCCCTCCTGGATTTTGGCTTTCTTCTTATTGGCTCTCAATGCACCATCCTTCTCTAAATGATTATAGAATGATAAAATGTTCCTTAGACTAAAGAGCACTATGTAAAATGTCAAATGCTTAATCTCTACATGTTTGGCGCCCATAGGTGCTGTCTCATAGGACCAGAAGATGCAGCTTGGAAAAAGAATCTGTGTGGAGATGTCTGTTTTGATTTTTTGGGCAAACAATTTAATTGGAAAAATGTACCCTTAATAAGGACTATGTAAACATCCTTAAGCATTTGCAGATCTCTTTGGTAGTCCAATATTGTTTATCTAAAAAAAAAACTGTAAAGGACACGTATTTTGAGATTGCCTTAGCAAGCCATGGCTGTGTGTTGTGAAAGAATGACTGTTTTACTAGAGTCCCATAGTAAACAATAGAAATGCTATTATTCAGTAGAACCCACTCCTGTTTCTCTGATTTCCCTTTCCTTTCCAGAGAGATCAGCCAAGGTCCAGCTATTTACTTTCCTACAGTCTGTCTGTGATTTTAATCTTAACCCAAAGTGTCAGGAAGGTGTCTTAAATAACAAGGGGGTTGTTGATGTTGCTGGCACCAACATGGAGATTTTCACAGTTAATCTTTTCCTTGTTGCCCATTGTTCTTCAGGCTGCCTTCTGAAGAAATGGAAGGTATTGGGATGGAAAAAGAAATAAACTCGATCTTGCCTCCAACAGTGAGTAGCTGGTATTTTAACTGCCCAGATGCAAACATATGATGCAGAATCCTTAGTTTTCTCTTCCAAGGAGGCTCTTACTCTAATGACATGTTGCTTGTCCTAAAAGCTATCTTCACAAGAAAGTGCACCAGAAAAAAAAGAAAAGAAAAAAGGAAAGAAAAGAAAAGAAGAAAAAGAGAGAGAAAGAAAGAAAAAGAAAGAAAAAGAAAGAAAGAAAGAAAGAAAGAAAGAAAGAAAGAAAGAAAGAAAGAAAGAAAGAAAGAAAGAAAGAAAGAAAGAAAGAGAAAGAAAGAAAGAAAGAGAAATGTTTGTTCACGTTCAAAATAGCAGAATGCAATTATCTTTGACATCATCTTGTTACTGTTTCTTTCTTTACTCCTTTCTTGGCCAAGATACAGCGGGATGAAAAATACAAACCATGATATTAATTCTAACTTATATTTTGTTTGGCTGTATTTAAATACATAAATACATTAACAATGTAAAGGTAAAGGTAAAGTTTCCCCCGCACATGCGTGCTAGTCGTTTCCGACTCTAGGGGCCGGTGCTCATCTCCGTTTCAAAGCCGAAGAGCCAGCACTTGTCTGAGGACATCTCCGTGGTCATGTGGCCGGCATGACTAGACGCCAAAGGCGCACGGAACGCTGTTACCTTCCCACCGTAGTGGTCCCTATTTTTCTACTTGCATTTTTATGTGCTTTCGAACTGCTAGGTTGGCAGAAGCTGGGACGAGTAACAGGCGCTCACTCTGTTACGCGGCACTCGGGATTCGACCCGCCAAACTGCCGACCTTCCGATCGACAAGCTCAGTGTCCTAACCCACTGGATTCAAATCTCATAAGAAAGTGTTTTCCAAGTGCAATAGTGGAAAACAGAGGCATGGGGGTAAACTTTTCCTTCCTTGTATCTTCAGACACCCTGCAGTTTTTATAGGTGGAATCTGTAAAGCCTTCTCCTTTTAGGAGTTTCTTCCAACAGATCAGAAATTTTGCTATTTATAAAAATTAAAGGGCATTTCTTTCTAGAAACTGAGAGACACCTTTGCATTGAGCTACTAATAACTTTTGTGAGGGGAGAAAGAAGGCATATGTTGGCAATATTCCCAGTAATATTTTTGAAGGCAAATTAACCGTGGAATGGAAACTAAAGTAGCTAAAATATTCAGCTAATGCTGAGCAAAATTAAGTTTGTACTGATTTCAAATAGGGAGGGAGGAAACAATTGCTTCATTTTGATATCTATCCCAACTTAACTCACCCTTCCCAAAATATATATGAATTGAACTGAAATTATTCTTCAATAGTTGCACTTTTCAAAGGCTTATTCAATTTTCTGGGGGAAAAATTACATATCACTTTGTTACAGAAAATTGCTTGAAAAATACAGCAGGGTCTGGATGGGGAGGAACAGGCTTCGTCTAAATCCTGACAAGACCGAGTGGCTGTGCATACCGGCATCTCGGGTTGTCCACTCTATTCCATCTTTATCTATAGGGGGTGAGGTGTTACCCCCCCGTAGATAGGGCTCGCAACTTGGGTGTCCTCCTTGACTCACAGCTCAGTTTAGAAGATCATATAAGAGCTGTGACCAGGGGGGCTTTTGCCCAGGTTCGCCTGGTGCACCAGTTGCGGCCCTATTTGGACCGAGATGCCCTACCCACAGTCACTCATGCGCTTGTGACCTCTCGGATAGACTACTGCAATGCTCTCTATATGGGGCTGCCCTTGAATACCACTCAGAGGCTCCAACTGGTGCAGAATGCGGCCGCGCAAGTTGTGATGGGGGTCTCCCGATACTCCCATGTAACACCTCTGCTCCGCGAGCTGCATTAGCTTCCAGTTGTCTTCCGGCTGAGATTCAAGGTGCTGGTGATGACCTATAAGCCCTAAATGGCATGGGCCCAGATTATCTACGGGAGTACCTTTTGCCGGCGTTAACTTCCCATCGTCCTGTGCACTTCCACAGAGAGGGCCTCCTCAGGGTGCCGTCGATCAGGGAATGTTGACTGGCGGCCCCCAGGGGGAGAGCATTCTCTGTGGGCGCACCTGCCCTCTGGAACCAGCTTCCGGTTGAGCTCCGGATGGCTCCCGACCTTCACTCTTTTCGCCGTGACCTGAAGACTTGGCTATTTGAACTTGCCAGCCTGGACTGTGGGACTGGGGTTTTAGATTTTAAATTTTAAATTTTAAATTTTAGAACGTGTTTTATTGTTTAGGGCTACTTGGTTTAATTTATTTTATTTTTTGTATATTATGTGTTGTATATAGTGTTTTAATTGCCCTGTACACCGCCCCGAGTCCTTTGGGAGAGGGGCGGTATATAAATCCAAATAATAATAATAATAATAATAATAATAATAATAATAATAATAATAATAATAATAATAATAATAATAATAATAATAATAATAATAATAATAATAATAATAATAATAATAATAATGGAAAGTGTGTATCAAGAAAATATTTAATTTGTAAGTTGGGTGGAAAAATAGAAATGGTGCATGTTTTTAAAATTTGCTATCTGACTTAGACAATGGAATAAAATCAAGTTGTAAGACAAGAAAAGTGAGGAAGTGGTTGAAACTAAAGTTGGCAGATTCAAGCTTCTGAAGTTCAAAATAAATGCTGTCTCAGTTTGGCAAATTCTTTTCTCTCTGGTTTGCCCCACATTCACAAACATTATCTAGTTTACATTTAATAGTGCAGAAATAGGAACTATAAATGTAAACAGTTACTATAATCTTGCATTTAATTCAAGCTGGCAATGAAATAGTTTTGCAACTAGTTCCTTCCCTTGGCTAAACTTTCAGGTGTTTCTTGGGGGATGCACAAGTCTGATGTGTCTATTTGGTGAAATTCCTGAGTCCTGTGTCTACATATGTTGTGTAACTCCAAACATGTGACATCCTTGGAGCATCCTTGGGCATCCTTGGTAAATTGAATCCATTTACCATTTACCTTGGAACTACCAGAAGTTCAATGTTAAGGTTGTATGCACATTTAATTCACATTGTCAATTAAAAATTTGGCAACTGCATTTGCAAAAGAAAGCAAGCTTGGTTATTGTAAAACATTGCCTGCCTGCCTGCCTGCCTGCCTACCTGCTTGCTGTGTGATCGTAGGATTCAAGGTATTAACACAAGTAAAAATAGTAGAACATAAAATAAAATAACTTAGAATGGATATGTTGTCCATTTAAATGAGGGTTGTAACAATACTGCTGGGAAAATATTTAGAGAGAAGGAGGGTTTGTAAAGTTTCTGTCACCCTGAATTCTCTTAAGGGGATCTGGTTGGCTTGGGGGAGATGTTTTTTTGAGAAGAGGGGGGTGACTATTCCATAATGTCACATTGCTCCTTCACGGTGAAGATGTTTTAACATTCAAACTAGTCATCTAAATGTAGGCACCTTGCAGAACTTATTCCAGGAAAAGTTTAGAACAGGGGTGTCAAACTGCCAGCCTGAGGGCCAGATGCGTCATGCTGAAACTGCGCCCACCCCATTGCCGGCAATGGGAAAAAAAGTCACAATACGTCGCAACATGTCACGTGACATTGTGAGTTTGACACCCCTGGTTTTGAATCACCTCTGATAGATTTCAACCACCGACAAGTTTGCAGTAGAGTTAGAAGCTGCCACTGACCGAATCCTGTTGAACCCTGATACATCCCTATGTGATGTTTTGTTTATTTGCTTTAGTTAAATACTTAACACCTAGTATTAAAACTCTTTTGCTATGCAGGTAGTAAGGAAAAAAAGTTAATTCATTCTTTGAGATAACAATTGCATTTTCCTTTCTATCCTCCTGTTTAGGGATGATTTTGTGGCATAGTTTTTCTATCAATAGTAAGTAGATAACTGTATTCCTAGGGCATCCATGTGAGTCTAATGGTAGATGTGTAATGATAAGAGAGGATTGACCCTTAAATTAGCTGTGTAGTGATGCATTTATAATAACCAAATCACGTTTCCCGAATGCTCTTGTATCATCCATTCTGATTTCATAGTGAGAACTTTATAATTCTAAGAAAGGAAATTACTTATGATGATATAAAAGTAAAATAAGATGGTATGCATTTGATCATTTTGATCAGTGTGAGTTGACAATCAGTGGCTAGAAATTCAAATTGTGGTGCATTGTAGAATGGATTGACATCTTTATCACAAATCTACCAGCTATTACCAAAGCCAACTTGGAGATGCTTGCAGGACTGTCTGTGCCAGAAAGGCATAAGAAACCTTATCTCATTTTCTCTAAACACAGCATTTCAGATTTACTTATGCCTGTCAGATCACCACATGTTCACTGCATCACACATCCAGGCAGATGTGCAATTAACATGATGCCTTTTAAAGCAGATCTTGTCAATCACATCAAGCAGCAAATTCGGTATGCCAGAGGGTCTTGTGTCTAGATGAGGACCACATTTCAATACAAGATTGCTGTTGCCATTCTGACTATCACTGAAGCAGCATGTTGTATACATTTCTAATAGAAATACTGACAGAGAACCCTTTCATTCTGCTGTCCCATAACTCCACCATTTATAAGTTTCTTAAACCAAACAAGGCATTTATCTTTGGCAACAAGACAATCCATTCTCTCCAGTCACATGATATTCTCAACTTGGTATTGTAGCTTAAAATGGAATCTGTGGATGTTGGAGTGGGCAAAACTGTTGAAACTTCATGGATGTTGAAAGACATTTTCCACTGAGAAGCAGTGCATTTCAAGAGTAGGAAAATTGGGGGTGGAAATGAAAATATTTTGGAGAAGTATTCATAATATCCATCTGGCTCTTTCCTGATTGCTATGGAATGGCTTCCTGCAGTAAAAAAAAATGCCTTCTCTTTCTCATGGCTCCTGCTTGTTGAAGCACCACCATTGCCACTGAGATATGTTGGACATTATTTTAAGTGTATTCCATTGTAAGGTTGTGTAGATCATCAAGGAGATGTTAGCTTTGACTTGGAGCAGAGCATGATCTTGAAGCTGCCTGTGATGTCTCCCTTGAACAAGTGCTTTGCTTTTGCTGCTTCATTGATCTCTTCTGCAACCTGTTTTTCTATGTATAAATTCCTCCACTACCTTTGGCAGCACTTGCAAAATTCAGAAATGTACAGGCAGGTATTGCACATGCAGGTGATTTCTTCCAGCTTTTACAAACACTGAAGGATGTTGAAAGGCAGTGAGTAGTACCTTGCTGAGGCAAACCATGTCTCTTCATCACATGGTGAAAAGCACTACACTATATCCCATGACTGCAGCAGCCCAGAGTGGTCAGTCAAAGCAAATTCATGTCACCTTACATAGGTTGATTGTACTGTAAGCAGGGCTTTTTTTCTCATAGAACGCTCAGAACGGAGTTCTGGCACCTTTTTTGGATGGAACCTTGTAGGGTAGGCAAGGCAGGTTGTATGACATGCATGAGTTCCGGCACCTTTTTCTTTTACAAAAAAAGCACTGACTGTAAGATATGGTTGCTTTTTAGGAATACTACTACTGCCTTGAAACTCTTCCTGAAGTATATGTTATGCTGTGTTATATGTGTATCTCTGTTTGTGTTTCTATGAGTAGAAGAAGCAGAATAGGTATTTACTTGTTTTACGGTTGTTAACATTTTACCCACAAAGTTGAATCATTTTTACGCCATATCTTCTTGTGTCTTTTACGGCAACTACTGAGAAATGGATTACTGCTCCCCTGATCAAACAGGCCACTGCATTGTCCCTGACAATCAAAGGATTCAGTAAACGTCATTGCACTTTGTCACAGCCTTCCAGCTCAACAAACATGATTTCATTGAGTTCTAAAATTCTTTCACTCAATTTCCATCATTGTCCATTCAAAGAAGATCAGAAAGTGAAAATGCTGTTTTCCCTGTTTTAAACACCAAGCATTTCATATATTTATTTTAGAGGCACAGTTTATAATATTTTCTCTCTCTTTCTCTCTCTCTCTCTTTCTCTCCCTCCCTCCCTCTCTCTTTGTTATAGAGCCTATGGCATGAGTTTAATCAATTAAGCATCTACTTCCTAGTAGGGCTTTTATAAAAGGCTGGAAACCTTTTATGGATTTTTTGCTGAAATAGAAAAACTTATGTATGTATTTATTGATTAAAAAGAGTTGAAAATGGGAAAAGAGGAACATGTCGTAACTATAAAGAGTGAGGATAAGGAATTTGTCTGTAACCATTGTGAAGAAGATCAGAAGTTATTTCTTTATGTATTTCTTCATTTCTTTTTTCTCCCTCCACTCTTTTCTACTTCTTTCACCTTTTTTTAAAATTTCACTCTGTATATTTTCATGTTTATTTTTATTTATGTGAAACCCTTTAAAAAGTTTTTTTAAAAAAGATTTGCTAGCAGGGCTGAGCCTAACCATTCAAAAGTAGTAATTGTGGCATGGGAGCACCTATTGACTAAAAGCAGTTAAGCTGAAGCAGATTCTTTTCCCCCAGAAAAGCATTTCTAGTTCTCTCCTGCCTCTTCTCCTGCAAAGGTGGCTTGGTTTGTTTCTTTGGATTATTTGAAAGAGAGAGGCAGAGACAGAGAGACAGAGTGTGAGAGAGAAGTGTTTTCAAGTAGATGGAGGAAATGGCTTTAGGAAGAGGTAACAGAATTGCTTTATTCTTTCTTCCATTAAAGTTTGTAATTCCAACTCAGAGGATCCACAGTGGTCTGTCTTTCTCAACAGGTAATCTTTCTGTTTCATGCATTAATTTTGATTTTTATAGTATTATGACTCCCTTTGTGAGGAGATGAGCAGTTTCTGAATGTGATAAATAAAAATAAAATGATTATTTAAATCCGTATGCTGTCCTATTTCCAGCAACTCCAGACAGATTCCCAGAGGTGATTACCTGAAATAATGAACTATGATTTAAATGGGACTGCTTTCCTGCCTTCATTTACTATTCCTCCTTTTTCTCCTCCTGCAAAAAGTGGCACCTTCCGTCCCACTTTCATCCTCCCCTCTTGATTGCTGATGCTCATAGAAGAGAATATTTATAGCTGAAGATTGAAATTGTGGGATCCTGGGTACTCACATATATGATATGTTGTTAGCTGCGAAGTTGTGTCCGACCCATCGTGACCCTATGGACAACGTTCCTCCAGGCCTTCCTGTCCTCTACCATCTTCTGGAGTCCATTTAAGCTCACGCCTACTGCTTCAGTGACTCCATCCAGCCACCTCATTCTCTGTCGTCCCCTTCTTCTATTGCCCTCACCCTTTCCCAGCATTAGGCTCTTCTCCAGTGAGTCCTTCCTTCTCATTAGGTGGCCCAAGTATTTGAATTTCAGCTTCAGGATCTGGCCTTCTAAAGAGCAGTCAGGGTTGATCTCCTCTAGGACTGACCACATATATGATAAGAAAATCAATAATATTGTGAAGATATTAAAAAATAAGGAGGCTAAAGATGTAGAAGGTATGCTTGAAGAAATGTTCAAATATGTACATAGTTTGTTTATAGAATGGCTATGTGACTTGTTTATCATACGTGTGAAAATTGCCTATGTGAGTGAAGATTGAAGGAATGGTGTTATTGATGCTTTATAAAAATGCAAGTATAAAAAAGTTTCAATGAAAAAACTTCAGAGGGATCAAACTGTTAACTGAAAGATAGTTGGCAAAATTCTGATCAAAAGGCTGCAAACCGTGACCATATCTGGGAAGTGTAGAATAGCTTGTTGCCAGGCAGGAGATACATCGACCAATTTTTTTCCCCATTATTCAGCAGGAAAATTGGAAAATGGGTGTGTGAAAAAGTGTGTGTGATTTTGAAAAGGGAAAGGGCTTGAATTATTCAATGATTGATGCAAATATGAAGCTTTATTACTCCACAAGATATGTAATGGTCATTTTATCATGCTTGGAGGATTTGTAAAAAAAACACTCACAAAATTTTTGATTCTGTTACAAATAATTTTAAAGACTAAGTTTCATCTGAAACCAGAACTTTTTTTTTTGGTTGGGATTAATGAACAGACAACTAGAAAAAAGCCACAGCATATAGTTTTTATATATGATTGCTGCAGTAGATAACTGTATGTGCAAAAATGGAAAGATTCTGAAATAGTCATAATAGAGAAGTGATTGATAAAGATGATAAATCTAGCAGAGATGCAAAATTACCTTGTTTACTTAGAGAAAGATCAATTACTACATTTGTTAGTGACTGGAAACTTCTTATGGACTTTTTGCTGAGGATTAGAAAGGAGAGATTATGAAAAGAAGGAAACTTTGATGTAACTTTAGAGAGGGCAAAATATAAATGTATTTATAACTGCTATTAAGAAGATCAGAAGCCATTTTTTATTATTCTTTTTTTTCTTTTTTCTTTCTTTTCTACATTTTTTTTACTTTTGCATTTCAGTTATGCTTGATAGGGAGAATTAACTGAATTTTTTCAAGTTATACATAAATGGTAAAAGATTACACTAAGTGTATTTGATTATCTTGGTAGAATGCATATTAAATATAGAAAAATATACATTTTAACATATACAAATGCTTATACAAAGATGGTTTGTAGTATCAAATTGCAGAACAAATGCATAAAAGAAAAATTGATTGAGACAAAGACAAAGAAAGTGATAGTTGGATGGAATTGTTGACATGGCAAAAAAGACAGAAGTGAGAATTATGAAGAATAAAAGGCAATCTCTGCATCTTTGGCAGGATGTGATTTAAAGCAAAGATAGTTAGCAAGGGAAACAAGTTATGAATAGTTCAGCTGAATTGTGTTCATTGACTAGATTTAGTTAGATGTCTTTTTCTTTTCCTGGAAAGGTTCCTCAGGATTCAGTGCAGACATACTGTTGGAGGCTACTCCAAGAAGCCACATTTTTTATGTGCAAAGTAGCCATGTGGTTTCAGGAAAATACATGTTTGGGTTCAAAAGGGATCAACAGGATAGCAGTATTTGGGCACTTTTCCTACTCCAGATCCAAATAGCAGCAATCCCTAGAGCAGGGGTGTCAAAATGGTGGCCTGCCCGCCCACTCCAGTTCCGCAAAGGCAAAAAACATCGCAATACATCATGATAAATCATGGGACACAATTGAGTTTGACACCTGTGTAGAGGGTGTGCCTTAGTCAAATACTTTCCCATTCCATAATAACCAGTATTTAAGTACCATCACCCCTTACATGTATATCTTTGGGTATTGTCTGAAACAACTTTGGAAATAGAAGAAGGGTTTGTTTCTGAATCTTCAAAACATTTTGAAAGGCTATGATTTGCTCCAAAAACACCTGACTTACTTTGCTTCTTTAAAGCAAGTTCCCACTTCAGTTCATGAAACTACTTCATTGGGGCAATTCCATTGAAGCTTCATTGAATCAAAGAACCCCTTTGAAGGGTTTGCAAGCTCTAATCCTAAATCTGTAATCCATCTATCAAAGTTCAACATTATCCTGCTAGTTTTATTAAAAACAAATCAATTAATGGACACATGAAATCTATTTTTTTTCTTATTCAATGCTCCAGCTTGTATTTAATGCCCTTTTTAAACCAGGAAAAACAGGATTCCATGAGTCATGTACTTCTCATATCGTGAGAGAGTCCTCTTAAAGATCACACCATCTTACTTTCTAGTTTTCTATTAAAAAAACAGGTGGAACATATCTAACGATTGTTCTCTACACAAGAAGCCCCTGAGTGGAGCTGGAGTGTTCAGATAAATTCCCTTTTCTTTGAAGACAGACCTGATGAACTTAATTTAATTTAACTAGACATGAATCAGATCTCACTGTTTGGCTGTGATTGTAAAGATATTAGTAGAAAGTATCCCTCATGAAACACAGTGGGACTCCGGAGTAATCATGCAGTGGATCGTTCTACATTTGTTAAAGTGGAGATGTAATTCACAGCATTCTCAATGTGATTGTTCACTCAGGGAAATTGTATTATATATCTAACATGACATTTCATTACAAATAGAGAAGGAAGTCCCTCAGCCTGCAATCTAATGATCTTTGACAGGACAACACAGTAACTACTACAGTGCTCTCAAGAATGGAGAAGAAATGTGGAACTTGGAAGAAGCTAATCAGTCTGTGGATATAACAACAACAATAACAATAACAGAGTTGGAAGGAGATCTTTTTTCTGGGAGACTGAGAAAAAAACAGCAACATCATCAATGAAAAAAACACTGTCTTATTTCCAAGCTGCTAAATTCATATTAGCAGTTCCTCAGTCTCAAAAGTTTCCAGCCTCAGAGTTCATAGTTCACCGTAGGCAGGATGGTCATGCAAGATATGCCCAGCATTAAACATCTTTAAAATCTTGAAAACAGGTGACAGGATTTTGAAAGCCTTGGACAAATGAGTCATTTGGGGCCACTTAAGAAATGAAAGGTTCTCAGGCATTTTTTAAAATAACATTTCTATGTAAGAAGCTGCAATGAAGATGTACGTCTAATAATGTACTCCAGGTGACTTTATCAAGCAACTTGCAGCTGCTGCCTGTAATCAGCAAGACTTTAATTACTGTACTTTCACACCTTTGGTTTTTGTTTGCCTTCTAAGTGGATTGAGGCTCAGAGCCACAAGCACGCTATGCAAACAGCTGGCACCAACACACCAACACATTCCTTTCTATATGTACTCCCCTATTATTCTCTTGTAATCCCTTTCTCTCTGATAAATATAAATACAAACATTAATGCCCTTCTTGCTAATTATCTTAGCCTTCTCAAGGATGGGCAAATGGTAAAAAAGAAAAGCTAAGATAAAGCCATTAGCACAGTCAAATAGTTTCATTTTCTACTTAGCAACTGCATCACTTAGTGATTGAGTTGCCGGTCCCAGTTGTGGAGGACTACTTATATTACAATATAGAGATTTTTTACAATGAATCGTTGGTTAAAAATGGTGCAGAACCTGGTCAAGCACATGCAAAAATGTTGGCAACATTTCTCAGGTAAGATCCTGAACAGAAGGGCAAGCAGGTTTGCATAGGCAGTTCAGATCCAAGGAAATTGAGAAAAAAGAATGTTATTGGCCCAAGGTTGTGAACATATGGCATGTGTGCCACAGGCAGCACGCAGAGCTGTCCCTATGGGCACATGCGCCATTGCCACAGACAGAGGGATGCAGAGCTGGGCTCCTCCCCTCCTTCTCTCCATGCATGCAAAGTCTGGGAACAACTATGAGAGCTGGGCAGGGAGAGGGAACCTATAAAAGGAGCAGTTTTGTTGGGAGAGTGAGTGAGCTGCCTTTGAAAGCGGCCAGTGGTGGGTTTCAAATCATTTAACAACTGGTTGTCTGCCTCGCCTTCCCTCCATCTTGGTTGGGCTGGGCTACTCGGGGGGTCAGCTGGGGTGGGTGCAGGAGGGTGGGGCTCATCAAGTTACGGCTGGGGGAAGGCGAGGGGGTCTGGCTAGAAGGGACAGGAGGGCTGGAATGCCTCCATGGAGGAAAGCCGCCGCCCCCACCAGCCGAGCATCTCATCCACACTGCAGTCTTGTATAATTGCATAGAAGGGGCACTGGGCAGAGGGCTGGGGGGACAGTCATCAGCGAGGAATCAGAGTCACCATCTCCCTTCTGCAGTGCAGCCCCATCGGCATGGGTGGAGATGGCCATGGGATGGCCAGAAAGGAGCCCTTACCTGGTGCGGGCCTTGTCTACATGGTGGCTCTGACGGGGGTGGCAGCTGCTGCTCCTCCTTCTGCTCCAAGCCCCTTGACCGGATAACCACACAGGGAAGCAGGAGGCGGAGGTAGTGATCCCTGCATCGCCAAGCTTGGCTGGCAGATCTGGAAGCGAAGCAGCGGTGGGGGAAGGTGAGCTGTGATGCACACCCACCCCTCCCTGCTGCCACCCCACATTATCCCACATGCACATCCTGGAGGCAAACATGGGACGATGTGGGGCAGCAGTGGCAAAGGGTGGGTGCATGCCAGATTATGCCTTCCCCCACCGCCATCCCCACCAGCATGAGGATGGTGAGCACAGCTTTGCTTCCAGATCTGCTGCCTGACATCAGCCCCCGCACACAGAGGCCAGCAAGTGCATGGGGGCCGATGGTGTCCATCAGCAGCCACAGCATGCTGACTGTCCTGCATAATGGTGAACTGGCCACAGAGCCCCATTGGCACAGGTAGAGATGGCTCCAGGATAGCCAGAAGGAAGCACTTGCCTGGCCTGGGCCCATCCACTCGATGGCTCTGACGGGGGTGGCTCCGACTGGTGAACCATGCAGGGAAGCAGGAGGAGGTAGAGGGGCAGCCGGGGCTCTGGAGCTGCCTTGGCTGCTGGCAGCCCAACGAGACAGGGGATCTCATGCACCAGCTGCCCCTCCTGCTTCCTATCCTATTCATCCATCTTCTACAATACCTATCCCCAGTTTTCAAGTGACTATGGGCCTGACAGGATTTCAATTTCTTTTAAATGGTAATGGTGAAACACTTTTGATAAATACGTTTTCTTTTGACACTGATAAGTGAAAAGACATAAGCAATGCCTCATGCATAACCACACGGTGTTTTCTTTCCTACTTCAGAAAGCAGTCTTTCTGAATGCAAAACAGACACTAAGGAATAGGGATCATTCAAGCAAATGTTGCTAAATTTCACCTTTGAACAACATACCCAGCTTGCTCATTTCCCCAAAGTTGCTCTGGTTTCTATATCCTTGCTTTCTTTGTTCCTAGGCCAAGATTCATCATGTCAGAACACAGGCCTTCTATTATTTCACACAAAATCAATAGACAGCTAGTTTGGTTAATGGTTAAGGCTTCCAGCTAGAAAGTAGGAGACTGAATTCTAGTTCCACCTTAGGCACAAGCTGGGTGATGTTGAGCAAGGCACCCTCTCTCATAGGAGTCAATGGCAAATCACTTCTGAAATCTTGCCAAGAAAACAGCAGAGACTTGCCAGGGACTTGCCAGAGTCAACAAAAAACCCACTTTATAGGCATCAGAGAGAAAATGAATAATCAATCAATGAAAAATTAATTGAAGATAAATGTAGGTGCCAGAGAGGTTTCTAGTCTGCCTTGCTCTTCAATGTGTTTCTCCTCAAAATGATGGATGTGCTTATTTGTTGGTATTTCCTTTCAATATATGAATCAATTAGTATGGAGTCTAGCAGCATCTTTTGGGTGAACAGATTGGAATATACAGTTCAGCGAAACCTTGACATTTCCTGTTTGTAACTAGAGATACACAAATGATTAGAGATAGGAAGTTCCTATGACAACTGCAAGTAACTATCCAATAAGATGTTATTTAAACCTTCCGGTATCATGTGAATTCTATCTACTATCTTAATTGAAATAACTGAATCCCTCTTCGAGGAACATGGGTGTGTTAGCAATATGAAATATAAATAAATAATAAACAGAAAAGTTCCTTCAGCAGAAAAGAATATAGTATAATCGGGAAGCTGACTGACTTGTAATGAAAACACAAAATGGAGAAAAAATCCAGACCTGCTTGCTCATGGCAGGGAACTGATGGAAGATTTCCAGCACTCACTCTATTAAAATTAACATAATTGTCCAGTATAAGTAAATTTTAATAACTTTGAAAAAACCCGAAGATAAATACTTCATCCCCGAATGTCGCTATCTACAAGTCTAAAGCAAAAATAGTGATCTCAAATTTATATGATTGGCACATGATTGGTTGAGTCTACAGAATCCCACAAAATCCCACAATATGATGCCTGTTGAACTATGAGGTCATCTTCATAGTTGATGGCTTATTAACTGAGGGTTGAAGGAAGGGCGAAAAGCAGACTGCTAGGGAATGGGCTAAAGATCCCTTTCTGCTCTAGTTGCAGTCATCATGGAAAAAAGGGAGAGGATAAATGGAAGGTGAATTTCTTAAAGCATCTATCAAGTACACCTCATACAGACAGTAGGAAAAGACTTAGAAACATAAACCCTTCTTTAGGAGACATTGCTGGGCATTCTGCTTAAGACAGCGCCCCACTCCCCCAACATTTTAGGCACCAGGGACCAGTTTTGTGGAGGACAGTTTTTCCACAGACGTGTTTGTGTGTGTGTGTGTGTGGTTTTGCGTGATGCCTGGATCCCACACATTCATGGATGGGACTTTGCTCACTTGCATGGTTCGGTTCCAGGTGGACCACAGACTGGTGCCGGTCCGTGGCCTGTGTGTTGGGAACCCTTGGCTTAAAAGACCATCTGCTAAAGGAGTGAAGGAAAATTAATTTTCAAAACAAGCATTCATACCTGAAACAAATTAAGATTATTATTGATACTGTTTAATTGGCAACAATGAATAGTTTGATGCTTGCTGCTTAGGATATTAATAAGCACATGGAAATTATGTGCAGGTATAGGAGAGCTAACAAATGAGTACTGTGCTTTAAATTTCTTGAAATGATCCACAGCATTATAGGTAAGTCAATGGTGAAATAGCATTGGCAGTATTTCATGCTTTTTATTTTATTTTATTTATTTTATAAATAAAAACATAGATAAATATTTGATATGCTATTTTAAATGTAGCTTCATGTTTTCCAGATTACAATATTCACTTGGGGAATATTACTGTTTCAAAGCTGTGATGCTATTGTAGTAGCCTCCATGATCAAAAAGTTTTATATAAAAATTCAAACTAGACCTAATGAAGATAATACTGTTGGTGTCCAGCAGTGCCCCATGGTATTGGGAAGACTCAGTAGCTAAAACATAATAATCTATGTTTAATCTAGCCAAATTGCATTCCATGCTGTGCAAATTTGAAGATGTTTGATATTTGGAAAGAGGTCAAGCAGAAAAGAGACTATTCCTCCAGTCTTCCACAAAGCATAAAATAAAATGCAAATTTAAAGAAATAGTGAATGCTGCTGAATACCAATCAGTGACTTTGTGTTTGTTGTCTAGCTACTTTGCACTTAAGTAATTATTTACAACTACAATCCTCTTTTGGATCACTTTAAGCAAAATAAAAATAGTCCAATTTCTCAATAGTATCCCAAAAACTAAAAAGCCTATAATACCAAATCACATTACAAGTTTTAAACGATGTTGTTTAGAGGAGTTTAATTATCCTTGCTGTTTCAGAAACACAGCCTGACATCTCTTGAAGCATTTTATCTTGCCCAGAGTAAATTGAACAAGATCAGAGGACGATATATTAGCCATTGTGGTTCGTGGAGTGATAAAGTTAAAGCTCTCCTGAGGTGAGCTTTCAAGAAAATAATCACATTGATTCTAATTTCACAATTACTTTCTTAAATATCCGATATGCCCATTTAGCAGACAGGCTTCCTCCAAAAATGAAATCTGAGAATGGTCTGCTTCAGTGGTGGGATTCAAATATGGGAACAACCAGTACTGTGTGCAGATGCCGCTTCCGGAAGTCCATTCTGAGCCTGGGCAACAAAAAATTAGCTACCGGTTCTGCCAAACTGGTGTGAAATGGCTGAATCCCACCACGGTGGGAATTCAGTTTTGAACCAAAGTAGATCAGGTTCCTACATTCAAAGTACAAATACTTATTGGCAGAAAACATTGCTAGGCGTAATCAGGACAATCAGTTCAGATATGTAGTATCAAAAGTCAATTGCTCTCAAGTTTTCTAGATAGAGATTGGCACATCAGCATAATCAATTTTGGGATCAAGCAAAGTTATTGGATACTGGGGGACATTCTTACCATACAGTGCAGACGGTGAATAGGACTTCTGCTTAATGAATGCTCTTTTAATGTTTGGCTTTTAGTTAAATTGCAAATTGTTTGCAACTAGATTATTTTGGAGGATACTGTTGCATGTTGAGAGTAGTCAGCTTGATGGAGACATAATACATCTGGATAGTGTTTATCCTTCATAGGAAAATGCTAAAAATTGCATAGAAAAACTATTAAGATATGTGTGTGTTTTTTTTCTCCTTGCAGTCTTTGGCCCATTAAAAGGATGCCCACTAAATAGGCTGTATAACTGACTAGTAGATTAGAGGGCATTAATGTGCATTAAGGAACTTCATGAGGATTTATTAACATGTAGTAAAATTATGTTCTTAGCATTTTTTTTTTCAAAAGAAAAATGTTTTTAACATCTATGCAATTGATATTTTACTCACTAGGACAGTTTCAAAGCACACATGTTTGGACACTGATTCAAAAAAGATGTACAAATAAATGTTCCTACACACACTGTGTACCTGAGCTTTGTTCATTATCATATCTCTACTTATTGGATTATTATGGGAAGGACAAAAACATCTATTCCTCTTCTTTCATGTCTAGGATTGTCTGAAGAGATTACTCGTGGAAGTTACACTGATGCATAGATTGAAGGGGGATGAGTTTAACATATGGCATTCTGGACTGTACGTGACTGGGTTAAGAAAGTGTTTTCTTCTCATCTGAATAATATGGCATATTCTTATCATCAAGAACTTGATCCAGATGGGTTCTTCGATAGTCTTCAATTTAGGTTATTGTCTTTTGCAAATTCATGCCAACTGCAGTTTCATTGTTATAACCACAGTTAAAACTTTGAAACACTAGCAATGTTGGTTAATTTGCAGTAAGATGAGCAGAACACAGTTTGCAATGAATCTTTAGTGCTGGTTGGATTGATAGTCTTCTCACCATGTTATTGACTGAAATTGGTTATTTCAGGAAACTACAAATGAAGTTATGGTAGAGCAGCCGATTCACATTGTATACACAATCTCTTTTTATTTTTAATTCTATGCAAAGTATACAACACAAATATCTTATCATTCCAATAAGAACAATTATCTTTTAAAAGTTATATGTAATTAACATATTTTATCTGATTCTCTCTCTCTCTCTCTCTCTCTCTCTCTCTCTCTCAATCATCTATAATCATCTATCTGTCATCTATCATCATCTGTCTATCATCTTTTTATAGTATTGAATAACCCACTTGGGTTCCATAGGACATCATTTGCTCTGACAATTCTACTAGTTTACTATTTAGGGGAATCTTTTCTACTGATGGTTGGTCCTCTTGTTATATATCTAGTATAATTTACAGTTTGAATAAGGAAAAATCTTACTACTTACTGGAAGGTCCTACTGATCTTTGCTTAATAGACTTCCATTAATTAGCCCTGATTCAATTCAAACTGGACATATGAGATTCAAGGAAGCCATGATCCAGTTTGAGATTATGCTTTTTTATTTAAAAGCAAGCCAATTGGATTTAAGCTTTAAAATCCCTTATTTAAAAAACAAACAACAAAAAAGCTTTCTTGCTATAAAGGAGCAAAAGCACCAAAACTTTCAACTGATTTATCTTTTGGAAGAACGGGATAAAAATATATTGGGAACAGAGAACTCTTTGATAGGCAATAACTCTGCTTTCAGACAGATACCTTCTGAGGATTTCATCACTATACATTTTTGAAATATACCTTCTCTAGAGATAACAGGCATGAGGGAAGGATAGCACAGCCTTCTCATTATCCAGCAATGAGATAATGTTGATTGAACCAATGTAGAAAATGTTCTATTCCAACCAAGAAATAAAAAATATACAAACTAGTTTTTCATGCTTTCACTTTCTTTTTGAGTGGCACTTTCAGCCTGCTTATTGATGTGGTCTTGTGGGATGGTGCTATGCATTGCCTCTGATCACCGGATTTTATGGTATGCCCAGAGTGTTAGCAAAACTGATTGGAAAGTTGTTCCCTAGTAAAGGACATACCTTCATAACTGGCCATTTTGGGTGCCAGGCAAGGCAGGAAATATTGACAAACTGTGGTCTCTTTTAGACAGGACTGAATTGGCTCACAATTGTCTTGCTGGCAGTAAGCTATGTTAGTTAGCCAAGGCAGCAGGAACAGGCTGGCACAGTGTGCTTCAGTGCTATAGAAAGCCATAAAGCAAGAGTCTGTGGAGATTCTCAGTCATCCAGGTCACAGTTGTCCCAAAGGTGTTTTTTCAAAAGGTAACTGGACTTTCTAGTTGCCTTTTGAAAAAGCACCTTTGGGACCTGAAGCAAGAGATTGCACAAAATAAGTTCTCCTGACCTACTTTTCTTAAAAACAATAAATGTCAAGGCCAATGCCTACACAGGTTAGCCTTTGATTTCTACACTTAGTGTCAAGAGATTTAATTTTGCCCCACTCAAGAAAGTAAGATTTGGCCCAAGGGTATATACTGGAGCAAGCAGGCTTGAACTAATGTTTAGGATACTTAGCTGTGTTGACAAGACGGCATGGAAATCCAATAATTGGCTAACATGAGAATGAGCAAGCAAAGCTGAGGCTTATGGCTAGCCATGTTCAAGAATTTGAGCACTGAAAGACACAGTTAGCCTTGCCATGCCTAAATATTACTTGCTTTCCTTCTAGGTGTTCTTTGTTTATGAAATGCTTGCTGCAACCATATATATTATAGCAGAAAATCTGTCACATGGCAAGGATTCAGTTTGCTGTATCGAATTAACACATTTGCTTTGAGGGAGTGATTCAGATGAAGTTTTGACTGTTCAAAGCATGTCTTTGAAGTTTCATCCAATTCTGCTGCTTGATGTCCATGAATTTAGCATTAAGAAATTAAAATTTCAATAGATCAAAATGAAGATATGATTCAAAAAAATATAAACAATAATGAAAGCACTCAGTGCTACTGTAACCCTAAGACTAACCCATGCATGCCTTCTCTATAGTCATTAGTGTAGTGCAGGGGTCTTCAAACTTGGCCCTTTTATGACTTGTGGACTTCAACTCCCAGAATTCCTCAGCCAGCATGCCTGGCTGAGGAATTCTGGGAGTTGAAGTCCACAAGTCATAAAAGGGCCAAGTTTGAAGACCCCTAATATAGTGATTGCTTAGCATGTTTCTTCCAAAGGGACTTTAGCTTACGTATTGTAGTGTTAACTGTCAGTAACTGGTCATTAATGGGGATCACTATGGGCTATCTATCTATCATAAAAAGAAAACAATAAAAATGAAGAGTTCAGCAGTACTTTACCTGATGAACTTGAGTTTAAATTATTCTGTAGCAATATAAACTATGTGTTAATCTACATGATGCCCTGGTATTTGTGGCTCTTTGTTTTATATTTTAACACTTTTCCCCCCAAAACTACCTCTGACAATCCGTGCAAGAATATGATTACAGGAAGGGTTGCAAAGGAAATTCTTGACTATTTAAATATGCAATTGTTCCAATGCTGGAATGGATTTCACTGACGCAGAAGTCGACTGTTAAGTACAAAAACAATTCAAGGGATTAAAGCACCTTAGATTCATTTCAAGGGGTACAGATTGAAGCTTAATGTGACCATTCATAGTTTGAACCTTCTGACTTTTTGCCTAGAAAGCCCAGTTAGGCTTAAATCCACTTGTGCTTTTTTCCACTATAGATGAGTCTTCGGAGAAGGGCGGGATATAAATGAAAATAAAAAAAAATAAATAAAATAAATCTAGGTTCTGAAGCACACGTATTCCTCAGAACCTCTGTTTTGTTGAAGTAACTAAGCTTTCCTACAGCTGTTGCTTCAAGCCTGCCTAAGGCATCTTGTCTCTTTGTGGGTCTTTCTTTGAGCCCACAAAGTCTCCCATCTACAACAGAATACGCAGGCATCCTGTGATGTACAAACTGGCATTCAGCATCTCACCTCTCCCAATGGGAAAGAAATCTTTGCTGATTTCATCCTTGATCAAATTAGTTGCCCTTAATAATATATACATGCAATTTGAATTCTTCTTTATTCTCTTTGAGTTGGATAAATAGTTTGATCTGAGCTGTAATTGATCTGGTGTCCAACAGTGCAAACTCTGAAAAGGTAGCTGTGGATTCCATTTCAAGTTCTGGCAAGGATTTTCAGCTCGCTCAGTAGAGCAACTTAATTTCATAATGACGAGAGCCTTGATGTTTCACGGTTCATTTGGCATTTCAAAGGATGCAGGTGTTTACCCACAAGTTAACAGGTCAGAAAATCCTAGAGAACTGTGCACGTTTGTGCTATCTTATTTATTTGCAAGGGGTTTTGTCTGAGCAGGCAAAAGAGGTCTACAAGCACCCAAGCTAGTCCTCTAAATTGATAGTACCTAGAGCAATGCTCCTTCTTCCTTTTGGTAAATGCTTCCCAAACACTGTTTCAAAGTTTCTCTTTTTTGTTGTTGCCGTTCCCAGATGCTACCAGGATGGGGATTGATATCTTCCCAAATGGTTTATTTTTCAGCAAAAGAGGAAAGTGGAAATGACAGCTATAGACTGACACAGAATGAAAATGGCAATCTGAAATTGCAATGGAGCCCTTCAAATCAACCAAGCTTTGATTAAATCACTCCATGAATTGAAGCAGGGAATTGTTCCAATGAAGAAAAGCAAGTTAAGTGAAGTTAAAAGACTTCATAGCCTTTCAAAACACTGCAAATTTGTGGGTCGCCTATTTTTAAACCCGTAGAAGTTTGAGCCAGCACTTCTAAATATTAGTCTGCCTGCCATTCATTCATTGTCAAGAGATTTAAACTTGCAATGTACCATGCAGAAGTTAAAAGAAAAGGGCAGCCCTGAGCCCATATTCAGATTGATAGAACTAAACTGAGCTCCCAGTTGTACTGGTGGGACCCTCACTGAAATGTACCATTCCCAAAAGACAGGAGAGGGAATGGTTAAGGTTGGGCTGGGCACATTTAAGAAATTAAGCTGAAACATTAAATGAAGCCCAAAGCAGGGTTAGCCTCACAATTCCCAAAATGTCCTGAGAAGTAGAGAGTTTAATAAGGTGACTAAAGTCAGTGAGTGACTGATTTGAAACCCCATCCCATCACCCAACCTCTCTTGACGTTTTTTTTGTTTTTTTTGTTTAAAGAAGTGAAGTTCCAACACTGTAGATAATCTATAAGAACCCACAGCCAGCAGTAAAAGCCGTTTGATGTTTCAGGGTGGGTTCCCGTTTTAACTCGCCAATTTGCTTTGGTGAGGTTATCTGAGTAGTTTCCTTGAACTGAAGTATGCCACTGAAGCTCTGTAGAAAGCCCAACCAGAGTCCCTATGCAAAGCAACTCTGCCAGAAAGAAAAGAAAGAAAAGAAAGGGGAAAAAAAAACCAAGCAGAAACTCAGGGAGCATTTCCTACTCGTGATCCTCATTATTTCTCAAAAGTCTTTTCCTTAATAGCTCCAGCCATGAGTCATTAGGCAGCCAGGGTGGAAGAATATGAGTACATTAATAACATATGACAATTTTCTGCAAGAAGAGCAAGGAGCAACATGGTTTATGCCTTGTCTGGCACAGACCGACTGCTCCATTAGGTATTCTCCAATGTTCATGGCATTTACCTGGGAGAATAAAATAAATAAATAAAGGGAACACAAGATAAGACATCCTACTATTAAATACAGTACATTGTGTTGTTTAAGTGTTCCCTCTATTTTTTGAGCAGTGTGTGAATTTGTGTGTGTGTGTGTGTGTGTGTGTGTGTATATGTATGTATGTATGTATGTATATATGTATGTATGTATGTATGTATATATATATATGTGTGTGTGTGTGTATGTGTGTATATATATATATGTATGTGTGTATATATGTATGTATGTATATATATATATGTATGTGTGTATATATGTATGTATGTATATATATATGTATGTGTGTATATATGTATTTATGTATATATATATGTATGTGTGTATATATGTATTTATGTATATATATATGTATGTGTGTATATATGTATGTATGTATATATATATATATATATATATATATATATATATATATATATATATATATATATATATATATATATATATATATATATATATATATATATATATATATATATATATATATATATATATATACTGTATATTTGGTGTAGTATCATTAAATCAATTAGAAATGAAACCCTTGTTTATCTTCTGGAGCATGACACCCCCCCCAACATGCATTTCAAAAACTTACAGCCACTTTTGCCAAGAAAGCAAACTGGAGATACTTGAGCTGTCTACAGAGTTCCAGCAGTTGTAGCAAGAAATCAACTGACAGGCCAATAAGACAACTTTGTTATTAATGACCTGAGATACCATTTGTGACCATGGGAAGGCAGATACCAATAGAAGCTACTAGACACCATTTACACCAATAGATGATCAATCATTCTAAGATGTTGAGAAACAGGCAAGTAAATAGAAGCAACACTGCATTCTATTGGGAAAGGTTGGATGCATTTAAAGGCAAACTCTTCAACGATAAATTCTACCAGAGAAGGGAGAATTTATTCAGAGGGAAAGTTTGTAGTCTGTACAGGCTTGGAGGATGGGATCATCCATCTACTACATGTAGAGTCTTGCCCCCAAACCCTAATAGTACCTATGCTATCTGGCTGACAGATAGTGCATAACTATGAGTGAATGAGAGAATGAATGGGAATTGGTTATTGAAACTGGTTAAGCAAAAGAATTTCATTTATTATTTAAAATTTGTGCTCATGGTTTCATGTCTACTGTTGCATGAGATCCTAAACTTCTTGACTTTGGTCCCTGAGTACAGCCCTCCCTACACCTCAAATTTTTTAAAAAATGCTTAAATTAGATACCAGAAATTTTGTGACAAGTTTTGATGGGCATACATGTGCCATTTGTATTTGCTCAGAAATAAAAGTTTAGGCACGTGATCTATATGGTGACCCTTTTTAAAAAATTCCTGAGTTACATAAAAAGTTGTTCAAAGACTCAGTTTGGAAGTGCTGTGCAAAGGCAATCTGATCAATAATCTGAACTTGCCAAATGGAATTGGTGATGGTGTTACCTGGTTTGGGTAATGAAACATCTGCAAGAAAACAAGCCAGCTCAGAGGGCATCAAGGATTCCTCATGTCAACCCTGAGCTACAAATAATTCTCCTTTATTGGAACTGATGACTCCGATCAAATTGTTGAATTGAACTTTAAAAAAGAAAAATTTGGAAAATGGAATTGTCCTGAGGACCGAATTGAAGGACTGAATCAAACTTATTTAGGTACAGGTAGTCCTCAAGTGATGACCACAATTGACCCCAAAATTTATATTGCTGAGTGAAACATTTGTTAAGTGAGTTTTGTCCCATTTTACAACTTTTCTTGCTACAGTTGTTAAGTGAATCATTGCACTTATTAAGTTAGTAACACAGTTGTTACTTCCCCACTGACTTTGCTTGTCAGAAGGTCCCAAAAGCTGATCATATTTTTTTATTTTTATTTTATTTTAATTCCATTTATATCCCGCCCTTCTCCGAAGACTCAGGGCGGCTTACAAGCTTAGCAGTAGCCTTCATTCTATGTATATGCCTGCTTATTAGGGCTTTCACACACACCCCAAGCGGCATTATTACAAAGTCAGCTTAATTGCCCCCAACAATCTGGGTCCTCATTTTACCTACCTCGGAAGGATGGAAGGCTGAGTCAACCTTGAGCCTGGTGGGATGCGAACCTGCACTAATTGCAGGCAGCTGGTGTTACTTAAGGAGGCATTAGCCCACTGCTCCACCAATGACCTCAAGACCTTGCAACTGCCATGAATATGAATCAGCTGCCAATCATCTGACTTTTGATCATGTGACCAGGCAACAGTTGTGGTCATAAGTCACTTTTTTCAGTGCCACTGAAATAAATTGTTGTAAGTCGAGGACTATCTGTATTTCAGTCAATATGAATTGGACTGAAATGGGCTGAATCCAAACTGATCTAACAATTCAAATTGAATTTGAGCTGATCTGCGTCTCTTAATTCATATCCATTCATACCGATCTCCAAATTCATTCAGTTAGAAGATGGATTATTGGTGTTTGGTGGCCCAACCCTGTTCATTTGATCATAAACAGCATACATTCTTCTAATTTTATTGGAGGGATTAATACATGTACTTTAACATCGCATCCAGAATGTTCATTTTAGGGCTCTTATACACAGAGTTCTTAAACCTCAACAGCTCTTTTCCTGCCATGGTACTATCATAAATGGGGCCCTATTTATTTATTTAGCAAATTTATGTAGCTGCCATTTCACAAATGTGACTCTGGGCAGCATACAAAAGAACAAACAGTTAAAACAATGCTACTAAAAACAATTCAGCATATTATTATGGTTCTTTGTTTCAAGCAAACACATGTATCAAGACCCTGGGCAGAATAATATGCATGCAATGTCAACAGATTTTTATGAATGCACATTGAGGAATGAAAGAGGGACCAACATTTATGTGTGTGTGTTTGTGTGTGTGTGTGTGTGTGTGTGTGTGTAAATTTTTTGGCTTGCTAACAAAGAATAAAGGGAGACTGATATGATCATTTCAAACTTATTTGTTCTCATCAGTCAGCCATACCCTTCTGAGATTCAAACCTGGGCCGACTGCATCTTAAGCAGTTGTTTTAACCCCTAGGCCACAGGCTCTCTCTCTCTCTTTGTTAGCTGAGAAGCAAGGGAGATAAAGTATGTGTTAAATGTTTGTTAAGCATTCAGAATACACTTGCTTGGTCCCAGACATGGGACAAATCTTATTCCTGTTTCAGCCTAGCCCAAGGCCGTCTATAGGCAGTAGCCACAGTAGTGGCAGCTCATATTTGTGTAAATTTTTTGGCTTGCTAACAAAGAATAAAGGGAGACCAATATGATCATTTCAAACTTATTTGTTCTCAAATATGAGCTGGCATGGCATGTGTGAATTGCAAAAAGGTGAATCAGTTCCAATTTCTTTTGTAGCAGGACTTCCATCAACAAAACCCCATGGAAGGAATTTTGGCAGAGGAAATAATTCATTGACTTTCATTTGTGGAATCACACTTTTAATCCCAACATTATATTTTCCATGGTACACCAGAACACTACAAAGCCTTTGGACTTAACAATTAAGCCAGTATTGAATAATAAATCTCAGTGTCTTGCTTAATCCTATAATTAAATGGTAAGTTTTGTAAGTGAGAGGGAATGCAATCTACAATACATATCTCATTTTCCACAATCAGCTATGAGATTATTGATAGCTTGTCATAGTGCCCTCAGTTTCACTATGACCTTAGCTAAGATACTGTTGTTGCAGTGATTCTTCTGCTACTGTTTAATTTCCCCCAAACTTTGTGTACTCTCAACAATGGAATCCAAAACCCAGAATCCCTGCACCAAACAGTAGTTACAATATATTATAAATATTTGTGTTAAACTGAAGATTTCAGTTCTCCAACTCATCATTTACTATGTTATGTGATGGAATTAACTTGGAATTTGAATATTCAATAAAAGATACCACCACAAGAGATGGCCCAGTAAAAGAACTCATCAATTTTATGCTTTTGAGACCAGGATGTAAAATGTAATAAACTGATGAAAAATTCACTTTTTAAATATACTTGTTTATAGCTATCATAATTGCATTTCAACCTTCGGGCAAAGAAAGCATATAAAACAACCCAAATTTTTATTTTTAAAGTATTTTTTCCCTTTTCTGGGCATGCTTTAAACATATATTCTTGTCTATCAACATTGAACCACAAATCCTTTCTTGCAGTTAATTATTTTCCCCCCAAGATTCAATCAGGAAAATAGGCAATGCTGTTGTTGTGTACATGTTTTCAAGACTATAATTTAGCTTCAGTAGTATCTCCCTACTACTTGCATCTGATATCCCTCAGAGGAAAAAGGAAAGAAAGAAAGTAATTAGTTTCTAATGAAATAGCGTGTTTCAAGTTCCAGCCATAGAAGCAGTAGAGTCTATGGTTTAGGGCAGAGCAAAACCCATATATTGTATACCCCTGCCAAAATTCTTCGTTTGACTTGCAGCTGGAAAAATGAAGTGGATATTTCTTTGATTTTTCAAGAGACAATTTCTGAGCAGTTCACATAGTGCTTATAATTAATTTCTTTTAAATATCTTCCTTCCTCCCTCCATCCCTCCATTCATCCCTCCCTCCCTCCCTCCCTCTCTCCATCCATCCATGCATCATGCCAAAGAATCCAATGAGGTTACTAAATGGGCTTTAAATGACCTCTCTGTCTGTCTGTCTGTCTCTGTCTGTCTTTGTCTCTCTCTCTCTGTCTCTCTGTCTCTCTGTCTCTGTCACTTTCTGTCTCTCTCTATCACTGTCTCTCTCTCTCTGTGTCTCTTTCTCTCTTTCTCTCTTTCTCTGTGTGTGTCTCTCTGTCTCTCTGTCTCTGCTCTCTCTGTCTCTGTCTCTCTCTCTCTCTCACTGTCTGTCTCTCTGTCTCTGTCTGTCTGTCTCTGTGTGTGTGTGTGTGTGTGTGTGTGTGTATGAAGCTAAAGAAGTACTATCTTTCCTCCACTGATAGAAATTATTCTTTGAAGCTGCTTGAAACATTTTGCCCGCAAATATCCCCATGTCCATTTTGATTCACTCTTGTTCTGGAGGTTTGACAATTCTGACTTTCTGCCTCAGCTCTAGTTTCAACGTCCTTGGCTTCCTGAGAACCTTATATTGGGAAGGAGCAGAGTGGCCAAGGAATCGTCAGTGGATCCGACTTCAGTAAGATGAAAGCTGCATCATTTAAACTGATGGCTGACAAAATCGGTCTTCCATGTTTTTATATTCCTCTGGGAAAGAAACTATTTTTTTCCAGACATATTTGCAGGGCCTTTAGATTCTCTTGAGAATTGCTTTGGTGACATATAATCATAGGCATCTAAAAACAAAAAACAAAACACACCATGCATCCCTACAGAGGTTCAAAAGGGTGGAAGTCTCACGTTGACGTCATGGCACATATTGTGCCATTTCACTCTCACTGTTATTAGGGATGGATGCATATTAATTGGATTGCCTTTATTTTACTTCTACATGCCACGCCAACACTTTCCAGCTTCTTTGGCTGTTCCTGCTTCTGAACTTGAAAATCTCACTGGGGTAGTTTCCTCATTCTTAATGTTTTACTGAACTCTTGAGATGCCAGGGAGACAGCAAACCAATGGAGAGATTCACTGTTTGCTCTCAACCCTTTAACCTGCCCATGACAATATTTTCGAAGTTTTCTCTTTCTTAGGGAGAAAAAAAAAGTTTGTTTTTCTTTATTTTATTTGCTGCCCATCACACCATGAGGAGACTCTGGGTGGCT